>NW_027223754.1:141988288-143188288 GCF_028538775.1 Myotis yumanensis
ATATGTCACTTACCAGGCCAGGCCCCTTTTCCTAGGGCATAGCAAACTTACATTTTTCTTCAAATGTTATTTGTACAGGATTAAAGAATAAAGTTATCAACATAAATAAGATTATGCAAGAGAGCATTTTAGTATCAGTTGGTTAATCAGCAAGTATCTATCAATATCACACTATGTCCTTAAAGTGATACAAGGTGCGTGGGTTTGGGGTGGTGTTTCAATGGCATATGTGGGCCCATGATAAAGAACTTTTAACCTCCACAGTGTGACACTAAACTATTAGGGCCATAAGGCAGATATTGAAGTGCTAAATGCCATGATTGTGAGTGTTCAGGAAGCTCACGGAAGGGAAGAGTTTGTATGGACCTTCATTGTGCTATTTGAGGAATGCAGAACTACCATGACTTAGACAACAGAAAGAATTTAGAAAGCAGAAGGAAACGAGGCACTGATGAGAAAAACCATTGTCAAGCCCCCACCCACCCGAATGCGCCCGCTGAGCACGCAGCCTCCTGGTGATCGCTCATTATGGTGTGAGGGCATCACAACCATTAGCATATTAGCTCTTTATTATATAGGATGTGCTGATTGCATCTCCAGTGGTGAACAAGCTAGAAAAGGAGGGGATTGCTGGAAACAGTGGAGTGGCTTTTACACCTATAAAAACATGGGCTGAGTCAGCTCATCGTCTTCTGTGTCGATATCAGGATGATGGAGGCAGTGCATCAGAGTCAGTTCTATGTATTGTTTGCTAAATATTATTAAGAGTTTAGATTCTTAGACAGTGATGTCTAGTGTATTAGCCCATTGTGTTATTACCAGCTGACTTTGCTATCTGACACTTCTGATACAAAATGTGTCAGTATCAATTCAATTCTGATATTAGCTACCAAGTCTTAATACAGATCCCAGAGGTGAAGGGCTGAGTCCCACAAGACTGCTCCCATAGCAGATGCTCAGTGAAAGTCCCAGACCTCCTGTACTTGTGACCGACTGTCTACTTTGGAGGTTCCTATGACCCCTTACTCAGGTTGATAACTTGCCATCATCTCTCACAGAACTCAGGGGAGCACTTTACGTACCATTTCCAGTTTATTATGAAGGAGACAAATGAAGAGCCAGATGAAGAGGTACCTAGGGCAAGGGATGGAAGGATCCTGAGCCAGGAGGATCCTTGATTCTGTTCCTGTGGAGCTGGAGTGCACCACCCCATGAAAATGTCCACCAACCCAGAAGCTCCTAAATCCTGTGATTTAGGAATTTTTACGGAGGCCCCACTATGTAGCACACGGATTAAGTTATTGGCCATTGGTGATTTAACTCAATCTCCACTCCTCTTCCCCCTTTGGAGGTCTGGGGGTGGGGCTGAAAGTTCCAAGCTTCTAAGCAAGGCTTGATCTTCATGGCAGCCAGTCCTCTTCTCAAAGCTCTCTAGGAGATGTCGTCTCATTAGTACAGCAAAGTCGTTCATATCACTAGGGGAATTCCAAGGGTTTTAAGAACTCTGTGTCAGGATCTAGGAAAAAGACCAAATATTTATTTCTTATTATATCACAACTAGAGGCCCGGTGCACAAATATTTGTGCACTTGGGGGTGGGGAGAGGGGGTCCTTCAGCCTGGCCTGTGCCATCTCCCAGTCTGGGATCCCTCGGGAGATAATGACCTGCTGGCTTAGGCCTGCTCCCGGGTGGCAGAGGGCAGGCCCAATCCCTAGGTGCAGCCCCTGGTCGGGCTCAGAGCAGGGCCGATTGGGGAATTGGGGCGCCGCCCCCTGTCATACACAGAGCAGGGCGGATTGGGAGGTTGCGATGCCACCCCTAGTCAAGCTCAGGGTAGGGCCGATTGGGCGGTTGGGGCACCACCCCTTGTCACACTCAAGGCAGGGTCGATAGGGAGGTTGCGGTGCCACCCCCTGTAATGCACAGAGCAGGGCCGATCAGGGGGTTGGGATGCTGCCCCCTGTCATGCACAGAGCAGGGCCCATCAGGGGGGTTGGGGCTCTGTACCCTGTCACACACAGAGCATGGCTGATCAGGGGGTTGGGGCACCGCCACTGTCACACTCAGGGCAGGGCCGATGGGGAGGTTATGGCTCTACCCCGTCACACACAGAGCAGGGCCCGGGGGGGAGGGGGCGCGTTGGGGCGCCGCACCATCACACACAGAGCTGCAGGGCGATCAGGGGGTTGGGGAGCTCCCTCCTATCAGGCACAGAGCAGGGCTGATCAGGGGGTTGGGGCACCTTCCCCTGTCATGAACAGAGCAGGGTGGATAGGGAGGTTGTGGCCCCGCCCCATGTCACACACAGAGCAGGGCAGATCAGGGGTTTGGGGCACCGCCACTGTCACACTCAGGGCAGGGCCGATGGGGAGGTTATGGCTCTACCCCGTCACACACAGAGCAGGGCCCGTGGGGGGATGGGGGTTGGGCACCGCCACTGTCACACACAGAGCAGGCCCATGGGGGGTTTGGGGCGCCGCACCCTGTCACACACAGAGCCACAGGGCGATCAGGAGGTTGGGGAGCTCCCCCCTGTCAGGCACAGAGCAGGGCTGATCAGGGGGTTGGGGTGCCTTCCTCTGTCACGAACAGAGCAGGGCGGATAGGGAGGTTGTGGCCCCGCCCCCTGTCACACACAGAGCCACAGGGCGATCAGGGGGCTTGGTCGCTGCCCCCTGTCACACTGATCCCGGTGCCAGGAGGCATATTACCCTTTTACTATATAGGATAGAGGCCTGGTGCATGGGCGGGGGTTGGCTGGTTTTCCCTGAAGGGTGTCCTGGATCAGGGTGGGGGTCCCCACTGGGGTGCCTGGCCATCCTGGGTGAGGGGATGATGGCTGTTTGCAGCTGGTCACACTCCCTTCAGGGTGGGGGTTTCCACTGGGGTGCCTGGCCAGTCTGGGTGAGGGGCTGAGGACCGTTTTCAGGCTGGCGGGTGACTGAAGCTCCCAACTGCTCCTTTTTTTCTTTTCTTTTTTTATTCTGAGCCAGCTTTAGCTCTGAGGCTCGGCTCCAGCTATGAGACCTTGGCTGCTGAAAGCAGGTTTCTGGCCTTTGTTTACCTTCTGTATTTGAAACAATGTTGCGGTCCTGCTGGCTGAAGCCTGGCTGACTGAAAGGAGGTTTCTGGGGTTTTGTTTAGGTTCTATATTTGTTACAATGTTTCTTAGAGAGCAGCTGAGAGGCCAGCAAGGCAGGCGGGGAACCTGGCTTCCTCCGTCACTGGAGCAAGCAAGCCTCCCTGTTCATGTCAGCTGCCTGGCTGCCGGCAGCCATCTTGGCTGGCAGTTAATTTGCATATCTCCCTGATTAGCCAATGGGAAGGGTAGCGGCCGTATGGATAATTACCATGTTTCTCTTTTATTAGATAGGATATCATCATGATCAAGGCACATAATTAAGTTTTTTTGAACAAAACACAATCATAGATTATAGTTCTACCTGGGGAGAAGTCAGACTGCCATCTCTGCTGTTTCAGCAGGTCACATAGATCTGCAGTGGCTCCCCCAGGGGTCCAGGTGACAGATAAGGGGTCCCGGGAATCTCCTGTGAAGCTTAACTCAGACAGATTCATTCATTTTTCATCTGTGTTCTCCTTTGGCATTTTATGCATAGCTGTTTCTGACCATCCCTTAAAGCAGTGGTTCTCAACCTTCCTAATGCCACGACCCTTTAATATAGTTCCTCATGTTGTGGTGACCCCCAATTTCATTGTTACAAATTGAACATAATTAAAGCATAGTGATTAATCACAAAAACAATATGTAATTATATATGTGTTTTCCAATGGTCTTAGGCGACCCCTGTGAAAGGGTCATTTGACCCCCAAAGGGGTCGCGACCCACAGGTTGAGAACCGCTGCCTTAAAGGCTCTCTTCCACTGTAGGTACTATATTGGTCAAGGCTTTGCACAGGTTCACAAGAAAGAAAAATACACCTTACCTCTTGATGGATGCTAGCATCCCATTTCAAGAACAGCATGTAAGACAAACTACATGTTCATGCGGCCGTACTTAGAAAATGCAATCTGCCACAATATGGAAAGCATGTAACCATATAAAGTGTTCACAAAGTTTAACTATTAATATTACTAAATAAATGTTTTACTTAAGAATGGATTAATGTATCTTCCTTTGGCTAGAGCTTCAAATTGTAGTAAAATAATTATTTACCTGTGAATTGGTGGTTTGAACTTGTTTTGCCTGGGCCTACCTGCTACCTACATGGATCCCTGAAATGGAAGAGTTTTAAAATCTTACATTTTATTTTAAAAATCCATCTCACACTTAACAGAAGTTTAAACAGTAGTATAAAGAGCGAACTCTCTAAACCCATCTGGATTTACCTGATTTAACATTTTGCCTCATTTGTTTTGATTCTGTCTCTCTCTGTCTCTTTCTCTACCATTTTAGAGTGAGTCATGATAGCCTTTTATCCCTTATATACTCATAGTCTCCTCGTCAAATTTGGAAATCAAACATTCATACCATGTAATTACTTCATATATAGACCATATTCAAATTCAACAATTGTCCTAATAATTTTTTTATATAGTTTATATTTTCTCTGGACCAGTATCCAATCTAGGATCACAGATTGCATTTAGTTGTTGTGTCTCTTTAGTCTCCCTTAATTTGAAACAATTCCTCAGCTTTTGAAATATACAGGCCAGATGTTTGGTAGAAACCTCAACTTGGGTTTGCCTTGGGTTCTCTAATGATTAAGTAAGATCATACGTTATCATAAAAGTGGTGTGTGTTCTTACCAGCGTATCACCTCAGGAGGCACATGTTATTGTTTATCTCATTGTTGATTTCATTAAGTTTGATTATGTGTATATTATGTGTATAAGGTGGTGACTGATGGGTTTATCCACTACAAGACTTCCACCTTCTTTTTCTTCTATTTTTTTTTTTGTTGTTGTTCTTAATCCTCACCTGAGGATATTTTCCCATTGATTTTTAGGGAGAGTGGAAGAGAGAGGGAAAGACAGAGAGAAACATGGATGTGAGAGAAACACATCGATTAGTTGCCTCCTGCACATGCCCTGACCAGGGCCCAGGTTGGAGAGGAGCCTGCAACCCATGCACATGCCCTTGACTGGATTCAGACGGGGACCCTTTGGTCCGCAGGCCCACACTCTATCCACTGAGATATTTTGAGACAATTTAATATTCTGTTCTCTTCAAACCTTCACCTAATAGTTTTAGCATGATTAATCTTACTGGAATCAATTATTAGTATGATGGTTTCAAAAAAGGTAATTTTCTAACTTTTATTATTTCCCCTACCTTTATTTTTTCCATAGCTTTATTGAGGTATAATAGACAAGTAAAATTATATATATTTAAAGAGCATGCTGATTTGATATATTTATATATTGTGAAATGAGTCCTACAATCAGATTAATTAACCTCTTTATCATCTCACATAGTTACCTTTTTGTGTATGTGGTGAGAATGCTTAAGATTTACTTACTCAACAAATTTCAAGTACATAATATAGTGTTATTAACTACTAGAGGCCCGGTGTACGACATTCGTGCACTGGGGGGTGTGGGGGTCCCTCAGCCTGACCTGCACCCTCTCCAATATGGGAGCCCTCAGGGGAGCCCTCTCCAATCCGGGAGTTTCTGTCTGTCTTTGCAGTCATATGAGCGAATTGTCTGAGACCACAACTCAGTTTGGTTTGTTGCTCACAGAATAACAGAGGCATTTTTTTTTTCTTTGCTTCATTGGTGGAAATTTCCTGGAAGTTTTAGGATATCTTCACTTTAATTTTTCCAAGAAACTCTGATTTTACTTATGACTCTCACCTTTGCTTTCCCTCCATCCCCCACCACAACAGTAACTTGCTCCAGGATCACTTTGCTCTAGTGTCTAGGACAGCCGTGGGCAAACTACGGCCCGCGGGCTGGATCCAGCCCATTTGAAATGAATAAAACTAAAAAAAAAAAAAAAGACGGTACCCTTTTATGTAATGATGTTTACTTTGAATTTATATTAGTTCACACAAACACTCCATCCATGCTTTTGTTCCGGCCCTCATGTCCAGTTTAAGAACCCATTGTGGCCCTCGAATCAAAAAGTTTGCCCACCCCTGGTCTAGGAGATCCATCTGCCACCAAAACTACGATTCTCAGCATTCCTGGTGCTCCCCGCGCTCTGGGCTTCTGCTTCCAGTCCTGGGGCTGCCACCAAAATGACTATTCCCAGAATTTCTGGTGCTCCCCACGATCTTGGTTTTCCCTTCCTGCTCGGTTTCAGTCCCATGGCCTCCCACTCTGCCAAGTCCTCCAAGTCGCCAGCTCTCCCTCTCTGCTCTTCGTCTGGTGGCCTGGGGAGCCAAGTTCCCCAAGCTGCTCCACTCTCCACCAGCTCTCCCTCTCTGCTCTCCAATCCGGCGGCTTGGGGGGAGCGACCGAGGGATCCACATTCCCCCAAAGCCGCCAGCTTCCTGCTCTGCTCTCCCCCTGTGTATGCAAATTAACTCACCATCTTTGTCGGTTTAATTTGCATAATCATACCTGATTGGCTGGTGAGCCTAGCAGAGAGACAGTCAATTTACATGTTTCTCTTTTATTATATAGGACTAGAGGCCCGGTGCACAAAAATTTGTGCACTCGGGGGGAAGGGAGGTCCCTCAGCCCGGCCTGTGCCCTCTTGCAGTCTGGGACCCCTCAGGAGATAACGACCTGCTGGCTTAGGCCTGCTCCTGGGTGGCAGAGGGCAGGTCCAATCCCTAGGTGCAGCCCCTGGTTGGGCTCAGAGCAGGGCCGATTGGGGAGTTGGGGTGCTGCCCCCCTGTCATGCACAGAGCAGGGTGGATTGGGAGGTTGCGATGCCACCCTCAGTCATGCTCAGGGTAGGACCGATTGGGGGGTTGGGGCACTGCCCCCTGTCACACTCAAGGCAGGGTTGATGGGGAGGTTGCAGCGCAACCCCCTGTCATGCACAGAGCAGGGCCAATCAGGGGGTTGGGGCGCTGCCCCCTGTCATGCACAGAGCAGGGCCCATCAGGGGGGTTGGGGCTCCATACCCTGTCATGCACAGAGCAGGGTCGATCAGGGGGTTGGGGAGCTCCCCCCTGTCATGCACAGAGCAGGGCCCATCACAGGGTTGGGGCGCTGCACCCTGTCACACACAGAGTAGGGCCGATAGGGGAGTTGGGGCACTGCCTCCTGTCACACACAGAGCAGGGCCGATCAGGGGGTTGGGGTGCCACCACTGTCACACTCAGGGCAGGGCCGATGGGGAGGTTATGGCTCTACCCCGTCACACTGAGAGCAGGGCCCGTGGGGGGGAGGGGGGGTTGGGGCCCCGCACCCTGTCACACACAGAGCCACAGTGCGATCAGGGGGTTGGGGAGCTCCCCCCTATCAGGCACAGAGCAGGGTTGATCAGGGGGTTGGGGCGCCTTCCCCTGTCACGAACAGAGCAGGGCGGATAGGGAGTTTGTGGCCCTGCCCCCTGTCACACACAGAGCTGCAGGGCGATCAGGGGGTTTGGGCACTGCCCCCTGTCACGATGATCCCAGTGCCGGGAGGCCTCTCGGCTCCACTGATCCTGGTGTTGGGAGACATATTACCCTTTTACTATATAGGATAGTGGCCTGGTGCACAGGTGGGGGCTGGCTGGTTTGTCCTGAAGGGTGTCCTGGATCAGCGTGGGGATCCCGCTTGGGTGCCTGGCCAACCTGGATGAGGGGATGATGGCTGTTTGCAGCTGGTCACACACCCTTCAGGGTGGGGGTCCCCACTGGGGTGCCTGGCCAGTCTCGGTGAGGGGCTGAGGGCTGTTTTCAGGCTGGTGGGTGACTGAAGCTCCCAAACGCTCCTTTTTTTCTTTTTCTTTTTTTTTTCTGGGCCAAGGCCATTGCTGCTGAAAGCAGGTATCTGGTTTGTTTCGGTTCTATAATTGAAACACTGTATCATCTCCAGCTCTGAGATCCCGGCCGGCTGAAAGCTGGTTTCTGGGGTTTTGTTTAGCTTCTATATTTGTTACAATGTTTCAAACTGCCAGCTCAGAGGCCGGCAAGGCAGGCAGGGGAACGTTGGAGTCCTCCTTCACTGAAGCAAGCAAGCCTCATGTTCGCTTCCAGCTGCCTGGCTGCCGGCCGCCATCTTGGCTGGCAGTTAATTTGCATATCGCCCTGATTAGCCAATGGGAAGGGTAGCGGTCGTATGCTAATTACCATGTTTCTCTTTTATTAGATAGGACTAGAGGCCCGGTGCACAAAAATTTGTGCACTCGGGGCCGGGGGGGGGGGTCCCCCAGCCCGGCCTGTGCCCTCTCACAGTCTGGGACCCCTCGGGAGATAACGACCTGCTGGCTTAGGCCTGCTCCCGGGTGGCAGAGGGCAGGCCCAATCCCTAAGTGCAGCCCCTGGTCAGGCTCAGAGCAGGGCCCATTGGGGAGTTGGGGCGCCGCCCCCTCATGCACAGAGCAGGGCAGATCGGGAGGTTGCAATGCCACCCTCAGTCACGCTCAGGGTAGACTGATTGGGGGGTTGGGGCACCTCCCCCTGTTATACTCAAGGCAGGGTCAATGGGGAGGTTTCGGTGCCACCCCCTGTCACGCACAGAGCAGGGCCGATCAGGGGGTTGGGGCACTGCCCCCTGTCACTCACAGAGCAGGGCCAATCAGGGGGTTGGGGTGCTGCCCCCTGTCACTCACAGAGCAGGGCCAATCAGGGGGTTGGGGCGCTGCCCCCTGTCACGCTGATCCCAGTGCCGGGAGCCTCCCTGCTCCGCTGATCCCGGTGCCGGGAGGCATATTACCCTTTTACTATATAGAATAGAGGCCTGGTGCACTGGTAGGGGCCGGCTGTTTTGCCCTGAAGGGTGTCCTGGATCAGGTTGGGTGTCCCCACTGGGGTGCCTGGCCAGTCTGGGTGAGGGGCTGAGGGCTGTTTTCCCGCTGGCAGTTGACTAAAAGCTCCCAATCGCTCCTTGTTTTCTTTTTTTTTTATTCTGGGCCAGCTTTAGCTCTGAGGCCTCGCTGCTGAAAACATGGATACAATGTTGCGGTCCCGGGCTGACTGAAAGCTGTTTTGTTTAGCTTCTTATTTGCAACATAGTAATAGTTGCTTAGAGTTGCAGTTGAGAGTCCAGCAAGTGAGGCGGGGAACATTGGAGTCTGCAGTTCCTGGAGGAAGCAAGCCTCCCTGCTCGCTTCAGTGCATGGCTGCGGGCCGCCATCTTGGCTGACAGTTAATTTGCATAAGGATACGCTGATTAGCCAATGGGAAGGGTAGCGGTCGTACGCCAATTACCATGTTTCTCTTTTATTAGTGTAGATAGTTACCATGTAGTCCATTAGATCACCAGAGCTTATTCATCTTATAACTGAGTGTTTATACCCTTTGACCAGTGTTTCCCATCTCCATGCACCTTGCCTCCCAGGCCTTTGGTAACTAACATTCTACTCTCTGTTTCTATGAGTTCAACATTTTAAAAAAATTCCACATATAAGTGAGATTGAACTGCATTTGTCTTTCTGTGTCTGGCTTATTTTACTTAGCATAATATCTTCTAGGTTCATCCATGTTGTCACAAATAACAGGATTTCCTTCTTTCTTGTGGCTGAAAAACATTCTACTGTGGTATATGTGTGTGTGTGTACACACATATACATACCTAGCACTTTTTCTTTATTCATTCATCTATTGATGTACACTTAGGTTGTTTCCATATTCTGGCTATTGTGAAAATGCTGCAACAAACATGGAAGTGCAGATACCTTTTTGAGATTGTTTCCTGAAACAAGATAATGATTTCATTTTTTTGGATATATAACTAGAAGTAGTATTACTAGATCATATTGTAGTTTTATTTTTAATTTTTTGAGAAACCTCCATACTGCTTTGCATAGTGGCTGTACCAACTTACATTTCTACCAACAGTGCACAAAGGTTCCTTTTTCTCTACATCTTCACCTATACTTATTATCATTTGTCTTTTTGATAATAGCCAAATGTGAGGTAATATCTCATTGTGGTTTTAGTTTGCATTTCCCTGATGATAAGTGATGCTGAGTATATTTTCCTGTATTTATTTGCCATTTGTGTGTTGGGAAAATGTTTATTCAGTTTCTTTCCCTATTTAAAAAATTAGATTAGTTGTTTTGTGTGCTTTTTGCTATCAAGATATATGAATTCCTTATATATATTGGATATTAACATCAAATATATGGTGTGCAAATATTTTCTCTAATTTTGTAGGTTGCCTTTTTATTTTGTTGTTTTTTTATTTTTGTCAGCTGGCATTTTATTGTAAGCAAATGTTCAACTTTTCACCTTATTGATTTGAATTAATGGATTCAACAAGGAAGGGTTAGTGCAAGTCAACCAATGTTGAGTCTATTTAGGCAAAAACTAGTTTAATAAGTAATACATGAAACAGTTTAAAATTCTTGAATTAGGAAGTATAAAGATATTTAGGGCACTTCCTGAACTTTGCTTAAAATGTTCTGTATGCAATATTATTTTTACGTTCAATCAATTGCAAAGCAATAGAATAATATCCATATGTCTGGCCCTAATGAAAGCAAGCATCTATTAAACACTGAGCCAGGAGGGGTGGAAAAATTACAAAACAGTAGGAGGTCAAGTTCCCAGAAAAAGGTATAGCACTTGTGGGCCAACCACTTTTCAGAAAACTGGTCAGAACCAGCAGACAAACAGCCTCATTTTCTCTGTTTGTACCATCTCCACTCAACCAACCATCAAGCTTGGTTGATATTCCAAAGCTAATACGGTCTCTAAGACCTTTTGTGATTTTTGGCTCAAGCTCCATTTTAAGGATTCAACCCCTCTCTGTCGGATCAGATTTGCCTGGAACTCAGTCTTTGTCCACCCTGAACCTTTATATTACTTAGCCTCTTTGATTATTTAAGACAAGAAACATAGCAGAGACATCTTTTGATGGGTAATTGACACTGTGTAGACCCAAGTTCCTTCTTCCTGGGCTTCAGTTCCTTATTTGTAAGATGAGAGGCTGAGGCTAAATTCTCTCTAAGTTCCTCTAGTTTTCAGGTCCTAGGATGCCTTCCCTGCCTAAAATCTTTAAAGTGTGAATTAAACTCTCAGATCAAGATAAATTACCAGAGGAACTGGTTGCATTATGGAATTTAAGACTTCAGAGCCCCAGCAAGCCTGCTTTTTGAAGAGTTCTTTCTTTTTACAGCTGTGAGGAGAGGAATCAGCACTAGCTATAACTTCATATGACTAATGGTAACCATAGCAACCACTAAATATTCCTTCTAGACCTTGCATCTGCACAGATCACTGAAGCAGAGGAAATAAATGTTGCTGCTTTGAAAAATGATAAAAATAATCTGAACCAGCGACAGGCTTCGAAGGAAAGATCTCACATCTGAAGGTCGAGCCATTTCATCTCATTATCTTTCAGGCTTTGTTTAATCTCAGGAGGCATTTGGTGCCAATTGAATGGATAGGTCACAGGCCTAAGGGATTTAGCATTATAATTCTGAAGTACTTGGCCACTTTTAAAAGAAGCTTCTGGGGTTCTGACAATATTTGCTAGGTCGGTGCAATGACCCATATGTTGCAATGTTGAAAGTGAACATTAGAACACTGAAAGAATATCCCCCAGGGCTCTGCTTCTTGATGTCAGGTTGTCTTACTGGCTTAAGGTCAGAGTGACTAGAAGATGGACCAAGGTCAGATCACACTCAGAGAGAAGAACATGGGCAAGGGAACTGGGCCACAGGAAGCCTAGCGATTGTACAGAGACTGGATGACAGGTAGATGGCACCGTGGGTAAAACATGGGGCAATCATCAGGAAAACTAAAACTGATGATATAGTCCAGGACAGCCACCCAGGAAATGTAAATGAGTGAATTATCCAAGAGTTACGTGGTGTCGGTGAGCAACTAGAGAGCATGTGGCCTATCTAAGGAGGGAAGCCTGCTGTTGCCATGGGAGATCCCAACAGAGGCTAAACATCAGGATTTTTTAAAAATATAAAATTTTTAAATAATTTAATATTCACATGGTGTGCTGCCTTTTTGCATCCTTTGATATTATACTTACCTTTTTAAAAATATCTTTATTAATTTCAGAGAGGAAAGGAGAGGGCGATAGAGAGATAGGAACATCAACGATGAGAGAGAATCATTGATTGGCTGCCTCTTGCATGACCCTTACTGGAAATCGAGCCCACAACCGGACATGTGCCCTTGACCAGAACTGAACCTGGAACCCCTCAGTCTGCAGGCCGACAATCTATCCACTGAGCCAAACCAGTCAGGGCTTATACTTACCTTTTGAGAATGAAAATAGGCAATGCCAGAGAAATTGAATTCTGTTTAATGACCTCTACAATAACCATGAAACCATGAACACAAAAAATTCAATCAACTTGACCTTGGCCTCCTGAAATGTCAACGAAGCACAGCTGTGTGGGATAGTTTACATTTAAGTAATTACATTGAGGCTGGTTTAGAGGAAGAATATGTTGATGGATAAAAGATGGTCTCCATGGCAGGTTTAAAAGGGGTCCAAAATGACACCCATTTCAGCCTGTCTCCAGCACCAGAGGCTGTGAACACCTTTCCAAGTGGCTCCTCGGTCTTCCTAAAGGCATCTCCCCCAGCCTCCCTCCTCTGCTATTTCCACCTGAATTGCAATAGACACAAGCACCAAGAGCCCAGCGCTGAGCCGGGTCTATGTTTTAGACTGGTCTGGGGTCTGCAGATAAGTCATAAACACCTGATAGAGTCAGGAGTGAGAAAGCAGGGAGAGCAAGTGGGCCGACTCTGACAGGAAAAGAGCCAACACATGCAGAAATGACCACTATCCTACCCACTATGTTAGCTTGCTGGTCACTAGTGTGGATTTTGCCTAATAAAATTCAGTGCCTGGGCTTCAAAGGGAGCAGTGGATCATTTTGCCCTTTAAAATGCTCAATTACTTTCCAGATTATACATTTTTTATAGAAAAATCTGAAAACTGGGGAAAAAAGGATAACTTGTAATCATAAGGTGAAATAGAGATGAAGAGACATTTCATAAAAAAAGAGAAACCAGCCAGTAAAATGTTGTCTTGTGTGAAATTTCTCTGATGCAATGGTAGCTCCCAAGTGCCACACCAGACAAGTTATTACAGAGGTCATGGAACAGAAAGGCTCACAGATTGAATTACTTATGCTGGAATCATGTGGTTCATTGAATCAATTTAAAATACAAAGTGATGAAAAAAGAGGCCAGGTTTCCCCGAAGGCCAGTGAGTTCAGCTCCCTCTCGCCGAGTGCTAAGTCCAGCCCAGTACAGCCAGCCTGTCCACCCACTTCAGCTCCCAGGTCTTCAGTCCCCACTCCACCACCTTCCCGGGGGGCGTAGCGCACACCTGAGGTTCCCACGGCTGCAGCCTCTTTGGCCTGGGCCAAAGCCAAGCACTCCGCCTACAGGGGCCAGTGGGCGCTGGCACCCACCAGGTCACCATCAATCGGAACCTGCTGGCCCCGTGCAGGTGGACGATAACCCCTTTATTCATCAGGTGCACCAGGAGAAGCATGAGCAGATCAAGACCCTCAACAACAAGTTCACCTCCTTCATCGACAAGATGTGTTTCCTGGAGCAGCAGGACAAGCTGTTGGAGACCAAGTGGGCTCTACTGAGGAGCAGAAATCGGTCAAGAGCAGCCACCTCCTCGGCATCTTTGAAGCCCATATTGCTGGCCTGCAGAAGCAGCTTGAGGCCCTGCAGATGCATGGGAGATGAAGCTTCAGAGCACACAGGACATGGTGGAAGACTTCAAGAGTAACTATGAAGTAATAAATTAACTGGGGCGCAGCTGCTGAGAATGAGTTGTGGTGCTGAAAAAGATGTGGGTGTTGCCTACAGGAACAAGATGGAGTTGGAGGCCAAGCTGAATGCCCTGAATGAGGACTTCGACCTCCTAAGGACCTTCTATGAGATGGAGCTGTCAGAACTGCAGTCCCAGATCTCCAGATACCTCCATAGTGCTGTCCATGGATGACAACCGCTCCCTGGACATGGACAGCATCATCGCTGAGGTCAAGGCCTAGTACAAGGAGATGGCCAAAGCAGCATGGCTGAGGCTGAGATCTGGTACCAGACCAAGTTTGAGACCCTCCAGGCTCAGGCAAGGAAGCATGGGAATGACCTCTGGGAGACCCGGAATGAGATTGTGGAGATGAACAGGACCATCCAGAGGCTGCAGGCCAAGATCAACAACAAGAACCAATGTGCCAAGTTGAAGGCCCCCATCACTGAGGCTGAGGACCGTGGGGAGCTGGCACTCAAGGATGCATGTGCCAATCAGTGAGCTAGGCAGGACATGGCCCAGCAGCTCCACGAATACTAGGAACTCATGAATGGCAAGCTGGCCCTGGACATCGAGATTGCCACCTACTGCAAGCTGCTGGAAGGCAAGGAGTGCCGGTTGAACAGAGATTGAGTGGGAGCCCTGAATATCTCTGTCGTGAACACATCCATGGTGGTGGCAACGGGCAGACCTATGGGGGAACTAGTGGTGGCAGCAGGCTTGCCTTCCAGGGAACCATGGGCAGCAATGCCCTGAGATTCTCGAGCAGAATCCACAAGGCCTATTCCATGAGGACCACATCTGGTGCTGGCAGGAATGTCCTCAGCTGAGCCCAGGTGTGGGGAGACCCATATCCCTTCCCCCCACAGTCTCAAGAAATTCCCATCCTGGTTCCATCCTTGGACCCAAGACTACAAAGCAGTCTGAAAAATGATGTTAGAAAGAGCTTGCAATAAACAGTCTTTCTGAGGCCTGGGTGAGCCTATGGCCAGCAAATGATACTAATATAATTTAAAACAAATAAAATACAAAGTGAAAGACAAGGGACAGGGGAACACTTAGGGCAGGCCATATGTAGGCAGAAGGACCACACTGACTGGATCTTGTTCCTATGTGTTCCTATGTCCTGACTCCCTGCCACACTACCCTTCCATGTGGAGATGAGAACCAGAGTCGAGGGGGATTAAGGCGGTTCAGCAGACAGGAGATGCTTGGAGCCGGTGCCTAGTTCCTCTTTGGGAGAGATGCAAGGACAGGTGTACCAAGCACAGCTGCTACTCCCCAATTAACCTGAGGAGCGCCTGCATATTTTCTGTGCATTTTCTAGGTAGAGGATATGTGGGGCCAAAGTGGAGTCACATGTGGGTGGACAGTTTCAGAGAAAACATAGCCATCAGTCTGGAAGTGACATGACTTGTGCCTTATTAAAACTTGTGTAGCTTTTCTAACTACAGTGGGGTCTTGACTTACGAGTGTCCCGACTAACGAGTTTTTTGAGATACCAGCTGTCTCTCGGCAGATTTTTTGCATTGAGTTGACAGAGTAATTTGAGTTAACGAGCTCCTTAACGAGCTCGGTCTCAGAACGAATTAAACCCGTAAGTCAAGGCCCCACTGTATTGACATTGGTGGTAGGGGTGTCCTGCCAAAGTTTTGGGGCCCTTGAACCCTTTACCAGGAAGTACTTTAGTTGGCAGGCTGTGAAAGACAAACAGAAATATATTTATCTCTGCATTTGTGTGAATAGAGTGTGATGCTTCCCAATGAAACCTGGAATGGGCCCGTATAAACAAGTAACCGGGTCAGAGAGGGTCTAATATGCATTCTCCCTTCAGAATTAAACCTGCACTATTTTCACGGGGGCCCACGGCCTGTGAATGCTTTGAACCTACAAATGGGAGAGTAAATGTATGAAGTAAGATGAGGGGAGGACAGAAGTCCAGAGAAGACCAACACTTAAAGGGGAGATGGAGCAATGGGACCACGCAAAGGAGATGGGACAAGAACAGAGAGTTCGAAGGATCAGAAGATGCGGTCACAGAAGCCAGGTACTTTATGCGTCCTGCTGAAATGCCAGGGGCTGCTCATGACTAAAGATGAGAAAGTCTCTGTGAGTGCACCCATCTAGAAGGCAGAGGGCGGGGCCTGAGCTAGGGTAGCTCCTGTCATTCAGGAGGAAAGTAAAGAGAGACTGCCTAATCCTGAATGCTTCTTGCCGCACCTGGGGAAGCATGGTGTTGGTGTCAGGTCACCGAAGTGCCATTTTGGGTTCCCCTCTTTGAAATAACATCACTGAAGACCAGGGTTTATATCATCCTGCTACCTGCCCCCTTTTTTCCTTCTGCACTTCTAAGGGGTTTGCCTATGTGCACATTCTTTTTCAGATGTCTAATTCTGACTCAGAAAATTGCTGGTTTCAACTCTTTTGCCAGATGGCTGAGGAAAGAGCAATTGACTGTTAGTGCTAAATGCCTGTGTCAGAGCCCAAAGCAGCCGATTTCAATTAACATAGAAAGAAGAACAGATCTCCTAACGTGCGAGTGTAAAATGACGGGATGACGAAACCTCATTACGGCTGGAAAAGGAAAACACACTGCATCCTTTCTCCTCGCAGATGCTGGCCACACTGTTGGGTTGAGAGGGGACTATATGCACCCGTGAGAGGGGAATATAAATCCCTATCCCTAGAACAACACCCTTGCTTCCTTTCGGCTTAGCTAGAGGAGAGTGGTTCTCACAGTCACAGGTCAGAAATCTTTTAGTTTATTTGCCTGGTCGATGGAGCACACTATTATTGTTTTCAGCACTACTTCCTTCTTCTCAAATGAGATTTCAGTGAATGATATAAAGAGCTCTTGATTTTTTTACATTTTATTTTATTTAGTCTATCTTTTTGATAGGTAATACATTTAGAAAGGTCAAAATAAAAATGAAATAAAAAATCCAAGTTGAGACATTTTGTTCCCACCCCTGTTTCCATCTATCCTACTTTTTTCTGTTACTAAGTAATCATTTTAATTATTCTCTTGCTTATTCTTCCCATATTTCTTTATGAATATACAAATATATATATGTATATATATTTATATGTGTATACACATGTATATTCTCAGTTCCCCTTTTTTTCTCATAAAAGATGGCATATTATATATACTATATTGTGCCTTGGCTTTTGTCACTGAACAGTATATAAGGTCTTTCCATATTAATATATAGAGAGCTTCTTTACTCTTTTTTTCTCTTTTTTTACTTCTACATCTTATTCACTGCATGGATGCGCCATGGTTCCTTTGACCAGGCCTCTATTTTTGGACATTTGGATTGGTTCCAGTGTTTTGCTATAACCAACTATCCAGGGGATAGTGTTGTACATGTACCCTGTAATATATGTGTTAGAGTAATTGTAGGATAGGTCACCGGAGCCAGCACTGTGGTTCAAATACACCTGTAATTCTGGTAGAGATTGCAAGGTGTTTTTCCAGGGAGGCTGACCATTTGCATCCCCTCTCGTACAGCATGAGAGTGTCTGTTCCTTGCAGCTTTAGTAACTGTGTTGTCACACTTCTGGGGTCTGTTTGTTTGTTTTGCTTTGTTTTTATTAGTCTCATAGTTAATGAAATGGTACTTGGGGTAGTTTTAACTTGTATTTATCTTATCGTTTTTTCTTCAGATAAAACAGTATTCTCATTTTTCTTTGTTTTCATGATCTTCAGAGAAGGATAACAATGTGATGATGCAGGAAAACAGTCCTTTCCAGGTGCTCCACTCCTAGGCTGTTAGGGACTTCCTAAGATTCTGGGCTTTTTGCCATGTCCTCCTGTGTTAGTTTTATTACTGCGTGTTTCCTTATAGTGATTATTAATTGTAATAATAACCAACATTTATTGAGTGTTTACTATATTCCATGTATGATCCAAAGTACTCTATAGATTAATTCATTTACTGTTTTTTAAAAAAGCCACCTTTGTGAAGGAGGGTTGTTGCAATCTCTACATTTAGATGTGAAAACTGAGGCACAGAAAGTTTAGTGACTTGCCCACGGCCACACAGGCCATGTGTTCTAGGGTGAGCAATGGTTCCATTTTTTTTTTTTTTCTGGGCCTATCTCAATGTTATTGAAAGTCCCATGTCCCTAGGAATCCCTCAATCCTGGTCACTCTAGTTTGGCCCCAGAGTCTTTGCTTACTTATCACTATTAAATTCCTCTCAGAGGAAAGGGAAGATGGTGTAGCACCATGTATGAGATTTGATTTGCAGATTCCTATTTTTATTTAATCAGCCAGATGCCAAGGAAACAGAGAAAGGAGAGTGGGGCCATTCCCTCAATCAGGTGGCATCAGAAATGGCCCTAAGGAGAGGGCAACTACTCAGGAGAAACCCATGAGGGGGTCTTGTAAAAAAAAGAATTGTCTTGTCACTACAGTGATTGAAGAATTTTCATGTGTCGTGTCAGTTACTCCTCAGAGTAGCCTTATGAGATAGGAATTAATATCGCATCCATTTTACAGAGGAGAGGTTAAGAAACGTGCCCAAAGCACGGTTCATTGAATGGCAAGCTGTCTGCCAACAGAGCCTCTGCTCTTAAGCATTATGTTTTACTTAAGTCTAAACACATATTTGATTTCTAACTGGACCCTTAATGACGATCAGTAGGCAAGACTCTCAGACAAGGAAAGTCTGACTCTTTGTGCTTGCTGCAAGAGATGCTGGTTTGTGCTCAGGTAGAGTAGTCCAGCAGCTAAATGATTTGACATGCCTGGAAAGATTTCCAGCAGCTCTTAGAAAAGTCTAAGAGAATTGGGCCTTCTTTAAATGTACTGATGCTGTGAAGAGCAGCAGAAAATGTTCTGCTGTCTTTCTGTCACCTGGACTCATGTGGTATTGAGCAAGTCTCACTAAACCCTCTGGGTATAGGCACCTTAAGTACAAAATGGGGATAATTGGTTCTTACTTGCTTCAAAGATAATCTTTGGAACACTTTTCTAGTTCTGACCCTCCTGGCTATCCATATAGTCCTGATTTCTCATGCTACATTATCCTTAAGAAAAATTAAGGCCTCATTATAGAAAAATTTATACCACATACTTAGTACGTATAAATTGAATGAATTTGGTTAGCGTCCTGTGGTAAATAGAACTCTGAAATAGCTTTCCAAAAATGCCCTTTCCTAATTCTAAGAATTTAGGAATGTGATTATATGATATGACACAGTTGACCTTAAGGAGATTGTCCTGGATTATCTGGTTGTCCCACTGTAATCACATAAAACCTTAAAAACAAAGAGTTTTCTTTGGCTTGTGGCAGGTGGGGCCAAAGTAAGGGAAAGGATAGCTGGAGAAATTTAAAGCACAAGAGCATTCAGCACACCATTGTTGACTTTGAAGATGGGAGGAATACTTGTGCCAAAGAATGTGCGCAGCCTTTAGGAGCAGAGAGAAGCCCCTGGGAACCTCAGTCCCACAAGTACAAGGACATGTATTTGAATTTGGCCAGAAGCCTGAATAAGAAAGTGAATTCTCCCCTAGAGCCACCAGATAACTTCCCAGCAGGACAATACCTTGATTTCATTCTTATGAGACTAAATAGAGAGCCCAAGTAAAACCCATTTGGATTTCTAACCTGCAGAACTATAAGATAGTAATGGGTATTGTTTTAAGTTGTCAAATTTGTGGTCTTTTATTAAAGAGCAACAGATGACCTATATGAGACCCTACCCATGTTTCCTAGAATCTTCATTTTCCAGCTGATATCCTTTGGTCTTTTTGTGTGCATCCTAGACTCAGCATCTCTTTCTTCTCTTTTTATGTCAAGGGGTTGCACAATACAGGAAATCTCCCATCATATTATGCTTTTAAATAAAACTTCTGGCAGAATGCTGTTGCTTGTCTTTGTTGTCACCATTTCTGCCCCTCACGTTGCTACAGGCTTACAGACCAGGTCTTTGATAACTCACTTCTCCT
This sequence comes from Myotis yumanensis, assembly GCF_028538775.1. Classification (NCBI taxonomy): domain Eukaryota; kingdom Metazoa; phylum Chordata; class Mammalia; order Chiroptera; family Vespertilionidae; genus Myotis; species Myotis yumanensis. Next base: position 142,008,060 of record NW_027223754.1, read on the forward strand.
ACTCTCTGATACTACCTATTTAAGTCAACTTTTCTTTCTGATTCCTTTTAATTAAATCAAAGGAAACTATGTCTACAACCTTAAGGCATTTTTATCTCTGTTCTGACTGCCTAGTCTACTTGTCCTGATTTTCCCTCCACCAGATATGTAAATTAAAACCTAGCATGATGTGGATCCACTTATGGGGTATCCCACGTATGTGCTGTCTTCACACCTGACAATGTAACATTGTATTGTCTTTGGCTGGTTATTATTATTATTTTTTCTATTGGGTGATAAGACATTAAAGGGAACAGTGTGTCTTGGTAATTGTTGAAACTTCAGTGCATATCTCAGTGCTTGATATACAGTGAGTACTCAACCAACACTTGAATGAAAATGGGATAGTAAGCCATTCTCAACAAGGTAGTAAAATAACAGTTTCCATGGAAAAAGCTCATAATCGGAAACATTGCCACCAAGAAAACCATAAGCTCTAACTACTACCTTAGTGAGCAGAGTATTTATGGCATTTTGATCTATTAATGTTTTATTTAAAGTGTTATAGCTTCAGGAAGTAGAATAACCAGACCCATTTCCAACATGCAGTGCTAGCACAGCTATATAATTTTTTAGTATCAGCCATTCTTACCAATTTTCGCTGTCTTCCAAGAAATGAGTTCAGTTGTTATATTTTATCTTTTCCAACAACCCCCTAAATTTTTTACTCCATTTTTAAGTTTCAAAAAAGGTTTTAAAGTGTCTATTAGATGCAAGAATAATATAGGGCTTATGAAAAACCCAGATCCTTTTTGTTGGTTGAATGATGATAGGAGGGCATTATGGGGACAGAGTTGAAGCAATAGAGGTTGAGTCATTAGTGACATGAGACTAAGATTAGAACTGGAGTAATTTTTATAAGGAGTCAAAATTATACCAGATGCTAAAGTTGAAAGAGTAAAGTGAAATTGGAAAAAGAAATACCAAGGTCAATAACTAAAAATAGCATAGAACTAAGACTGTGAATGGCAAATCGGTGCTTGATATGTACAGGGTGTACAAAAAAAAATGCATATGCAATTTAACAGCTGTAGCTCAATTTTGAAAACGAAATGTATTTTAATAAACACTGCCTTTGTAATTATTCAAAGTGTGTGTATACATTTTTTGTGACACCCTATATTTATGGGGTGAGTATTCTGTCTGTCTTGACATAAAGTATAATAGTCCTGTCCTTAAGAAATTAAAGTCCTAAACATGTATTAACTGGTACCAAAGTACTGTGTGTGTGTGTGTGTGTGTGTGTGTGTGTGTTCAGTGAAAGATAGACAATTCATGGAAAGATGTCCATACAAGATGGAGCAGAGTGGGAAGGTGTTTTTGAATGAGAAAACAATTTGCATACGGATACATGTTGATTCCTTCTTCTTCTTATAGTGAGTTTTACTGCTTTTATCTAAGCAAATTAGCCTTTATAAACTTGGGGGCTAGGAGAAGAAATATTTTTGATATGCAAAGCTATTTTAGGTGTAAAGAGAGCAAAAGTCTTCGGTAAAACTAGCAATGTAACCATGGGCCCAATCCACGAAAATGTATACACCAGCAACATACCATATTTTTCCGCGTATAAGACACTATTTTTTTTCTAAAATTGTTAGACTGAAAATCAAGGAACATCTTATAAACGGAAGTAGGCCAAGGAGGGAGACCCATGATGTGTAGCTGCCCATACCTTGTCAAACAGGCTTCCTCCAATCATAAGCCTTATTGTCACTGATGTCAGCTGATGCTGTAATTGGAGATGGAGGTGGAGAGTGCACAATGCAACAGGGAGCAGAATGGAGCCTTCTGAGCCCATAAAGATGTAAAAAAATAAAAAGATAAATACCGGTAAGCAATGGTCTTACTCTGCAAAATTCAAACTGAATGTAATCAGCTATGCAAAAGAGCATGGAAATAGAGCTGCAGAGAGACAATTTGAACCGCCCCCCCTCCCCCCCGCTCAGTGTATGATCAGACAGTGGAGAAAACAGGAAGAACAACTCCTTAAGATGCCAAAAAAGAGGAAGGCATTTAGAGGAAAACCAGAAAAATGGGCAAACTTGGAGCAGAAGCTTAAGACTTGGATTATGGAGCAGCGCCAGAGTGGCTTATGTGTGTCAACCAAGCTTATTCAATGTCAGGCAAGAATGTTTGCAAGCGAAATGAACATTGTTGATTTTACTGGAAAGGCAAAATGGAGCTTCAATTTCATGAGGAGAGAAGGGTTGGCCATGAGAACACAAACAAAGTTAGCTCAGAAAATGCCACCAGTTTATGAGGATGATCTCACATATATAGACAGTGACCCAGAAGACAGCAGTGATACAATGGAAGTTGAAGAAATTGATATGTCTGGAACAAATAGTGATGAAGACGAGAGCAGTAATGCAACAGAGGCTGAATAAAGTGATATGCTACATAATATCATAGTACTGGTATGTAAACATTACCTGTGATAATTACTAAGTAAAAATGTGTTCTGTTTTATGTTTAAAATATTGATTTCTTAATTTTGGGTTGGAAAAGTGGGGGGTATCTTATACATGGGGTGTCTTATACACGGAAAAATACAGTAGCTCTCTCTCACTGTTCAGCTGTCTCCAGAACCTGCTTAGTCAATGTTTCAGAATTACCTCAGGAGCGTTCTACAACTTTCAGAGGTGATGTTGAAAAATTTTTGAGGTTATCTCTGCAAATAACAAAGTCTCCACCCTCTAAGTTTTACCTCACTGGATGTTAGGAAAATTTACTTATATTACTACAACTTTTCTCTCTCCCTTTGGGTTTCTTTCTTTTTATTTATTTATTTATTTATTTATTTATTTATTTATTTTTATTTTTCGCTTAAAGTATTACAAAGGGTATTACATAAGTGTCCTTTTTTCCCCCCCGCCCTTGACAAACCCCTACCCTCCCTTACCCCCCAGTGTCTTATGTCCTTTAGTTATGCTTATATGCATGCATACAAGTCCTTCGGTTGATCTCTTACTCCCCTCCCTCCTGCCCCCCAACTCTCTCTGGCCTTCCCACTGCAGTTTGACAATCAGTTTGAGGCAGCTCTGCCTCTGTATCTATTATTGTTCAAAAGTTTGTAATGGTCTTTATTATCCATGAATGAGTGAGATCATGTGGTATTTTTCCTTCATTGACTGGCTTGTTTCACTTAGCATAATGCTCTCCAGTTCCATCCATGATGTTGCAAATGGTAGGAGTTCCTTCTTTTTAACAGCAGCATAGTATTCCATCGTGTAGATGTACCACTGTTTTCTAATCCATTCATCTACTGATGGGCACTTAGGCTGTTTCCAGATCTTAGCTATGGTGAATTGTGCTGCTATGAACATCTGGTTACATATATCCTTTCTGATAGGTGTTTCTGGTTTCTTGGGATATATTCCTAGTAGTGGTATCACAGGGTCAAATGGGAGTTCCATTTCCAATTTTTTGAGGAACCTCCATACTGCCTTCCATAGTGGCTGCACCAGTCTGCATTCCCACCAGCAGTGCACAAGTGTTCCTTTTTCTCCACATCCTCTCCAGCACTTGTCGTTTGTTGATTTGTTGATGATGGCCATTCTGACAGGTGTGAGATGGTACCTCATTGTTGTTTTGATTTGCATCTCTCGGATGATTAGTGACTTTGAGCATGTTTTCATATGTCTCTTGGCTTTCTGAATGTCCTCTTTTGAAAGGTGTCTATTTAGATCCTTTGCCCATTTTTTGATTGGATTGTTTATCTTCTTTTTGTTAAGTTGTATGAGTTCCTTATAAATTTTGGAGATTAAGCCCTTATCAGATATGACGTTGGCAAATATGTTTTCCCACGAGGTGGGTTTTCTTGTTGTTTTGTTGATGGTTTCTTTTGCTGTGCAGAAGCTTTTTATTTTGATGTAGTCCCATTTGTTCATTTTCTCTTTAGTTTCAACTGCCCTAGGAGCTGTATCAGTGAAGAAATTGTTTTGGCATAAGTCTGAGATTTTGTTGCCTTTGTATTCCTCTAGAATTTTTATGGTTTCCTGTCGTACATTTAAGTCCTTTATCCATTTTGAGTTTATTCTTGTGTATGGTGTAAGTTGGTGGTCTAGTTTCATTTTCTTGCATATATCTGTCCAATTTTCCCAACACCATTTATTGAAGAGACTATCTTGGCTCCATTGTATGTTCATGCCTCCTTTGTCAAAAATTAATTGAGCATATTGGTTCGGGCTAATTTCTGGACTCTCTATTCTATTCCACTGGTCTATATGTCTGTTCTTGTGCCAGTACCAGGCAGTTTTGAGAACAGTGGCTTTGTAATACAGTTTGATATCTGGCATTGAGATCCCACCTACTTTGTTCTTTCTCAGGATTGCTGCAGCTATTCGGGGTCTTTTTTTATTCCAGATGAATTTTTGGAGAGTTCGTTCTAGATCTTTGAAGAAGGCCATTGGTATTTTAATGGGAAGTGCGTTGAATGTATAGATTGCTTTGGGTAGTATGGACATTTTAATGATGTTGATTCTACCAATCCAAGAACATGGTATGTTCTTCCATCTGTTTATGTCTTCCTCTATCTCTTTTTTCAACGTCCTGTAGTTTTCTGAGTAGAGGTCTTTAACCTCTTTAGTTAAGTTTATTCCTAGGTATCTTAATTTTTTTGGTGCGATGGTAAATGGGATTGTTTTTCTGATCTCCCTTTCTGAAAGTTCACTATTGGTGTATAGAAATGCCTCAGATTTCTTGGGGTTAATTTTGTATCCTGCTACATTGCCAAATTCATGTATTAAGTCTAGTAGCTTTTTGATGGAGTCTCTAGGGTTTTGTATGTATAATATCATGTCATCTGCAAATAAGGACAGTTTTACTTCCTCTTTTCCAATTTGGATGCCTTTTATTTCTTCTTCTTGCCTAATTGCAATGGCTAATACTTCCAGTACTATGTTGAACAGGAGTGGTGAGAGTGGGCATCCCTGTCTTGTTCCTGTTCTTAGGGGAAATGGTGTTAGTTTTTGACCATTGAGTATGATGTTGGCTGTGGGCCTGTCATATATGGCTTTTATTATGTTGAGGTATGATCCTTCTAGTCCCACCTTTCTGAGAGTTTTTATCAAAAATGGGTGTTGGATTTTGTCGAATGCTTTTTCTGCATCAATTGATATGACCATGTGGTTTTTTTCTTTCAATTTGTTTATGTGATGTATCACATTTATTGATTTACGGATGTTGTACCATCCTTGCATCTCTGGGATAAATCCTACTTGGTCATGGTGTATGATCCTTCTGATGTACTGCTGGATCCGATTTGCTAAGATTTTGTTGAGGATTTTGGCATCTATGTTCATGAGGGATATTGGCCTGTAATTCTCTTTCATTGTGATGTCTTTACCTGGTTTTGGTATTAGGGTGATGCTGGCTTCATAGAATGAGCTTGGAAGTGTTCCTTCCTCTTGAATTTTTTGTAGTAGTCTGAGGAGGGTAGGTTTTAGTTCTTCCTTGAATGTTTGGTAGAACTCCCCTGTGAAGCCGTCTGGCCCTGGGCTTTTGTTTGCTGGAAGCTTTCTGATGACTGCTTCAATTTCTTCCATAGTTATTGGCCTATTGAGGTTTTTAGATTCTTCCTGATTGAGTTTTGGAATGTTGTATTTTTCTAGTAATTTGTCCATTTCCTCCAGGTTGTCTAGTTTGTTGGAGTAGAGTTGCCCGTAGTATTGTTTAACAATCATTTGTATTTCTGTGGGGTCTGTTGTTATTTCGCCTCTATTATTTCTGATTTGGTTTATTTGGGACCTTTCTCTTTGCTTCTTGGTGAGCCTGGCGAGGGGTTTGTCAATCTTGTTTATCCTTTCAAAGAACCAGCTCTTGGTTTCATTGATTTTCTGTATTGTTTTTTTGGTCTCTATGTCATTGATTTCTGCTCTAATCTTTATTATCTCCTTCCTTCTGCTCACTCTGGGGTTTTCTTGTTGCTCTCTTTCTAATTCTTTGAGTTGTAGAGTTAGATGATTAACTACCATTTTTTCTTGTTTTTTGAGATAGGCCTGTAGAGCTATAAACTTCCCTCTCAGGACTGCTTTCATTGTGTCCCAGAGGTTTTGGATTGTTGTGTTTTCATTGTCATTAGTGTCCAGGATGTTTTTAATTTCTTCTTTGATGTCATCGGTAACTCAATCAATATTTAATAACATGCTATTCAGCTTCCAAATGTTTGAGTATTTTGGGTTGTTTTTATTGTAGTTTATTTCTAACATTATGCCATCGTGGTCTGAGAAGATGCTTTTTATGATCTCAATCTTCTTGAATTTGTGGAGACTTTGCTTGTGACCCAATATGAGGTCTATTTTTGAATATGTCCCATGAGCACCTGAGAGGAATGTATATTCCGCAGCTGTGGGGTGAAGTGTTCTGAAGATGTCAATTAAGTCCATCTGATCTAGTGAGTCATTTAGGATTGCTGTTTCTTTGCTGATTGTTTGTCTAGCGGATGTATCCAGTGATGTCAGTGGTGTATTAAAGTCCCCTACTATGATTGTGTTATTGTCGATATCTCCCCTGATATCTTCCAGAAGTTTTCTTATGTATGTGGGTGCTCCTGCATTGGGTGCATATATGTTTACCAGGGTTATATCTTCTTGTTGTATTGATCCCTTTAGTATTATGAAGTGGCCTTCCTTATCTCTGGTTATGGCCTTCACTTTGAGATGTATTTTGTCAGATATAAGTATTGCTACCCCAGCTTTCTTTTCCTTTCCATTTGCGTGAAAGATATTTTTCCATCCCTTCACTTTCAGTCTGTGTGAGTCCTTTCCAATGAGGTGGGTCTCTTGTAGACAGCAGATGTATGGGTCATGTTTTTTTATCCATTCAGCCACTCGATGTCTTTTATTTGGAGCATTTAGTCCATTTACATTTAAAGTTATTATTGAAAGGTACTTGTTTGTAGCCATTTCTTTTTTGTGTGTGTGTGTGGTTGTTTTCTTTCTGAGCTTGATATTTCTTCTTTTACACCAGTCCCTTTAGCATTTCTTGCATGGCTGGCTTGGTGGTGATAAACTCCCTTAGCCCTTTTTTGTCTGTGAAGCTTCTTATTTCCCCTTCAATTTTGAATGATAGCCTTGCTGGATAGAGTATTCTTGGATTCAGTCCTTTGCTTTGCATCACTTTGTAGATTTCCGTCCATTCTTTTCTGGCCTGATGTGTTTCTGTTGAGAAATCATTTGATAATCTAATGGGAGATCCCTTGTATGTTACTTTCCGCCTCTCTCTTGCAGCCTGTAAGATTCTCTCTTTATCCTGAACATTTGCCATGGTAATTATGATGTGTCTTGGTGTGGGTCTTTTCGGGTTCACCTTGTTTGGGACTCTCTGGGCTTGTGTGACTTTTTTCTTCCCCACCTCAGGGAAGTTTTCTGATATTATTTCTTCGAATAGGTTTTCTAATCCATGTTCATCTTTCTGTTGTTCTGGCACCCCTATTATTCGTATGTTGCTTCGTTTCATGTTGTCCCGAAGTTCCCTTAGGCTCTCCTCCTGTCTTTTAATTTTTTTCTCCATTTGCAGTACAGTTTGAGTGTGTTTTGCTTCCTTGTCTTCTAATTCACTGATTCGGTCCTCCGCTTCTCCCAGTCTACTGTTGATACTTTCAATGGTGTTTTTTATTGCAGCTATGTCGCTCTTCATTTCTTCTTGGGACTTACATAAGTTGTTGATTTTTTCATCTGTTTCTTCTAGCTTCTTGCATACATAGTTGAGTTTTTCGTCTGTTTCTTCTTGCTTCTTGAACATCCGGTGCATGTACTCTAGGAACCTTATTCTGAATTCTTTTTCCGTCATGTTGCATATCTCTGTCTCACTTAGCTGCTTTTCTGGCGAGTCCTCCTTTTCTTTCCTTTGGGGGTTTCTTTGTCTACCCATGTTTGATCTCACTGACATTACTAGTTGTTGAATCGTTCAGTGGCTGGACCCTGGGTGGCAGTGGCTGCTCCCTGGGTGGCAGTGGCTCCTCGGTCTGTGGTTGCTCCTTGGGCGGTTGTGGTAGCAGCGGCTCCTCTTTTGATAGCAGGGCCTCTGATGGGTGCTGTTCACAGTTGTGGTGGCTCTTCTGGCTGGTGGAGGGAGGCTTCAGACGCAGCAACTGTTCCCCAGGCAGAGCGTGTGGTGATCAGGAGGCCGCTGTTGCTTGAATCTTTCCGTGGAGGGGTGCAGGTCTCCCCTTGGCTCTTGCAGTCGCGCTGTTTGCGAATCGTTGCCTCCGGGTTAGTAGCCGATCTCTGGATGCCGGTAAACGCTGCCTGAGATGGTGCGGTCTCGCCGCTGCGCTGGCGCCCAGAGGGAGGTTGCAGCCTCAATCTCTGACCATCCGCATTTTTTAGGAGTTTTCTGTCTTTCCTGGCTGCAGACTGTCTCTCAGCTGAACCTCCCCAGCTTGATCGGGCTGATTGTTACCCATTTCAGCTGTTCGCCCCTATCTGGTCCGGAACAAAGCACCAACACGTCCCTCTTTGGGTTTCTTTCAACACTAACTCTGGCCCATTTTTCTCTTCAAAAAATAAGTGTAGAAGAAACTGAGTTTAGTTTTAACTGTTAAAATTGGTGCCTTGGTAGGTAAATGGTACCAATATTATTGATCAGACTAGAGGCCTGGTGCACAGACCTCCCCAGTGCACTCGCGGTGGGGGAGGGGCGGTCCCTCAGCCCAGCCTGTGCCCTCTCGCAGTCTAAGACCCCTTGGGGGATGTCCACCTGCTGGTTGAGGCCTGCTCCCTGGGGCATCAGGCCTAAGCTGGCAGTCAGACATAGCTCTGGCAGCCCGGGAGCCCTCGGGGGATGTCCACTTGCCAGCAGGGAGAAGGCCTAAGCTGCAGTCAGACATCCTTAGTGCTGCTGAGGAGGCGGGAGAGGCTCCTGCCACCACTGCTGTGCTGGCAGCCATCAGCCTGGCTTGTGGCTGAGCAGAGCTCCCCCTGTAGGAGCGCACTGACCACCAGGGGGCAGCTCCTGCATTGAGCGTCTGCCCCCTGGTGGTCAGTGTGTGTCATAGTGACCAGTCATTCCCAGTCATTCTGCTGTTAGGGTCAATTTGCATATTACCCTTTTATTATATAGGATAGAGGCCTGGTGCATGGGTGGGGGCCGACTGGCTTGCCCTGAAGAGTGTCCGGATCAGGGTGGGGGTCCCGCTTGGGTGCCTGGCCAACCTGGGTGAGGGGCTGAGGGCCGTTTTCAGGCTGGCCACGCCCCCCGGCGACCCAAGCTCCCAACCTCTCCTTTTTTATTTTTTTCTGGGATTTATTTATCATTTATAATTGAAACTTTGTAGCCTTGAGTGGAGCCAGGGCAGGCGGGAAGCTTGGCTTCCTCCATCACCGGGGGCAACCCAAGCCTCCTGCTCACTCCAGCTCCATAGCCACCGCCATCTTAGTTGGGTTAATTTGCATACTTGCTCCTGATTGGCTTGTGGGCGTGGCTTGGGTGTAGCAGAGAGACAGTTAATTTGCAAGTTTCTTTTTTATTATATAGGATGAAGTGATTTTGTAGACCTCAGAAGAATTTAAGTTCCATTAGGAGTTCTAGCTTGAGAGTTTTAGCTGGGCCTTGAAAATCTCTTAGGCCCTGGGAATAAGTTTTGAGAGCAGAATACTGGCCTTTTTCTCTGTGGATGCAGGATTCACTTTTTTATTTGGGCAAAAGTTGTTCTTTGATCTTTTAAATTCATGCTATTGTGCTTTGATTACAGTGAGAGTTTTATTACTGTTAATTATTAATAAAGGTGATGATGGTGATGTAATTTTTATGAGACCAGGTGGCCCTGATAGTTTTTAAGCTTGGTTCTTCATTCCTATTCAACCCAGCCTGACATTCTCCTGCTATTTTCCATATTATTAGGGTCTTGGATTTTTTTTTTAAATATATGTTTTTATTAACTTTTAGAGAGAGAGAATGAAACACTGATGTGAGAAACATTGATCGGCTGTGCACCCCAACCAGGAATCATATCCTCAACGTATGTGCCCTTTGGTGCATGGGACCAGAAGGTCTTGGACCTTTAGAAGAGAAATGCAAATTTTCTCACCAGGAATTGTAAGGTATCTTACAATTCATAATTGTATACTTCATTTATAAAGTAACGATTTTTGTTATGGGTCACCATATGAAATCTTATCAGACAATTTCATTGGAAACAATTCTGTTGGATATAATTAGTATTTGCATGGTAGGTAACTGAAAGAACTATTAGGCAATCTTATAGTACCTGGTTTGTGGGTTATTATCTACTGTAACATGTAAAATTTAACCACTCCAATGTCTTAACTTCTAAAAGAATAAAGACACAGAGAGTATCTTTATTCATTTCTTCTTCCTTTCATTTATTTCTTTAGTCAACATATATCTCTTGAGTATCCACCATGTGCCAGATAACTGTGTTAGGTGCTGGGAATCTACACTAATAAAAGAGAAACATGGTAATTGGCGTCCGACCGCTACCCTTCCCATTGGCTAATCAGCGTATCCTTATGCAAATTAACTGTCAGCCAAGATGGCGGCCGGCAGCCAGGCAGCTGGAAGCGAACATGAGGCTTGCTTGCTGCAGGGACTGCAGACTCCAACTCTCAGCCAACAGTTTGAAACTTTGTAACAAATATAGCCAGCCAGGATCTCAGAGCTGAAGTTATACATTGTTTCGATTATAGAACAGCAAACAAACCAGCAGCGGAGGCCTCAGAGCTAGAGCCAGAGCTAAAGCCGGCCCAGAATAAAAAAAAAAGAAAAAAAGGAACGGTTGGGAGATTCGGTCAATCGCCAGCCTGAAGGCAGCCCTCAGCCCCTCACCCAGACTGGCCAGGCACCCCAGTGGGGACCCCCACCCTGATCCAGGACACCCTTCAGGGCAAACCAGCTGGCCCCCAGGCCTCTATCCTCTGTAGTAAAAGGGTAATATGCCTCCCAGCACTGGGATCAGCGGAGCCGGGAGGCCTCCTGGCACCGGATCAGCGTGACAGGGGGCAGTGCCCAAACCCCCTGATCGCCCTGTGGCTCTGTGTGTGACAGGGGGCGGCGTCCCAACCCCCTGATCCGCCCTGCTCTGTGTGTGACAGTGGCGGCACCCCAACCCCCTGATCCGCCCTGCTCTGTGTGTGACAGGGGGCAGTGCCCTAACTCCCCTATCGGCCCTACTCTGTGCGTGACAGGGGGGAGCTCCCCAACCTCCTAATGGGCCCTGCTCTGTGCATGACAGGGGGGAGCTCCCCAACCCCCTGATGGGCCCTGCTCTGTGCGTGACAGGGTACGGAGCCCCAACCCCCCTGATGGGCCCTGCTCTGTGCGTGACAGGGGGCAGCGCCCCAACCCCCTGATTGGCCCTGCTCTGTGCGTGACAGTGGGTGGCACCGCAACCTCCCCATCAACCCTGCCTTGAGTGTGACAGGGGGCGGTGCCCCAACTCCCAATCGGCCCTACCCTGAGCGTGACCAGGGGCTGCACCTAGGGATTGGGCCTGCCCTCTGCCACCCGGGGGCAGGCCTAAGCCAGCAGGTCGTTATCTCCCGAGGGGTCCCAGACTGCGAGACGGCACAGGACGGGCTGAGGGACCCCCCCTTCCTCCCCAAGTGCACAAATTTTTGTGCACCGGGCCTCTAGTACATCAATAAAAACAACAGACAAATTCATGGCACTTAAATTTTAATTGGGGCGACAGTAATTAAATAGAGCAAGAAGTAAGTACTATTAAGATAAAGAAGAGAATACTGTGGATGAGAGGGATTAATCACTAAAAAATGTGAATTCCTTAAAAGTTGGGTAGGTAATGTATCTTTAAAAGCCATAGTAAAACAAGGCACAGTAGTATATCATATAGCTACTGACCATCTGGATACTTGATATTAACTACAATGACTTTCTTTTCCTTTTAGCTTTTAATTTCTATTTTTATGTCCTGTAGGTTTTCTATGTTATAGGGCATCAAGGTAAGGGGTGGGGAGACAGAATTGCAAAACTTTTGATCTAATCGTTATCTCAGAGATCATTTTGTAGGTGATGAAATTGAGGCTTAGAGAAGTTACCTGATTTGCTCTGGGTATCAAGACTAATTAGAACAGCTAATTACAAAGAGCTAGTGTTCATTCTTGTGGATTCCAGTGAGTGCTGCACTTCTAGGTTTTTATTTTGTAAAACCCCAAATCTGGACTTTCATGATCTCACATGATTAACCCTGAGGTATACCAAGTCCTCCAGGCTTCAGGGGTTACCTTATATTTAATAACTAACAACTTAAAAGCCATTTTTTGCACCCCTAAATTAGTAAAAATTAACCTTTAATGGGTTCTCATGTAACTCCTCTGTCTGGCTGACTGCTCTAGGCTTCTCTGTGGGTGGACTCTGGTAGTTTCACCATCGCTTCCCTAGGCTGTTGAGGATCTCCTCACTTTCCTTAAGTCTCAGCATGGACACAGTTCATTTCCCAAGCACTTCTAGAGCTAGGCGATATAGTTTACAAAACTTGATCAATAGTTTGGAGATAACAGAATAGGATTACTCTGCTGCATGGGGAAAAAAATAACCTAGATGTTAGCTATTACCAGAGGTCAAGCCTTCAAGAAAAGGTCCCTTCTTGTCATCTGAATGTTTCAAAGCTCCTCTAAGCTCACCCTACCACCATAATGCAGGAATCAGTTTAATTAACACACACCATGGCCTTGACCAGGCCCCTCCTACCTGGAGCCTAGGCTGTTAGGTCTTCATTGGCTCTAGAGAGTCCAGAAAAGCCTTCCTTCTCCCAGCAAGGCACTTCAGTCCACATTGTTGACAGCCTCTGAAAATCATACATAGCACTTTACATAGTCCCACATGTTCCTTTCCAGATTTGAATCTGGGCTTTATTTTTACCTAATCAAAATGCCCCAAATCTTAGCTATTGTAAATTGTACTGCTGTGAACATAGGGATGCATATATCCTTTCTGACTGGTGTCTCTGAGTTCTTGAGATATATTCCTAGAAGTGGGATCACTGGGTCAAATGGGAGTTCCATTTTTAACTTTTTGAGGAAACTCCATACTGTTTTCCACAGTGGCTGCACCAGTCGGCATTCCCACCAGCAGTGCACGAGGCTTCCTTTTTCTCCGCATCCTCTCCAGCACTTGTTTGTTGATTTGTTGATGATGGCCATTCTGACAGGTGTGAGATGGTACCTCATTGTTGTTTTGATTTGCATCTCTCTGATGATTAGTGACCTTGAGCATGTTTTCATATGTTTCCTGGCCTTCTGTATGTCCGCTTTAGAAAAGTGCCTATTTAGATTCTTTGCGCATTTTTTGATTGGATTGTTTGTTTTCCTTTTGTTAAGTTGTATACTTAAGTGCCCATCAGCAGATGAGTGGATTAGAAAATTGTGGTACATCTATACAATGGAATACAATGCTCCTATAAAAAAGAAGGAACTTTTTTAAAATTTTATTTATTTTTTACAGAGAGGAAGGGAGAGAGATAGAGAGTTAGAAACATCGATGAGAGAGAAACATCGATCAGCTGCCTCCTGCACATCTCCTACTGGGGATATGCCCGCAACCAAGGTACATGCCCTTGATTGGAATCGAACCCGGAAGGCCGAACCATCGAGTCCGCAGGCCGACGCTTTATCCACTGAGCCAAACCGGTTTTGGCAAAAAGAAGGAACTTTTACTATTTGCAACATCATGGATGGACCTGGAGAGCATTATTCCAAGCGAAATGAGCCAGTCAGAGAAAGATAAATATCACATGATCTCACTCATTTGTGGAATATAATGAACAACATAAACTGATGAACAAAAATAGATCCAGAGACAGAGAAACACTGAACAGACCGTCAAACCTCAGAGGGAAGGCAGGGTGGCGGGGTGTGGCGGGGATAATAGATCAACCAAAGGACTTGTATGCATGCATATTAGCATAACCAATGGACATGGACACTGGGGAGATGGGGGCTTGTCCTGGGGGGTGGTAGTGGCTGGGGAGTGGTCCATGGGGGAAAAAAGAGACATATGTAATACTTTAAACAAACAAACAAAAAATGCTCCAAGTAAGATGGTTTTCCAAAACAAAAGAGTACCTCCCCATACCCATTATGAATGATGCTTCTACTTCCAGCTAAATTAAAAAAAAAACACCCCTTTTTTTTTCATGTTGGCATCTTTGAAATAACTATCTCACATACCTAACCACTACCTAGCAAAATTTCTATCTAATTGGGTCAAATTTCTGAACACCTTACATAATCTGTAGAATTTCCCCCACTACTTCTCTGGTAGTTGCCTTCCATTACCATCTTCAATATTTGGGTCAAATCCCAAACTCTTCTGGAAGCTTGATTAGCCTCATATCGTTCTAATCAACACTTTATTCTTAGCACTTATGCATTCAGTTTGTATAATGCCATTTTGCTGTATTTGTTACTTGAACATGTATTTTATCCTCCCAGTTAGAACACAAACACTTTAAAGTCAATTACTTTGTTTTAAGACCCCCCCACACTCTGTGTTTGACAACAGTGTCTGTTTAGAACTCAACAAATATATTTCCTGTCGGACTGAAATCTATTGTTTACCCCCAAACATTGCCAAAGCCTTAGGCTTACTGCATTGCTATTTCTATTTCGATGACTTCCATTTCACCTTCCTACTGAATGTGTCCCAAGTTCTGTAGCCCCTGCTTGTCATATGGATTTGGGCATGACATCCAAGTGAAATTCCCATTTAAGAGCATTGTTCCATCTCATTGGACATGAGAAAATTTAACCTTTACATCTCATATTATGATTTTCTATGGTATAACCCAATGGGAAAATCAGTATGCTGAAATGCCAGAGGCGGAAATGAAGCCAGGGTGTCACATTGGCACTGCTCTATCCAGGAGATTGGATGGCCTTTTGTGGAGTGGCAGAGGGGTGTTGGTGATCTTAGCAGGGCAGCTGAACTAACCAGACCCTGGAGAGCCAGTGGAGGGGCGCGTATGGACCTACTGGTGGGTCTTATTGAAATCAGGAAGATGAGCTAAAAGAAGCTGAGGAACCTGAACCACTCACTACACCATCAAGCTCAACTGTGGCCTGAAAACACACAACATGGGAGGAGGAGGCGGAGGCGAAGAGATGGGATCAAGGAATGCGGACCCAATCTTGGAGGTCCATGCTGAGTTGTACAAGTAGCTGAACTCAGTGTCTGTTATTTAAATTTTTTAGATAACTAAAATAAAATGGTAACATCTGTTTTCATTACCCACCTCTGTGCCTAGCCTTACCCCGTCCTTCTTTTAATGTGTATTACCATGTGAAAATTAAGAGAACATTGATTTCCCCTCTTTGAACTTATAGATATGCTCAAAAATGCTAGTTTTTGGTTATTTGCTTATTAAAATTACATTTTTCCTTATGAAGAGGAAAAATGAAGTTACCTATTATTATGAATGTACAACAGTAATCTCTGGTAGAAATCCAGACCCTACACATCTATAATATTAAATAAAACCACTTAATGTCTTTGAGTGTCAGATCATGTACATGGCTGTACATATTTGAAGCACCTGATATCTGGTTAATAGGATACAGAATGGATTCAGTTGGAGCCAAACAGCTTAGGTTCCAACCCCACTTCTATTTTTAAGTAACTTTTTCATCTGAGCAAGCTACTGAGCCTCTGTTTCTCCATCTGTTAAATGAGTCTGGTGATAATAATATTTAATCTTATAGGGGTGATGAAAGTTTAAAATGAGTTTTAATATAGGTAAAGTTTGTAGAAGAATGCCTGACACACTGCCAAATAAGTGTTAGTTATTACTATGATTATACTCCTATGGTTTACTTGTGCAGTGAATTCATGTTTAAGGTGCTTGAAAGTGAAGATTTCATTGTTATTCAATTTTATAAATATTAAAATTTGATTTTTTTCTTCTGAAGAATGTGTGTGTGTGTGTGTGTGTGTGTGTGCACTCATGCGGGCACAAAAATTTATCTGGCAATTTATAAGTATGCTTGCTAATTTCTATATTACTCAATAATGGACTTAATTTTTCAGTTATGCTGAAAATATTATACTCATGGGGCAAGTTTTTTCTCATATTAGCCAACAGGTTTAGAATGTAATCCAAATGAGGAGCAATTTCAGTGAAGGTGTGAGCCCACAGAGTTCCCTTTATATCAGGGCCAAAGGAACAGTCTAATTTTCTCTTTGTTAGGTTTCAAATGCATGTCAAGCTGTACTGGGACTATCACTGTAAAATAAAGGGGCCTTTGCAATTCAGCACCTCCTACACACAGCTAATTAAACAGAACAAGAGGCAAGCAGCAGGCAAGAAGCAAGCTCATAAATATCACACATTTTTATTAACAACATACACATGATCTTAATTAAATCTGCATTTTCCATAAGTAAGAGTCTCACACACAGGTTTGTTCCCTTGTCCAGGAGCTCCACAAAGGCTGGGAATGTCCTGGAATTCTGATATAAAGAGACTTCCTCTTGACTTAACAGATTCTCCCATTTCTCTGCTTTGCAGCCTCTCACCATAGCTTTTCCCATTTTCTAGGACCCCAGTGACTAAATGAAAGACCCACATTTCCTCTGGGCTCTAGATGAGCCTGTGCTCCTATAGACAAGCCTTGCCATTTAAAAAAGATTTTAAATAAAAAACCTATAAAATCCACAAAGGTCTAAATTAGGTTTTTGTGTATCATCTATTTTCATTGCCTCCCTCATTGTGCTTACTCAGATTTGGGATTATACATTTTTTCTGTGATTATTGTTTTAAAATCGGTCTCCCTCTCTAGATACAAACTCCTGAGGTCAGGAGCTCTATCTATTGTGTTCAGGTTCCATTTCCAGTGCTAAGCACACCTCTGACCTAGGGTAAGTTCTTTGTGATTTGGGGTGTGTGTGTGTTAGGGGGAGGCTAAAACCAGGACTTTATGGCTGCTTCTTTTTGAAATTGAAAAATAACTTGCACACAATACAGCTTACATTTTGAAGCGTATACTTTCATATATTTGCACAAATGTATAGAATCATGTAGTTTTTACCATAATCAAGATGAAGAATAGTTATATCACTCTCAAAAGTTCCCTCATGCCCCTTTGCAGTCAATTCCCTACTTCGCTTTTATTCCCAGCTCCTGGCAGCCACCAATTTGTCCTCCATCCTATAGTGTTGCTCTTTCTAGAATATCGTATAAATGGCCTCATACAGTGGGTAGTCTTTTGAGTCTGGCTTCTTTCATTCAGCATAATGTTTTTGAAATCCATCCATGCTGTGTTGTGTATTAGCAGTTTGTTTCTTTTTATAACTGAGAATAAATAGAGTGGATTCTTAATAACTATTTGTTGAATGTACAAAAAGGAATCAGACCTGAAAACATATCTGCAAATGGACTAATTGAAAAAACCTAAACATCTTTATCCACAAATACTTGCTGAGTGTCTGGATAATGTGTTATTTATGCTTTAATGGTAATCATAGATTTTAATACCAGGTCATGTTTTTATCTTCAGATTTTTGATGGAGTAGTTTTCTAGGAGAATTGGAATATTTATTTATTTTTATTTTTTATTTTTTAAATATATTTTATTGATTTTCTACAGAGAGAAAGGGAGAGAGACAGAGAGTCAGAAACATCGATGAGAGAGAAACACCAATCAGCTGCCTCCTGCACATCTCCTACCGGGGATGTGCCCGCAGCCAAAGTACATGCCCTTGACCGGAATCGAACCTGGGACCTCTCAGTCCACAGCCCGACGCTCTATCCACTGAGCCAAACTGGTCTCGGCGAATTGGAATATTTAAGCACCATTTCTAGTGGAAATAAAACTAATATTTTTGTTTCTGTGATAGCTAGGAGTTAGCATCTGAATATTGTCCCATGAAACCTGAGAAAGGCTGATATATTCAGCATAAAGTGTGTCCGCTGGGACCGTGGGCACTGTGCTTTTCATGTAAAATTTCACATTTCAGCTAACATGGCGTGAACATTTTCTTATTTGGATGTTAAAAAGGAGAATTTAAAATATATTGCTTGCCCAAACTTAGCCTTAGAAAAATAAAAATCAATGTTGAATATTCCCGGAAAATTTTATCTTGGATCCTTGAATAGTATCTTCCTCAGTGCTTATTAGAACCATGACAAGGAGAACATTGATATTTTGAAGAGTGTTAATGTCAAATAATTGAGATAAAAGGGAAGTCAGGTCTGTCCTTTCTATCATGACATAAAGGATCAAGAATAAACAAAATGATGAGAACACTAGATTAAACATGGGATGTGGAATCTACATATTAGCCAAGTAATCTGACGGTTTGTAACAATGGTATGTTCTCTGGTAAAGGTGAGATAAATAACTCAGTCCTGCTGCTCTCTCGGGTTGCTGTTTTTTATTTCAAATGTTACTACAAACGTACTGGCCATTACATTCTATTTGGATTACCTGTTTCTTTTATTAGAGACAGTCCTGTATGATGCTTGAACATGTTCCCTTCCCCCCTCACTCAGCAGTGGAGATCATTACAGTTTCTTTCTTCATTCACTCTTTTGCAATAAATGTCCCCAGGAGCACAGCGGAATCTTGTTATCAATAAACACATATCTATCAACAACTAAATCTAAAAAACAAACTAAACAAAGAAGCGGAACAGAAACAGACTCAGAGATACAGAGAACATTTGATAGTTGCCAGATGGGAGGGATATTGGGGGCATGGGTGAAAAAGATGAAGGGATTAAGAAGAACAAATTGGCAAGTACGGAATAGTCATGGGGATGTAAAGTACATCATAGGGAATATAGTCAATAATATTGTAATAACTATGTCAGGTGTCAGATGAGTACTAGGTTTATCAGATTGATCACCTTAGTAAGTTATATAATGTCTAATCACTGGGGTGTACACCTGAAACTAATATAATATTGTATGTCAATTGTAATTGAAAAGTAAAAAAATAATTTAAATTTAAAAATAACTTAGTTTTTAACTCTAAAAGGATATATGGCAATATATAAGCTACTTTGCAAAATTCTATGCATTTGTTATGGAGAATTACTAAATACACAGAAATTTCCTAATATCTTTTTTATTTACTTACCATTTTCCAGGCACTGTGCTAAGAGAATGACATGTATTGTCTCACCTACCCTTCACAACAATTCTTTATTTTTGTTTTATTTTGTATTGCTTCAGAGAGGAAGGGAGAGGGAACGAGAGATAGAAACATCAATGATGAGAGAGATAATCATTGATCAGCTGCCTCCTGCACCCTGCTGCCCCGCCCCCTTACTGGGAATTGAGCCCACAACCTGGACATGTGCCCTTGAATGGAATCGGACCTGGGATCCTTCAGTCCTCAGGTTGACACTCTATCCACTGAGCCAAACCAGCTAGGGCCACAACAATTCTTTAAGGTAGGTAACACATTGGCCATATTTCATAGATGAGGAAGCTGGGATTTCCATTTTCTTGTTGGCTTTCTGTCCTGTTGTTCTAGTTGTAGCTGGTCTTCATGGTCACCATTGTTGTGAGGATGTTGGTTTTCAAGGCTATTGCAGGGCTGTGGAAGGTGGGATGGGAATAGGGCAAGTTAAAACTACACAAGGCTTGCTGTCTTTAATCAAGATTTAGCCTTTGTTGTTGTTGAAGAAATGCTCTTCAGATTGTCAAAAGCCTTAGGCTAATTTCCAGAGTTCAAAAAAGTTAGTTTTGATACATTTCCTCACGTTCTCACTGGAGCAGATTTTTCAGGGTCATTACTCCACCATTCCCACTGATGGGAGGTAATATACAATTGGAGCCATTTCTTCTTTAAAATCTTTTATAAATACATTATAAATACACAAAAACATTTTTTAATAAAGCTGAATTGAGCAACATATGGTCGAGGACTGCCATCTCATCAGAATCACCTGGAAATTTATTAAAGTTGCAAATTACTGAACTACTTCAATCTTATTAAACCAGCTTCTCCAGAGAGAACACGAAGCCTTATATTTTCCACAAACTCTCAGGTAACTGATGTATATGTACAAACTAAAGTTGAAAAATCATTGCCATATGGTATTTTCTAATTGATATCATCAATGCTTATGTACTAAATTTTGGGTTGTAAAACTGATTTTGAGAATTTTAAAATTCAGCAACAGGACTTTTAGCAGCTAATAATCACTTCCCCTCATATTTAAATTTATCAACGATATTTCAACATTGCCTCTATGTAAGAATCATATCACAAAAATATCTAAGAATTGTGTTATTAATCACCTACTTATCTGCTAGAGATCCATGGGCCTTGATTATATCATTTAATTCTCAAAGGCATGAGAATTAAATGATATAATTTAATTCTTCTTTTCCTCTTTTTTTAAAAAAATATTTTTTTTATTGATTTCAGAGAGGAAGAGAAAAGGAGAGTAATAGAAACATCAATGATGAGAGAGAATCATTGATTGGCTGCCTCCTGTATGCCCCACACTGGGAATCGAGCCCACAATGTGGGGATGTGCCCCAACCAGGAATGGAACTATGATCTCTTAGTTCATAGGTCAACTCTCAACCACTGAGCCACACCAGCTGGGCTTTTTATTCCTTTTTTAAAGATGAAGAATCTGTCTGGGGTATTATGACTAACAAAGAAGAATTGGGATTTAAACGAAATATCTCTGACCCTGAATCCCATGATTTTCTGTCTGACTTTCCTGGTTCTCTAAAGCTCCATCTTTATTAGCCATTTCTCACTTGAACATAAGAATCATTTTGCCAACAGAATCACAACACATTCATTTTAATTCCTTTTAAAAGCTTCAGGACGTTAGATGTCTTTCTCATCTCTTTGTAATGTAATCCAACATCTCTTTGTCTGAAAGTTGGAGAATAATTGGCAAATAAAGTGACTTGTATGGCATAGGCATGAAATGTGGTTTTCATAAGCAAGGCAGTAAGTTGATTTGGAACTACGGTGTGTGCTGAGGCTGAATTTCACAATAGCTCTAAAATGCACGTGAAAGAAAAGAACTGAGGCCCTTAAGCAAACCAATCAAATTAGTTCAGAGAAAAGGAAATGACTTTCCAGATTAATAGAGATGAGCTGGCATACACGTGCTAAACACCCTCATAGTTTTAAATGTCTATATGTCATTTTTTCTCAAGGTTATGGGCAATGGGTGTATATTTTAAAAGATTATTTCAAAAGAACAAGTTTTCTCAATGAGCTGGCCAGCATTTCCTGATGTTATGGGTCTGTTTCAAAAGATTCTGAGTTTGGTTCATTACATGTCAAAAAGAGAGAATATGGCTCAGAGGGGGGCCTTTGTAGCTCCAGATGTGACCTAGAAAGTTGGCTGACCTGGCATTTAGCGCTCTCAGTTTATGATTTTTTAAAAATCCTCACCCAAGAATATGTTTATTGATTTTTTAGAGAAAGAGAAATCGGGAGAGAGAGAGCGGGGAAAACAAACAAACCCAAAACATCGATGTGAGAGAAACACGGATGTGAGAAACATCATTTGGTTGCCTCCATATGCTTGGACCGGGGATCAAACCCACAACCTAGGTAGATGCCCTGGAATTGAACCCTAAACATTTTGGTGTATGGGATGATGCTCCAATCAACTGAGCCATCTGGCCAGGGCTGTCAGCTTATGATTTTGGCCTCGCTTTTTCTGTGTCTGTGCAGAATTCCTCAGGTCAATTATGTAGTATAGAGGACTCGAGAAATCCGGCTGTGCTGAACTAATTTTGTGTTCTGAATTTTATGAGATTGGTTCATGTATGGCCATATAGTTTTAGTAGATGCAAATCGTTAGATAACTTGACTCAGTACATTTCTCATTCAGCCTTGTACTATCAAAACCTACTACAGTGCCTTGTACACAGTAGGTATTTGAAATGTTTGAGGAATGAATGTACAGTTAGAGTAAAAAATGGATGCAGATTAGTAAATTATGTTTGTTTCATCTGTTCTCAAACTATTGCTTTGTTTGAAAATAGATTTTAAAAATACAGATAATAATGCAGTAAGTATGAGGGTAAATAATAACAATAAAACAAAAATCCATGTACCCACCTAATTTAAGAAAAAGAATGTTATAATTAATTTCCAAGTTTCTGGAGTATCCAACCTCTTTTTTCTTCAATATATACCCCAGAGGTAAATATTGTCTTAAATTGTATTATTCATTCTGGTGTTTACATTATAAATAAGTTTGCCTGTTATCTTTCTTAAAACATTGCTTTTTTTTTTTCTAGAGAGGATAAGATTAATTTCTGTTTAAAGCAGCAATTATCCTTATTGATGGGCTAAAAGTTCATAAGGGGTATGATGCCAAGATCAAACAGGTTCATCTCAGCAAAATGTATTCACATCATAGTAGGAGTTTTCATAGCTTTCCCTCAAAGGAGGAAATAATATGGAAATTTCAGGTTTCTTGGTGGGATGAATAAAGGAGATTTTTGTTGGGGGGCTGTTTTTCACATCCCTATATGTACCCACTGGCCCTCACATGTTGTTAATGAGACTCTTCAGTGGCTGGAGACGTGTTGCCTCCCAGAAGCATGAACCTGTGGGGTGGAGAAACACGGCCAGACTTCCTGTTACTTAAATATCCACTCCCTGAGGATTAATTATGACCACAGCTTCACCAATTTGGAAGGCGTGAGCCATGTTAAAAGCCAGACTTGATAAAACAATGGTGTTTTCCCACAGAAGAAGAGGAAAGAAGTAGCTTACAGTTTACTGACCGTGAAGTACTTGTGTGAGACCACAAGAGAAAAAGGCGTCTCTTTTAAGAACCTGATTGGCTTCTTTGGGGACTTTCCAGAAGAAGGAAGATTTGCTCTTGTTTTTCATTCAGATGAGGTTGTATTTCCTACTTTTTCACTACTGTTTTTCTCTAAGAAGGCCAACTTTTTCTTTACTCATCAAGGGTGAGCAAAGGTAATATTTTGAATAATCTCAAAAGTGGGCCTGCCAGATTTGTTTGCCATTGATTAATTATTATTCCCTTTCCCAATACCTTGATATTGGAGGTGGGGTGTTGGTGTTCTGGTTATTAGATTGACAGCATTTATACATTAGTTTTATTTATTTTTCATTAGTTTTATTCACGTAGCATATGTAGCCCATTCATGAGCACCTAATGCGTACTAGGTGCTGGGAGCATGGCAGTGGATGGAACAGGAATACTCTCTGCCTGCAAGAAGTTTATAGTCTATGTAGCAAGGCAGACGTTCATTCTAATTCAGTAAGTGCCATGAAGAAAAGTATATTTCATTTATTAAGTGTTATGGAGACAAACCTTCTTTCTACCTGTTCATACTTCCTTATAGAGAAGGATATTAATGTCGCATTCCTGGCTCCTCTGGTCTGGGCTAGCTTTGGGGACGGGCCTGTATGCTCTGAGCCTGTGCCGCTGAGTGAGAGGTGGGGTAGGGCTGGCACTTTGCAGGTTTCCAGCACAGCTGAGATTGCATCTGTCTAATTCTTTATCAGGTTAGGAAACTCACTGACATCATGTACCTAATCTGCAATGTAGCTTCTACTAGAAGTATGTGGATACTTGATCCTCATTTGCTTGACTCCATTGTCTCTCTAAATTAATTCAGAATTTAGGTGGGAGAAAAGATGCTATTATTAGTTCTTTTTTTTAAAATTCCTTTATTGGTTAAGGTATTACAAATGTGTCCTCATCCCCCCATTAATCCCCAACCTCCTCCCACCCCCCCAACTCATGTTCTCATCCCCCTGTTGTCCATGTCCATTGGTTTGGCTTATTATTAGTTCTTTGCCCCTCAACACTAGGCATCAAATTTGATGCTTATACAGGAAGAACTGATAAAGCCCAACTTCAGTACCAGCGGTTTTCAAATTCTGCTTCTCAAAGGAAGAAGGATTGTAGCAAGTTGGCCCAGCTGAATCCTACTTTCTTCCTAATACCTTCAGTGAGCACGGGTTTGAATCTATTTTATATGGCATGAGGCTTTCACATAAGTCTTCTGAGTTTAAAAACCAGTGCCTAACTTATAGCTTTTAAACATTTTAAGCTATAGTCCACAGTAATAATTACATTTTACATTATAGATACACATGTATATTATATAGCTGTGTATATGAACATGTGCCTACTATCTCTATGCCATTCCATTCCACTCCATTGCACTCCACTCCATTCATTCCACTCCACTCTATTCCATTCTGTTCCATTCCAATTCCATTCCATTCCACTCCATTCCATTCCACTCTACTCCACTCCTCTCCATTCCACTCCACTCCACTCCACGCCACTTCATTCTGTTCCTCTCCTTTCCATGCCATTCAATTTATTTCCATATTATACCACTAGAAAGAAATCTTTTGTTAAAACTAACTTGATTGCACAATACACATGATGTAAGGTTTGAAAAATTCTGCATCAGACTGTGTTCATTTCATCAGAAGGCTGTACTTTGATGGGCCTTTTTGTGTGTCAATGACCTGACCTTCTGCTAATGGCATCTCTTTTGCCCTGTGTGTAATGTTCCTTTTGAAGCTTGATATGTTATCTGTTTTCTGAATGCACATAGAGTTAAACTTACTGCTCTTCTAAGAAAGAGTTGTTCATCATTGTTATTATTGCTGGGACTTTCAACAATACCACAATAATGTATTACATTGCAAACCTGACAAACATTATTAAATATTTCTCTTGTGGCACATTTTAAACCACATTATTACTACTGGCCTATTTTTGTTTTGTTTAATGGGGTAATTTTCAATCATAGTAGTGAACAAAGCTGACAAAAATTATCAAGCTCATAGAATTTATACTCTACTGGAATACATAGAAATATTCATTGTGCTTAAGCTATGCCTGAAAGTTCAGGTACGGGCGGGGTGCTGAGAAAGGGTGCCAGGGAATATAGTGAGACTGGGCACAGGAAGGTTGAGGTCCAGCTATGCTGTGAAATGCTCTGAAAGGAAGTAACAGGGCATCAAAGCAAACAGGGCCTCCTTCCTGATAGAGCTTTGGACCAGCCCTGTCCCCTCGTCTACAAAGCTGACTTCAAGGCAATAAACACTGAGAAGTCAATGTGTTACTGAACTTTTGTCTCCAAAGTTGGACAACTAGTTAAGAGAGCTTCTGATGAGGGGCAAATGTTTTATCCCCAGATGGAAGGAGAGAAATGCACATGCCCAGCAAAACGTGGCCTCACTGGATGCCAGGTTCAGAGTCCTCTTTCCTGCCGGCCTCAAGCCACTGCTTGTTTGCTTTCAGTGGGCGGTAGAAATAGGCAAACACAGGTGCTGTCTGCATTGGCAGCGCGGCCTCCCCTTCAGATTCAGCTCTCCCTGGATGGCACTGGCTGGTAAGCACAGGAATGAAGGTCTAATCAAGTGAACGCTGGCTCTCTGCCCACCACTAACTGGTTTTATTCAGCTTCCCCATTGTTGATAATAAAACACAAGTGAGCCTTCGGTTTCTTGCCTGCTGGTTCCAAACCCAGCGTTTACTGCAAGCTCTCCGACTTGCCATTTTGTGGTGTCATGGAAAAAACATTTGCCTACAATCAGCGGACCTGGCTTCTTGTCTGGGTTTTGTCTCCAACATAGTGTGCGTGTCACTTAACCTCCCGGTGCCTTAGTTCAGATGGCGATCCTAACCCCTAATGTTGGCTAAGCTTTGTGGTTCTTTATCTCAGGGATTTATCAAGGTGGAAAGCAGAAAAACACTTCAATGACATCCAAGGCTCTGTCTTAAAATCCTGAAGGGTTGAAGGGTGTCCTGGAGGGAGGTAAGGAGTGGGAGAAAGGCAATAAGTCTGAAGAAGAGATTTCTGGTGAGTGGGCGGGAGGGAAGGAGGGAGAGATCCTGCCCTCGGAACTTGTAGTCTACTCAGGAGGTGACAAGACCTGAGGAGGGAAGAGTTGACAAACAGTGAGGACACCTTTAGGAGGTTTGGGTTCTACCACTCGTGTTCCCCTATTCTCCTGAGATTTCCAGCCTTGGCAAAGAAACAGCAGAGCCTGGGACAGCAGGTGTCTCCGTCATGGTCAGTATAGACGTGCGTCCGACAACCTGAGGGGATTCCCCACCTTGGAATGAGGTAAGATCTCAGGGCTTGTCCCGTAGCAGGAGGGAGCCCTATGGTTACTGGTAACTCCTTCACAATCCAATAGCAATGGGACTTGGAGTCAAAATTAAATTGTTTTAAACAATCAAAATGGCTAGTAATGCATAATTTTTTACATATGTGAGTGTATGGACTGAGAGTCATGCTCTATGTATGTGCCACTGTACTTACTGAGTCAGATCCCTGCATTTTCTTTCTGCCCACACTGAGCTGCTCTGCCAGGCGCTTTCTGACGACACCAGAGCTCCCTGATGGCAAGGCCTGGAGCAAAAGCAAGGTGAGCAGTTCATGGTGTGGACTCCTGCCACGGGTGGGTCAGCGGCCTTCGTGGGCCCCGGCAGGCCTCTGAACGGCCACCACTGAGGAATCACCCCACCAGAGCCCTGGGGTGACTCTCAGCCACCCTTCATCAGCCGGGTTCCTGGAGCACCAGCCGAAGCCATTTGGAACTGATAGGTTCTCAGGGCTTCCTCAGCTGCAAGTCCAGGGCTGACTTCCTCCCTGAGGCCCACAGACTGCCCCCCTTGGAGAGACAGGGACTGGAAGACTTCTGGGCCAGGGCGTCTTTCCGGCCGAATGGTTTCCTGAAAGTGGAGGCTTTGCCTTGGCTCCCAGACCCAGTTGCTGCTCCACCCTTCACAGTTCCCAGTCAGTCATGGAAAGAGGAAGGTGCCTGGGAATAACGGCCAGCTGGGTCCACAGGGTTCAGAGTGGAGGGAGTTTGAAGTCGGCCTCTGTGGTTCTGGAAGCTTCGCTGTGTGCGCTGGCCAAGAGGGCCCTTCAAGTTGTGTTATTTTTAGTGTCTCTCAGGGAAGCCTTTGCAAAGGCAACTTCTCCCCGCCTGCAAGGGACCGAGGTCACCCAGGGACAGGAGCTTTAGGGAAAGTAGGAAGAAAAGAAAATGATTTCCAGTGCATTTGCGCATGCCTTGTTGTTGTCCCTCTGCTTCCTGGCATCCTGCCTCAGCCTCCCCAGACGCCCCTCCCACACCCACCTGAGCCAGGTAGCACCTGTGCCCTCCCGGATGCCCAGACAACACGGTTCCCTGAGATGCCTCTCTTCATATGCCCTCGTCCTGTAGGTCACACTTTCTTCTTTATCAAAAATGACATAGCTGTCCTTCAGGGAATGAAGTAAATCAGATAAATGAACTCACAATAAAGTATAAATGAGGGTGGTTTAAAATTACCCGTTATACAGAGCATTGTTTGAAATTACAGTAAAAAGCCATATATAAAATTTACCAACCTAACCATTGGCAAGTGCACAGTTCAGTACTGCTGAGTATAATCACATTGCTGTGAAACAGATTTCCACAACTTGTTTGTCCTCCAGAATTGAAACTCTGTATCCATTAAACAACTCCCCATTTCTCTCTCCTCCCAGCCCCTGGTAACCACCGTGCTATTTTCTGTGTCTGTAAATTTGACTACTTTGGATACTTCATGTAAATGGAATCATACAGTTTTTGTCCTTATGTGACAGGCTCAGGGTTCATTCATCCTTGTGGTAGCATATGACAGGACTTCCCTTTTTAAGGCTGTGTACTGTATAGCAGATTTTGTTTATCCATTCATCCATTGATGAACACTTGGGTTGCTTCTACTGATGGCTATTATGACTAGTGCTGTTATGAATATGGTGTGGATATTTCTTTCAGACCCTGCTTTCAGTTCTTTTGAATATATACCTAGAAATAACATGGCTGAATCACATTATGGTTGTATTTTTAATTTTTTGAGGAACTGACATATTGTTTTAAACAGTAGTTGCACCATTTTATAATCCCACCAACAGTGTAAAAGGGTTCCAAGTTCTCCACACCTCCACCAACACATCCCTTTCTGGGTGTTGTTGTTATTAGTAGCCATCCTAACAAGTGAGAGACTACTGTTAAATTTAACAGAGGATTGTAATATTTCAGCCTAAAGAAATAAGAGTGGTGTTGACTTCAGGCTCTGGCATAAGGCCATGGGGAGTTATTAAAAGTTTTGGTTAGGATGTTCTTGTTGTATCCTTTAAATCACATGACATAGACCTCAGCAGAGTCATTATATCACCTGAATGACAGTTAGCTCACCTGTCCCTACAATCTAGTTAATATTCCTTCTCCATATCTTATTCTAGAATTGAGAAAATTCTGATTTGTGACACAGGATTATGCAAATTTCTGGAGGGCTTATGTCTCGTAGCCTCATCTCTGGCTCCTAGGTTCTGCTTGTTATGTTGTTGTTTTTTTTCTTGTTTCATTCTGCATGAACACAGACATGGAATTCTCTTTCCTCAGTTTTCACAGAAATAGCCATTAACTCCTAATTTTTTATATGCAGCAGATTTCACTGAAGTTTTGAGGAGAGGTTTAAATGGAATATTGGCACTCCATTCCCAAAGATTTTTTGGACCATCCTGCCTCATTGCATTGGTTTTCCCCTCTGTCTCACCAACTACACAGCCTCACTCACCATTTTATTAGCTCCTCTTTTCCCTTCCTTTCTCTCACTTCCCACCCTGGCCCTTCCTAACTCCTAGTTAGCTGTGGCTCTGTGCTGCACCAACTAGAACCATTTGGCACTGATGGGATTTCGGGTTGTTGGCCCCAGGTTTATGTCTCTTATCCTCCCCAAGGCCAACAGACTTCCCTTAAAGAGAGATAGGAACCCAAAAGACTGGGTTAAAGCATGTCTCCAGCTCTAATGGTTTCCCGAAGCTGGAGACTTTGTCTCAACTTCGAGTCTCAGTTCTGCCTCCCAAAGCGCAATTCCTAGGAATTCAAAATTCTCTCTCTATTATACACACAAATCAACTCCCTCCAAACTCTACTAAGAGCCATCTTTTATAAACCCCAAGCCCAAATTATTCACCTATATAAAAATACTTATTACCCATTTATGAGCTCAAAGACCAGTGGAGATCTTAAATTTTCCTTTAGCAGGTCTACCCACCTTCCTTGAGGAAGTAATGGTTTGAAATGGCATTTGTTTTTCTTCTGATGTCCAGGAAATCTCTGTGATTTAATATTGCTGACAACCGTTTCCTTTTGCACGCAGTTGGGAAAGCATCTTGGAGCAACTGAGCCTTGAAGAAAGAAGACTCTGTGATGTGTTTCTTTTCTTTTTTCTTTTTCCAGCTAAAATCAAAGCTACTGTGGACACAGTTGGGAGTGCTTCCTAAAGCCGTTTGACTCTCTATCTCAAGGACTCTGCGCTCCTCATGGAAGCTAGACTTGCAGAGTCCTCATGGTGACGGCTTTCTAAGTTGGGCAATCGTTCTGAGCCTCATTCTCACACGGTGGCTGCTATTTGTGGCCAGAGGCTCAGAGGGATATTAGTCTCCATAGCTCTCAGCTCTAATCACATACTCCTCGATCTGACCTACAGAGTTGAGACCCCCTCCTCCCTCTCTAGGTAGACATACTAGCAGGGAGAGTGGCCTGAATTCTGAAAGGTTGTCTAGAAGTCAACCTCTTACTGTATATGGTAGGCTGGAAATGGCATCACAAAACTAATCTTATAGTCTTTTTCTTCCTTAATTGGGGAAGAGTAGAATTAATTCTGTGGGCCAGCGTAATGTAGACAGCTGGGGTTTGGACTTGAAGCACCAGTGTGCCAGCCCCAGCCCTCATGTCCAGTCTCATTGTTCTTACAATGTTGAGAATGATGTAGTCAGAAGGCAGCTGAGATTGTGAAGGACTCAGACTGCAGTGGTCACTTGGCAGAGGAGAACATGGCATGAAATGGACAAAGGTAAAAGGAAACAGTGTGTCACCAAATTTGAGAGATAAGAAAAAAATTTGTTCAAATATGGTGTAAGTTCACAGAAGTTATCCTAACTATCCTACATTAAATGAGGTTGGAAATAGGGTACAGTAAAGGAACAAGCACCTCCTTGTCCTGCAGTAACAGACTCTTGTAATTTCTGGAATGTGTCATGTTCCATCAGACAATTTCGTTTCTTCTTACCTGAAACAACTTCTCTACCTGGGTCTCTCCTACTGCTCATTCCCCAAATTTTCCTGAATTCCTTCTACTGGTCCCTTAGATTTCAGCAGAGATGACATTTCCCCTGGGAAGCTTTCTTAGCTCCCAGGAGATTGGATAAGGTGCTCTGCTCTTGTCATACATAGTATTTATCAGTGAGAATAGTAGTTGGATCTGTCCTTGTTTATCGTTTTTATTGTCTCCAGACTAGGGACTGTGTGTGTCTTGTTCATCACTATGCCCACAAAATCTTGTCCCTGGACTATAGAAAGAAGCCAATGAATATTTGCTGAAGGATTAGATAATGAACAAATGGACAAGTAGAAAATAGATACTTTTTATAGCTCCCTTAAACGAAACCCAAATCCTTTAGTGAATATTTTCTGTGTGAGAAACATTGTTTAGGGGTTTTAAAATATGTAAGCATTAATTGTGGCTATGGAAAAATGTTTTATTAAGGATTGAATCTTTGGAGAGTCAACCAAATAAAGCTTAAGCATTCTGTGGAGGAATACAGTAGATAGAAGATTTTTTTCCCCAAAGGCTAACTTGTTCAGCTCTGAATCTCATTTTCCTTTATATTTTTGATCATTAGGTTGTAGAATCCATGGTTATCATCAAAACTAAAGGGACTGAAAGCTTCGCTATGAAGGAATCTGTGAGTATCTTAGTCACTCCTCTAAAGGATACATAAGTGACTTATGGGTGTATGTCTGCATAAAAAAATTATAGATCAGAAATATACATTTTAAAATGCAGCAGACCTACTTTTATAGGTACATAATGTTTACAAGACCTGTCAATACAAAATCACTTCAGGTTGATCATTATATATAATTGTATATAAAATATGTAGCTACATTTGAGATGTATTTTTATTTATTTTTAAAAAAATGTATTTTATTGATTTTTTACAGAGAGGAAGGGAGAGAGATAGAGAGTTAGAAACATCGATGAGAGAGAAACATTGATCAGCTGCCTCCTGCACATCTCCCACCGGGGATGTGCCCACAACCCAGGTACATACCCTTGACCGGAATCGAACCCAGGACCCCTCAGTCCGCAGGCTGATGCTCTATCCACTGAGCCAAACCGGTTTCGGCTGAGATGTATTTTTAGATATAAAGCCTGGATATTACTCATTTCATTATTCTTCCCACTATTTTTAAATACTCATTCTGCAGTAGTTAATTTTGACCTTGGCATAGACCCTAAAACATTTCATTTATGTTATGACTCACAAATGGAAATAACAGGAGAAAATTAAGAACAACAACAAATGATTGATTTTTGAGTCATCACTTGATCTTTTTTATAGTTTTATTTTTATAATTTTATTTTTATACAATATTGAGGAATACTAAAAAGGCAGAGTAACATTTCGTTTGAACCTAAATAAGCCATTACATTAACTTGATTTTTCTCCTTACTAGAACACCTTTTCCTTTTTGATGTTTGCCAAAATTATCATCAAGCATTATTATTTCATCTGAAAAAAAATCATCATTTATGAAATAGCCACAAAAATGTTTATCTTTTCTATGAAAAATATCAAAATAAGATTTCAGTTAAAGATAGTCTCTCAAAAATATACT
Organism: Myotis yumanensis; assembly: GCF_028538775.1. Taxonomy (NCBI): domain Eukaryota; kingdom Metazoa; phylum Chordata; class Mammalia; order Chiroptera; family Vespertilionidae; genus Myotis; species Myotis yumanensis. Next base: position 142,039,739 of record NW_027223754.1, read on the forward strand.
CCTTGACTATTTTTAAAGTTCTTTATCAAGTGAATACATTTATTTTTAAAAAGCAGGTATAGGCTGAAACCGGTTTGGCTCAGTGGATAGAGCGTCGGCCTGCGGACTGAAGGGTCCCAGGTTCGATTCCGGTCAGGGGCATGTACCTGGGTTGCGGGCACATCCCCAGTAGGAGATGTGTAGGAGGCAGCTGATCGATGTTTCTCTCTCGTCGATGTTTCTAACTCTCTGTCTCTCTCCCTTCCTTTCTGTGGAAAATCAATAATATATATATATATATATATATATATATATATATAAAAGCAGGTCTAGGGTTATCTTGATAAAAAAACTCATGTGACAACTAAATCCTCAATTGTTTTAAAACTCAGATATGAGTTTTTGAGTTGGCTCTAAACTTGCAAATTATAGCTCCTCATCCTTACTGATACACTTGATAAAAATGACACTAAAGTTTATTCTTTATTTACATATTTGATTGGTATTCATTGACTTCTCATTTGTGCCAGGGCCTGTGATAGGTGCTGACAGAGGTCAGTGAGTTGGCCTTATGCTGGCTATTGTCTAATGTGATTCTTTATCCAGCAGAAGGGTACACTTGCTCTTGGTGAAGCAGTTCATTGAACTGAATTAGAGAATTACTCCTCAGCCTTAACAGGGAGATCATGGAACTACCTTACAAGGTTGTTGTGAAATTTAGGTGATAAGACATGTAAAGTATTAGAACTTTCGTGCAGGGCATGTACTCAGAGCTCACTAAAGTGTGCTAAAAATCAATTTAAAAAATCATAGACCTGTATAGTTGTAGGAGACCTTTTAGTTTATCTAACAATCCACCCTCCTCATTTTAAGGTTGAGGAATTTGATTCTTAGTGAAGTTAAGTAGCTCACAGAAGGTCACAACTTTATTGTTAGCAGGAGGTACAATGGAACCCAAGATCTCTTTTTTTCTAATTCCCATAAAATTTTTACTGTAGTGGCTGCCAGAAAAGTTGTGACTTGGGGGAGAAGAAGCATAATAGTTCCAGCACATGGCAGATACTCAGTTCATGCTTATTGCATCAATACCGAACAAAACCATTACCTCAAGGAAAAATTCTAACAGTATAAGAACTTTCATAAGCCTGATGACACACGGTTGAATGTTTTTATTCCAGTTGAGCGTAGTCGGATTTCTTAAAAATACCACATTGGCTGGTGGTTCATGTGTGGTGTGATTTGCTTGGGTCAGGTCCATGGAAAACGCGCGCCAGGAAAACAACTCCACCATTGTTTATTGATCAGGTGCAGTCTCCTACCCACTCACCAGACATTAGCCACGAGACATGTTCACGCTGGCAGCAGTTGCTAAGATTACCTCTTGGTTATGGAGATTTGAGAAACAGAAAGAGTCTCTCTTATTTTCAACCCAACTTACTTGGTCCCAGAGAATGTCAAGGAGCTATGAACAAGTGGCAAGTTCTCAATGTGGTCCTGCAGGTAATGTCCAGAGAGAGCCTGAGCCACACCATGTAAGCACTTACACCTTTAGTCCCATGAACCATCGAGCATTTTAACTCACTATTTCGGGAATAAGGCAGCAGTAGCCTGTGGTGGGTCCAAGGAGGAAAGTAACTTTCCTTTCTGAAAAGGAAAGAAGTTCTGTTTGTGCTTGCCTCTCCTCATAACTCCAAGATCATGAAAGGATTTTGAGGTACTGTGGTGTTTTTCCAAGATCAGCCTCAGTTACTGCCCAAAAATCTGCACACTTCTTTTAATGCCTCACTCACAGACTTGAAGGAAAGAATGAAATCATCAGCTCAGCGGGCTGTGGGTCTTAGATGAGTAATTTTCCAACTTAGGAAGAGAAAAAAAAAGGAGGAACAAGAGAAGCACAGAGGAATTAGGGGCAAGATTAATTCTATTTGGGTGAGGACCCATTTGTTTAATGATGATATTAATCCTTGAAGTTCAGGGATAAGCCTCTTAACTTTTCTTCTTAACTGTAAACATACTTATCATTTTGTGCAATAACAGTATAGCGTAAGGCAGTGATTCTTAGTGGATAAGTGATGGGGACAAATTTTGCCCCCCACCCAGGGAGCATTTAGCAATGTCTGGAGACATTTTGATTGTCACAACTTGAGGGTGAAAGGGTGCTATTGACACCTAGTGGGTGAGGTCGTGGTTGTTGCTAAACATCTTACGATGCACAGGACAGCCCTCATAGCAAAGTATTATCCTGTACAAAATGTCAATAGTGTCAGAGTTGACAAACCCTGGTGTAGGGGCGAAAAGCTTAATTTAGGGAGCTAGACTGATTAATATTCAATATCCAGAGAGAGCCTGAGCCACATCATATAAGCACAGCAACCTTTAGTCCCATGAACTATGCAATGTTTAATAAGTTAAGTAAGTTTCACTCTTAACTGGTAGCCTTGGACAACTTATTTAATTTCTGTTCCTCAATTCTCCATCTGTAAAATGGGATAATAACAGCACTTTCCTTATAGAATTTCATGAGGATTAAATGAGTTTATATATATATATATATATATATATATATATATATATATATAGTAAAAGCATAATATGCTAATTAGGCTGGACAACCTTCCAGATGAAGCCGGGCCTGCAAGGGAAGCTCCAGTCCTGGGTGCCAGAGGGAAGCCCGTACCAGCAGTCGGGGAAGGGAAGGCCTACTCTTGCATGAATTTTGTGCTTTAGGCTTCTAATATATATATATATATATGTATATATATGTATATATATACATATATATATATATATACACACACACACACACATACATACACACACAAGGTTCCTAAAAATACTGCCCAGCATATAGTCAACACCATGTAAATATTAGTTATTAGTAATTATTATTAATTAACTAGTACATAACTAGTAATTAATATTAGTAAATATTAGTTAAGCAGCACAAAGTATATATAAGAACCATCAGAACAGTAGAATCACTGCACAAGCATGTTTTTGAGGTGTATTTTACTAATGCCACCTTATAAGGTAATGATCAATATAGACTGATTAATTTGATGAGATCCATAAAATATTGGAATTCAAGTGATAATGAGCTATGTGACACTGTAATTACTCTGCTCATTTCCTACAACTGATTTAGTGCTGTGATGTTGAACTAAAATGGATGTCATGGTACACCCTAGTACATGGTATATGCTTGGGTTATGTTGAATATAGCTAGTAATCATGTTTGCAAAATTCTCAAAAGATGTGTGAATTTCCAAAGGAACACAGAACTGTGATCTACAAGGAAAGACTATGGACATACAATTAAAAATTAACTACTCACCTGGCAGGGCTTTTGGTGTCCATAAGAAGCAAAGGCACTTGACCTTTAATATAACAAAGATAAAATTCAAAAAGGCCAGAGTCTGATGAAAGACCTTGAAACTCAAGGTGGTGATATTTGTGGACAGAGCTAACACATTATCATATGACTTATTCTCCCAGTAATTACAGAGTTGAAGATGCCAAAAAAAGAACATTTAAGTACATATGACAAATTATAGGTGTTCAGCAGGGGAAAGAGGCCTGAATTGGCTGAACTGACCTGTCTGAATGCTATGCCCAGAATTATATTTAATCTAGTGGCTTTGATTTGCATGAGAGTCTGAAAATACCTCTACTAAGCTTGGTTAAATAGTCCTTGACCTTGAGGCCCTTGTTTTATGCTCTAAATAATTTCAACAGTCAGGGGACCCACTCTGGCCTTCTCCATCCTAGATTATTTCTCTCAGAATGAGAGTTTTAATTAAGAAAATGCTTAACATTAGGGACTGTAGGTGATTTCACAAAGCCTCAGGGGGCCAACTTTAAAGTCATAGTTTCAAGCCAGCCTATGACAAGTGCCATCTACTTTAAATACTAGTGACCCTAGCAGAAGATATTTATAGTACTACTAAAATCCGCCAAGGCTCCATAAAATGTACCTTTATGTTCTATATTCACTTGTAAGTCCAAAAGGCTGAAGTTCACCTTGTTCTGGTATAATACTCTTACCAGTAAAGTGAAAGAGGACATAGAGAACAAGTTAAGGGGAGCAGGTTCTCTTTTTGAATACTTAGCAGAAGCATAATCAGTCACTGTGCAAGCTATTTTAATATTTAAAACATATTCATAACACTCTAGTCCATTTTGTAGACAATAAAACAAAGGTTTAAAGAAGCCAGGAAACTTGCTCAAGATCACAGAGAGCTGGTAAGTTATGGTGCTAAGATTTGGATCCAGGTCTGTCCCTCCCTAATGCCTTTTCTGCTTTATCTAGCTGTCTCTCGAGCGAATAGAACATACAATACAGCTATCAAGCACTACCAGCATCCAAGGAGTCTCTGAATGATGAGAGGATTTGAGGTGGGCCATGTCTGGGGCTGGGGAATGTATTCATTTGAAATTCACCAAAAACTTATGTCCTCTTCTGATATTTTAAAATGTGGGATTCCAAATTTTGAGCAATTGTCATTACTGCCTTGTCACTTGCAATAATGTAGACATCAAAGGGAAACAAAAAAATAACTCTTAGTTACAGAAAAATAATGGCAACATAGACTCTGTAGATTCTACCTGCAAGACATATTAAGGGTCTGTTTCTTTCCATCTCCTTATGTTACCACCCTTGTTTAAGTCACCATCATACTCACTGTCCAGAGGATTGTAACAGCTTCCCAACTGGTTTTCCTGTCCCTACTCTCACATCCCTACAGAACACTGTCTTCATAGTAGCTGGAACGATCCTTTAAAAAGGTGAATTTGATTGTCACTCTTTGCTCAACATCCTCCAAGGACCCCATAATACACTCAGAATAAAATCCAAATAACGCTGTTTTGCCTTCAAGTCCACTGTTTACCCATGCTCCCTTCCACGTTCTTCTCTGCCCAGGCTCTTTGTACTTGCCATATTTCATAATGCCTAAAATATTCTTCCCACAGCTCTTTGCAGCCTTCTCTCAACATTCAGGCCCCAGTACAAATGTTAACACTATGGAGATGACTTTCTTCCTGACCAACCTAAATAAAATTAACTCATCCCAGCCCCATCCACCTGTTGAGCATACAACTCTCTTATATCACAACTTCTTTTGTTTTCTTTAGAGCATTTACTACTGAACTCACATTTTTTTCCTTTATATATGTGTTTATCATCTATCTTCATCCTCCAAGAAGTTAAGGATTTTGTCTCATCACTGCTGTATCCTCAGAGTCTGCATATAGTGCCTGGTTTATAGTTAAGTACTTAATACATATTCATTAATAATTGGAAGAATGATGGATTGGAAGTCATGAGACCTATATTGAATCCTGGCTCTTCTACCAGTTTACAGAGTATGTTGAATAAGTCAGCCTCCTTGGGTCTCAGTTTGTTTCTTCCTGTATAGACCGGATCAAGTGACCTCTATGACCCCAGTCTAGTCTTAAAACACTGATTCTAATATGACAGTGACTCACTCTGAAAGCCCTAGAATGGAGTTCCCCGACTCTTCTCTTTTAGACCTGAAAGGATTTATTCTAATACTAATAAGTGAGTAATGCTGCAAGCCAGGTCCTCTTTAGTGACAAGAAGATGATGTTAATACTGAACATTTGGTGCCCTGAAAGTGATTTTTGCATAGAGGAAAAGCTAATTCCATTTTACTCTGGTTACATAAATTAATATTCAATTTAATAAAGTTAGAAATAACAAATTCTAGTTCTGTTGGCTTTTAATTTAATTAAAAATCTTAATCTAGTAAACTTTATCAAGTACTTTGATGAGGGTCTTTAAATATTAGGTCCCAATAAAATTCAGTCATTTAACACCTTTAGGAGAATCTAAAATGGTGGCAGAGTAGGTGACTGCTACACTTACCTCCTCCCAGGACCAAATTGGAATTACAACTAAAATATAGAGAAACCAACCAGAATAACCAAAGAAGCCTAGCAAAACAGATGCCTATAACCAAAGACTTATGGAAGAAGCCATATTGAGACTGGCAGGAAAGGTAGAGATGCAAAAGTGTTGGCTCCACTCTTACAAATAGGAACTGAGATTCCAGAGGGATATCTCAGTTTCAAAAGAATGTGGGGTCTAACCCCACACTGGGCTCCCCAGCTCAGAGCACCAGAGCTGCAAAAATCAGTTGGGATTCTGTCTGCCAAGGAGAGACAGGAGTTTCCTAGAGATACAAGGGCCCTCTTCAATGGCCAATGCACAAAATCTCATTTGCAGCCACTTACCCTTGGCTCCAACGGAGGTAGGGCAGAGCAGACTAGACTCATGTGGGAGAGATTGGGGTCTGTGGCTCTGGGGAGAGTTGAAGGGACAGCCATCAGGATCTCTGTGCTTAGCCCCTCTCCCACACCACTGACACCATCTTTCCTGGGTGGAGCACTCCCCTCCTTACCACATAAGCCTGGGGGAATGCAATAGCCCCACCTCTGGGCTCCCTTTTGACTCACCCTGAGTAGCCCACACCCTGCTGAGGAGTCAGGTGTCTGGGCAGGGGTGTAGAGGCCCAAGCCGATGCAGGGGTGTCAGTGACTGAGTTGTGGCTCTGGGTCAGGGGCCACTTCTCCCTCCTTTCCCCTAGCTTGACTGGCACTTTCCCTCCTGGGAGATCCACTAGCCCCACCCTCCCAACTGTGATGACCCCACCATGCTGAATTCAGGCCCCAGCAAAATCTGGGAAAGTCTGAGTTGTGTGGCTCTAGTATGGGGGCCATTTTTGCCTCACATGCTCAACTGGTGCAGAGATTTCCCTTCATATGGCCAAATCTTGGTCTGTTGGGGCCTAATAAACTCTGCTGGCCTCACCCTGACAGCTTCCTGAGATCCCACCTCACCACAAAGGTGTGTAGGGTAACTGGTGGGTGTCGGCTAGACTTGGCAGAACACTGGAACTTCTGCCAGTGGCCTCAGCCCCAGCACGGCACCAAGATTGAGCCAGTATCAATCTAGTGAACACTACTAACCTCTACCTGGTGACTCACTGACAACCTTCCTCATTTAACTCACGTACCACCTGAGGCTGTTTCAGTGACTGAGTTTGACAGGCAGCTGGCAGGCAGAGGCAGGCAGAGGGTGCGTTGAGCCTTTTGCTGACCTTCTCCTGGACTCAGTGTTTATGGAAGCTGACCTTGGTGCACAGCTTGTTCCTTCCAATGCCTCCTAGGCCCAGCAGAGGCAGCCACAAACTGTGAATCACTCTGTAGCTCCAAACAGGTTACCCAAGTTCAGTTACAGGCAGAGTCTGACGTTGACCTGCACCAGAGTCCCTCTCAAGAGGCCCCAGAACCAACACAGCCATCAGACAACATCAGAGCAAAATCCCATTATCTTCACAAGCAGCATATCTAAAAGGAGATCTCGGCAGGCACCAGACCCTACTGAGGTGAATTCCCTTAGTATAGTCAGCACCTACACATCAGGTCATACAATGTGGCTGAGGCCGATCCTCACAGTCATCCAGCCCAAGGGTGGAAATCATGCATGAATGGGCCAATAGAAATCAAGTCTCAATTACAACAGAAGGGCCCCCATAACCCGCCCAAGGAGCACATAGCTCAGGTGACCAAGGAGACTGTGTCACTGGGTCCCACAGGACACCTACTACATAAGTCCATTCTGCCAAGACTGGAGACTTAGTACCTTCTACATAGAAACAAACACAAAGAAGCAGCCCCGATTGTGCACCAGTGGGGTCCCTCGGCCTGACCTGTACCCTCTCGCAATCTGGGACCCATTGGGGGAGCCAGTTTTGGCCCGATCCCCACAGGCCAGGCCGAGGGACCCTACCGGTGCATGAATCCGTGCACCGGGCCTCTAGTGATTAATAATGAACTACAATGCTTGCTAATGACTGATTACTATAATCATGTTGCACTAATTTCCCTTACGTGCAGGTGCACCATTTCTCTCCACAAATACTAGCAGAGAATATTTTAGCAGCTAATTGCCATGTCTTTAGTCTTGTACTGACTTGTTTGGTGTGCACAACAGGAAATATTTCGCTTTTGGAGAACAAGAAAAATAGGTTTATTTGTGTTATGCTTATTAATTTGTGCAGTGATTCAATGTCTGATAAGTTAATGTTCAAGAAAAAAATATTAATTTTTATTAAAATGTTCTATTATTTTATGTTAACAATTACTCATTTATTTCATCCCTTTGTATTCAGCATGTCTCTATCAAAATAAACCTACATTTCTATGAAAATTGAAGCTTTTGTTTTTTTGCAGCCCACATAAACTTAAACCTGGTTTATTTGGCCTGCATTTACCTTTGAGTTTGACATGCTTGATTTAAGGGATCTTTGGGACAACATGAAGCATTATTGCATACCTATTATAGCAGTACCAGAAGGAATGATTAAAAAACTTTCCTAACCTGGTGAAATAAAAAGACACACAAGTCCAGAAAGCACAAAGAGTCCCAAACAAGATAAATCCAAAGAGACCCACACCAAGACACATCATAATCTAAATGGCAAAGGTTAAAGACAAAGAGAGAATCTTAAAAGCATCAAGAGAAAGAGTTAGTAAGGGAGCTCCCATAAGACTGTCAACTGATTTTTAAACAGCAATATTTTGGGCCAGAAGGGATTGGCACAAAATATTCAAAGTTATGAAAAGCAAGGACATACAATTAAGACCACTCTACCCAGTAAGTCTATTATTTAAAATTGAAAGAGAACTAAAGAGCTCTTCAGACAAGAAAAAGATAAGAGTTCATCACTAACAAACCATTATTTAAAAAAACATGTTAAAGGGTCATCTTTAAGAGAAGGAAAGGGGAGGAAAAAGAGAAACATAGTTATGAAGAATAAAATGGCAGTAAATATGTACTTATCAATAATCACTTTAAATGTAAATGCCTTAAATGTTCCAATCAAAAAACATAGGATAGCTGAATGGATAAGAAAACAAGACCCATATATATGTTGTCTATAAGAGACCTGCCTCAGAACAAAAGACATGCACATTCTGAAAGTAAAAAAGATATTTCATGCAAATGAAAATTTAAAAAGAAGCTGGGGTAGCAATACTTATATTAGACAAAAGAGACTTCAAAAGAAAGGCCATAACAAGAGACAAAGAAGGACATTATATAATGCAAAAGGGATCAATCAAAGAATAGGATATAACCCTTGCAAGCATTTATATACCCAAGATAGGAACAACTGAATATACAAAGCAAATCTTGGTAGACATAAAGGGAGAGATTGACAGTAATACAGTCAGAGCAGGGAATGTTAACACCCCATTGACATCAACAGATAGATCTTCCAGACGGAAAATCAAGGACTCAGTGGCCTTAAATGACTATATAAGATGGATTCAATTGATATCTTTACAGCATTTCATCCCAAAGCAACAGAATATACAGTGCACATGAAATATTTTCTAGGATAGACCACATATTAGGACACTAAAGAAGTCTCAATAAATTTAAGAAGATTGAAATCAAATCAAGCATCCTCTCTGACCATAATGATATGAAACAAGAAATCAATCACAAGAAAAAAACTGAAAAGCACAAAAGGACATAGAAGCTATGTAACATGTTACTAAGCAATGAATGGGTTAACATTGAGATCAAGAATGAAATCAAAAGATACCTTGAAACAAGTGAAAATGAACACACAACAAATCCAAATCTATAGGGCATAGCAAAAACAGTCCTGACAGAGAAATTCATAGTATTGCAGGCCTACATAAAGAAGCAAAAAACAAAAAGCAAAACTCAAGTAAACAATCTAACCCTACATCTAAAAGAACTAGAAAAAGAACAACAAACAAATCCCAGAGTAAGTAGAAGGAAGCAAATCATAAAGGTCAGAGCAGAAGTAAATGCAATAGAGTCTAAAAACAATGCAAAAGCTTAATGAAGCCAAGAGCTGCTTCTTTGAACAAATAAACAAGATTGATAAACCTTTAACCAGACTCATCAGGTCCCAAATAAATAAAATCAGAAATAGGAGAAGTAGTAACTGACTCCACAGAATACAAAAGATTGTAAGAAAATCTTGTGAATAACTATAGGCCAACATATTTGACAACCTGGATGAAATGGATAATTCCTAGAAACTGAATCAGGAAGAATCAGAAAAATTGGAATAGACCAATTACAACTAATGAAATTGAAACAGTGATAAAAGAAAAACCACAAAACCTCCCAACAAACAAAAGTACTGGATTGGATGGCTTCACAGGTCAATTTTACCAAATATTTAAAGAAGAACTAACACTTATCTTTCTCAACATATTCCAAAAAATTTAAGAGGAGGAAAGACTCCTAAGCTCATTTTACAAGGCCAGCATAATCTTAGTGCCAAAACCAGATAAAGACACTACAAAGGAAGAAAATTACAAGCCAATATCTCTAATGGACATAGATGCTTATTTCCTCATCAAAATATTAGCTAACTGGACCAAGCAATACATTAAAAAGATCATATACTGTGTTCAAGTGAAATTTATTCTGGGGATGCAAGGTTGGTACAATATCTGCAAACCAATAAACATGATACAACACATGAAAAATAAAGGATAAAAGTCAAGTGATCATATCAATAGATGCAGAAAAAAAACATCTAAAAAATCCAGCACCTATTTATGATAAAGACTCTTAGCAAAGTGGAACTAGAGGGAACATACTTCAACATAAAAGGCTATATATGACAAACCCATAACCAACATGATACTCAACAGGCAAAATCTAATAGCATTTCCCTTAATCAGGAACAAGACAGAGATGTCCACTTTCACCACTCTTATTCAACATACTACCAGGAGTCCTAGCCATAGCAATCGGTCAACAAGAAGAAATAAAAGCATTCAAACTTGAAAGGAAGAAGTAAAACTGTCATTATTTGCAGATAACATGATACTATATATAGAGAACCCTAAATATTCCAACAAAAAAATGAATAGAACTGACAAATTAATTCAGTAAAGTAGCAGGATACAAAATATCCAGAAATCAAGGACATTTTTATACACCAACAATGAACTATCAGAAAGGGAATTAAGAAAATAATCCCATTTACAATTGCCTCAAAAAATAAAATACATTTAACTAAGAATGTAAAAGACCTGTACTTGGAAAATTATAAGATACTGAAGAAAAAAATTGAGGAAGATACAAATAAGTGGAAGCATATACTGTGTTCATGGATAGGAAGAATTAACATCATTAAAATGCCTAAGCTATCCAAAACAATCTATAGATTCAACACAATCCCTACCAAGATACCAATGGCACCCGGCTGGTGTGGCTCAGTGATTGAGCATTGGCCTATGCACCAAGAGGTCACCAGTTTGATTCTGGTCAGGGCCCACCCCTGGGTTATGGGTTATATCCCTAGTAGGGAAAAGCCAGGAGACAGCTAATGAATGTTTCTCTCTCATCAATTTTCTATCTCTCTATCCCTCTCCCCTCCTCTCTCTCTAAAATCAATAAGAAAAAAATACCACACATATTTACTTTTTTAAAAGATACAAATGGCGTATTTCATAAAACTAGAACAGATATTCCAGAAAGGTATATGGAATATACAAAAGACCCCAAATAGCTTCAGCAATCTTGAAAAAGAAAAGCAAAGTTGGAGGAATCACACTGCCTAATATCAAACTATAGTACAAGGCCATAGTAATAAAAACAGCATGGTACTGGCATAAAAACAGAGATATATATATCAATGGAACAGAATAGAGAGTGCAGAAATAAACCCACACCTTTATGGCCAAATATATTTGGCAAAGGCAAGAACATACAATGGGGTAAAGATAGTCTATTCAATAAGTGGTGTTGATAAAATTAGACAGATATGTGCAAGAAAATAAAACTAGACCACCTTCTTACATCATACACAAGAATAAACTCAAAATAAACTAAAGACTTAAGTGTAAGACTCAAAACCATAAAATCCTAGAAGAAAACATAGGCAGTAAAATCTTAGATATTTCTCATAGCAAAATTTTTTTCTGATATATCTCCTTGGGCAAGCAAAACAAAAGAAAAAATAAACAAATGGGACTACATCAAACTAAAAAGATTTTGCACAGCAAAGGAAACCATCAACAAAATGAAAAGACAATTCACTGAATAGGAGAATATGTTCCCCAATGATACATCTGATAAGAAGTTAATATCCAAAGTTTATAAAGAACTAATGCAACTCAACACCAAAGAAAACAAACAAACAGGCAAAGGACCTGAATAGACACTTCTCCAAAGAGGACATATAGATGGCCAATAGAAGTGAAAAGATGTTCAACATCACTAATCGTCAGAGAAAGGCAAATTCAAACCACAATGAGATATCACCTCACACCTGTTAGAATGGCTATTATCAATAAACTGGAGGCCGGGTGCATGAAATTCATGCATGGGGGGGGGGGGGGGGGGGGCGGTCTCCTCAGCCAAGCCTGCACCCTCTTTAATCCGGGACCCTTTGGGGGATGTCCAACTGCCAGTTTAGGCCCCAGGATTGGGCCTAAATCGGTAGTCGCACATCCCTCTCACAATCCAGAACCGCTGGCTCCTAACTGCTCACCTGCCTGCCTGCCTGATCACCCCTAACTGCTCCCCCCGCCAACCTGGTCATCGCCAACAGCCCCCCCTGCCAACCTAGTCGCTCCCAACTGCTCCCCCCACCAGCATGGTCGCCCCTTACTGTGCCCCCCCCCCCCCCCCCGCCACCAGCCTGGCCACCTCTTACTGCCCCCCTCTGCCTGCCTGGTGGCCTTTCACTGCCCCTCCTGCCAGCCTGGTTGCTGCCAACTGTGCCCCCTGCTGGCCTGGTCTCCCTTCACTGCCCTCCCCTGCCGGCCTGGTCACCGCACGCAGCCTGCTGTTCAGTCATTTGGTCATCCCTCATTAACCTCCCTGCCAGCCTGGTCGCCCCATGCAGCCTGCTGTTCAGTTGTTTGGTTGTCCCTCACTAACCCCCTGCTGGCCTTGTCACCCTACTCAGCCTGTTCGGTCATCCGTTCGGTTGTTTCGGATGTGACGGCCCCTGGCTCTTTAGATATATAGATAACAAGTGTTGGCGAGAATGTAGAGAAAAGGGAACCCTTGTGCCCTTTTTGGGGGGGAATGCACATTGGTGCAGCCAGTGTGGAAAACAGTATGGAGGGTCCTAAAAAAATAAAAAATGGAACTGCCTTATGAACCAGTGATTTCACTTCTGGGAATTTATCCAAAGAAACCCAAACACTGATTTGAAAGACTATATGCACCCCTATGTTAATTTATAATAGCCAAGATTCAGAAGCAGCCCAAGTGCCAGTAAGTAGATGAGTGGATAAAAAAGCTATGGTACATTTACACAGTGGAATGCTACTCGGCTGTAAAAAAGAAGGAAATCTTACCATTTGCAACAGCATGGATGAACCTCAAGAGAGTGTTATGAAGTGAAATGAGCCAGTCAGAGAAAGACAAATACCATATGATTTCACTTATATGTGAATGCTAATAAAATAAACAAACAATATAGAAACAGATTCAAAGATACAGAGAACAGACTGACAGCTCTTAGAGGGGAGGGGGTTGGCAGGCTGGGTGAAGAAGGTGACGGGATTAAGAAAAAAAAACCACAAAACTTATAGACACAAACGATAGTATGGTGATTACCAGAGGGAAAGAGGGGGTGGGGAGCGGTAGAAAAGGGTAAAGGTGGGGATAAATGGTGATGGAAGGAGACTTGACTTTAGGTGGTAAACACACACCCAAATATACCAATGATGTATTATAAAATTGTAACCTGAATCCTATATAATTTTATTAACCAATGTCACCCTAATAAATTCTATAAAAATCATTTTAAAAAATGAATACCTTTAAACATTTTAAAGTACAATTTATGGATTTGAACCCTTCAAAAAGACTTGATCTGGCTGTCAAAGCTTTCTATATACTTAAATACTTATAAATCTGAGAAGTACATTAATAAGTATGGCAAACTTGAGTCTACTTGAAAGTTCTAATATGGAACATAAACTTGGAAAGATTTCAACTGAAATTTACAAGTCCAAGTCAATTTTTTGAATATTTATTTTAAATTGGAATAAACAGAATAATCTGTTTAACAAGATAAATATTATCAAATATCCCAAGAATAAAATAATTCCAGATATACATAGCTTTCTTCACACAATAATATTCTCTTGTTTTGATCCAGAAATGATTTTGTACTTAATTTCAAATCTTCCTGAGTTTAAATTATACATATCAGTAGTAACAAAACAATTATATCACTTCCCCCTCCTTTCCCTTTTTGAGATATACTATACCTGTATTAGCGGAGCATTAGTTTAGGCCAATTTCTAGGATAATCAGTAACACTGATCAGGAATTCACACTCCAAATGTTGTCAGTTCACATGTAGTCAGAAAGATTGAATTCTACAGGCAGTTTTTGTAAAAGCTTTAGCTATTTTTTTTTTTATCTCTGAGCAACACCAGATATCTTGTCTAATTTGCGTAATAATAGAAATATTACGAAATAATGGTTTGTTAGCATCATAGATGTTAGAAATATGGTCTCATATGTGAGATTATAGCTGTTAAAGATATGTGCCTTGGCTAAAACATTTGAGACAGTTTTCACCTTCAGTGAGGAGCTAGCTCTTCAATCTTTTCCTTTCAATGTATCTGTAGGTGTGGTAGAATTTGGTCTGAGTCTCAGCTTCTTAATAACATAGTGGTGAAGTTGTTGAACCCTTCAAAAAGACTTGATCTGGCTGATTGCTACTGTTATTTACCAAAAAACCTAGTGGTTGTTCCTAACAATTTGGTTTAAACTGGTTGGAAATATCTTTCTATGTAATTTTACTATTAATTTACAGTTGCATAATGAGAAGAGATTATTTTTGGCAACTCTGATAGAGCCCTATTATAGTTACTATGTCAATAAATTCATAACTGCAGGGGAGGTGGTGGTTTCATAGTCAGGATCTCAGGGGAATCTCCAATCTCCACATTGTTTGATTAGATGTTGTACTTCTCCAACTTTTAATGATGTAAAAATTTCATTGAATTTGAAAGGCCATTGAACTTGATGAAATCCTGTTTTATATTTTATATTTATAGAATCAAAGGACTCTCTGTTTATTAAAATAATATTGGATTCAATTTTAGTGCACTCTCTCTCTCTCTCTCACTCTCTTTCAAGTCAGGATTCCCAAAAGTTATTCTACTGATAATAGAAATTAGGAGAAAGGACCCATGAACTGTGTGGCAAATCTTTAAGCTGGCTCAGGAAATACATCTTATACAAAGTAGTGGGGTAGGTCACTGGTGTTTTATTCTCTAGAAAAATGTTTTGGAAATGAAGTTTCCTCATAGGACACCATACACATGCCCAACTGTCAACTGGCATAGCCATCTCCATTTGAAAAAAGGGAGGCAAGTGGAAAGGAGGGGGAAGGGGAGTGATGCTGAATGGGAAAATAGGGTTGAAAACTGCTTCCACTAGTATTTTTATACTATCAAGATTCTAGACAAAAATGTATTTAGCCATGAATGGGGGAAGAGAGCAAAGTTCATTTTTAAATTTTTGTATCAAGAATTCCTTTAAAGAAAATTTCTCTATAGACCCAAATTTACTCTAAGCAAATTATATTAATTACATAATTACTTATTTTCCCACTTTTATTAATGAAAGATGTGTGCCTGATTGTTATAAATTCTGATTAGCATGCACTAAATTGCCTTGATCATTTCAGCTAAAGCAGAGAAAATTGGGATGCTACTTAGGGGTGTTTTAATTAGCTTTATCACAAGTGCGTTCTTTCAAACTCACCCAGTGTTTGAAAAGAAATACGGATTTCCAGGTCCCACACCAAACACTCTAAAATAGAATCGCAGCTTGGGACACAGAAATCTTCATGTTTAATAAACATTGTCCTCATTCTTCAGGAGGCCCACACTTAGAGAAGTACTGTACCAGAAATATTGAAATATTGAAAATGGCTTCCAGAACTCCTTCTGAACTGACTTCACAGATCTGGTGACTTCAGGTCGGGAATCTCTGGAAGGGTGGATAATTGCAAGCTCAATTCAGCTGTTCAGCCTTAGGCACTACTTCAATCAAAGCTCAAGAACCTATGACTAAGTTGACCTTTTGTCATATCTCTTTTCCTCCCTGTTTATTTAAGTTAGCATCTTAACTGGCTCTTAAGTCAAAAGTGCTTTTGTTCTCTGCATGAATGGTTTGATTCACATCACACCAATACAGCTTCAAAGGAAGAAAAGTCTCTTACCTTTGGATAATCTCTCCCTCCTCCTGCAAATGCCACAACCCAGCTAAAGGAGTTTAAAGGTTTTAATCTTAAATATTTCAGGCTCTTCAGATTACTGCTCTTTTTTTTTTCTTCTTAAGAAGGAATAGAGCCAAAAGAAATAGCACCTACTTAGAGTATTTTTAACGAAGTTCATTTCCTCCACATAATAAAGTACTTAAGGCAATGATTCACAAACTGGGAGCTTTCAATGCACAGCTTACTGGAGCCACCTGCAGCATGTCTGACTCAGGAGGTATGGGAGGGGGCTGGAAAATTATATTTCGATTCAATGATTAGCCATCTCTCTAAATCAACACTTTAGTGAATGCACCCCAACAGATCACTTGCCCAGTGATGAAAGATCAAGAAGTGACAAATTCTGATGAGAAGGATTGTGTTCTCTCCACTATCTCAAGCCGATGAAATAAAAAGGACAGGAAGGACACAAAGGCTATCTGAGCTACTGCCAGCTGTTAAAACTCACATTCCTTCATTCACCTCTTTCCCTCTACCTCCTCCATTCACTTCATGTTTCAGCTGTACTGAATTTCTGACAGTACTTGGTCACCCATGATTGTTTTTGTCTTCCTGCGCTTGTACAAGTTGTTCTTTCAGCCTGGAATTCTTGGGTCCAGCTCTCTTCTCCCTGTTGAACTTCAAGATTCCATTCAAGGATCACCTCCTTGTGAAGCCTCCCTGAAAAATTCTTCCCTTCTCTGTACCCGACTAGAGTTTTGTACATGGGAGTATTATGGTGCCGAGAGACTGCTGTGCTGTTGTCTGTAATTTAGTTAAAATAGTTCCTCATGGGCAATGTGATATGCATCTGAGTCATTTAATGATGAACTCTATATTTTAGGGCCAGTTAGATGAATTATTTTAATCAGGAACCACCTCAAGAAAGTGGTGATGCCCTAACCGGTTGGTTCAGTAAATAGAGCATCAGCCTGTGGACTGAAAGGTCTCAGGTTTGATTCCGGTCAAAGGCATGCACCTTGGTTGCGGGCACATCCCCAGTAGGGGGCGTGCAAAAGGCAGCTGATGGATGTTTCTCTCTCATCGATGTTTTTTTTTTTAATTTTTTTATATATTTTATTGATTTTTTACAGAGAGGAAGGGAGAGAGATAGAGAGTTAGAAACATCGATGAGAGAGAAACATTGATCAGCTGCCTCCTGCACATCTCCCACTGGGGACGTGCCCGCAACCCAGGTACATGCCCTTGACTGGAATCGAACCTGGGACCCCTCAGTCCGCAGGCCGACGCTCTATCCACTGAGCCAAACCGGTCTCGGCTCATCGATGTTTCTAACTCTCTATCCCTCTCCTTTCCTCTCTGTAAAAAATCAATAAAATATATATATTTTTTAAAAAAGTGGTGAGTGGCATTTTAAGATCCTATAGCCTTCATTCTAGAAGAGTGACAATAATTTAATCACTTAGACATCACTATCTAAATTGAGATCAAAGGGCAGTAGAAATATATTTTCACTGGTGCAATGAGTGGTATTTGGGATAAACGAATTGTTTGGAAAGATGGTGCAAACACCTTGACCCTTCCGTGAATGGGCTGTGAGAACCTGGCAAGCTCAATGGCCTAACAGCCTCGGGAATGTGCTCTAGGGCAGGACTCCCTTGGTTCCTGTGTTCCTCCCATTGAACAGGAGGAATCTAGACTGGATGGTTAGCTGGAACCAGCAGCTGGGACAGAGTCACCTGTGCTGCCAGAGAACGTTTCATGCATGACACTGTCCTGAATGCCTAAAGGATAGAAAGCTGGGACTTGACAGAGCTTACAGGGGCAGGTGTATGACAATGTGGTTGTTCCTCTGTTTTGCCTCTGTTGGGGAGGAAAAACTTTTCCTCTAACCTCTTAGGTTCAGTGACTGGGGAAGCCTGTGGATTAAACTAAGAAAGACAGATTAACAAGAAAAAAGGCAGGCAATTTTTATTAATATTTTACAATCATGGAGTTCACAAAAAGAACTGAAATTTGAAGAATTAGTTAGCCTCTTGAGCTTATATACCATTTTAACAAGAAAAGGGGGTTTGAGTCTCAAGATGGTAAGTCATGGGAAAGAGACTAGGCAATATATGAGGGAATGAGTGACAGATAAGGGCTATTTAGTAAGGCCTGTTTATGCAAACTCATCTCTGTTGACTATGTCCCTGGGGATCAGGGTGCTCTCCTCCTCCTGGTTTTGGAGGACAGAGACACTTCACAAAAGAGCATTGTGTGCCCTGCTTTAGGCAGAGAAGGGGAGGACAGAGAACTCTTATTGCATCTGTTGATCCTCATCTCAATTGCCTTCAGCTCTAAATAATCTTTATACCAAAGTGAGTATATTTGGGGTAGCATTTTTATTTATTTTTTACTCTTGAGAATATTTTACTCATGGGGCGCTGGAGTCAAACTGGAACCACAGTCTTTTCTCTCCACAAACATTCAAATTGCCTTTACCTCCTTGCTCGTAAATATATCCTTGGCAAAATTTGTTCTGAGACTTGCTTCTATTAGAACATGCAAACACTATTCAGGTTGTGTGGGAGGGGATTGGTATCTCTCCCTTGCCTCTGATGGAAAGGTTTAGTTGAAGCCAGCAAGATAACCCAATACCTGTGAATGGCCAGACTGTCTTGAAACACCCATCTTATTATTCTTTGTGTACCTGGTGATAGATAGTGCCTGACATGGTATGTACTCAATAAATGCTTTTTTTGTCTTTAAGTCAACATAACTATTAAAAAAAATTGGACCTTGAATGTTTTTATAGACTTAAATAGTCTGTATAAGGGCTTTTATTTAAGCCAAATGGCAACAGCCAGATTTGAATAACAGATATTTTCATTTTTAGGGCCCACTTATTTGGGGAATGTTGAGCAAAAATTACAAATACCAACTTATAATGAAGCCACCACTTAAGGCGAAATAATTTTAAATAAAAATATAAACATATTAAATGTAATGCTTATACATATGCGTTATGGAGTTTTTATTCCCTTGCTCTCCCCACCCCCCCCTCCCCCTTCAATAAGCCACTACGCAACTGATTTATCATCTCATTCCATACAATATGAACAAAGGCAGCTTTAAGAATAGCTGCTGGGGAAAAAAAAAGAATAGCTGCTGGGAATGCATGATACATTCATTTGCAAACAGTGGTGTTCATTTGTCAACACTGTCAAGAAAATTCATCTAAAGAAATTATAAGCCTAAAGAGTTCCTGCCTTGGCCATTTGTCATTAGAAGCTTTCCACACAATGAATAGGCATTACAGGTTCTTAAGCATCTCCAGGAGCATTGCTCATTGAAATCTGCCGGAAAGATGATTGAATGATATTTAAGTAGAACTTTACATGCAATAAATAGTACATTTGCAGACTGCTGAGAAAATTGATGAAAAGCATAATGTTCTGTTTTGGACTCTAAACAAAAGGCAATCAATTAGGAGGACCAGTTTGAATAATGTGAAAGAAACAGTGCCTAGAAACTCTCCTGCTGAAAGATTGGACCTCAGGCTGAAATAACTGCTTTTGCATTAAAAAAGATCTATAGCTTGGCATAAGCACAGCAGGAAAGGGTATTGTGATCAGCATCCAGCTCTGGATCCAGAGCTTGAATTCTTGTGAGCCTGCTTTCTTTTCTCTGTCTTGCCGTTATTATGGGCTGCGTTTCAACTTCCACCTGAGCACACAGCCACATTCTGACCAACCTTAAATGTGTACTCTAAGCAAAGATTTAAGTGATTTAAAAAGGGATTATTAACAGGAAGCTCAGAGAGCGCTTTTGATTGGGGGGACTAGCATGGCATTGTCGGCCAGACTCTGCGCCTTGCTGGTAATGGGAATGAGCGAGCTTTGCTGATGGTTCCTTTATGTCAGAGGTCGGCAATTTTTGTCTGTAAAGGTCTAAATAGTAAATATTTTAGTGTATGTGGGCCATACAGTCTCTGTCCCAACTCAACTCTGACATGAATTGCCCAAAAGCAGCGATAAACAATATGTCTATGTATGTTTGTGTTCCGGGAAAACTGCATTTAAAAAATGGGCAGCTGGTCCCTGCTCTACATCAAGGGACCAAAATCGTGACTGAGAAGTCCTATGCAGGAAAGTCTCAGGTCATGACTATATATTTACACAAAAATAACGAACCTGTTATTTCACAGATGATGATTTCTAATCTCATATTACTTGTATATTATTTTTGCCCCATAAACCAAGTGGCTAGTGTTAAACTTGAAGTGTCCTCATTTTTCCTTTGTCTTCTGTGTTTCTGTCAATGCTTCTTAAGCATTGAATCAGGTTGGATGGATTCCCCTAGGAAATGGAGCCTTTGCAATAGGATTGTGAATTGTTATGTAATTGCTGCACTAAAGACAAAGCCAAGAAGAAAGGCACGTTTAATTTCTAGCTAGCTTGATGGATATCAGGTATTGGTACCAGTCAAATATTCTTGTTTCCACCCTTTGCCCTAAGACCTGGGATTTGTATACAGGGGAAATTAGAAATAAAGTCAATTAAAAAGCAAAACAAACAAAAAAAAACACACCACACCATAAAATACATTGAACCTGAGGGCTGTCATGTAGGAAACTGACATCCACTGATTATATGCATAGTAGCTCTTTTCACTGACTGATGAACAGATTTATTCAATGAATTAATTACTGACACTCTCAAGTCTCTCTGTAAAAGGACGCTCAGACCACACAGAATGTCCAACTTAGCAGGCTACATTCCAGTATATTACAATCATCTGGTAAGCTATTAAAAATCCTGTTTCAAAGGCCCCATTCCAGACCACTTAAATCAGGCGATGCCAGTGTCCGACCATGGTGTGGTCGGTGGCTAGCAGCCTCAGAAACACCTGGGAGCTGAGAACTACAGCCTCTGCCCCACTCCAGGTGGATGGAAGCAGAATCTGCATTTTACCTGGATCTCTAGGTGATTCTCATGCAGATTAAAGGTGAGAAGCCCTGCTCTGGCAGGTGCATGCAGTATTGTCAGCACCTGCTAAATCACATGCACGCCAAGGGGCAGTTGCATTTGTTCTTAAATCTGCTTATCCGGTTGTAATTGTAAGTATGTAAACATAATATAACGGATGAATTACAGGTGCACAAAAAAGTGTTGTTTCCATGAAAACGAATGGAATATTTTGAAAAATAAGAAAGGTGAATATAAAATTGCCTGTCAAATGAGGTTTAAGATAAACCATGAAAATCAGGGGGGAGGAATTCGTAAAATTCTAGATTCATTGTATAATCATCTTGCTTCACAGTTGTCTTTAAATTGTTGTGCCAGTTAGAATATACTAAAAGGTACCTTGGATCAGTGGATCCACGAAGAAAAAACCCTCCATCGAGATAAAAACAGTTAAGATGTTTTTATTATCCTGAAGTAAAATAATAAACATTTACCCGTGTTAACAATGTTTATTAACACAGGTAAATAAACATTTTAAGTCCAGATATAAAATATATTAATGTACTTTCTTATGAGGTCTCATCTTAATTGATTTTTCTGATTAATT
Source organism: Myotis yumanensis (assembly GCF_028538775.1). Taxonomy (NCBI): domain Eukaryota; kingdom Metazoa; phylum Chordata; class Mammalia; order Chiroptera; family Vespertilionidae; genus Myotis; species Myotis yumanensis. The sequence continues at coordinate 142,061,554 of NW_027223754.1, forward strand.
CACTAACTACTGCTCTGGATCACATTGGATAAGAAAGCTTCTACAGTTAACACTCAACTGAGGAACCAACCAGCTTTCTTTACTTCTCTTCATGGTCCAACTGGTCTTGATTCACCTAGAATTGTCTACTACTTATTAGATCAATTAAGGAAGAAAAAGCAAGCCTATCACATATGATCCATGATTTCAAAAAAGAAAGGACATAAAAGAGTTAGAAGGAAATACACTCAGGATGAAAGAGAAGTACTCAAATGGCAAAAAAAGAAAATTAAAAAAAAAATTAAAAAAGAGCTTTATCGGAATAAATTAAGTTTTAGAAATGTATTGCATTTTACTATGAAGTCACAAAATCCATCACAGCTCTGCTGAAATCATTTGGAAACCAGTCTTCTATTTGGTGCTAGAAAACGAAGAAAGCATGGGATCACTGAAGTCTACCTTCACTAGGACCCTACCCAGATGCCTCCTCCTGCTACAGTTAAGCATGTTCTCCTTTGTCCTCTATTAGCACTTACCTCACTCGATAGTAGCTACTGGCTATCTATCTTCATCCCTGGATTGTGAACTGGATCATCCCCATTATGTCTCTTATATACAACACAGCGCTGGATACAGAGTGGAGAGGCAATGTAACTTTGTTGAATGAATGAATGAATGCAGTCTGCTTCATATACAATTATGTGAAAGGAAAAATGAAACTCACTGCAAGATATACACTATTCTGCCCCGCTAAGATTCTGGTTGAATAGTTTTGCTGAATTGCCAATAATGTGATAACGTATGTCAGTAATTAAGCACTGCAGAATTGGCCATAGTTGGTTGCATTTTTTATTATTTCTCCATTATGAATCCATTTATTGTACTATATGTAATTAATATTGATTTTCAGACTGAGGAAATTTCAGGTTAATAAAAACATCTTAACTGTTTTTATTACATTGTGTTTTCATTAAATAGTTACTTTTATAGAAAAGCTCTGGGGTTTTTATTAATATAACAAAAAGAAACTTTATTATATGGGTACCAATCAATCCAAGAGATAAAAAATTGAAAATATATCCTAAGATTTTCCTTTCACAGAACTAACAGAAAGTAAGAATTGCAAAAAGATGGAAGTACTCTTTACAACTTTTGAAAATAAGATATTAAAGGAATAATTTATATCTCAAGTTGGTTCATGGCAAAATAATTCCCTCTGTATTTGAAATTATGTAGTTATCTTTTGTCTTCTCATTAAACACCAATAGCTAAGTGCTAATAGTACATGTTCACTATAATTAATCACAAAGTCCTTTTGTTGATGTTGTTCATAAAAATTTGAATTTTAGACACCACATATATGGTATTTTTTTTTTTTTAAGGAAGAGGATGACACATTCAGGACTGGAAGTCCCATGACCCTTATATGCATCTTTCTGTGGTCCAATAAGGATGTAATATGGATCATTTATTAAAATTTTTATTTTACTCATAATATTGTTAGCTAACATGCTGTCCCTCACGTGTAAAAATTGCTCTTCTGGTTTGTTATGAATCAAATGTGAGAGCTAAGATGTTTGTCTTCTGCTGTTGTGTTATCCACCCACATCCTCTGACTGGACTCCCTTTGTGACCATTGGAATAGCAGTGGCTTTGCAGTAAGCGGTGCAGCAATAGCCGTGAAGAAGAATAAGCCAACGTCCTTGTGGGAATAGAAACCAAGACTGGCCTATTTCACACTGTGCTTTGACTCTGGTAGCTCATGCCTCAGTTAGATCAGTAGTAGGGCTTGCTGCTTTGAACAATAGGAACTTTCCCACATGAAAACACCTGATAATGGACTTCCTGATATCTGAATATTCTCCCTTTTACTTAAAGTTTGGAAGTATATTGACTCCACACCTGGTTTAATTGAGAGATATCTTTCTTTAGATTAGAAAAACAATTCTAAAAATGTAAGACTTTTATGGATCATGTCTTCCCATGAAAACAACCTCCTTCACAAATAGAATAATTGGGACCAATAGGGACATTCTTTCTGCTGTAGTCAACGCTTCCATTATGGAAATACGGTTTGGTGTATCAAGCTGTCTTGATGCAGGGGTAGGCTAAGTCAGGAGCAGGCTGTTTTGCAACACTAATAAAGGTATGTCCTAGCCAGTTTGGCTCAGTGGATAGAGCGCTGGCCTGTGGACCAAAGGGTCTTGGGTTCGATTCCAGTCATGGGCATGTACCTTGGTTGCAGGCTCCTCCCCGTCCCTGTAGACTCCGTAAAAATCAATGAAAAAATATCCTCAGTTGAGGATTAACAACAACAAAGAAAACAAATAAAGATGTGATATCTACCATATAAACTGTCTGGACTGAGAGGATGGGGACAGGGATCCTAGCCCAGAAGTGGCTGATGCACAAGATTTGGAGTCACAGCCTTTAAAAAAAAAAAAAAAGAAAAGAAAAAAAGATTCTGTTAACTCAAGCTTATTGCAGCTGTATTTCCCCTGAAGGAAAATAATATTTTATTTTTTTATTACACTTCACTTTTTAAAAAATCCAAACCCAAGGACATGTTTTTCATTGATTTTAGAGAGGAAGGAAGAGAGAAAGAAAGAATTATCAATATGAGAGAAACATTGATCATTTGCCTCCCGTACGTGCCCTGATCGTGCCCGATGGGGGATGAAAACCACAACCTGGGCATGTGCCCTTCCTGGGAATTGAACCCTCCACTTTTCAGTGTACAGCATAATGCTCCAACCAGCTGAGCCACCCCAGCCAGGGCCGTTACACTTCATTTTTTGAATCACTGGGAGTCTACAGGGTTGAGGACTCTACATGTGAGAGGAGCCTTACATCATCTACTTGAATTATTAATTTATTCAGCAGCTAAGCAAAGGTGCCAGGCATTGTGCTTAATGCTCAGGATGTAAGAAAAAAGACAGAGAAGATACCTGCCCCGGTGGAATGCACTACTTTACTCTAGTTTTGCGTGTAGAGGTCTAGGATAGACAATAAACAAATAAGTGAAAAATAAGTTCTGTGATCACAGGTTGTGATTAGTCCTGAGAAGGAAATAGAAACCAATAGGGGGAATTAGAAGTCTGTGTTAACATTAGTGCAAACCTTTCCCCACAATGAGCACCCCAGGGCAAGAGCAGGATCTGGGGTCCCCATGCTGCCTCTAGGACACCGGAAAGGAGGTATCACCTTGCTTGCTGGTTGCTACAGCAACCAGAAGCAATCAAAAGCCAAGCTGAACTTTCAAAATGGTCTTCTTTTATCATCTGCTTAAAGACACAAAGCTGCAATTTCGAAGCCATTTACCATCTCTTGAAGCTTTCCCGATAATTGTTTCAAATGGCCCAAGGGTAAGGTTTCTGTCTCTGTTCTTACTACAGCCATTACAGTGCTCAACTGTCACCTTAACGACTTCATGTTCTACAAAGTTTAATGGAAAATGTGCCACTTCAATAAAACCAAAGAATCCTGAAAATGGGATGTAGAAAATTACAGTTACTATGGTGATGGCATCTCGTTGGCACTTGAAGAAAATCATTTAATAAAGTTTTAAAACCCTTTAGTACATATTGGACAGCTTTATGGAACTGTAATAAACTGAAGTCATATATCAAAAAGCACTAAAACTTGTTTTGCATTTATGGCACACAACAACATTATAATGCAGATGAGGACTAAATGGCCTATAAATGCTAAACACCTAGTTAAGCATGGGATATGCCAGCCAGGGCCCGTGGTTTTTCTGTGCAATGTGTTCAAACTAAATGCAATTGTGAGGAGAAAATACATCTGCTTTTTTTCTAGGCCTCTGTATAATTTGGTGCCTTTTCTGGGCCAGAGAGAGAGAGAGCAAAAACCATATCCATTTGCTTGCAGATAATCAGGTAAGATTGCAAGAGAAATGAGCAAGCCTGTGTCCTTCGGCTGTAAATTTAACAAGGTAAATGCTGATAACATTGTTAGTCTTGGTGCTGCAACTGCTCAGCCTGATCCAAAAGGTAATTGCATTTTGTGTTGTGTGCCATGTCCTCTAGTTTGTGAGGAAACCATTGATTTTATCCACAAACCATAGCTATTGTTTTGTATTTTTCTAGACACCACTGTAAGAAGCTGAGCTTGAAGGTGTTTTAAATAATGTATCCTGGGATATAAAAGCTTTAAAATGTGTAGAGAACATTTTATCCTACAAAGTAACAGATTTCCCCCCAGCAGCTGCTCTAGATTTCCTGCAGAAAGAAGCTGAAAGAAGCAGGGTCTTACCAGGGCACGAAGAGGTGGCATTTCCAGCTAAAATACTGAGGATGCATGAGTATATTTACCATGGCATTCAGTCAACTGCTCTGGGATAATCCAGGGTTGATGCACTCACTGCTCCTTGGTAAGATGGCCAGACAACCAAGTGAAGCAGTCCATCAATTATCACAATCTCAAAATGCAAAATAACAGAACTGACGGATGGTTTTCATTGAGTCAGCCAATGAGCTGCAGGAAAGCCAGCAACCTAGGAAGGCTGTCTAGGCTAACTTTGGGCACTGGTTTTAATTTTCCTGGTTCACCCTCCTAGGCTATCTCACAGGTGGCTTTGAAGGTTTGCATGCTCTGTTTCTTTGGTTTCCATGCTTGAGGAATTCTCAATTACTCTGGCTTTAGTTTCTCAAGAAGGCTCTGGCACGTTCTTTCAGCCCTGGCCCCTCCAGGCACATGGCCCTGTGCATCTTCCTACCCTCCTTTTAGGATGCATTTGGATTCGATGGTTGCTTACAGAAATCTATTGGTAAATTTCCTTCCAGTTTTTTTTTCTCCTCTATGTAAAATATTTACATACTTTTACACAGATGTGCCAAACTATATATACTGTTTAGTATCCAGCTTATTTTTAATATAACATAAGCATATCCTATATAACCATAATTCTTTATAAACATTTCATTGTGTATGTGATATTTTATCACTTAAGTGTACAGTTAATTTACTTTTTCCTTTTATTAGACTTTAGAAGTTTTGCATTTTAAAATTTTTAGCTGTCATTCTCTGACGTACACTGCTTTTTTCTCTCCAATTTAGGATTCGTTCTTTATAGAAATCTCCGAGGTGGAGTTTGTGGATTAAAGATTAAAGACTGTGGTTTTGTTTGTTTGTTTTTTAGATATTTAAGAGCAAATTCATGATTCTTTATTGTTAGAACTATAAAATCATCACAGAATAAGAAACAACTTTGGTTGCAACATTTAAAGGGTTTTGACCCTTGACACAGATTGCCAAATTGTTTTCATTCCCTCCAGTGGTGTTTGGGGGTATCCTTTTTACTACATTATCAACAGCATTGAGTATGATAACAATAAAAATAAAATTTAGGCACAAAATGACACTAAATTGTTTGAAAAATTACTTGCCAGTGATTCCCGTAAGTTGGATATTTTCCCATAAGATGGTTAGTCATTTGCATTTCCTCTTCCTGTGGTTTTCTATGCACAACCTTTGCCCATTCATCTTTCGAATTCCTTTTCCCTGTCTTATTATGAAATCTATATTGCAGATACAGAATAGTGTTTAAACGATATGAGCAATTTAAAGAATACAGCGAACTCTCATGTAACTGCAGCCCAGGTTGAGGAATAGCATGTAACATGTTGCCCCCAAGACCCACAATTGCCCCTTGACCATCGCCTTCTTCTCACTGTTCCCTACTCTCCCCTCGCCACCACCTCTGCCCTGGTAAACACAATCCTGACTTTTGACTAATCATTCCATTCCTTATCTTAATTTTTTTATTACCTATATAGACACTCATAAACAATTAAGTTTAGTTGTGCCCATTTTTTACCGTTATCTAAATGGAATTCTGCTCTAAATGGAACTCTTGTGACCAGCTTGTTTTACTCAACATTTTGTTGTAGGATTCAGTCATGTTGCTGGGTGGGCTGCCGTGAATCACAGTATTAGTCTTCCCATTTATTTCAGCAACTTCAAATATGATAGCAACTTTTTTCTATCATACTTGAGGCAAGTATGTTTTCCAAGTTTTTAAAAATTCTTTGTAATTTTGGTTATATTTCAATACAGTTTCCATAGTAAAATTCATTGATCTACATTTTACAATGCCCTTCATTCCTTTGAAACTTAGACGGTCTTTCTACTCCCAGGTGTTAATAAATATTTGCTCTTATTTGAGTCCTTTCATGCTTTGATTTTTTCTGTTTGTTTTTTGAAAAATAAAATTTTAATGCTTTCATAATATGTATTTATTTTGAATTATGGTCTGTTTTGACATCTAGAGTGATTTTCCTTCCAAATAGGTAACTACTTATTGAGTAATTCATTCCCATACCAGTTTGTGCTTCTTTTTTTGTGTAGCAGGGAGGAGGCAAAACTGGTAACAACAACAACAACAAAGTGTGTACAGGTGTAGTGTTGAACAGAGAGGAAATTATTTAGTGTACAAGGGAGTTAAGAAGGGCTTTTTATAGGAGGTGATAATTGGGTTTTGTTTTATAAAACCAAGAGGAGCCTCCAGGAAACAGTGGGGGAGGGAAGAGAGAGTTGGTGAACATTTCAGGTGGAGAAAACTGACAATGCAGGGTGGTTTGTGGTTGCAAGCTTGAGCATTTCTGGATTGAGACAAAGCCAGCTCCTATGAGCTGTGTGATCCCCTGAAACTTACATAAGCTTTTTGTGTCTTAGTTTATATAAAATGGGGACAAATAGGTTTCTATGTCATAGGATTATTACAAGCAATCTACACTAATAAAAGAGAAACATGGTAATTAGCGTAAGACCCTTCCCATTGGCTAATCAGCATATCCTTATGCAAATTAACTGTCAGCCAAGATGGCGGCTGGCAGCCATGCACTGAAGCGAACAGGGAGGCTTACTTGCTCCAGTGACTGCGGACTCCAACGTTCCCCGCCTGACTTGCCGGCCTCTCAGCTGCAACTCTAAGCAACTATGTACTATGTTGCAAATATAGAAGCTAAACAAAACCCAAGAAACCGGCTTTCAGTCAGCCGGGCTTCAGCCAGCCGGACCGCAACATTGTATCAAATACAGAAGGTAAACAAAAGCCAGAAACCTGCTTTCAGCAGCCAAGGCCTCAGAGCTAAAGCTGGCCCAGAATAGAAAAAAGAAAAAGAAAAAAAAGAGCAGTTGGGAGCTTCAGTCACCCGCCAACCTGAAAACGGCCCTCAGCCCCTCAGCCAGACTGGCCAGGCACCCCAGTGGGGACCCCCACCCTGATCCAGGACACCCTTCAGGGAAAACCAGCTGACCCTCACCCGTGCACCAGGCCTCTATGCTATATAGTAAAAGGGTAATATGCCTCCCGGCACCGGGATCAGCGTGACAGGGGGCAGTGCCCAAGCCCCCTGATCGCCCTGCAGCTCTGTGAGTGACAGGGGGTGGGGCCACAACCTCCCTATCTGCCCTGCTCTGTTCATGACAGGGGAAGGCGCCCCAACCCCCTGATCAGCCCTGCTCTGTGCCTGATAGGGGGGAGCTCCCCAATCCCCTGATCGCCCTGTGGCTCTGTGTTTGACAGGGTAGAGCCATAACCTCTCCATCGGCCCTGCCCTGAGTGTGACAGTGGCGGCACCCCAACCCCCTGATCGGCCCTGTTCTATGGGTGATAGAGGGTGGCACCCTAACCCCCCTCCACGGGCCTTGCTCTGTGTGTGACAGGGTAGAGCCATAACCTCCCCATTGGCCCTGTCCTGAATGTGACAGGGTGCAGCGCCCCAACCCCCTGATTTGCCCTGCTCTGTGTGTGACAGGGGGTGGTGCCCCAACTCCCCTATTGGCCCTACTCTGTGAGTGACAGGGGGAGCTCCTCAACCCCCTGATCGGCTCTGCTCTGTGCATGACAGGGGGGAGCTCCTCAACCCCCTGATGGGCCCTGCTCTGTGCATGACAGGCGGGAGCTCCCCAATCCCCTTTTCGACCCTGCTCTGTGTGTGACAAAGTATGGAGCCCCAACCCCCCTGATGGGCCCTGCTCTGTGAGTGACAGGGGGCAGCGCCCCAACCCCCTGATTGGCCCTGCTCTGTGAGTGACAGGGGGCAGCGCCCCAACCCCCTGATCGGCCCTGCTCTGTGCGTGACAGGGGATGGCGCCGCAACCTCCCCATCGACCCTGCCTTGAGTGTGACAGGGGGTGGTGCCCCAACCCCCCAATCGGCCCTACCCTGAGCATGACTGAGGGTGGCATCGCAACCTCCCGATCCGCCCTGCTCTGTGCATGACGGGGCGGTGCCCAACTCCCCAGTCGGCCCTGCTCTGAGCCTGACCAGGGGCTGCACCTAGGGATTGGGCGTGCCTTCTGCCACCTGGGAGCAGGCCTGAGCCAGCAGGTCGTTATCTCCCGAGGGGTCCCAGACTGTGAGAGGGCACAGGCTGGGCTGTGGGACCCCCCTCCCCTCCCCCCCGAGTGCACAAATTTTTGTGCACCAGGCCTCTAGTTATATAATAATATGAGTAAAGTACTTTGCATATAACTCGATGTATCCTAAGCACTCAATTTATATTTGCTGCTAATATTATTTAAATATTAGATACTCACCATTCTATTCATACTGCTTACCACTAAGATGTGGGGACACATGTCAGACAATATGTATGCTGAGTGAATGAATGAAGAACAGAAACTTGACATCATGCTATCTTCAGGAATGTGGAAGTTGTTGGGTGGTGATTGAATAAAATTTGAGAGGAAATAAGTGGAGTGGAGACCAAGTCCTGTAAGAAGGGCCTAGACCGCCTTTCTAGCAAGCTTGACCTTTATTTTGTAAACAACAGGAGACCCTGAATGTTTTTAAGCACAAGAGAAGTCAGTTACATTAGAGTTGTAGAGGATGGTTGCGAACTTTCAAGATCTCCAAACCCATATCCCCTGCCTCCTACAAAACACTGGAAAGAAAAGATTTTAATTTTATCTTAATAATGTTCAAAGATGGACATACTGTATCTCTAAAAAAACTACTGCAGGCTTCAGTAGACCTTATTAGGTGAGGTCTTATGTAGCACCTTTATTTCCAAGGCAATTCTCTATGTGTTTCTGGGGCAAACTTTGATAGTTGCCTCCTAATGTCTGTTTTTTCATCTTCTTTGGTAACTAAATCCACAATTTTTAGCTGTGCATTTGGGTGTTTGGAATTGGGACTACATTTCCCTACTTTCCTTTTGGCCTGCTATGACCATGTGACTGGTCAATGGAATGTTAGTGGAAGAATTACGTGCAATTTCCAAGAGCTATTCTTAAAGGGACAGGAAATGACTTCTTTGCTCCGTCCTTTGTTCCGCTGAATAGAGTACAGACATGATGTCTGGAGCCTAAGCAGTCATTTTGGACAATAAAGTGGAGGCCATACACTATGGATGGTAATGCTGCTTACTAACCAGAGCTTGTCTTCCCCTAGACTCTATTTATTTGGGAAATACACTTCTATCATTGCTATTTTGTCATTTTTGCCATTTGCAACTGCACTTAGTTTTAACAAATATTGATTCACAACTCTTAATAATTAGATAGGAAATGCAGCATTCCCTTTTATCTGTATATATTTTTGAAGTCCCTCCCAAATAATAGGCAAGAATTATTAGATTTCTTCTCTACATTCAGTGTTAAATACTGCAAATCACTTTTTTTTTAGCCTTTTAGCCAAAATTCCAGATTGCTTTTCCTGATTTGCAGTTTTTTCTTTGGCTTCCTAAAATGTTTTAATGTGTCTCCTTTAGGTATTCCCCAGAATGGATTAATTCTGTGTTGAATGAAGAATTGGTACTGCCATCAATGTAAATTAATTTCATTTATTTTTAAAATATATTTTTTAAATTTTTTTTTTATTGAGTTCAGAGAGGAAGGGAAAAGGACAGAGATAGAAACATCAATGATGAGAGAGAATCATTTATCAGCTGCTTCCTGCACACCCTCTACTGGGGACCAATCCACAACTTGGGCATGTGCCCTGATTGGGAATTGAACTGTGACCTCCTGGTTCACAGGTCAACACTCAACCACTGAGCCATGCTGGTCAGACTGTCTTTAACCTTTGACGTTTTAATTATGATGTGTCTTAGTGTGGGCCTCTTTGGGTTCATCTTGTTTGGGACTCTCTGTGCTTCCTGTACTTCTATCTCTATTTCCTCCACCTGGTTAGGAGCCATACCAGCTGGGCTAATTTCATTTCTTAATTCCAGAATGGTGTTGGCATCTTTCAGCTGTTTCTCAAGAGAGCATTATAGTTGTTATAAAAATAAGGTATACTTTCCCAAGGTTAATTTGTGTACATTCAAAGTCAGTAAATTATAATCCTAGCCTGGAGAATCACCTAGAACTTGGTGCCTTGTTGCCTACACAAGAGACAGAGCATAATACTAACATTGTGGGGAGGGTGAGGAAGAAGGCTCCAAAGGCTGGACAGGAAACTGATAACTGATTATTAGCTCTGAGTGTCTAACTGAATAAAGGGATATTTAAAAATGTGTGTGTAAATGGATGTACTATTGTTCTGATCAACAAATGATTATGTTTTTATTTCAGTAAGATTTTGCAAGTCAGAAATGGGCTTGGGAAATAAATACCAAGTAACAAGTAAATAGCAGCTCATAGAGGTAACCATTCACCTAGTCATTGCTTCTCAGAGAGTGTGGGAGAAATCACAGTTTCTGCTAAGAGAATTGTTTTGGTGAGTGAATGGGAATGTTGTGCTTTGCTTGCTGATTTCCTACTCTTTTCCTGGATTGAATTGGTTGGTTTATATGTTCACTAGACAGGATTATTTTTTAAACAGAAGAATAAATACTGATTCACATCACTAGATAAGTGAAAAAATATTGAAGAGTCAGAGTGGTGTAGCATCAGAACATGGACTTTGGAATAAGAAATGCCTGATTCAAAGCCCATTTTTAAAATTTACAAGATTCTTGACTTTGAGCAATCTATTTGCTATTCCCAAGCCTTAATTTCCTCACCTATAAAATAAAAAGTGGCATCTTCCCCCAGTGGTGTTTCAATAATTTGTCTTCACTTCAGGGGTACTAATACTACTAAAGAATGTGTATAACCCACAAAACGACTGGCCATATAGTACCAACTGACCATATTGCATCTCAGGCATAGCAAACACTCTCCAATTACTTGCTGAATAAAGCAGTGGAAAATGTGTGTACACATTTGTATACTTTCTGTTTACTTTCCCTTAGCTTCAGTTCCCTCAAAACAGGTGCACAGTCTGCCCCTGAATGGCCATGTGGGTAAGGAAAGAGTTGGAGATAGAATGGAGGATTGGGTGTGAGACAGGATGTAGTGTGTATGCATGGAAAACTCCCAAGCTCATCAAAGACTTCTGATTTGCTTTGGTATTTCACTCACATAAGGAAATGTAAATAGAGGGATCTGTTTGGGTTATGACTGTTAAAAGCTTTCCGCTTATATCAGGTATCAGGTGGTTTATAGTTTTGACATTGACTCTTCCCCATGGAGAGATGTAAAACCTCTCAGGTACAACATTATAGAGTTTAGATATTTTACTCCTGATTCTGAGCCAGGGCAAACAAACCAGAGGAATTATGTGGGGCCCACAAATAAAAGGCTCCTTCTCGCCGAGATAGATGGGTTGATGTTACCCCACGTTTTACCCTCCCAGGAGAATTTGTGTGAACTGCTTTGAGTTTCTTTACATAAACTCTGTCTTAAGGTGATTGCCTTGATTGCACATCTGCTCAGTTCAGAGTCTGCAATCCACAAATTCTAGGTATTGAGGATATTTAAAGCATACAGATTTCACTCAGGTACTAACTGGTTGGAATTCATGGCATGGCTTGGGGTCCATACCAAGTTTTATCAGGTGGCTTTGTCTTCACTTCAGGGGTACCAATACTACTAAAGAATATGTTACACATGGGTGAACATAAAGTAGGTTTACAGTTGTGGGACCCAGTAGGTGGATAGGTCAACGAGAACCAGTGGCATGGCCACCACAATCACCAGACCTCTCACCCCAAAGGACTTTTTCTTTTGGGATGTTGTCAAAGCCTTTTCATGAAAACCAAGTACTGTGTATGGTATGATTCACTGCATTAAGATAATTTATTGATTACAATAAAGAACTCTGTGCCAAAGTGGGCTTGAGTATAACAAGTAGACTATAATAATGTGCAAATAGTAAAGGCTGGCAATTTGAGCACCTAAGTGAACTGTGCCATTGTGACATTCTTTTGAGTATGTCAAAATAAAGCTATTGTAAATCATAACCTTCATGTCTTTTTCCAGACAAATAACTGTAAACCTACTTTTTCCCAGCCCTGTATGTGTGACATTTTCTCTCCCCTCTGTCTTCCATCCTGTGCTCTGCTTAATGAGAGGAAAACGAGATAAAGTATAAGAAAGATAATCTAATTTAAAGGCAAAGTGCTGTGGATACGTCATTAATAATTTACTGATTTACTTTGCTACCTACAACTTGATCTCAGAAGCAAAAGGCACTTGGCAAAAGGTTTTTAAAATCAATTTTTCTCTCTCTTTCTTTCTTTCTTTCTCTCTCTTTCTTTCTTTCTTTCTTTCTTTCTTTCTTTCTTTCTTTCTTTCTTTCTTTCTTCCTTCCTTCCTTCCTTCCTTCCTTCCTTTCTTTCTTTCTTTCTTTCTTTCTTTTTTTCTTCTTTTTACATTTATCTTGACAATCAAGGTCACTGAGAGTGTGTACTTCATCTGATTTGATACTTGGTTCTTTTGGGTTCTCACTGCACCAAATTGAACTATCTCATCTCTGGTTTTATGGAATTTCTATTTTCACTGCATCTATGTAACCTGGCTTAGAAGTCAGGATTTTGAAGTATGAGATTATCATCCTGTGGAACTGTAGATGATGTTGTATCTAAAAAAGGAAATAACTTTTATTCTATTTTCTTGAACAATTTGATATAGTTTATTATTTCAGTCACTGGGAAAGCATTTAATAAGTCTAAATGTGCTCTGCTGTGGACTCTTGTAGCTCAAGGAAAGAAAATAATTTTCTTAATTTTAATTATTTCTTAGACTTAAAATTTAAAAATGTTGAAAATGAAACAGATGAGATGGTAAACTTTTAATGAATTTAATGGAGCAGGGACTCTAGGTTATGCTATTATTTAAACATTGATTGAATTACTAAATGGTGATTCAGCATCAATGCCTGATATTCAATTATTGATTCAAAAGAATTGAGTTCAGGTTGAGAATTCTTTTGAGAATACAAATCTAGGCTCAGAATTGGTTTATGGGTCCATGTCTTCCTTGACACAAGTGTGGGCCTCATCTAGGAGTTGCAATATTAATTGAATTAGCAGTTTCTCTAATATTTGGGGGCACAGATAGCCCTTCTCTGGGGATTCTTTTGAATGGAGTGATGAAAAGGGGAAAGATGTATTCTTTCCAGTCCTCTGAAGACCACATCTGTGGCACATGAGGGTGTGAGTGTGTAGTGGCAGCACCAGCAGGTGACTGCAGGACCTAAGAGCAGCAGCCACACCCAGTAGGGAAGGGGACTTGTGGACCACACTTCTTGATGGAGGAGGAGGTGGGAATGGGGGTTGCTTTTTGGGGTCAGAGAACAGGCAAGAGCCAGTGAAAATTGTGTCTTTATCATTAATGCGACCTTAGACTGGCAGAGCTCTGGAAAATTCAGGTTATGTATATCCTGATATCCTAAGTTTGTTTTGTTTTGCTCTTTATCTTTACAAATGGCATCTTTATTCTTTAAGACACCCAGACTTAACTGAGTACATTTTGATTCTTTTCTTTCTTTCATAACATCCAGTCAGTTGATGAATCTCGTAGATATTACCTCTAATATCTTATTTACACGAATCTTCTCCACTTTATTACCATGGCATTGCTTGAGATTAAGCCTTCATTTTTGATTGCTTACCTATTGTAAATAGTTTCCTAATTTGTCTCAGCCTTCTGTCCCTTGGTGTTCTCTCTATTTTGTATACTCTTAGTCTTCCTTCCTGTAACAATCGCTGGCATGCCACTCTTCTGCTTGACAACCTTCAGGGGTCATCCTTCAATGAATTAAACATAAACTCCTCAGTCACATCCAAAACCCACAAAAATAGGCTTTACTCTTCATTTCCAAGTGTATCTCCAATCACCTCCACTACTAATGACCTCTACTCAAGTCATACTCTCAATAAGCCCTTAGCTCTTCTTTCTTAGCATTATTTTTCATAATTTCATCCATCCTTTTAAGATCTGATTCAAATACCATCTCATTCATGAAATCTCTTCCAACCTCATAACCTCAACCAGGTATGAGCCTTCTGACTCCCTAGTGAATTAGTTTATCTGAATATTATGGAGCATATCTTCCTACTAGTATTATTACTGTTGGTGTACTTGCCTTTGCTAATATGTTGTGCACCTGAGATATTGCTGGCATTATGCTAGACATTTTATTTACATTATCTCATTTAAATGTTAGGACTCCACATCAAGTGTGTGAACTACATAGAATCTCTATTTTATAATTGAGGAAACTGAGTTGGAATAACTTGCTCGAGGACAAGCACTGGATTCAGATCTAGATGCATTTTATGCCAACACGCATGCTTCCTCTACTAGACTATGCTTCCTTTCTGTGCTCCAGGATTCTCTTTTACTCACATATATGCCTCCTGTAATTTCTAAAGCAGTGATTTGAATGTAGTGACATAGGAGGATGTAGGCTGGGAGCTGCAGGCAGTTATCTTGTATCATGTAAAGCCTGAAACTGAAACTGAGATGAGGAACACTGACCAAAAAATGGAGAGGTCAAGTTTTGGTGACATTACTTGAGTGTCTACCTTAACCCAGTCTGTCTTTGAACTGTTCAGGTATGTGAGTCAGTATAGTCCAGCATGAGTTAGATTTTCTGTTTAGTAATGAAACTTACTGAAATGATAGTGCAGGCGAATGTTGTAAACCTTGATTTCAGCAAGGTGTTTGACAAAATTTGTTTCAGGGCAACATTGGAAATTAGAGACTAGGTGACAGAGTCTATCTGAAACAAAAAGGCAGGAGTAAGGGCAGGCAGTCAAGGCCAATAAATACCTGGAGGCAACATTAGCATTAAAATCACTCAGATGTTGGTTCAAATCCTATGTTTGTCAACGAGTAACTGTGCAACTTAAGGAAAATTATTTTATTTTGGAGTCTCTGTTTCTCTACTGTAAAAGTGAAGATAAAGATACCTACAAACTGGATTACTTTTGAGAAATAAGTGGGGTAACCTATGTGGAAGCATTAGGCACATAGTAGATGTTCAATAAATATGCTTTTTTTTTCAATAAATATACTATTGACTAGGAGTTGGCTAATAATTTATTGGGAATGGGTGTGGGGAGGGAGGCCAGGGACCTTCAAGGCAGGGAAGTAGGACCAGTCATGAGGAGAAATGAGTAATTCTGCAGAACATGGTCTTTCTCACCCATTAAAGATTGATCCCCTACAACAACTCAAGTGCTCTGCTTAGCACCTCATAAGAAAGAAGGAAACAAGGTAATACAATCTACCTTAACAGGAATAAATGTTTATTCCACATTAAAAAAATACATTTAGGTAGCTACAGAATAAAAGTTTTTTCCACATTTCAAAAAACATTTAGGTAACTACAGGACAAAGTAAAGATGGTGGTTAGTTCAATTAGCTTGATGAGAGGCCACAGGGTGATGCAGTTTCTAAAATCTTGGTAGCCATAGGGTTCTTTAAGAGAAGCAGAGGGTGCATAACATAAGACTTACAAAGTAGAATACAATTTGATTAAGAGCAAGGTAACTTAAGAACAATTAGGTCAACAGCAGCTCGGTGGATAAAATGATGTGGTTGAAGTTGATATTCCTAGTCACAGATGTTTGGAACACTGCTAATTTTGATGTCTAATTTTCAGCCAAGTAATCGTACTCTGCTTTGATTTTTATAGTGAAAGGTTGAGACAATCTCAGGGTATTTGAATTCTTTATGGTTTTTGAGTATTTATGTTTTATTATAAAAAATGCCAACTCATTATAGACAAGTTAGAAAATACAGAAAAGCAAAAGAAGAAGAAGAACCCCCCCCCCCCCTTGCCCCATGTTCACCCTTCCATAGATAACCACTGTCATTATCTTGGCTTACATGATTCCGGGGTCTTTTATCTGTCTTACATTGTCGAACTAAGGAAGGGAGCTGAGTTACAAGGTAGTGAGCTCTCTATTCCAAGAAGTTTTTAAGGAGAAATAGGAAAATCTGTTAAGAGATATGTATCATAGAAGGAGTCATTTTATGGAATGAAGGCTGATTTTATGTCTAAATGTTTTCTTCTTTAGGATTCTATGGAAGCAATACAACAAATGCCATAAAAATGCTCACTTGTATATTGTTCACTTATATTGCATTCGTAGGATTTAGCGGAAAAAGAACTTACGGGAATTCCAGCTCTGATTTGTAAGCCATTCTGTTATTTTCCAAGGTATTGGCTCCAGTGCCTGTATTTGATTTCTGTGCTTGAGTAAACCCACCCACATGCCAGACTGAATCCCAGAGTGTTTGACATTTTCCCTTTTGAACAGCATCCAGAATAATGTAGTTTACTGGAAGAAATCTACACAGTATGACTCAGCCAGTCATGCAAGCCTTTTTTTCCCTCTGGAATTCTTTATTTTTTCCCCTCAAAATGAAAATGGACCACATTATTTAAGGATAAACAAATGTGAACGTGTTTCCAGTAACATCTTTTCATGCATTGGCTGCTGAAGATTAACTAAAAATTCTTGGCTAAGATTTTGTTTCCTATTTAAATATTTTAGTAAATACAGTTTTATTGAAATGGAATTCAATTTTATAAATTCTCCAACTGAAAATAGAAAATGAAGCTCTACTTCCCAAGAGTAGAAGCCATGCTTTATTTTTCCTGAAGAGATCGGTAAATTATCCAGCATAGAGCCAGACACATAGTACACACCCAAGGCTCTCTAAGTCACACTGTATAAGGTGGAATTACTGCTTCTGAAAAGCTACAGGGCCTGACAACACCCAGTTCTTCTCCTTTCACCTTCCTTCATTTTCTGATAAATTTCAGGAAAGCTTCCCAAATAAACAGGTGTATTGTTAATACTCATATTTGAAAGCTATTATTTTTAAGGAGTTGTATTTTGGATATGCTTTTAGAATTATCAGTGGAGTTTTATTAGACAAACATGTACATTTGAAAAGTTCTTTAGGTGGGAGGATATTGCAACTAGACAAGCACTTCTAGAAGCTCTTGACTGCTATCATAATGTTGACAGTGTAAAAGGAAGGGGCAGCAAGACTATAAAGCTTGAAATAGAGACTGAGAAAATGGGACTAAAGAAAGAAGTAAGCTACAGAATATTAGATCAGTAAATCATAACAACATTAGCTAAACTTATTGTCTACTATTGCATGTGTTGGTCACTACCTGAGGTGGTTTATATATATATTGCCTTTTAGAGCCATCCTACAAGGTAAGCATTTTACAAATGAGGCTCAGAAGACTGAAGGCTCTTGTAACTGTTGGCAGACCTGAGATTTGGAGTTTGCCTCACAATAAAGCTTACTTTCTTCCTGCTATACCATGTTGTCTCAGATATGGTGTAAATTGAACTTTTAAGGCAAAGAATAAAAGAAATGAAAAATGTTAAGTATAAAAAAAATGTATTTCTTTCTTATTTGAATGGGTTTATTTCTTAAATAAGAAATTCATGATAGCAAAAAAAGAACTGGCTTGGGCAGGCAGGGGAGAGCTGGGCTGGGATGGAGAAAGCCTGGGTGAATGGCAAGGTGCTAGGGCCATACTTCAGTGTCCTCTTTATTCTCTCCCTCTAGCTCATTTTCTAAAAAGTTTTAAAAATATGTTTTTATTGATTTCACAGAGGAAAGGAAAGGGAGGGAGAATCATGCCTGGAATTGTGCCTAAAATTAAAAACAACAACATACAAACCTGACTTACCCAAACTTTCCAAGGAGATGCAAGGCCATTGTTCACATTAGTGTTTGTCAGTCATTGTCATGATTTAATTTTATGGATATTGTAAGGTAAATTGTAAGGAATTTAATAATATCGTTATTAAGTATGATATCAAGTTTTATTCAACGTACTTATAGTTTAACTAAGACTTAAAACTTTAAGTAAAGTTTATTAAGTTACTTTTAGGGAATGTTGTGGAGTGAAAGAAGATGTAGTGTTGAGGATTGAGAAAGGTATGTTGAGATGGTTTGGACATATAGAGAAGATGAACAAAAGGAGATAGATGAAACAAGTATACAAGACGAGTGTGGATGGGAGAGTTGGAAGGGGTCGACCTCAGCGAACGTACCTCAATCAGATTGAGGATGTTTTTAGCAAAGGCCAGTTTAGGAGTACCCTAATTAAGTTAATAACAAGGTACCTACCTATATAGTTTAAGTTTAAAAAGTTTGGCTCTCAAAAGAAGTTTCAATAGTTATACTGTTGCTATTTGGCTCTGTTGACTAATGAGTTTGCCGACCATGGGCTAGGGGAAGGCCTGCAGGGAGGGTGGTGGTTGCTATTTAAAACACTTCATTTTGGAATTTTCAGACATTCCTTTGGTAGAAGAATTATAGCTCACGGCAGAGTGCTGGGTCCCTGCCGTGACCCGTCAGCTCTCCAGAACCAGAGGATGCCTTTGTGGGGCCTTAGTAATAAGGACCTAGGGGAAACAGTGTCCACTCAAATCCTTTATAATTCCTTCGTATCTGAACCCTCAGCGTAAGTCTCTGGCTCTCACCATGTTTAAACCTGCCCTCTATCCTTCTAAGGGAATAAACCAGACCTCCTGAAGATGAACAGAAGTAACTAACTCTTGTCCCCACTTTGTGAAGACTATACAATAATGTGCCAGGCGGGCTGATTGAAGGGTATTAGCACCTATTGTGGGTATGCAGAAGAGAAAGCATTTTGTTCAGGTCCTTCTTCTTTCCCTTTCATATCTCATAATTTGCATTTTCTCCTTCTCCTTCTCCTTCTCCTTCTCCTTCTCCTTCTCCTTCTCCTTCTCCTTCTCCTTCTCCTTCTCCTTCTCCTTCTCCTTCTCCTTCTCCTTCTCCTTCTCCTTCTCCTTCTCCTTCTCCTTCTCCTTCTCCTTCTCCTTCTCCTTCTCCTTCTCCTTCTCCTTCTCCTTCTCCTTCTCCTTCTCCTTCTCCTTCTCCTTCTCCTTCTCCTTCTCCTTCTCCTTCTCCTTCTCCTTCTCCTTCTCCTTCTCCTCCTCCTCCTCCTCCTCCTCCTCCTCCTCCTCCTCCTCCTCCTCCTCCGTCTCCGTCTCCTTCTCCTTCTCCTTCTCCTTCTCCTTCTCCTTCTCCTTCTCCTTCTCCTTCTCCTTCTCCTTCTCCTTCTCCTTCTCCTTCTCCTTCTCCTTCTCCTTCTCCTCCTCCTCCTCCTCCTCCTCCTCCTCCTCCTCCTCCTCCTCCTCTTCCTCCTCCTCCTCCTCTTCCTCCTCCTCCTCCTTTTCCGTCTTTTCTTTCTCCTCCTCCTTCTCCTCCTTCTTCCCTTGTATATTTTCTCCTTAGAACGGAGTTAATAAACTCATTCTGTGAAGAGCTAGTTAGCAAATATTTTAGGATTTGCTGGCTGAAACAATCTCTGTTGTAACCACTTAACTCTGCTGATGAAAAGCAGCCACAGACCATGTGTAAATGAAGGGCACAGTATGTTCCAATAAAACTATATTTATGTTCATTGAAATGTGAATGTTATATAATTTTCTTGTATTGTGAAATATTTTTCTTCTTTTGATTTCTACCCCCTCCAATCATTTAGAAATGTAAAAACCATTCTGACATTACAGACCATACAAAAACAGGCGGTGAGCTAGATTAGTTTTGTGTGTAGACTGTAATTCGTTGGCTCCCACATTAGAATGTCATCTGGGGATGACAAAATTGGATTTTTGCTTTCAGCCAGTTTGTCTTGAATTTAAATGTGCTTATGAATCATGCAGCTTCTGTTGTGAGATTCTGTATTTCTGACCAGCTGCCAGGTGATACTGCTGCTGCAAGGTATGATCTATGGACCACACCTTGAATAACAGGCTTTCAAAGATCACATGGTTGGATCCATCTTGGAAGAGAGACTGGATTGTAGAGAGACTGGGTGAAAATAGAGGGGAGAGTGGTAAAGATTAATTTACTTTTGCAATGGTCCAGGAGTGGACTAACGAGGGCTCCTACTGAGGCATAGACAGTGAGATTGCAGAGGGGCAAATGAATATGATACTTTGGAGAGGTTGGCTTGGCTTGCTTTGGTTGTTGAGAGGACTTGAGAGCTGAGAGAGAGGGAGAAGTTGAGGGTGACTCCAAGGTTTTGTTGGTCAATAGTGCCTTTAGCAGAGATCCCAGTGATCTGTGTGGGACCAGGCACAGAGCAGGTGATTAGTAAGTATTTATTAAATAAATAGAGAGGCACGGAGAAGAACAGATTGGATTGGAAGGGGATTGGAGAGAAGATAATGGCCCTATTTGGGTAGTTTGAGTTTGACTCTGCATAAACCAATAAAAGCTAGTAGCAAAAGCAGGTAATGTTTTGAAGGCGGAATGCTGTGTGATGCCTGCTGGTCTGGGAATGGGTTGTTCTCCACCAACTGAGGGCTGTACCTAGACCAGCAGCTTCGCTAGCCAGAAAGAGCATAAACTGTACTGCAAACCTCCTTTTCTCTATGACCAAAGATAGGCCGCAGGGCAGGTATTTGTCACCTTGCAAGGGTTCTTATATAAATATTTATCTTTATTCTTTTTTACAACAGGATTTTCATTAAAAAGCCGTTAAGAGGGACAAATATATGGTGACAGAAGATGAGTTGACTTTGGCGGTGGATACACAATGCAATATTCAGATCATGTATGATAGGAATGTACACTTGAAACCTACATGATCTTATGAACCAATGTCACCCAAATAAAGGTAATAAAAAGGGGAAAATCTATTAAGGAGTCAGAATTTGCTTGCAAACATTTTAAAGCCCTAGCCTAAGAATCAACTTAGTGTGAAAATTATACCATACAGTATTTAGTTTCAGGTTTTATCCTTCCTTATGTCTTACTTAGTTTTTCTACTGAAGACACTTAATGTACTTATTTCATATTTCAAAGGAATTTGTTCTTTATATGATATCATGTAGTGCTTTCTCATGTGAAAGAGGTTTTTCTTCTTGTTTTTTAACTCACTTTTACCTTGGCAAACTCTGATGAGAAAGGATTTACTGAATTTTCGGATTTGTTTGTCATTGACCATTTAAAAAAATCCCCAAGCAATGCCCAGTGATGTTTAATCAACAACCTCCCAAGTCTTCCCTTAGTCTCTCCCTCTTTTAAGCAATTTTATACGCTGTTGCCCAATTAATATTTCTGAAGCATGTCCTCAATTCTCTTACCTCTTTGTTCAATAAACTTAAATTACTCTCTATGGTCTACATATGAAGTCCAGATTCTTCAGTTTGCTGTTCAGTATACACCACCATCTGATTTCCATATGTTTCCAACAGCTTTCCTATTACTCACTTTCACCCACCCCACCCAGTGACCAACTCAAACACAGTACTTCCTCACAAGTCCTGTTTTTTGTTGCCTCGGGGCCATTGCTCATACTGTTCCACCCTCTCCCACTCTCCCCACACAGCTCTGAATCCTATAGTCCTTTGAGGTCCAAGTCAGATTTCCCTTTCTCCATGAAGGCTTTCTGATTTCTGAGTTGGAAATAATATCTGTTTTTTATTTTTTGAATCTTCAAAGCTCTTTACTTGTGCAGCAAGGTATAGCAGAAAAGGTAGTGTCACTAGAATGTAAGCTTAAGACATGACTTAGTTCATTTTATTTATTGTTATATCCCCAGTGCCTAAGCAAGTACCTAGAAAATTGTAGGTACTGAATAACTATTTATTGAATGAATAAATGAATGACTGAGTGAATAAATGAAAGTATGTATCTACTTAAATTCAATGGTATCATTAAATGCCTAGGGAAAGGTAGGTGCTTGATATGTTAGCTTCCTTTCCCTTTATTCCTTATAGAAGTTATAAACTTTAAATATATTTCTTTCTACAGGGCTTGGAGCCTAGTGGAAGAAGAAGACTAGCAAGTCTATTGAGCACTGACTGTCTGTATTCACATCTCATGCTAATCTTCCGCAAGAATTCTAGTAGTAGGTGTTATTCTTTCTATTATATGAATGGAGAAGCTAAAGCTCAGAGAACCCTGCCCAAGGTCACAGGTTAATAAGTGGGCAGAGCTGGATTTTAATGCCAAGTCAGTCTGACTCCAAACTCATGACCTTAACAACCGTTTAGGGCTTATTAACTAGTAAATTACAAGGCAGAATACAAAACCATGCCTACCTGCCTTGAAAAATGTATGTTCTCTCCACGATGTTGTGATGCCTGTCACCATAGCAAGTGCTTAATAAATGAATTTTTAATTAATTTTTAAATAAACAAGTAAATCAATTTAAAAAATAACCTAATGAATGACTAATGGAAAAACGCTAATGAATTACAGAACTAATGGATTAACAATAAGCCACTTTCCCAGTAGAGCATCATGAGGTTGCAGTGATGCCAGCTGGCAGAGAAGCAGTGACCGCTTTTGCTCAATAAGGTTAGCTACAAAATGGAAATGCACGGCAACTGACAGTAGTCCCTTGCGGCCATCGTGGCCCTCGGGAAGTTCTGCAGCGATCACTGAAACCTGACCTCTTCACTATAATCCCTTCCATGCCCTGCTGGAGTCCCTAGGCTATGACTGCAAGCCTGGAAAAGCAACGCTGAAACCTTGTGTTTCGAGTTGTCTGTCATCCATAGCAGCTCCCAGACCATGGTAATACCAGCTCCTGTGGAAAGTTTGAAGTCAGAGGCCTCTCTGACCCACTGCTTCAGGCTATTCAAATTGGAAAATTAACCACGTTAGGGGTAGAGAAACTTTCGGATGAGAAACTCCTAAGAACTTCAAGTTATTCACATGCCATCAACGTGAGTTGTCACTCATAAAAGATAAATAACTAAGTGCTTCTGCCATTAAGAATATCTTCTAAAACCTTAAAGGCTGTGTCCTGCTCTGGGAATGTGTGACCTTGGAGAATTGCTTAGCCTCTGTAAGCCTCAACTGTGTCTTAGAGCACTCAATGGTGAGTGCTTTTAAAAATGTATATATAGCAGTTAGCTTCATGTTCAATAAGGGTTTTATTTCGTAATATTACGCTACCCGACCACACTATTTTCAGTACATCTGGGGATTTCTCCCCTAGTGACACTGACAGTGGAATTAATCCTGATATTGATCCTGGTGTATATTTTATTTGCAGCACTATTATAGGGAAATAATATTCTGAGAGCCTCTCACAGGCATGTGCAGCCATTCTCAAATACTTTAGAGCAAGCATGTCAAACTCAAAGGCTAACATGGGCCAAATAAACCAGGTTTAAGTTTATGTGGGCCGCAAAAAAACAAAAGCTTCAATTTCCATAGAAACATAGGTTTATTTCGATAGAGACATGCTGAATACAAAGGGCTGAAATAAATGAGTAATCGTTAACATAAAATAATAGAACATCTTAATAAAAATTAATATTTTTTCTTGAACATTAACTTACCAGACACCGAATAACTGCACAAATTAATAAGCATAACTCAAATAAACCTATTTTTCTTGTTCTCCAAAAGCAAAATATTTCCTGTTGCGCACAGCAAACAAGTCAGTCCAAGACCAATGACATGGCCACCAGCTGCTAAAATATTTGCTGCTAGTATTAGTGGAGAGAAATGGTGCGCTGCGTGTAAGGTGCATAAGGGAAATCAATGCAACACAATTATAGTAATTAGTCATTAGCAAACATTGTAGTTCGTTATTAATAATTATGTATAACAGGATATTGTAAAAAATTAAGTTACAACATTTTTATTAAAACATTTCTACATACCATTATATTGGCTGGGCCACAAAAACATTCGTTGTGGGCCACATGCGGCCGTGGGCCGTGAGTTTGACATGCTTGCTTTAGAGAGACCTCAGAGTCTCTTTCAAATGTTTCCAATACATTGTCTATGAGTTATGATTTGGTTTTTATCTGATTTGTGTAGGAATAAATTCTGATTCTCATCATTGATACAATAATACTAAAAGCTACCCTTTATCAGACACTGGGTGAATGTTTGGTATATATTATCTAATTTAATTATTACAGCATATTTGTAGGGTAAGGATTACCATCCTCACTTGCAGATATAAAACTTGGGCTTAACTTAATTTACCCAACATCATAGACAGTTAGTGGCAGAGCTGTAATGCAAGTCTACATCTGCCCGAGTCCAAAGCATGTGTTCTTTCCATTGAACCCCACAGCTGTGGCTCACTTAAATACAGGGTCATGATCCAACATATTCATCTCACTAATAGGTACTCTGTAGTGCAGGGGTCCTCAAACTATAGCCCGCGGGCCACATGCAAATACAAATATTGTATTTGTTCCCATTTTGTTTTTTTACTTCAAAATAAGATATGTGCAGTGTGCATAGGAATTTGTTCATAGTTTATTTTTAAACTATAGTCAGGCCCTCCAACGGTCTGAGGGACAGTGAACTGGCCCCCTGTTTAAAAAGTTTGAGGACCCCTGCTGTAGGGGGTACAGGGATAAACAAAGCATGGTTCTTTAAGGTTTTAATAATTCAGTGCTGGGAGCCGGTCCATCCTTGCTGCTTGACACAGTCGCTGCAGAGAAGAAGCATCTGCACAGCATATGTTTCAAGGGACCTGGCGTATATGGCATACTGTTCTTAATATGTTTGCTCCCCTTCTTGGCGCTATGTGTTTTAACCAAGAAAGGTTGTTTCCCCAGGTAGGAATTTTTCCCTGAAGTTAGGGAGGGAATAAAACCCCTTAACTAAGTGCCAGGCGGGTAGTTAATCACTTTAACTAAGAACAATCACACTTAAGCTACATAATCTTTACTCCCTGCAATGGAGATAAGAAACAACGCCCTAACCTTTGGAATAGAAATTGACAGGATTAAAATCAACTGGTATAAATAGAGATGTAACAAGACAACAGGAGACAGAACCTAGAAACAGAACCTAGCGAGAGAACCTGGCTGAAGAACCTAGAGACAGAACCTAGACACAGAACCTAGACACAGAACCTAGACAGAGAACCTAGAGACAGAACCTAGCGAGAGAACATGGCTCGAGATCCTGGCTAGGCTGCTAATCAACTGAAAGCTGTCTCCATGTCATTCCTTCTTCGCTGACTCCGTCCACACCTTTGGGGACCCCTGGACCTGCTGGGGTTGGACCCCAGCAATTCAGAAGAAAAAACAAATGAATAAGTAGGACGTTCAGTGTCAAAGGGGTCTGATGGATGTACATTGGGAGGGACTGGGTTAGGTAAGACGTTGGAGGAGGTGATGATGCCTTAGCTGAGTTCTGAAGAATGAGTAGGCATTAGTCAAACGAATGGGTGGAGCAGGGGTGGGAGGGAGGCACAACATATGGGAAGACCTCTAGGGAGAAAGACAGGCATACTTAGGAACCTGCAAGCCATTCAGTATGTTTGGAATATGCATAGAGAGGGAGAGAGTGGAGAGCTTGCAGCTTTGAGGTGAAGTTAAGGAATTTAGGCTTGCTCAGATTGCAAATTATATTGATTCAGGATGGTATTTAGTTTGGGGAATAAGAAAGCAAGAGGGGAGCTAGAGAGAGATAAAAGGGGTGCTAGGCTGGATGGAAAAGCGAGGGCAGGCTGGAGAAGGCTGACGATTTGTAAGTGTGATTCAGAAGACACAGGCGTGCACCTTGCCAGGCTCGTGGCTCCACGCGTCACATCCTGGCCCACAGTGGGAGGGAAACTGTAGAGTCATGAATGGGACACTGTCCAATGGCTTGTCATCGTTCTCTCTCCATCCAGTCTTACCTCCTAGAAGAACAGCTTTGAACCCTGTTTATTCAGAACGTTCACTTATTTTTCTCAAGAGGTAGGCCGTGCTGGACACGGTGGAGTTGTGCTCGCTTGGGCAGCACATATACTAAATGGAATCAGTGGAGTTGAGCCCAGGTCAGTTCCTCACAGTGTGATTAAGGTTGAAACACCTGGGTCACCTAAGCTCCAGAGGGCAGGTAAGGCAACCAGGACATCTTCGCGCCAGCCAGGGTGTCTTGATAAGAGCTGCATAAAGGGCAGTTTTTCCTTCAGAGGCATATGGCTTTTATTTGGGAAGGACGATTCCACAGATTCCACTAGAACTTGATGGGAAGAAGAGCAATGAGGTTCTGGTTACAGATGGAGGGGAATTACTTGGTGCCATCACATTCTCTAGAGCAGGAAGGAGGAGCTGCACAAAAGGGTGTCCTTTTGCCAGTAAAAGCAAGACATAACAAGACAAAGAACCCAGTGGTTAGCTAGGCCACACGCTGTGCTTCAAACTTGTGTTTTCACGCCTTATAATTTACTGTTGATATTTTGTTCCTTTTGAGTTCCCACATTTATAGGATGTAGTAATTTGGAACATGGTTGACTTAGTTACATTTGTTGCACTTGTATAGATAGCACGTATGTTGTGTCCAATGCAATTCTAAGGACTTTCTATATCAACTGATTGAATTCTTTTATAATCCTATGAGGTAGGCACTATTTTATCATCACCTCCAGTTTAGGGATGAAGAAACTGATGCAGAGTAGCATGCCCATGGTAAAACAGCTATTTAGTAGGGTTGAATTTTGAGATCAGGACATTTGGCTCCATAATCTATGCCTGAAACCTGGAGTTCCTATGTTTTAATGCAAAGTACAAACATTAGGAAAATGTGCTAAATACAGATTCCCAGGCCACATCCTCAGAGATTCTGGTTTAATGTGTCTGGGAGGGGCCTGGATAGTTACATTTCTAAAAGTGCCCCCTACCTTTATGATGCAGCTGTCCCTAAAGCCACACTTAGAGAAACACTGTTCGAAATCATAACATTAACCTGTTTCTCATTACTGCTGTTGGATGTCAGCTTGTCCTCTGCCTGTTTCTTACTGCAAAGAAAAAAATGATGTGAAAATTATAACATTTGAAGGACCATCTATCTATCCACCCAGTCATAATTTATCTATCTATATATGTTACAACATTGGTCTGTCTACATATATAAATCAGTTTGAATGAAGTTTTTAAAATCCTACATGATTCCAAGTATCTCTTTGGACTAAAATTTTAACCATTTGTGTCCATGCCCCATAGACCCATTCAAAAGTAAATTTGTGGTGATTCCAAGAGGAGACAATATTCTGCACTTTTTTACTGTATCCTTCAGCTACGAAAAGGTGACATCCATTTGTACTGCCAGTTTTGGAGTAAGAACTAGTGTTTGTTGTGTATTAGCCATTTTATAATGTCCTTTGTGGAAAAAATATTTTTATTGATTTCAGAGAGGAAGGGAGAAGGAGAGAGAGATAGAAACATCAATGATGAGAGAGAATCATTGATCAGCTGCCTCCTGTGGGCCTCCTTGTGGGGACTGAGTCCACAATCCAGGCACGTGTCCTGAGCAGGAATCCAACCATGACCTCCTAGTTCATGGGTCAATGTTCAACACTGAGCCATGCCGGCCAGACTATAATGCCCTTTTAATGCATATAGCTATGTTTTGAGAATGTGACCTGACCTATGGCCTCTTTTTATTCACTCAAGAATGTTTAGTGATTCTTCTGAGTTTTACTGTACTTCTGTTAACTCTCAGCCATAATTCTTACACAGCTGTGACCAAAAGATGTGCTGTCAGAGTGGAATGAATATTGACATCAATATGAAAAAGATCAGTTGAAAGGTCCTATTTGGAATCTCATTTTCCTAACTGAAATAAAGGGGTATCTGTTTTGCGGTCTTACCTGAATCTAAATTTGGGTATTCAGAAAGCACACGTTTTTAGGTTAAAACTAAAATTCACATTTACCTAATAGAAAAACAGTTAAAAGTTTTCTTTAATCAGGAAATCCCTCACCGGTCCCAACTGAGCCCTCTAAATTGATAAAGGTCCCCGACAGCCTTGTTGTCTCTCTTAAGGCTGATGCCCTTTGACCTATAATGAGGGACAGCTTTCCTGGACCAACTCGCGCCTACCTGCCTAGTTGTACTGGCTAAGAGAAATGGTGTGAGAGACAGGAGCTTTTACTTGGGAAAAAAATGGGAGAAGAGGACAAGATTAGCCTGAGACTAGAGCAGTGATGGCGAACCTATGACACGCGTGTCAGAGGTGACACGCGAACTCATTTTTTTGGTTGATTTTTCTTTGTTAAATGGCATTTAAATATATAAAATAAATTTCAAAAATATAAACATTTGTTTCACTATGGTTGCAAATATCAGAAAATTTCTATATGTGGCACGGCACCAGAGTTAAGTTAGGGTTTTTCAAAATGCTGACACGCCGAGCTCAAAAGGTTCGCTATCAGTGGACTAGAGCCAAGGCATATTAACACGGGCCAGAGAGACTCAAAAAGCTCAGAGCACCAAAGGAGTCCGAAACTAGAGAGGAGAAGGAAAGGGAGGAGCTTTGAACCAATCAAGTGTGAATTCCTTTTCATATTCTTTTGTTCTTTAGTGGATTCACAATCCCATGTTGTAACCAATCTCTCCTCAGAAGTGGCTTTTCTCTTAATGCCTTTCTCCACGTGACCCTGTTCCAGGAAGTTCTGCACTTCTAGGCCTACACACTGATGTAGGACCACTCAGTCTTCCTCATTTTCCAAGTACAGCTTTGTTCTGTGTGGGCAGCCTGTGTGGAGCTAACCTAACTCAGAAGATTTTCCTGTAAGGGTACCATTATTTGTACTTGTTCTTCTTAGATGGAGGGTGTCGGGTAAAATAAACACTTTTCAAAAAGAAATAATCGATGTCTGCTTCTGGCCTAGATGCAGAAAAGAGACCAAGTTTACCCTTCACCCTGAAATAGCAAAAAAAATAAATAAAAATATAACAGGCAAAAATATATGAAACAAACCTTATTAAAACATTAAAGATCAGGCAATGAAGACTAGTGATTCCTGAGAGATGGCAATAACACAAGGTAAGCCTTAAATAAGTTTCCAGGTCACAGTGCAGGCGCAGGACACCCCGTGGGGCCGGTGGGCCCTGTGAGTTGAGGAGATGGAGCTGAGAGGCTGGAGAGACAGGCAGTGAGAGCCGGCAGGGAAGCGTTCTGGAGAGAAGCTGTGGAGAGGAGACGCTCAGAAGCCTGCTTAGGAGAACGTTCAAGTTTTAAACACATTTAAAAATGTTGATCCGTGCCTGTGTGTGAGGGAATGACTCTTGGCTATGGAAAGAACTTCCCAGGAAGATTAAAAGGATGAGTTCCAGGAGCTCACATAGGGTTGGCAATAGTGCCTGTTCCAACAGCCAGACTGAAAAACTTACAGTTCATAGGGCATTGGATATGGACTCAGAAAGGTGTTGCCTCGGTAATGGGGGATCATTAGCCCCAGACCACATGCTGCTCTGGGCCTGCCTAATGAGTCTCAGAGAGGGGGCTTGAAGGTGTCAAACTGTGTCCAAGTCATGTAACTGTGTCTCAGAACAAAACTCAAACATATTTACAAGAACACAAAAACATTCAGTACCACCAACATAAAATTCAAAATGTCTGGCATTTATCTAGAAGTTACCGGGCATGCAAAGAAGTGAAAAGATATGACCCATAATGAGGACTCCAAACCATAGATGTCAGAATTAGCAGACAGGGCATTAAGACAGTTATTATAACTCTATTTCATGGCCCAAGAGTGAGAGGAAAGATCTTGATGCCTGGAAGATAAAAAGGGGCCAAATTGAACTTAAAGACCTAAAAATATAATGTCTCCAATGGAAAACACACTGTATGGGAGTAAAAGAAAAGATTAGTGAACTCAAAGACATTATAATAGAAAGTCTCCAAAATAAAAGCTAAAAGACAAAGGGAAGAAAAATAAATCAATAGAGCATCAGCAGACTGTGGGACAACTTCAAGAAGCTGAAGGATGCATCGCTCACCTATTAGAATGGCTAAAGTTAAAAAGACTGAGTACACAGAATATTGGAAGTTTCTAAAAAAAACATTGTGATCTAGCCATTCCATTCTTAGGTATTTGCCGAAGAAAAATGAAATCATATATCCACACTAAGGTTTGTTACTAAATGTTCATAGAAACTTTATCTGCAATGGCCCAAACTATCAAAAACTCAAATGTCCATCAACAGGTGAAAGGATAGTATATTGATTCATCTGTGTGGCATATTCATAAAATGAGCACTTCTCCAATAAGATGAAAAGAAGCCGGACAAATATTCTACGATCCCATTTACTTAAAATTCTAGAAAGTGAAAAGTTATCTATGATGCCAAGAATCATATCAGTGTTTGCCTGAATGGAGGGCAAAGGTGAGGGTGGCAGGTAAGGGTGATAGTGAAGGATTAAAGAAGGGCACAGAAAACTTCTTGGGTAGTGGATATAGGCATTTTCTTGGCTGTATGGATGGTTTTGTGGGTGTATGCATATGTCAAAATTTAAGAAATTGTACAGTTGAAATATGTGTCATTTATGACATGCCAGTCATACATATAATAAAGTGATTTTTTTAAAAAAGATATAACTTTTTCCAGTCTGTGAACCACATATCTTTTTCTTTTAAGTATTTTAGTTGATTTTTAGAGAAAGAAGAAGGGAGAGGGAGAGAGAGAGAGACACGTGGATGTGAGAGCGCAACATCAATCGGCTGCTTCCTGCATGCCCCCTATCAGGGATCCAGCCAGCAGCCTGGGCATGTGCCCTGACTGGAAGCTGAACCAACAACCTTAGGTGGGGCACAGGACGATGCCCAACCAACTGAGCCACACTGCCCAGGGCTGAAACAAAAATCTTATATAGAAGACTCTGGAATCACTTAAACATAAGATAACATGGGAAATGTTTGTTCCTTAATAATTGCTAAGAGGGACCTTTCCTTCAAGTAAAAAAAATCTATTGTCTGGAGAGCTGAGGAGTGCAAGGCATACAATTGCTAGGCCTTGTAAGCTTAAGCTGCCCACTGGGTCATACCCAGGAGACAGTCTCAGGGACATCTGGAAAGGGATAGTCACCGAGGGTGCAGAGCTGAGTACATGTTATGGGACAAGGGAGGAGACAAGAATAGACCAGAGAAGAAATGAAAAGGGTTTTGAACCCAAGAGGAACCCCAGTCAGGGTGCCACATGGGAAGAGCTGGAAGAGCTCGAAGGTCAGTGAGAGGCCAAGGGCCTGAAAGGCCAAGAGGGGAAAGAGACAAATCCAGCTCAAGCCAAATGGGGAGCCTCTGGTGAGTCACCTTTAAACTTCTCCTGGTCAGTGTTTAATGTGCTCTGCTGGTGTGAGGCAAAGCCTGGAAGCAAAAGAAATGCCCTCACTCAACTGCTATAAGACATTACATTATTTATGAACATTATTTTCTTATATAGGTCTGGGCATCATCCAGGCTGAAACCCTTGATAGATGTGGTAGGAAAGGAAAGGAACCTAAAGTTTGTTTAAACATCAGTGGAAGAAAGGACTCAGTGTGTTTTCAGGACTCACACAGGGTCCCACCAAGGTCTTTTCCATTGGCCTGGGCTATAAAATAAATGAGTTTTTAGTTTGTATGCCAGTGAGCTCTTGGCACAGACATGCAGTTAGGCATGATAGAGATTTTATTAGTAATGCTTTACATTTGCATAGCATTTTAGAATTCATAAAAGTTTTTCACATATATTTTACCTTGCTCATGTAGAGATCTCATTTTTTATTAGAGTGATTAATTATCACACTGATAAAGAGTGAAGTAATTCATTTATACCAAATAATTTGGGAAGTAAATTTCATGGTAGGCAAAATTACAAGGAAGATTCTTGGGGGTCATTAGTTAGGTTTAGAAATCATCAAAACAGAACTTTTAGTAAGGAACTTTAGTAATAATTAAATTTTCACTGTCCAATACAGTAGCCATTAGCCACATGCCTGCTTTAAATTTAAAATGATTACAATGAAATAAAACTAAAAATGCAGTTCTTCAGGTATAGGCCACAATGCGTGTGTTGCTCAAATAGGATAGCACCGAGATAGGACATTTTCTCCTTTGCAGAGCTTTATTGGATAGTGCTGATCTAGACAAATTCCCTCCCATTTTCAGTAACTAAATATACATTTGTTAAAATAAGTTTAATTGTAGAGGTGTGGAATTTGAGGCCCAGAGATATTAAATGATTTACATAAAGTCACACAAGAGCCCGTATATGAACCCAAATCTCCCGACTTCCCTGCGAGTGATCATTTCCGCACCTTACACCCAAAACGTCTATTTGTATGTCTGCTCTTGTGTAAGTGAGAGTTGGATACTCCAAACTGGCAAGTAATCAAACAATCATTTCGTTTTTTATTTGTATTCCACACTTATATTTGAAGTTAGTCCAGAAGCTTCACTTCAAATAAAATAATGATGTCACACTATAAAGACATGGTCTGGAGAAGCTTGGGAGCTTTCCAGCTTCCCTGCTTTGTCCTTGATCCAGTCCCTGTTCAGTCCACTCTGCTCCATGCTGGGACCAGACAGCTTGTTCTGAGGTTCACAGAAAAATAGGCAGAGCTGCCTCCTCTTAAACCGTCCCCAGAGCACCAGGTGGTTAGGGGTTCCGATTTTCAAAGGTTGCTCAGCAGGGCTTTGAAAATTAAAGAGAGCCAGATGAGATGTGGGGAAAGCATGCAATTACATTTGAGAAGGTGCAACCTTTCAACTGGGCGAATTCTTGATGAGCCAGCAAAGTGAGTCATTAACCAGTAGGCCGTCCATGAGGCTGAGACCCAGGCTGGCCTTGGATCAGCTGCAATGCCAATAATTTAACCACCCAAAAGAACCCTGAGTGGATGCTTGGTGAAACCTTGGACCTATTTTTATTACAGGTTTACAACCCTTATTTTTCTGAAAATAGGTAAATAAAGGAATAGATATGCTAGTATATATCGAGTTGATGATGAAATTCAAGGGCTCTTTCAAAAAAAAAAAAACAACCCATTTTGCAGGGTCATTGTGGAAGGTTAATACTTTATAGGCCCACAACTGGCCTCAGGAAAAATGATCACTTCCACATTTGAATTTTGGTAAAAGTTGTTTTTCCTGGACCACTCTTAATGTTATCCAGACTTTGGCAGGAATTGCCTTCCTGGACCCTGCTGGAGTTCTGGCTGACATGTTATATCTTCCAGGGCCCAACAACTGCTCTATCGAATTCTGGGAGAGCAGCCTATTTTTGTTACCAGCCGCTGGAGGATGCGTGACATGTCCTTACCCTTTGAAACTGGCTCTGCACAAGAGGATTGTCAACAGATGGTGACTCTGATTCTCCCTCTCCTTTCCCTGCCTTCCTCCCCCATCCCCAGGATACCTTCTGGCCTGAAATCTGTGGTTTCAAAGGGAAATTTGTGTGTGAAATAGACGTTGTGGAATGTGGAACAAAGATTGGAGCAAGGTTTCTTATATTTGTAATTGAGGGTTATAGGAAACGAATGGACAGAATAAACCACAAATGGTGTTCGTATGTGAAGACAGGCCTAACGGCTACACAATGGGCATCAACACTGAGAAGCAGGCTATTGAGCAGCAGGGCATTGATTGGATAGAAGAGCTCAAAGTTAGCACTGGACTTTCTTACAATTTGGGTCTAGCCATTTACTTTTAAAAAAATTTTATCTTTATTGTTGAAAGTGTTACAGATGTCCCTCTTTTATCCCCATAGACCCTCTCCACCCCACCCCCACCCCTCCCAGGCCTTCACCACACTATTGCTTGTGTCCATGGGTTATGCATATATGCATATAAGTTCTTTGGTTAATTGCTCCCAACCCACCCACCTCAGAATCTTCCTTCTGAAATTCATTAGTCTGTTCTGTGTCTTCTATGTCTCTGGACCTATTTTGTTTATCAGATTATTTTGTTCATTAGATTCCACATATGAGTGAGATCATGTGATACTCGTCTTTCTGTGACTGGCTTATTTCACTTAGCATAATACTCTCCAGGTCCCTCCAAGCTGTCTCAAAGGGTAAGAGGTCCTTCCGTTTTACTCCTGCATAGTATTCCATGGTAAATGTACCAAAGCTTTTTTATCCACTCATCTACTGATGGGTACTAACCATTGATGTTTAAAGCTCTTGTGTCATCTTTTCAGTTTTATCAGTGGAAGTCGATAGTAATTATCAATATTATTTATCAACCAAGCCCCCTAAAATGTATTCTTGTAAAGAGGAAGGTGAGATCATGATTATCAGCCCTTTGTACAGGAGTCGCTAAAGCCTACGAGGCCCTGATTACAGCGCTACTTTGCCCACAGGTTTAGAAGTATCAGCATCATACTTTTTACGGCACTATATAGTTTACAAAGTGCATTCAATGGATTTTGAATCTCTCAGTAAACCAGTGCACCAGCACCACATATTCAGTGAGGAAATTGAAGCTCTATGAGATTAATTTCAGTGAAAGTCACAGATATGGGGACAGAATCAGAGTTCACCTTGGGTTTTCTGACACCAAATCCATTATTCTTTCTACTACATCATACTGCCTCTCTTTCCAGTAATTAAACATGAAAAGACCTAGGTCAAGGACCTCTACCTTTTTTTGTGGCTCCTCGCTATCTTCTTGCTATGTCTTTGGAAATGGAAAGTAAAAGCAAGGAGGAGGAGATATTTGGCGATGCTGGCATGAGATCCTGAGAGGCAGAACGCTGTGCTTAATATCTGAAAAACCTTTTTTTAAATGGCATGGAAATTAATGTAGTGAAGGGGGAGCTTGGTTAAGTAGGGAGTGTGGTGGTGAAAATTTAGGGATCTATCATAAAAGACTTCAAGATCTATTGCTTGAAGTTTGGTATACTGGCAGGGAGACCTTAATGAGCATTGCACTCCTTGTTCTCCCAGGGATGCCTCATGACCTTGGCTTGCTGTTTTGACTTTTCCATCCATCAGAACTAAGGTATAATACTATGTAAACTGCTGACATTTGGAAGTATATAACATCGGGAAAGTATTTAAGGTTTCTCATCTTAAATTAGGTAATCGGGAAACACCATGGACCACACTGGTGCTTAATGAAAAACAAATGAGGCTGAGACACATATTACTTGGCAATATTAAGTTCCTGAATTGTTTTTATGTATTTCACAGGTACCTCTGTCATCAGACTAAACAAGGCAGTTGCTTATAATAATTGCAGATTTGATTAAAATCATAAACTCTGCTTTAAGATATTTGTAAAGTTCTTCCTAACGTGACCCTGGTAGGGTTGCCATCTCCTGTCTGGTATCTCATCCTGTAAAAATATCTGAGAAATAGGGAGGGAGAAAAGTATTTATTTAGTCTAAATTCCATGAACTGGCACCGAGTTACTAAGATGTAAAAATTAAATGGCTGAGGCTAAGCAGTAACAAACTAGAAGAAGCCGCAGTATGCCTGCCAATTATTGTTGGCAGGAAGTGGGATGACTCATCCCGATCATGTGCTTTCATTGCTCGGGACAATGGGGCATGATGGACATGTTCAACGTATTAAATATGGTGGACATTTTTGTCATTCAGTTTGTAGGAGACCGTTGAAATGCAGCCATAGACTAATCAGGATGCCAAAGTGAACCAATGCTTTACTGTGAGAAAGCTAATGGTAAACATTAAAAAAAAAAGACATAGGCCCTAGCTGGTTTGGCTCAGTGGATAGAAGGGCCTGAGGACTGAAGGGTCCTGGGTTTGATTCCAGTTAAGGGCACATGCTGGGGTTGCGGGCTCAATCCCCAGTAGGGGGCATGCAGGAGGAAGCTGATCAATGATTCTCTCTTATCATTGGTGTTTCTATCTCCCTCTCCCTTCCTCTCTGAAATCAATCAAAAAAAAAAAAGACATAGACTCACTCATATACTCATATGTGGAATCTAATGAACAAAATAAACTGATGAACAAAATAGATCCAGAGACATAGAAACATGGAACGGACTGTCAAATCTCAGAGGGAAGGTGGGGGTGGGTGGGTAGGTGGGAAGAAATCAACCAAAGAACTTGTATGCATATATATACATAACCCCTGGACACAGACAATAGGGTGGTGGAGGCTGGGGTGGGGAGTGGGGGCAGGCTATATAAGGGGTCAATGGGAGAAAAAAGGGGACATATCTAATACTTTCAACAATAAAGATTAAAAAAAAGAAATAGATTCAGAGACATAGAAGCATGTAACAGGCTGATGAATTTCAGAGGGAAGGCGGGGGTGGGGAAATGGGTGGGGAGAGATTAACTTGGGAATTTATATGCATATAAGCATAGCCTATGGACACAGACCTGGGTGAAGGCCTGGGAGGGGTGGTTGTGGGGTGGAAGGGATCAATGGAGGGGAAAAAAGGGGGGCCCCAGCTGGTTTGGCTCAGTGGATAGAGTGTTGGCCTGCAGACTGAAGGGTCCCGGGTTTGATTTCAGTAAAGGGCACATACCTCAATTTCAGGCTCCATCCCTGGCCCCAGGCCAAGCACGTGTGGGAGGCAACCAATCCACTCATCTCTCTCACATTGATGTTTCTCTCTGTCTCTCCCCATCACTTCCACTCTCTCTAAAAATCAATGGAAAAATATCCTTGGATGAGGAGTAACAAAAAAAAATAGAGGGGGGGGGACATCTGTAATATTTTCAACAATAAAGATAATTTTTTAAAAAAAGACATGAAGCCCTGGCTCAGTTGGTAGGTTACTGGTTCTATTCCAGGTCAGGGCACATATGCAGGTTGCAGGTTCGATCCCTGGTAGGGGGCGGGGGCATGCAGGAGGCAGCCAATTCATGTTTCTCTTTTGTTAATATTTCTCTATCTCCCTTTCTCTCTCTCTCTAAAATCAACAAAAAATATATATACATATATATTTTAAAAAGACATGAACTGTTTCAAAATAATCAACAGATGTACTAAAAAAGACTGGTGATGAATCCCAAGGAAAGTCCAGGTAAATAAATTCCAAAAGTTAGGAAAAATACATAATATTGGCAGTAAGAGGCATGACCCATTGCCAAGAGGGGGAATGGGATTAGTTACTAGGAAGAAGTAAAAAAATGTATTTTGGTTGCAGGAGAATGAGGATATTTCTAAAGTTCTTCCTAATGTGACCCTGGTAGGGTCTCCATCTCCTGTCTGGTATCTCATCCTGTAAAAATATCTGAGAAATAGGGAGGGAGAAAAGTATTTATTTGATCTAAATTCCATGAACTGGCACCGAGTTACTAAGAAACTTAAGAGGACTGGGAGGCATGTGTTGGAACAAGCAGTATATATATATATATATCCTTCCACTCAATATTGCTTCAAATCCAAAACTGCTCTAAAAAGTAATGCCTTGCCCTAGCTGATTTGGCTCAGGGGATAGAGCTTCGGACTGCGGACTCAAGGGTCCCAGGTTCGATTCCGGTCAAGGGCATGTACCTGGGTTGTGGGCACATCCCCAGTGGGAGATGTGCAGGAGGCAGCTGAATCAATGTTTCTCTCTCATCGATGTTTCTAACTCACTATCCCTCTCCTCTCCCTTCCTCTCTATAAAAAAATCAATAAACTATATTTAAAAAAAAATAAAAAGTAATGCCTTTTTTTTTTTTAGGACTTGTAAGATGTTGACAAAGTCTGTAATCAGCACAATCCTTGTTTGCTCAGAAGACATTAACTGAAGCTCAGGTGTGATCCCAAACTGGTTCTGTAACCTGGGGTAAGTTTGCCTTTGTGGGCCTGTGTTTTTGTGTCTATTAATGAGAATGCTCTCTGGATTGTTTTCAAGGTCTCTTTCAGCTGGACAATACTGCAATTCGCGTGAAGAGAAATATCTGTGTACATACAACAGTCTCAGAAGAAAGCACAGTTTTGCCAACAGATAAATACCCTGAGTCAGTTTGCCATTTCCCCAGGGAAATCTACACTCCGGTATAGTTTGGCAATAACAGCTGTGCTGTTGGGGGTGGGGCACAAGCTGAAGGAAATGATTATTGTGAGTCGGGAAAGGGAATAGAGATGGAGAGGATTAGTCATGAAGGTTGTGCGAGGGATAACTTTTCACTGTAACCTTAGCCATATCCTCCACAGGGAGATAGTAGATTTGCATTTTCTCATTAGATTTGCAACCCAGAAAACATTTGTTCACTCGGGCTCCCTTTATAAAAAAGAGTGCTGCGTTAGTCCAGAATTGCAAAGGGAAACACAGAAGTGGGTAACCGGAGTCCTGTGGTTTGCCCACCTGGTGTAGAGTAGTACCTCCTCCCCCCGTCCGCAGGAGTGCAGGCCCACGGTGCTCTGTAAGGCATGCCCGCCTTTCCCTGCATTCATCCCTAATAACAGCAGAATGAATATCGGAGGGAAATGATGCAGCCTGCAGTAACAGCAACGCACAGGAACTTTTGGAAACAAATCTTTGCAGCAATCTTGGATGGTCTCTGAATATTCTCCCGATTCATTCGCTCGAACATTGGAGCATCTGTTTGTGAGCCAGCAGCGCTTTTCATTCGGAATCCTGACACTCCGCAGGCAGGGACACTGAAGGCAACCTTTTATCTCTGCTTTCCAAAAGCCTCATTAGGCAGATCCTTTTTCCTCTATTCGAAACAGACCCCTGCTTATTTTGGAGGAGGTATGTTCTTGACAAGTGCTCTTCCCAAAGGCACTGCATTGTAATTCAACCCCCTGGTAACTCGACCAGCTTTTGACATTATCAGATTGGAGAGGGGAGCCCTTCTGCTCAGGCTCTGGGCGCAAAGGTGAATGTTAAGAGCATAGCTCTGCTGCGTGCCTCTCAGCGGGCCCTCACCTCCCAAGGGCTCATTTCAATTTTCATGTTGCAGCTGCATGTACAGACCTGTCGGGTAGCACAAGAAACAGATGTTGGTTTCTTGACCCAAATCTCCAAGGTTTCAGGATATATGAATACTGGTATGTATGTGACATTTATCTCATAGTCCCTGGGATGGGTTTGACTTCGGATTATTTTTTTCTCAGTCTTTGATATTGAAAATGTGTTTTTTTACATTAGTGGTTCTCAGACTTCAGTGTGCATGAGAACCACCTGGGGGTGCTTATTGAAAATGAAGGCTCACAGGCCCTTCTCCCAGAAATTCTGACTCAAAAGATCTGAAATGGAGCCACACATTCTTATTGATATTTAAACATTTTTATTGAATTATCACGTACCCACAGTAAAGTGCTCTGACCTTACGTGTACAGTTCAGTGATTTTTTTTTAAGACTTTAGTTTTTCAGAGTAGGTTTAGGTTTACAACAAAATTGAGAGTGAGTTACAGAGATTTCCCATATTCTCCCTGCCCCACGCATGCACAATTTCCCCCACTGTCAGCATCACTCACCAGAATAGTACATGTTCTACCAGAGATGAACCCACACTGACACCTCATAACCACCCAAAGTCCATAGTTTACCTTCGGGTTCACTCTTGATGTTGTATGTTCTATGGGTTTGGACAAATGTATAACGACATATATCCAACATTTTATCATATTTTCACTGCCCAAAACATCCGCTGTGCTTGCATATTCCTCTTCCCCTCAACTCCTGGCAACCACTGATCTTTTTATTGCCTCCATAATTTTGCCTTTTCCGGAATGTCATGTAGTTGAAATCATACAGTATGTAGCCTTTTCAGATTGGCTTCCTTTATTTAGTAATGTGCATTTAAGGTTCTGCCATGTCTTTTTGTGGCTTGATGGCTCATTTCTTTTTAATGCTGAATAATACTCCATTGTCTGAATGTAGTACAGTTTACCCATTCACTTACTGAAGGCTATTTTGGTTGCTTCTAAGTTTCGGCAATTATGAATAAAGCTGCTATAAACATCCATGTGCAGGTTTGTGTGGGGACATAAGTGTTCAATTCCTTTAGGTCAGTGGTTCTCAACCTTGGCTGCACATTAGAATCACCTGGGAATCTTTTTAAAATCCTGATTTCTGGGTCGCATCCTCCGGAAATTCTGTTTCTTTGTTACCAATGTTGTGGTCCCAGCCATAACAAAGAAACAGAATTTCCGGAGGATGAGGCCCAGAAATCAGGATTTTCAAAAGATTCCCAGGTGATTCTAATGTGCAGCCAAGGTTGAGAACCACTGCTTTAAGTAAACAGCAAGGTGCTTGATTGCTGTATTATATGGTAAGATTATGTTTAATTTTATAAGAAACCACCAAACTGTCTTCCAAAGTGGCTGTACCATTCTGCACTCCTACCAGCAGTGAATGGGAATTCCTGTCGCTCCACATCCTCGTCAGCATTCGCTGTCGTCAGTGGTCTGGATGTTGACCGTTCTAATAGGTGAGTGGTGGTATCTTGTTCTAACTTGTGTTTCCCAGATGAAAAATGATGAGGAGCCTCTTTTCATATGCTTATTTGCTATCTCTGTATCTTCTTTGGTGGGATGTCTGTTAAGGTCTTTGGCCCCTTTTTAATTGGATTTTTGTTTCCTTATTGAATTTTAAGAGTTCTTTGCATATTTTGGATAACAGTCCTTTTGCAAATATTTTCTCCCAGTCTGTGGTTTGTCTTCCAGTTCTTTTGATATTGTCTTTCTCAGAGCAGAAAATTTAAATGTTAATGAAGTCCACCTTCTCAATTATTTCTTTTATGGATCATGCTTTTGATGTATCTCAAAAGGCATCCCCATACCTGGGTCAGTTTCCACCTGTGAGTCTCTGTTCTGGTAAACTGGAACTCCTGTATTCCCCTACCTGTCTCTCCAACCCTGAGGGCAATCGTTTGCCCTGTGTCCTCCCCTGTCTTAC
This sequence comes from Myotis yumanensis, assembly GCF_028538775.1. NCBI lineage: Eukaryota > Metazoa > Chordata > Mammalia > Chiroptera > Vespertilionidae > Myotis > Myotis yumanensis. The sequence continues at coordinate 142,102,349 of NW_027223754.1, forward strand.
AGATACAAAAAGAGTTCCTGATGCTGTTGATGTTAATCCTCATCTGAGGATTATCCATTGAATTTTAGAGAGAGTGGAAGAGAGGGGGAGAAACAGAGAGAGAAACATTATGTGAGAAAGATACATCGATTGGTTGCCTTCCACACTGCCCCGACCCAGGGCTGAGGATTGAGCTTGCAACTCAAGTACATGCCCTTGACTGGAATCGAACCTGCTACCCTTCAGTCCGAGGGCCAACACTCTAACCACAAAGCCAAACCAGCTAGGATAGTATGTCCAGCTTTTTACTTGTTAAAATGGAGAAGGAACTTCCAAGCTCCTTATAGAGAGAACCAGAAACCAGAAGTTCCCAGTTCAATGAATGTTTACATTTATATACACCTGTGTAGCCACCACCCAGGTAAAGCTGTGGAATGTGCCATCACCACAGAATGGTTGCAAATGCCCCTTGTCAAACCAACCTACCCCACCATTTTAACAATTACAGTTGTAATACAAATAAATAACACAGTAATCCTCCTATATAATAAGAGAGGGATATGCTAATTAGCCCTGATATGCTAATCAGTCACAACCAGTATGCAAATTGACCATCATTCAAATACACAAGATAGCTGCCCTCATGTGGTCAAAGATGGCAGTTGGGGGGGAAAAGCCTGCAGGGGAGGGCAGTTGGGGGTGACCAGGCCTGCAGGGGAGGGCCATTGTGGGGGACCAGGCCTGTAGGGGAGGGCAGTTGGGGGGAGACCAAGCCTGCAGGGGAGGGCAATTAGGGGCAACTGGGCCAGCAGAGGAGGCAGTTGGGAGCGATTGGGCTGGCAGGGGAACAGTTAGGCGTTGATCTGGCTGGCAGGTAGAAGTGGTTAGGGGCAATCAGGTAGGCAGGCAGGTGAGCAGTTGGGAGCCAGCAGTCCTGGATTGTGAGAGTGATGTCTGACTGCCCACAGGGATCGGGCCTAAATGGGCAGTCGGACATCCCTCGAGGGGTCCCAGATTGGAGAGGGTGCAGTCTGGGCTGAGGGACACCACCCTCCCCGCCCCCCCCCCCCCCCCCCCGCCCAGTGCACGAATTTCATGCACCGGGCCTCTAGTAAATAAATAATAATACAAGAATAAACTCTGTTTCATGTACTCACAACTGTAAACCTACTTGTGCCCACACCTGTATTTTTAACCAGCTGCTGTAGTGATCCAGATGCATGCACTTTTCTTCGTCTTTTGAAAAGCAGTGGATGTAGTACCAGGGGCAAGAAAAACTCACCTTCAGTTCTGAGGCTGAAACCAGTAGAAAGAGTCACATATGGATACACTTCACACCCCAGTCAAATTACCCTTCCTCAGGGAATTAATTGGGAAACCCCCAAGTTCAGAGGAGGCTGCCAGCTTGAGAGGCATGCCCAGAATATGACTGATGGAAAAGGAAGCTGCAGTCCCATTCACCTGGACTGTCATTTGCCTGTTGTGATGCTATAGTGCTCACTGGTGTCTTATGAAAACAATCCTGAAAACAGGAAGCTTTAAAGTCTGTTAAGCACTACAATCTAGTTGAAGGGTGTTTTGATTCCATAAAACCTATTTCTTTAGTTAGAAACAGTAATAGTGAATATTGTTTGAGCATCTTAATTAATTCTCATGGCAAACGTATTAAGATAAACTTTTATCCCAGAAAACCAATACCAATGTTTAAAATCCTATATAATAAAAGGCTAATATGGAAATCGACCGAATGGCAGAATGACTTGTTGCTGTGATGGGCACTGACCACCGGAGGGCAGACGCTCAACACAGGAGCCAGGCTCATGGCTGGCAAATGCAACGGCAGTGGTGGGAGCCTCTCCCGCCTCCGCAGCAGCGCTAAGGATGTCTGACTGCTGGCTTAGGAGAGGGTGCAGGCCAGGCTGAGGGACCCCCTGAGTGCATGAATTTCATGCACCAGGCCTCTAGTAGTTATACAATAATGCTGAAATTTATTATTTCCTATATGCCAACTATTGTACTTAGTGCTTTATATGGATTACTAGAGGCCAGTGCATAAAATTCGTGCATGGGAGGCGGGGGGGTCCCCTCAGCCCAGCCTGCACCCTCTCCAATCCAGGACCCCTTAGAGGATGTCCGACTACTGACAGTAGGACATTCCTCTCACAATCTGGAACCACTGGCTCCTAACTGTTCACCTGCCTGCCTGCCTGCCCCTAACTGCACCCCCCTGCTGGCCTGGTTGCCCCCAGATGACCCCCCCTACCAGCCTGGTCGCCCCTCACTGCCCCCCCGCCCCCCCCCCCCCCCGGCTGGCCTGGTTGCCCCTAACTGCCCCACCTGTGGGCCTGGTCGCCCCGTGCAGCCTGCTGCTCGGTTGTTTGGTCGCCCCTCACTAACCCCCCTGCTGGCCTGGTCATCCCATGCAGCCTGTTCGGTCATCCATTCAGTTGTGATGGTCACTTAGGCTTTTATATATATATATATATATATATATATATATATATATATATATTCTTTTCTTAAAAATTACTCCCATATTCAGTAGAGGAAAGTATTAGTGAGTGCTCCCAAAGTCACTAGTAGGTGGTAGGTGAGCTTTGAACCCAGCCCGAGTCTCACTCAGATCCTAATCACTTACGTTCTGTGCCAGACTGTTTTCCTAGAGAAATACAATCCATTTAGTTATTAGCCTGGTGGACTCTGCTGTCTTGAGAATATACAACTCCTTGGTTTTAATTTAAGCCTTTGGGTAGATAATTTGGAGGTCTGAGTATTCATATCCATGAGAAGGCATATCTCCTACCATTAGCTAACTTCCAACAGTGATTCATAAATTGGCATTCTGGTTTATACATCAGAATCTAGTGAGTAAATGGGCCCCTAAAGGGCAGAACAGCTCTGAATACCATGATAAAAATCAAGTTTCAGAACTTAAAGGTAATAGCTGACCTGGGATAATTCTGCCATGGTATTACCAACAAACTCAGCTCCATCTCACATCCACTCTTCCCTCTGCTTTATTCCTCCAGCCCAGAAGAGCATCCATCCTAAAGACTGATACACCATTTTTCTTACTTTACTTGACAGTCTCAAAGAAGGAACACAGATTCAAGAGAAAATTGTATTCTTCCTTTTGCTTATGTTTTTAAAAGGTACATACAATGATGGTTAATATAAATACTTAAAAGTCTCGTCCACTGTTTTATTGGTTGTACCATAAATTTTAGTGGAAAAAAAACTTACCAATGTTTTCCTAGGCAGGCCTAATTTCTTTTAAAAATGAGGGTAACAGTTGACACAGTCTCCATTCATGAATAATTCCATTTCCTTTTGCTTATTTATAGTAAGCAAAAGCCAAGTGTTTTCTCATAAATGGCTGACTAATATTGTCTTCTTCTGCTTTGCAATCACATTTCAGCACAGAGCACAACTGGTACTTTTTAGATATATCTGCTATCACTCACAGAGAAGGAACAAATGCCCTTTTCACTTTAACACCTTCCCTTAGCTTTAACCTTGAATTCCATCTATGGGATCAGCATTCTTCAGTATAAAGGGCAATTAGATCTCAATGCCAGCAATAATTCTATAGCATGGGGATACTTATTCTTGTGAGTCAATCCAGTTTAAAGTAAATGCACTCTTAAGGCCTGAGAAGCAATGTAACAGGAACGGAGGAACTCCTGCATCCACTTAGAATTTATTTAGCTATCTAGCTATTATTCCAATAGAATATATGTTCCATGAATATAAGGATTTTTACCTGCTCTTGATCACTCTGTGTTCCCTAGTATCTGGTACATGACAAGTGCTCGATAAATGTTTATTAAATACATTGATCCATTTTCCCACCCACTCATCTATCCATTGATCCATCTATTCATTTACCCACCCATCCATTTAATGTTTACCACCCCATCTCAGCAAGGGATTGTGTCTTTAGGGGTATAGCGGACAAAAGGTTGGCCTCCCCAAGATGACTAAAAAGCAGCTTTCCAGTCTTTCCATCTTATATAGCTCTATCCTGTATAATAAAAACCTAATATGCTAAGTGTATGGTCATCCAGTTGGCCATTCAACCAATCAAAGTGTAATATGCTAATGATATGCTAAGGCTGCTCAACTGCTTTCTATGACATGCACTGACCACCAGGGGGCAGATGCCCCAACCAGTAGGTTAGCTTGCTGCAGGGGTCTGGCCGATAGGGACTGAGTGAGATGGGCCGGACATGCCCTGGAGCCCTCCTGCAGTCCCTCCCTGGCTGGCCAACCTCCCATGTCCCTCCCCAGCCCCAATTGTGCATCTGGGGCAGGGGCAGGGGTCATGGCTGGCAAGCGCAGCGGCAGTGGCGGGAGCCTCTCTCACCTCCGCAGCAGCGCTAAGGATGTCCAACTGCTGGCAGTCGGATATCCCCTGAGGGCTCTTGGACTGTGAGAGGGTGCAGGCCGGGCTGAGGGACCCCCCCGCCCCCGAGTGCACGAATTTTGTGCACTGGGCCTCTAGTTTCAAATAAGTCCTGAAGTATAACACACTGACACATTTTTTTCTTTATATAAACATCCTGCTGCCCAAGAAAAGAAATTAAACTATTCTTCTGACATAGATCATTTAAGCAACTGTATAGTTGCTAAACAGCAGTTCTTGGTAAACTTTCACTTCCAGCTTTCATTCATTAAAATGTGTTTTTATTCAATAATTAAGGGAGTTATTTACCCCCAAAATGAGTTTCACCAATAGGATAGAAGGCATGAACAGAGGAATGAATCCTTAAAAGGTCACATTTCTATTGGCTGGGTAATTAAGATCAGCTGGATTAAAGGAAGGATGGGAAGATAGTGGCAGGGAGAACTTTGGTCAGCTCAGGTCCCATCCAGCTTCCCCTGTCTAATGAGTATCAGTGGTGGTGATCATATTTCTTCTCTGTCATGCACTGCTAGCCTGTCATAAGCAAAAAAGAAATAGATGACCTAGGTGTGTTTGAATCTCCATGGGATAGTTTTGATCATTAACTGTCTCAATACTCAACTCATAACGTGAACCCCATCACTTCCTCTCTGGTGTATTCTTTATCAAGTCTCGTTGCCTGGCAGCTCTAGGATACCCCTCTACTACACAGGCCTGGAGGATGAGCATGCTTTCAGATGTACTAAATGATTCTGCTTCAAACAAACTGGAAGTGCTGAAGGCTAGACAAGGGTGAAGGAAGTTCAGTAACTTCATGCTCTGACTGGTTGTCATTGAAACACGATTGCCACAGAAATGCTTAAATCCAAGTCTCACTTGCAAATCCCAAAGGCTTCTCTTTCACTGCCAGTGGAATTAATTATCCCAATAGCTGGAAGACATCATCTTATAGAATCTTGCAGCCATAGATAGTCAATCTCCTTGCAAAGCCAAATCTTCATGGATCATTCAAGTTAATTAATATTGAGTGGTAATGCTGCTAAAAATTCTGGGCCTCATGTATGTTTGGCAGGATTTCATTTTCTCATTACTCTGGAGTTAGGCTGGTAGATTAGTATGCACTGGGACATGTTATTCATGGTGATTAAGTGAATGCAATGAACTGGAAGATCTGAACATCATTATCATAGAATGTCATTATAGCATGTCAGTAAACATAGCCAGCCTCAGCGTCTCTTTACTGGCTCTGCGGGATTCTGCTTTTGGTGTGAGTAGATAAATCACCTCCTATGGGACATGATCCTATCCTTTGGTCTCAGATTTACCATCATGGGAAGGGACACAGTGCTAGGCTTACAGTCTTATTCACAGACCAGTGTGATGATTAAGAACTCAGATGCCGCAGTAAGACTGCCCAGGGCTTTAACTTGTTTCTTCACTTAAACTAGCTGTGTGACCTTGGACAAGTGCCTTAACCTCTCTGAAACTCTATAAGTGAGTAAACTGTGATTGTATAACAGTACTTATTTTATAGAATTGAATGAGATAATGTGTTTTCTTCTTGTTAGACATGGTGCCTGGAATTCAGGAAGTATGCAATATATATGTGTTAGCATTATATTATTGTTGTGCATTGGGGAATAGAATTTGAAAAAGGAGAGAAGCTAGAGAGAAGTGGAAGAGGAGCTGAATTTGGGGAAAGACATTTGACAAAATGTCCTTATACTTACTAATTCTTTAACTATTATTTATTGAGTAATTACTCTGTACCAGGCACTGTTCTATGCTTTTGGAATATGATAGTGGATTAAACAAATATTTCTTCCCTTGTGGAACTTATAGTTATTTGGGGTGGGCAGTTATTAAGTAATAAACACAATAATAACTAAGTAAATTATATAATATGTTAGAAGGTGATAAGTGTCACAAAAGAGAAAATAAACATTCCAGTAGAGAAATCAGGAGCACTGAGGGGTAGGAAGTGGAGCTGGATTGTATCTAGCATTCTGCTCATAACCAAAGTGGAGTAACCCTGCCATTCAGTCCTTAAATGTGAGTCATTAAAATGATTGGATTTGCTTCTACCAGAAAAAAACAAAAAAACATTGACTGAAAATGTTCTCTGACCCCAGCACTGTTCTAAGAGCATCACATGAAATACTTTAAAAAATCCCAACAGCAGGTAGACATTATTTTTTCTCTATTTTACAGAAGAGAGATCTGAGCATCAGATAAATAAATTGCCAAAAATGACACAGGTCATCAGAGCTGTGAATCCAATGCCAGCATCTTTACCACTAAGCTATATCATCACCTGAAGGCAGTGAGTTGAAGTTAGAATGTAGAGATCCTGACATAATTTCAGGCTGCTGGGGCAACTCTGCCTTTCAAAATAACAAAGTAAGTATCAAACTCAATTATATCCAGATCCCTATTTGATTAGTGTAAATACTTTTAAGGTAAAATATGTTAGTATTTATATAAGTGCTTTACTTTAGTCATGCATTGATAGAGAAAATACACAATGATTGAAAGGGACTATGACACGAATTTAGTAAATTTTTTAAGTCTATGTTCACTGCTATTGCTCCACTAGGTGATTTACTCGGGGAACAGATATGTGCGCTAGTTGGTGTACCTATGGATCTGGGAACTATTTGCCATAAATCAGTAGTTCCCCAGGGGGTTATGACCTAAAGTACAGGTAGGGCCTTTAAAATAAACTTCAGTTAGATTGCTGCGGTTGTCTTTAAATTGAGGATGGATGGCACAGACCAACAGGAGGGAAATGGCAGATTTTGGTTTTTTTTTAATATTCATTTTTTAATGGAATCTTGTGAGTTTCTGCTAAACAGGGGATTGATTGCAATTGAGAAATCTCTGATTCAAAGCTGCATCAGCCCAAAGCCTTCCTACTAGAAAACTTGTAAGAAATGGTATATATTACATGGAATTAAAGATGAAGACTCTTACACAATACTAATCTGTGACTATGTCCTAGCCACTCAATAGCTGGATAATCTTTCTGAGCCTCAGATTCCTTGTCTGAAATGAGAATCATTGCCATCACTATCATCAGCACCACTACCATCATCATCATCTCTTGGGATTGTGATGAAAATAAATAAGACATTATAAGTAAAACACTTGGCGGGGTATATATGAACCATTCAGTGAGTATTTAGCAATAACTACTGTATTAATAAACAAAAACGTCATTGATGTTTTTAGAAATGGTATAAGAGTTGGACTTACAAAATAAGGAAAACTGATAGAAGTGAGTAACTGGCTTTGATTATGATTTTTTTTCTTTTGCATTAGACACAGCAAAACCTCAGGCAGAGTAATTTGTGGTAGAGAAGAAAGCACTTTTAAGCAACCAGCATTGGGTGTTTTCTACTCCCTGGGTTAGGTAATATCTGGATGTTGGGGAGAACATACCTCTGTAATAATAATAACAACACAATTCGCTAATCAGCGTTTACATGTGCCAGGGGTGTTTTTCATATTTCCTAAAGTAAACTATCCCCTATATTATAGATGAAGAAATGGAAGCTTAACGAGACTGAGGCCACTCAGCAAATAAGCAGAAAAGAGTCCAGAATCCCCCACATATTTTCTCCCTTCATAGCTCTTAAAGCTTCAAATGGTTGATTCATTGGTAAAAGGGAAACTATCAGAGCAACTTATTATAATTATGCCATATAACTGAAGTTCATGTTGTAGATTCAAAGAAACACATTGCTCTTTTATTTTTCTCTTTGCCAGAGTGAACAATCAACTTTTTAAAAAAGTCAAAAAGGTAACGTATCAAATGCTACAAATCTGGCATTTGATCATTTTCAATTAATTACGGATGGCATTTGTTTAACATTTAGGTAATTTGAAAAGAATTATTATGTATTAGAAGCATTAGCAGCACAGGTTTTTCTAAGCCTCTGAAACCATGAGTCAAGGTAAATAAAGGTCCTTCGGTTAGAAAAGGGCACCCAAAAAGGCCTTTGAGAAGTAGTTCAACTTCACTTTGACATTATATCCTTGGGAACTTGCCCAGTTTCAAGGTGAGGCTATTGAGACTGGTAGTACCAATGATAGAACAAATTATGGTGTTTCAGTTAAATCCTCATATAGAAAGGCTGCAACTATAAGGAAAGTCAACCATAAACACCAAAGGTAAATGAAGCAAGTGTTAGAATTAAATTGTGACTTGAAATTCTCTAGCCTTTTCCATTAAGTCCTGTACAGAAAGCGAATGGCGCAAGCAATAACTGAATTTTCTCTGAACATCACCTAGCAGGTTGTCTTGCATTCACTTAAAAAACCTCTGAGAGCCCCAGCCCAGTGGCATAGTTGATTGGATCATCGTCCTGTAAACCAAAAAGTTTGTAAGCTTGATTTCTGGTCAGGGCACATACCTAGGTTGCAGGTTTGATCTCTGGTGGGGGCACATACGAAAAGACATTGTTTCTCACATTGATGTTTCTCTCTCTCTCTCTCCCTTTCTCTTCTCTCTAAAGAAATCGATAAAACATATCCACAGGTGAGGCTTAAAACAAAAACAAAAAACCTCTGAGATATTGAAAACATTAATTAATTCTGGCCAAACTCCACTGGTGTTAAAAAAATAAAACCAATTCCCTAGTACCTGGCTAATTTATGAGATTTGTCTACCTGTAACAATGAGCATTTTGAGAAGCTGGTATATTGCCACACAATACAAAGACCTCCATGAGGGGAAAGTGCTGCATATAAAGGACAAATAGACAATTTCTGGGATCCAAATTGTATCTCCTTTTTGTTTCCAATTTTATTTTTCAAGCACTAATCTTAGCATTGGCTTCTATTTTTGTTGACCAGACAAAAGAAACCGAGGAGCTTGCTGGAAAACAAAGTGGAGAAAGGAGGACATTTGGAAACCTAAGTAGGAAATGCTTGCCTGCGGTCAATCAGCTTGGTTTTTCCTTCTGAGCAGAGCATGCATTAGTCCACCCTCCCCAACTCATTTCAAAGTGACTTTCTGAACATTTGGTTTTACAGAATACCTTTATTATTCCCCGGTGGAATAAGGCTGAGTCAGATGCCAGGAGCAGATCTCTTTTCTCCCTCCACATGGCTAGAAAAGCAAGATTTGTTTTGTAAGCAGATCATTCCGCTGTAGTGTCTGGTTAGATTCAATTAATGATGGGGCTAATTTCAATTTCCACATTCCAGAAGGAGGGGTTGCGCTTTCCCCAGTGAGGCAACGGGCCATGATCCTGACTAGTTTCGTCATTTCTTCGTAATTAAAGTGAGGGCCCAGACAATGATCCTTGAATAAAGAGTCAATGCCTGCATACACAAATAATTTGTCCAACTGACTTCTAGCCAGCAGAGAGCAGCTGAGCCAGGAAATATTTAGCAGGCATGGATGTGCCAAGCACCAAAGTAGGGTGTGTTTCTTTAATAAGTGGGTGACTAATTCACTGGACCCGATGTCTAATGTCTACAGACATTTCTCATGTACTCGGGGACATTTCAAGGCATTGCTAGACTAAACTCTTGGCAGATTGGAGACTCACGGTGCTTTCTTTCCTTCATTTAGACACAAGCTCATTCTTGATGACTCTTTCAGTATTACTAGACACTGTTGTTTGGATAGCAACTCAAGATAGGGAAAGACAGCCAGAGCATCAAGTACACACGTCACAGGAGTAGGCAGTCCAGGGACAGAAGGTTAGGATGTGCAGTTCCCAGCAGCATTCGAAATGTTTGACTAGACAACTGAGCCCTTTGGAGAAAGCGGAGATCCACTCTTGGCTGTCAATGGGCCTGGGCAAATATACAGGGTGAGGCAAAAGTAGGTTTACAGTTGTTCAGATGGAAAATAATACAATAATTAATAAATAATAGTACAAGAATGAGCTCTGTGTTTTGGGTACTCACAACTGTAGATCTACTTTTGCCCCCAACCTGTATATATTAAAAAGGCAGGAGGCCAGGACTGTGTACTTTCGAGTATAGGACCTACCGCTAAAATGACCCTGAATTTCAGAGCAAGTAATAATACTTATTTTATTAAATAGCTTAAAGACTCTGGCCTCACATGCACTGGGTGTGAAAATGTACCCAGGAACTCCCCTAGGCCCCTCTGCCAGGAAATCTAACCAAGTGGGCCCGCCGTCTTTCCCAGAGAGCAGCCCTTTTTAAGGCAGAAGAATGAGTCAGTATAATCACAATCACCTGGAAATAAGCTGGAGACAGAGCTGCCTTTGTTCCCCAGATGCAATCTTCCAGAGGGGATGCATTACTTTCCCAGCTCCCCTCCCTAAAAGGAAAACGGTTTCGTGTTTGCTGCACAGTTCTGTGGTAATTTTCTGAAAACTGTCGCTGGTGATTTTTATGAACATATGAAAATGAAGGCTAGTACCTTGCTGTACCCTCCCTTCAAAACACGTGTCTCTTGACCTCTTTTTACTGAAAAGTGTGAGAGCTGAAGAGAGAACAGACATTCCCAGTCTAATAGAGGTCCTACTAGACTTAAAACCTAAACTCTTTTTTAAAAGCACGTCTCTGAAGTAACCTGTAATTTAAAAAATTCCAAATTTTATAAAATTTGGTCTGAACACTTACTGTTTTTGAAGCAAAAGACTGATTGTTTTGGTGCTGCTGTTACTATTACTGTCGGTGTATATTACCAGCTTGATCAAGTTCATTTTATAGGGAGCTCTTCGCCTGGAGGGTGAAGGGAGGGGAACCAACTCCTTGGAGGGGCAGCACAGAGGAGTATGTCTTCTTCACAGGCTCTGGTGGTTATGTTACACATTCTAGCAGCTCTGCACCTGAGAGAATCCACAGAAGAAGCCCATGTAGCTTGTTCCTCTGCCCAATGTAAAGACTCTCCTTCAAATATAATAGGAAGCTAGTGACTCTGACCCACCAGTTACAGGGCATGTGCTCAAACTTTGTTTTTCTGGAAGTGAGAACAACGTCCTGGCTCCTGCTCTCTCCCTGGGTCCTGCTTGTGGCCTACAGGGTGAGTCTCTGAGTTGACCGCATAGGGTGAACTTGGCAGTGTGGCTCTAGAACAGAGAAAATTGGGCAGTCTGAAGTCCTGACCCTGACCTCATTAGCATTGTGCTTCCGTCCTTAGAAATAACTGGAGTCATTTCAACTTTTATTTGGTCCTAGTTCGGGGATAGTTCCAACTCAACTACTCAAGGCTCTAGAAACACAGGCTGATGAATGCTCTGAAATCTACTCTTTTCTTTCCCATGTGCAGCTCATTCATGTCCAGCATAAAGACTCAGCCCAAACTTCCCTCCTGGCTTTCTTCTATCTTCTCTCTGTATCCATGGTTTTAAAAGGATATGTAATGGTTCAGCTATCCAATGGAATGAACAGAGAACTCAAAAGTGTAAAAGACCCAGGTTTTAATTTCAGTTTTGCCATATATTGACTATATAATTTTAGCCAAAGTTTTCAACCTCTTAGAATTTCTATTTACTCATTTGTAGAAATGGAACCAAAAAAAGAGAAAAAAGAAAAAAGAAGACAAACAATTAGTTTTAGAAATGGAAAAACGAGTTTACATTTCAGCTCCTTAATCTCTTGGAGCCTAAAAGGTATTAGTACTCACTTCATCTATATCATAAAAGGCCTGTGGTTATGACACAGTCACCGAAGAATGACCAAACAACTGGTCACCAGGAAGCGCTGGAGCACCTCTCAGACCCTCCCCTGACCCCCCACCCCCAGGGCAGCGGGGAGTGCGGGCAGCATCCACAGGGCGTGTGAGGCATCAAGGGGTGGCGGACATGGCCCTGAAGGCAGGCTAGGCCTAGGGGACCCTACATGCGCTGGGCCTCTAGAATAATTATAATGGAGAGTAAGTGCTGTCTCTGCCTTATGAATCCTTATGAAATCATAAGGGCTGAATGGAGTAGATAAATAAAAGTTTCAGGACTATATAGTGTACAGCAAACACTACACAAATATTAATTTTCTTGTTCATTATCTGGGCAATTTTGTAAAGGTCAGACAGTCCTTTGTTTTTCAGGATCCAGGGGCCTCTGCTCATACTGTCCATTAGAGTCTGCACTTGAGCACTGGAGCAGGTCAGCACACATGTATCTGCTTTGCTCAGTGGAAGAGGATTCTCTAGTGTCTAACAGCAGAAATGTATCTGTCATAGTTCTGGAGGCTGGGAAGTCCAAGATCAAGGCACTGGCAGATTCAGTGTCGAGTGAGAGCCAGCTTCCTGTTCACAATTGGCCCCCCCTTTTTTTTTCTGTGTCCTCACATGGTGGAGAGGACAAGGAGCCTCTTACATAAAGACACTAATCCCATTCATGCGGGCTTCATTCTCATAACCTAATAACCCCCAAAGGCCTCATATCCAAAAACTGTCACATTGGGGATTAGGATATCATTGTACAGATTTAGGGGAACACATTTATTCTATAGCATACAGAGTGACAATAAAGTGTTGGAAACATTAAAAAAATGCTCCTGATAAGTAGTTTTTAGGTATTACTTCATAATATGTGATCTGTTCACTGAAAGGGCCGGCGGGGCACGTGGCCCCGCAGGCATCCGACAGGGAGGATGGCGGGCAGCCATGGCCGAGGCAGCGCCTGACCAGATAGGCGCAGGCCCGCGGACGCCCAGAAGGACCCGGGCCGCCCTCCTCGGCCTCCGAGTCACTTTCGGGCCGAGCAGCGGGCGACCCAAGGGCCAGGTGGGGTGGTGGGCGGCCCGCCTCCCGGGTGACACCCACGGCGGCAGGCCTTGCATGGGAGCCGAGTGGCTGGCTTCCCATCCATTAAGGGACCTCCATTTTGTATGGAACCATGTGCTCAGTGAAGGCTCCTTCCCCCTCGGAAGGAGCCTCTGCTAGCCACACCCACCATTTCTCTGGACTAACCAATGGTAATCAAGGGAAGTGCACGCCATCGCTATGACCACATCCTGTGTAATGGGTCACCGGCTCGCACCTGGCCAATCGGCGGGGGGCGCAGCCCCCTCTCCCGCCCCTACTCCAACCCTCTATGAAACCCCTGGTTCGAGCAGACTGCTCTCTCTTTGCCACCTGCTGCTGCGTCAGTAAGGAAGGTAGAAGAGCTAAGCCCGGGCTTAAAATAAAAGACTCTTTGCTTTTGCATCGGATTGGATGGCTCCCTGGTGGCTTCTTGGGAATCTTGAAATCTGGGCATAACATTCACTATAATTTCGCATTCACGATGTAGAGTGTAGTGTGCTGTGCAAAATTGCAATGAACAAGGTGCACCACACAGCTTTTCCATCAGTCTTTGCACAGACACCCACCCCCACCAGTATGGCCTGATGGGGTGGTGCACCATCCTGATAGAATCACTCTGGATGACCTTCTCCTAGTCTAGCAACTACAGGCATTCTCTAGTCACTGAAATATGGCAGTCAGTTGCCTATGTTTCTAGACTACATGGCCACTCTGTATTTGAGTAAGATGAAGGAGCCAGAGTTTGCTCTGCTGTCTGTATTGTAGAAATAGCAGAATCATGGTAACAGCCTGCTTTCCTCGAGACATGAGGGAGAGAGTCCACCTTTGACTGGTATTTCCAATGCGGCTGCTGAGAGGACTCCTGCTATGAGATGTTTTCCCCAGTACACTCAATGTACACATACTGAGTGATTTTATTTTTGTTTTTCCTTTATCTGATAAATTACTGACATCCTGCACAATAAATTACAGAGAGCTGTTACAAGTTCACTTAATTATTTAGAGGCTGGATGGGTAAAGAAGGATGAAGAAGGACTAGCCAGTGAGGCAGGAGGAGCAATAGAGTGTGATGTTCCAGAACTGAGTGAAGAAAGCATTTCAGGCAGAAGGGAGTGATGGACTATGCCAAATACTCCTTATAGGTCAAGATGAAGATTGAGAACTGAGCATGGACTTGGCAACGTGACTTATCAGAGCCCGTGATAAGGGTAGTTGTTAGTCCTGGGGCCAAAAAGACTTCCTAAAGAGAAAATGGGAGAAGAGGATGTTGACCACAGAAGAGTCTTTTTTTTTTTTTTAAATATGTTTTATTGACTTTTTACAAAGAGGAAGGGAGAGGGATAGAGAGTTAGAAACATCGATCAGCTGCCTCCTGCACACTCCCTACTGGGGATGTGCCCGCAACCAAGGTACATGCCCTTGACCGGAATCAAACCTGGGACCCTTGAGTCCACAGGCTGATGCTCTATCCACTGAGCCAAACCGGTTAGGGCTCTTTGAGTCTTTTATTGGCATTGTTGTACTCAGTATAAAATCATTAATGTCGGTAGACATTGTGTTTGTGATACAAAATCACAATCTTTAAAAATAAATTCAGCAAGGAGAAAGATTGAAATTTTGGGGAAAATATACATAAGCAGGCATACGCAGGTACAGTCTGAATGAGAAAATACATGTATAGCTATCTCTGACCTATGTTTTCTCTGATTGTTAAAGTACAAGGAACACAGATCCTCAAGCCCACACCTGGAAGCTAAGGGCCTCGGTGGCTTCTAAGGTCCCTCCCAACTGAATAATTGTGGAGCATTACGTGTCCCCGTGCTTCTTGCCATATTGTCCTTAGGACTGCTCTTATTTGTTTCATGCTTGTGAATGTAATAGTCTTAACAAAATTATGTAGGCATATGTTATAAGGATCAAGAGAGCAAACCAAGGGCTAACTGACAGTCACAGCTAGAAGAGGAGCCTTATCTGGGACAGGTGTTTCTAGGTGCCACTCTGTCCTACCCTACTAAGCACCATCAGATTAGTACTGATGGAAGTGTGTAGTCTGAGGGGCTCTATCTCATAATAGCCTCACTTTCCACATGGGAAACCTACTTTAGAGGAACCTTTTAAGGTGTATTTTCACACGCTTACCCAGATGGTATCTCCACTTACATGATTTCCAGTCTAAGAAATTTTTTTTTTTCAATTTTCTGGAAAACGCTATTGAGGAGGCTGTAGTTATTGAAAACGAATGTATTTTCTCATCCAGACTGTACCTGCGTATGCCTGCTTATGTATATTTTCCCCAAAATGTCAATCTTTCTCCTTGCTGAATTTATTTTTAAAGATCAGCATTTCTAAATACAGTTCACGGCATTCTGTTTCATGTCATTGTAACCCTGACTGCTATGTAAAAGTGGGTCCTGCAGTGTAGGAAGGCTGATCATCGAGAGATAAATCTGTTTTCTAGAAACCATGCATTCCACAGCGGCCCCAGCATATAGGATTCTTAAATAATCTCTTTGTTTGTTCCCCAAACAAAAGGCAGTCCAGTCAACCAATTTATTCTTCCAGCCCTGCAAGAGGACTCCCATGAATTTTCCAATGCTTTTATTTTGAGCCGCTGTTGTAAAAGTGTAGTATGCTTTGGGATGTGTCATCTCTTATTTCTTAAGGGTCAACTGTGCTGAGAGAGGCAAGGTCAACCTAAATGGTTCTCAGATTTCATTTCAGGAAATTCCAGGCCCCAGCTCAGTGTGTTCCGTGCGTGTCCACCTATCCAGGCTCAGCCCTCTGTTGTTGCAGCTGTTGCTGAGTGCAGGGCCCATTTACTCCCAATCAGCTGGAGCTTCCTGTAAGTGTTCCCCAGATGCTTTTCCTATTGCAACTCAACTAAGGTTTGTTCCAAGATTTATTCAAAAGTTTGAGCTTCATAAGGGCTTTGGAATGCACACTTCTAAGGTCTGATGACTTTTCAAAACTTAGATGTGATGCCAGTGGCAAACTAGCACAGATGCCAACTGTCTTAGTTTAACCTCTGCTATTTTGTAGGTGCCTCCATACTGGGGGAATGGAATGAGGAGCCAGAATGAACACGTGGAAAGTTTCTTTCATGATACCTCTCACCCCAATCGTGCTGCAGCAGAGACCTAGATAACCTTAGGACCGAAGGAGAATTCTGAATTGGAGCCTCAGATAAGGAGAATTTTTGCACTTGCCCAAGGTCATATAGCTAATTATGTCATTACCCTCTTCTAGTATTATAGCTTAGGAAAAGAATCTCAGGGTGATAAACAAGGAGTTCCTTTTTACAAAGAAATTTTTTGGTTAATGTTATTTATTCTAGGGGTCATAGAACATTATTGTGTTTGATGGTGATAGTTTTAATATGGTCTGTTCTTTTTGGCTTCTCAAAAGTCTATAGATCTATAACATAGAAATATATATTAATTTATACTATATATAAACACTTGTACAAATGAATGTGTGTTTAGCTTCTATTAATAGTTCCTTTGTCTGCAGGAACAAGAGACAAATGTGTCTGAATTTGTACAAAGTGAAAACATCGAAGTAGTAAAATAAACCAATCCAATATATAATATATGAGGCATTTATATTCTGCTAATTCATATTTTATATAAGTGATAAGAATATGAAATGGTACGAATTAATCTTTTTTCATGAAAGATAGAGCAAAAATGACAGTGTTCTAATAATCCAGAATCCAGGCCCTATCTATATATATAAAGGCTAAGCAACTGTCCAACCGGCCGACCGGCTGACCAGTAGCTATGACACGCACTGACCACCAGGGGGCAGACGCTTAATGCAGGAGCTTCCAAGTGACAGCAACTTTGCAGAGTTCCCTCTCACACTCCAGGATTTCTCAGGGGATGTCAGAGACCCAGTTTTGTCCTGATCCCCGCAGGCCAGGCCGAGGGACCCCACCTGCCAGAAGGACCCTGCTCACTCTGTAGACACCCTTCGAGCCACTGCGCCGCCCTAGATGTGGCCAGCCAGGGAGGGACCACGGGAGGTTGGTTCCAGGCGAGTCCGGCCCGTTTCTCCCAGTTCTGCCCTGCTGCCATCTTCTAGTTAATTTCCTTTCAATGTGTAGGAATCCGTGCACCCAGTCACTAGTCTCTAATAAAGCAGAATGTCATTAAAAAATTGAAGCCCCATCTCTAACTCTTCCCCCTTTGCCTAAAAATTTCAGAACTCCCTTTGATCCTCCTGATTGGAATCCTGTGATTTTAAAATGTCTCTGCTAGTTTCTCAGGATGATAATCATATCATTTTTGTTTTCATCAGCTTTTAGAGACATTGGATCACTGGGCCCAAATTCATCAGCTGTATCTTTGAGTTTGCTGGCTAATCCTAACTATAATGGTACTTTGTTCACATTTTCCTTGGCTCCCTCTAGAGCAGTGGTTCTCAACCTCCCTAATGCCGCGACCCTTTAATACAGTTCCTCATGTTGTGGTGACCCCCAACCATAAAATTATTTTCGTTGCTACTTCATAACTGTAATTTTGCTACTGTTATGAATTGTAATGTAAATATCTGATATGCAGGATGTATTTTCATTGTTACAAATTGAACATAATTAAAGCATAGTGATTAATCACAAAAACAATATGTAATTATATATGTGTTTTCCGATAGTCTTAGGCGACCCCTGTCAAAGGGTCGTTCAACCCCCACAGGGGTCGCGACCCACAGGTTGAGAACCGCTGCTCTAGAGCATTAATCAATTTACTTCTCAGTAGTTAATAATGTGCTCCTGGAGTCAAAATGCATGAGCTGTAATCCAGGTTCTATCTCTTGTCAGGTAGGCAATCTTGGGCTAGTTATTTAAACTATCTGACTCTCATTTTTCCATTTAAAAAAATGTGGTGATAATAGCATCTCCCACACTAGATTGTTGGGAAGGTCAGATGAGATAATCCATGTAAAGTGATTATTCCCTGATGCAAACTAAAAGCTCGATGAAGAGCTGATATTATTGTTATTATTATTACATATGAAATTAAGTATTTCATATGTAATGAAATGGAGAGGGTCAGATTACCTAGATTTTCCAAAAGGTGCGCCTGAATGGAACAGTGGGCCCGGGGGCCAGCCAGCACAGGTGTTCAGAGCTGTTGTGTGGATCTGTCAATCATCGAGTTGTTATTCTCTCCCGCTCTCTTGATTTTCAAAGGACTAAGAGGAAGGCCCATTGTTAGCCACTGAAGGATATCCATTGGCCTGAGCATTTCTGACCTAGGTCTCTTTTGGAACAAAAAAAATCATTCTTTATTCATGTTCTAACTTCCCCTCCAGGAAGTTAAACAATGCAATAGACAACAACCTTTTGTCTAAGGTGAGTTCAGGCTAGATAAACAGATAAATAGACTGAGTGGGTGCCCAGTTTTCTTTCTTCCTTTTTACCATTCTTATGAGATTGCTGGTCTGAAGTTCCTTTTTCCCAGGGTAAATGCCCTTTGCATACATATAAAATTCACTCATGCCCCTTTTCAATAAACCACCCACTATCCCCTAAGGTGACCACTCATTTGATTGTTTTTCATTTTTATTAGTTTTTAGAATTTCATATTAAATCATAAAGTATGGACTCTTGTGTCTGGCCTTATTCAGACTGTTGGGAGAGTTTGGTGGCCTTATTTATGCAAAGGTACCAAGTTTATAAGTTACTAGAATATCTTTCTTTCCTTCTGGTCTCAAATATCACTGCTGGTCAGAACTACTATTAAAAGGCTGAAATATGTGTAAGTGTGTACTCAAAATATGTTCTCCACTAGAAAAAAAAAGACATACATTTTAGTTAGCTATAGCTGAAGTATATTGATAGTATATTATTTGGGTGCATTAGGGGTTAATGAAACAGTCTAGGAATCTAATAGCCATGACCATCTGTCTACATATTTAAAAGGGAATGGGACATGTCAGCTAATCCAACAAAGAAAGCCAGACACTCAAAAGTCAGAAGAGTGGGTAGGGATGTTCTGTTGCACCCTGGGACCCCTACACATCACCTGACTTGTTGATGGCTTGCCAAGGGTTAGTTACTCAAGTTTGACTTTGTTCCCAAACCAGTATATGCCAGTTATACTATACTTTTTAAAAAAATATATTTTATTAATTTTTTACAGAGAGGAAGGGAGAGAGATAGAGAGAAACATCGATGAGAGAGAAACATCGATCAGCTGCCTCCCGCACATCTCCTACTGGGGATGTGCCCGCAACCCAGGTACATGCCCTTGACCAGAATCAAACCTGGGACCCTCCAGTCTGCAGGCCGACACTCCATTCACTGAGCCAAACCGGTTTTGGCTATACTATACTTTTTACTACACATTCAGTTATATCAATTATGAAATGTGAATACAAAAAAAAAAGAGAGGCTTATTGATTTTATAGCCACTAAATTTAATGTTATGAAAAGGCACAATAAATTTAGGTGGCTAAAAAAATCTGTCCAATTAGGTGTTGAAAAGACAACTATTAGAGGGGAAAAACTGTATAGAAAAAATCATAACAATCTAAAACTCTACACAATGATGGCTTTACATGTGTCTTTGTCTTTTTAATTTAAAAGCAAAACAACTCAAAATGTGTGAGGTGGTTCTGAAACAGAGACACAGCAAAATCAGAGGACCCATGTTCAAAGAAAAGGCCATAGAACAACATTAGAAAAATAGGGGATGTCGGGCCTAAACTGGCAGTCGGGCATCCCTCTCGCAATCTGGGAGCTGCCTGCACCAGTGACCATACTTTTCATACAGGTGAAAGGCATCTTGCTGTTGTATGAGCAGCTACATTTTTTTTGCCCTGATTATAAAAAGTAGTACGTAACATGATCCTTCTGAGGCAGTAGTACCATTTTCCCCATCTTATGGGTTGAAAAACTGAAGCAGAGAGAAGTTAAGCAATTGGCTTTGTCACACAGTTATAAGTGTCAGAATCAGGGCTGACCACAAAATGTGCAAGCCAGAGTCCATGCATGTCATCGCTGCATCATCCTGTTTTTTCAGTGTTAGAGAAGCCTTGCCAGGTTTTAATTTTTAAATCTAAGAGACTGTTCCCAATATATAGGGTTGGGTCCCTCGGCCTGGCCGGCGATCATGGCCATCTGTGGGGTGACCAGCAGGCAGGACAATCGGGGGTCCGCCACTGGCATCCACCTTGGCTGGTGGTCTGGCGCTGCCCGCTGGCCAGTCCTGCCCCCCAGTCGCCACTGTCGGTCACCTCCCTCTCGGGGGGGCCAGATGCTCAACCTGTGTTGAAAGTCTTCTAACTATTGTTCTTTTATTATTCTAGTCAGTGAAGCTCGGACTTTGGAAATGCACTGCTGAGGAAATTGTACTGTATGGATAGTCTAGGAGGGGAGGGAGATGGATTATAACATCATTATAACATCGTTCTTATCTCTGGATAAGAAAGGACAGTACTTCAAACTGTGGGGGTCCCTGAAGTACAAGACCTGTTTGCCCACATTTGAGGACAGTATTGCTGTATCCCAGCTTTCATTAATCCCAAATTTGAGTTCTAAACAAGTGGCCTTCGCAACAAATCTATTCTATAACAATCTTAAAATAGCTTTCCTGAAGCAGGGAGCCATAGATATGTAATGATGTAAAGCAATGTAGGAAAATATGATACAAAATTATCAAAAGAGAAACTAAAAATATGGTTGTGTGATAATGAACTCCTCACCATAGCAAAGTACAGTTACTGCTGTGTTGGATTTGACCTGTTGTTATGAACTAAATATTTGTGTTTCTCCCAAATTCATTTGGTGGAGCCCGAACCTCAATGAGATGATACTTGGAAGTGGGATCTTTGGGAAGTAATTAGTTTTAGATGAGGCTTATAAGGGTAGGGCACTTATGATCTTATGATGGGATTAATCTCTCTATATAAAAGCCTAATATGCAAATTGTCCCTGTGGGAGTTCGACCAGGAGACCAATCGCTCACTATGACGTGCGCTGATCACTAGGGGGCGGCGCAGAAAGAAGGAAGGCCCCAATCAGCCCTGATTGCCAGCCAGGCCTAGGGACCCTATCCATGCAGGAATTTCATGCACCAGGCCTCTAGTGTTAGGAGAAATTTGAAGAAATGTTTTATATTTTATAATCGCTAATAAATACTACGATGCTAATGATGACAATGAACACCTTGATTTGGCCTGGGAAGTGTAGCTTTTCTTGTTTATTCTTTAATATCTAGTCCTGAACTCCTACTTGGAGTGGGCTTTAAAAAATTGCTGTTTTTAGCAATAACTATTTACACATTTTTTGCATATTTTATACACATTTACTGAATGTCTGATGGTAGTGATGGTAATGACCAGAGCAAATAGAAGAAGGGTAGGAAACTTTTCAGGTAGGAAAAACAGGTTGTCTGTTCTCTTTTAGAAGTCTGTATGTAGAAGTTTCCTTCTTGCATAGCTAATAAAAGCTATAATTTGCATTATGAACTCCCTGTTACATGAGTTTTGAAGGGGTGAACCATCTTGACCTTTAAATTAGGAATGTCTTTTCCCAAATTACAATTATATTCTTAATCCCTATCCTACTAACTGGCAATTTTCTGATGGATAGAGTTTTAATTCTTCCCCATTTTATTAATTACTCATAATAATAGAATCTTCAGAGCAGTACTTCGCCAACTGCAAAGGTTATCAAATGCTAATGAGTGCTTTTAAATGGCTGTTAACTCATTACAAGGCTTTTCAAAGTTTCATATTTTCTTTATTACTTATCTATATTTTTACACATTCTTTCAAAGTATTCCTGGAGATCATTTTAAATTTGTCGTTGTTAATTCTCATTCAAGGTCACTCTCTTCGTTTATTTTCAGACAGAATGGAAGGGAGGGGACAAGGGAAAGAGAGAAAGAGAAGAGAAAAACATTGATGAGCATCGACTGGTTGCCATGAGGAACTTCCAAGTTGTCAGTTCAGACATTTCTTTCTCACTTCTGGTGCCCTGGGTACTGTTTCCTGGCACTGGTATTGATAGGAGAATTTCTATGAATAAATGTGGTGTAAACCCTTAGAATATTATTAATAAGAATGATTTTTCATGATTTTTATTAAAAGGGCTAGTTATTTCACATTAACTGTTAAAGTTTTCTGAAGTACTTTTAACAATTGTTTTTAATTCTTAGGTTCAGTCTTTGGAGCCAAGTCGTGAATTTGCCTGTAATTACCATCCATCATTGAGAAAATAGGTGCACTGTAGGGTCATGAAAGTTTCCTCTCACTTCGCTGCAGTACATTAGCCATGTCTTTTAGCCTATTTAGGACCCTTATTTGTGAAATGATGGAATTGAGTTAATATAGCACAGTCTAGTTTAGGTGTCCTTTTATGGTTTATAAACCCTTCTACAGTAATATATCATCTCCCTTACGTTCTTAAAAACCATCTCATCATCTTATGTACTGTATAATAAATAAATAATGTTAAAATTTTAAAATCAATATATTATTACAGATGGTATTCTTAGTAGTGTATCCAAAAGTTCTAGCCTCCTCAGCATAGGTCTGGATTTTATGTATTATCCTGGAGATTATTAGTAGCTCCTTCCACCCTCCAAACTGTCTAAGCTTAGATGATCAATTATATGGTTACCTTGATTATTTGGTTGTTTAAATATAATCTTAATAATACTTGTATAAAGATACATTTTAACTTTTCCTAATTTAACAGGTAACACCAGACATGGTCGAACACCTCTTCCAGCCACTGAGCCACGGGGCCTTTCCCACTGATATTATCACCCTTATGGAGCAGAGAGAAGTGACCCCACTGGGCTTTTTCCAAAATCCTGACCAATAGAATCTTAGTGCGTAATACAATGATAATTTTAAACCAATAATTTGGGGGATAATATGTTCCATGGTGAAGATAACTGGGATAGCAATTCTTTCTAATTTGGCCAGTTCCTCCATCTATGGATTTTCCAACTTTTCTCATCAATTAACATTTACCATGCACCTCTTTAAATATGTTTATATTGATTTGAGAGAGAGAAGAAAGGAGAGGGAGAGAGAGAAACATTGATGAGAGAAACATCGATGAGCTGCCTCCTACATGTCCCCTACTGGGGATCAAGTCTGCAACCCTGGCATTTGCCCTAAATGGTAATCAAACCAGTGACCTTTTGGTGCATGGGACAATGCTCAACCAACTGAGTCACATTGGCCAGGGCTACCATGTGCCTCTTTATAGAAGACACCATGCTAGGACAGGAATAAGCCAGCAAAGTCAAATATAAAATACACGTAAAGATAAACAATGTTATAGGAATCATATGATAAGAGCTGAATAGCATTGAGTAATTCAGACATGATCATAGTATAAATTCAAAAAGAACAAGACTTCACCTTGGGCTGAGGCAATCTGGAAAGCCTTCATGGTACAGAAGAGGCTTGCATAGCACCTTGAAGAATAAGAAATTGGGTAAATTATGCTACTTCATAACTGTAATTTTGCTACTGTTATGAATCGTAATGTAAATATCTGATATGCAGGATGTATTTTCATTGTTACAAATTGAACATAATTAAAGCATAGTGATTAATCACAAAAACAATATGTAATTATATATGTGTTTTCCGATGGTCTTAGGTGACCCCTGTGAAAGGGTCCTTCGGCCCCCAAAGGGGTCACGGCCCACAGGTTGAGAATGGCTGCTCTACACCATTGTGTGCATGGTTGGGCTGGGAGAAGGATGCACAACCCGCTGGTAAATCTCTCTAAGGAAATCTTCATAGGGAACATTCTAAGCAGAGGTGATGGACCAAACTCCACCTTTGTGTATGTCAGGACTCACACATCAAGTTTACAGTGCCTCAGCCCTGAATTAATGATCTCTACGCCACCGATTTTGCCTTCATTACACTCAGCATTTAGGGGTCTCTCTTAAAATTCTAAGACCATAGCAAAATCGGTTTAACATTCTGTTACAGTTGTCCTCATGGAGGTTGTAAGATTGATAAGTGGACAAAGTGGCAGCAGTCCGATTTCAGGGATTCCGGAGTCATCACTTTGTGTTCAGGATACAGCTGTTGACTAGCACTTCAGTGTATTTAGACAAGAACAAGAGCAAAAGGGTATGTTTCAAGAGGGCCATAGACACTGCATTGTGATAAATGGAAGGCAACAGGGTTTCTCAGTGAACTGAAGACCTTTGTGTGGTTATAGCTTTTTCTCTATGGCAACCTGGCTTTTAAAGAAGCTGCCCCTGAGCTCTGGCTTTTCGTTTTCAGGATTGGTCTGGTCATTCACCTCTGCTTCACTGATCACACTTGGTAATGAAAGAAATGCTGATGCAGTGGCCTGTTTTATTCTTTGGCCATAACATCATTTCTGGGATTAGTAGTTCTTCTGTTTGGGAGGGGAAATACCACTAATTGCTTCTACATGCTTAAAGGAGTGTTCTAGGCTTACTTTCTTTTTACTAATATGCTCACCATCATTTCCAATAGACTGACTGATGGAAAAATTACCATCTTCTTAAATTATTTTCAAATAATTATAAGTAGACTAGAGGCCCAATGTGTAGGGTCCCTAGTGGCTGCCGGCTGCCGGCTGCCAGCTGGGTACTCCTCCTATTTTCCCAGTCACCTGCCACCATGGCCACCAGCCCCCTGGTGGAACTCCCAGACAACTCTCAGTTTGCATACTATGCTTTTATTATATAGGATTCTTCTATTTTACTCTTCCCCTGTCTGGGAGAGGGATGGCACGCTCCACTGCTCCTGATGAACCATTTTCTTGTTTCCCTGAGATATAGCCTGGAAGCTAGGTGATCCTCCAAATTAACAATCACACATAAGATCACTGACTGACGCTTGATCTGTTTTCTGACTACCCAAAAACACTTAGAATTGGGTGCTAAAATAGAAGAATCTACTTATAATTGTTTGAAAATCATTTCAAGAGATGGTATTTTTTTTCACTAGCCAGTCTATTGGAAATGATGATGGTGAGCATATTAGAACACTCCTGTAAGCATGTAGGAGCAATTACTGAGATTTCCCCTCCCAGAACAAATAACTAGCTTTCCTTGGACCTATGGATATAACTGTCCTTTAACTCTGAGTTGAGGCACAAATGTCTAGATGATTGATTTTAGTGATGTTATCTCCTTGGTATATCACCCAAATCTGTTAACTTATGCCAAGGTGTCACCAATAACATTTTATTTATTTGAGTCTTATTAAAATAAAAAGTTCTTGGGGTCCAAATTTCCTCATCTTTTAACATGATCATATCAGAGAGATAGTTTAGAAAAGTTGTTTTGATTCTGAAATATATGTTTTTTAAGTACTCCTGGGAGTATTTCAAGCTGTAATCAGTTAAAACCATTTCATATATGTTTGATATTGAATGAATGAATTTACATTTTAATGCAAATAAATTTTAGATCCCTTTTTAAAATTAGGCTTTATTATGGGGAAAGGAAAGATTTTGTAAATGTATTGAATGGGATTTAGAGACTAAATACAGGAAAGACAAACTTTACCCAGGTCAATTTTCCTATGGACATGCCTACTGATGAGTTTTGGAGAAGTTTTACTCACTAATCAACCACAGGAAAAATGAAGAATGTATGTGAGGAAAATCATTGAATTTTTATTTATTTATGTGTACATTGATGCCAGAGGCTAAAGCCAATAGTAGTGGGCATATTAATGCAAAAAGACTCATTGGAAGGCCAATGGACTTTGATATTCAGCAAGGCTGAAAATCAGCATAATATTGCCCTGCTGTGGGCTCAATGGCTGCAGGCAATTCCCTAATCTGATAATCCTTTTACTGTTTACCAAACTTTACCTTTGATATGCCTGTATGCATTCTTGGAGGGCAAAAACGTATTCAAGTGAATAAAAAGGGGACCGGCCAGAGTTTCAGTGTATTCTTCATGAAAGAGACACCCCTGGCCCTCAATGCCTTCTAAATTCATATTTCTTGTATAGTATTTTCATTCATGCATTGGCCCTTTCTTCAGATCCTGAACCTTAGCTGTGCAGGTTGCAGCATATTGACTTTAATGTATGTTAGCTTCATTTCTCTTTGGTCATATTCAATACCTGATTCATATATATTCAGTGTCATGAGATTGCCTAAATAAAAGAGAACAGGAAATATGAAGAGATAACATCTACTGAGTGTTTAATAAGTACTAGGCACTATGCTACATGCTTTGTGTAAACCTTTTCTATTAATCCTCACAACAAATTTGTCAGATAGATTTTGTTATTAAACTCATTTTATACATAAGGAGATGGGCTCAAAGAAATAATGTAGCCTGCCCCAAGTCACACACCTAGAACCAATATTATGGGGTTAGATGGACTGACTCTAGAACCAGTAGCTTAACCTCTACTCTAAAGAAAAGAGTATATTGGGTGCATATTATATCAATTTCATGTGGTTATCTAATTAAAATAAACTGTCACAACATAATATTAAGCAATCATAACATTAAAATAAAAAGTAATTTCTCTTCAAGAAATTGCAGGCAATATTTACAGTTCCAAGAACAGCTTAGATGAACTTTGAATGACAGAGCTCTATGTGGCGCCTCTGAACAACACTAACCTTTAAAATTTGGAAGGCCCTGTTGGAAAGCAGCTCCCAGAGGTGACCTTAGGGTGTCCCTGGTAAGATCAACCTTGAGTTCAAGTCCTGGCTCTACTACTCAAATGTATCCAGTTTCCCATGCTTTTATTCTTACTCCTATAGGGGCAACCCTCAATGGGGTTGTGATGATTAGTAGAGCTGATATAGGTACAGCCTACAAAGTGCTGTGAAAACATGTAGTTTCAATACAATAATAAACAGATAGGTAGAGTAGAATAGATAGAGTGTTTGAAGGGAAAAAGCTGTTACATTTTCACTTCTTAGTACAGTGACTCAGCTATTTTGTTTATCTGGACACTTTAGAATTATCATATCCTTCATAAAATTATCTGCTCAATAAATATTTGTAAATTTACTAAAAGATTGAACAAAGGCCATGGGCTGGTGAGTCTTGGAAAAAACTAAGACCTAATTCTTCTCTAGCCATTTAATAAATACAACTTGACAAGTTTTTGAGTAAGACTCTATGCTAGGTATTAGGTTTAGAGGTGGCCACTGCATCTTTAGACTTTACATAGAAGAAATAGTCTAGAAAGCATCTTTTCCAGAGCTTGGACTCCTAGGTCTCAATCTCAAAAAGTTACTAAGTTATGGATTGGATATCAACCCATCCAGTTTACACTCAGCTCCAGAAGCTAATAGCAATATTATTTCACAGTGTACTTTCAACTGTACATAGAGTCTCCCTTGATTCTAGAGAAGAGCACACCTCAGAACTTTTTCTAGAGCCCTTACATGCTGGTCATTCGAAAACAGGTCTCATTTTGCAATCTCAGAAAATGCTTCATGTCTAGGAAAAATGGAAAAATAGAATAATTTTAGCTATTTGTGTGACCTGATGGATGGATTTTGAAGTAACTAAGAATTCCTAAATCTTGATTTTGAAAAAAACAGTGACATAGTATATTTTTTTAATTTTAAAAAAATCTCACTTGAGGATATGTGAAAGGGTGAGGGCTATGCGCTCCCCCCCATCTTGCCTGTATCCTCCATGTTGGGGCCACGTGTAGCCTTCTTCCCGGAAGCCCAGGCCTCTGCTGGCCGCGCCCGGGATTTTAAACTAACCAATGACAATCAAGGGAAGTGCGCGCCATAGATATGACCACATCCTGTGTAACAAGACCCGGCTCACGCCTGGCCAATCGGCAGGGCCCACAATCCCCTTGCGTCACCCCCCTATTTAAGCCGGATTTTCCCATGGGAGGGCACTCTCTCTTCCTGTCGCCGGGGCCGGCCGGGAGCAGGGCCGGGCCGGCCGGGAACGGGGGTCAGTCTAGCTAGCCCAAAAATAAAAGGTCCTTCTGCTGTTGCATCGAACTGGCTCCCAGTGTGGAATTTTGGGGGATCTTGGAATCTGGGCATAACATATGTTCTATTGATTTTTAGAGAGAGAGGAAGAGAGGGGAGAGAGAGAGATTAGAGAGAGAAAGAAATATCGATGTGAGAGAAAAACATTGATCAGTTGCCTCCCATATGTGCTCCGGCTGAGGATAAAACCCAAAACTTTGGTATATTCCTGACTAAGAATCCAACCCATAACCTTTTGCTGTACCAGACGACACTCCAACCAATTCAGCCATCTGGCCAGGCCAGGAACACAATATTTTAGAAGTACAGACTGATAGTATAATAATGATAGTCATATTAAGTTAGAGGTGTTTTAATATATACAGACTGAATAAGCAATGACAGTAAATTTTCATTAATTTGAATAAAATAAATATAGTAACTAAATTAATAAAATCAGTTCTAGCTTGTACTTATAATACAGTTATATCACTTTTATGTAAATTATTTTATTCCATTTGGACATAGTTTGTTTTAAATAGGTAAACATTTTATGTTGCAACTTTCCACTTTTTTGCTTAAAATGACATTTTTCATAAGAAAAAAAAAGATACATTTCAAACTAATTTTTAAATTAGTTTGTTAAAATGTATGAGGTTTTTCTGTACTTGATACTCATCCTGGGGTTAAAATATGCTTTGAAATCATCTCATTAACTCTTAAGAAAATGATTGGATTTTATCCATATTTGGGGGAAAGGGCTTGTTCAACTAAGCTCCATAACTGCACAGTTTTGAATAATTATGAAGACTATTGCCAGGACTCAGCAATGCACTCCCACAACCCTCCACACCCTCTGGCTGAACTTCAGGGGTTACTTACACACCATGAGTGCCTATGCCAGAGCCCTAGATTTCACCATTGAAATGACTTTCAATTCTTAGACTAGATTGCCATGAAACCATGGGACAATAGTTGATTGCTGTGTGTCTTCACCGTAGTGATTCCTGGATCACCACGAACTTTGTATGTCATCATCTTTTGGGGCTTTTCTGATCAAACCTATCATTTTGTACGGAGTAATGTCAAGGTTTGGTAGCCATGGACATTCAGAAGGCATTAACTGGTATGCGTATTAGACTCTTGACTCCCGGTACCTAATGAACCATTACAATTTGCTCAGGTGCAAAAGATAAACCTGAGCTTTTAAAATAAAAGTTAGCCACACAGGTTTTCTAGAGAGAAAATGTAGGACCTACTTACTGACATCTCAGAGATGAATCCAACTGCTTGCTGAGTAGGCGGGTCTCCATTGGTTTCCTTGGCGTTTGCCTCACATGTTTCGTCTGAAGTACAGACCAGTGTTAATAGCATAATATTGATCTCAATTTTTTCATACCCTTAGGAGTAGACCCCTTCATTTAGTCATTGCTTTCGCAAGCATGCAATTTCAGGGT
Source organism: Myotis yumanensis (assembly GCF_028538775.1). NCBI lineage: Eukaryota > Metazoa > Chordata > Mammalia > Chiroptera > Vespertilionidae > Myotis > Myotis yumanensis. Next base: position 142,131,862 of record NW_027223754.1, read on the forward strand.
TCTGACATTTGAGTAAACATAAATGCTACAGCATAATTTGTAAGTTAATGATTTTCCAACATCTAAGTATTTAATATTCTGGCTATGTTTTCCATAGTTGAATGAGATTATGTAAGAATATTATATTACTTAAAAAGTATCTTAGGACATGTATGTAATACCTTAATCAATAAAATAAAAATAAAAATAATACCTTCACGTAATGGCGTTAAAATTTTTTCTCTTCTAGAATAAATTAATCTCTGGGAGCCTGATTTAACAAGCCTAATTCTAAGAGTGGAACTTTTTTTTATGCCTATCCTTTATTGCTAAGAAAGACATTATTGTATAGTAATTAAGAATGTGAACTCCACAGTTTTCCACTTGGGTTTGGATCTTGGCTTTAACACTTAATAATGATGTCACCTCATCAATAAAATGAAAAAAAAAGTAATAGTACTTATCTCCCAGAATTCATTAATTTTACAAATACTTATTGAATGGCATCTATGTGCCAGAAAGTTTGCTAAGCACCCACAATACAAAAGTTAACACCACATGGTCACTGCTGTCCTGGAATTTACAATTTTGTATAGAAATGTTGTTTCCTGAGGAGCAGTCCACTCAGCTCTATTCTGAAGTTAGTAGTGAATGTAGATTTGCTGAATTATTTAGACTCCTGTCATCAATATATTAACACGCTTGGAATGAGTGAATATTAATATGCTAACTTATTATGCAGTGGGTTAGGTGGAATAATGTATAAAAACTTAAAAAGGATAGAAAGTGAGATTATATGTAAACATTGTAGATAGAAGAGTAGATAAAATATAAGAAGGGATGTGTGTGGGGTATTGAGTGAGTGAATTTTCAATTTTATAGACTGGAAATTATGAGGAAAGCATTCAAGAGAATTGTGGTCTATGCTATCATAGTAAAAATGAAAAACAAATATTTTTGGACCTTGACAAGATGAAATTAAAAGAGAATTGCAGTGCCCAGCCGGCGTGGCTCAGTGGTTGAGTGTCAACCTATGAACTTGGAGGTCACGGTTCAATTCCTCAATCTCCAGTGTGGGGCATGCAGGAGGCAGCTGATCAATGACTCTTTCTCATTGATGTTTCTAACTCTCTTTCCCTCTCCCTTCATTTCCTTCCTGAAATCAATAAAAATTATATTTAAAAAATTAAAATAAAATAAAAGAGTTTGCAGTAATGAAGATCATAGAGAGTCTAAAAGTAAATCTTTATTTTAAGCAGTGCATTTGGAAACAAAAAAATAGAAATATGTTTTTGAAGAAAGAAGATTATAGGAAGTAATGTTTTCATGAAATAAGCTGCTTGAAAACTAAAGAACATTGATTTTCTAAAAATTCATATAGCTCTTTGAGTTATAGTACATTTCAAATTCAATAACCTCTCCATTCTGTTCTTTTGCAAACCTATTTTCCATCAAATAAGTTAAATGATACAAAGCAGGTCTCTGAACCATTCAGACATAGTATCATTTGACTATATGCAAAATTTAAAACACCGGGGTATAAATTATAATTTTAAAAATCGGAATAATAGTCCTTAAGGGAACTTATTAAAAACAATTCCAGCAGTAGCTGGTTTGGCTCAGTGGATAGAGCGTCAGCCTGCAGATTGAAGAGTCCCAGGTTTGATTCTGGTCAAGGGCACATGCCGGGGTTGCAGATTCAGTCCCCAGTAGGGGGTGTGCAGGAGGCAGCCAATCAATGATTCTCTCTCATCATTGGTGTTTCTATCTCTCACTCCTCTTCCTTTCTCTCTGAAATCAATAAAAAATATACTTTAAAAAATTCCAGTATCAATTGTATTATGAAGTAATTTTAAGTGAATCAAGGAACTTACTGTTTAAACATACTCCCAAGTGAATTATTTTGAAAATTTAAAATTATTTAAGTGAATAAATTTGTTTTATATATTCAAGATTTAGAGGAGTAAACCACTAAATTCTTTTGAACATTAAGTGGAGAATTATGAATGTAAATTGCAAATGCTATGTTTGAAGAGCCCTTATTTTTCTAGAAGCCTCTCTTGCATCCTTGGAACTATTCTAAATGGGAAAGAGCCAAGAAATTTCAAACCCTCAGGGGACTTCAACTCCCCCACCTGCTCCCCCACCCTTACTTTGCACAAACAGGGAGCCCTCACTAATTAGACTGCCTCTCAAGAAGGAAATGACTGCAGCTTCCTAGATATCAATTACAAACCCTGGTTCAGACTGTGGCCTCTGCTGAACCCCATTAATTCTCCAGGCTGCTTAAACATTATTAATCAAAAAATAAAATCGTGAGGCTGAATTGTAAACCGTTTTTAGCTGGGAAGTGTGGGGATGGTAATGTGATCATTTGTCAGCTGCTGTCCTAGGAAAGCATAGCATTGCCCATGCTGTGTGATTAGATATATAGAGCACAAAATTGGGAGAGACAAGGTCAAAATCTCTATTTGTTGATAATTTGAAAGGCTGGGGAAAACTTGGCTATGTGTTCTTTGGGGTATTTAAATAAATATTGACAGAAAATTACAGAGACTTGCCAATTGCCTTTTACTATTAGGTGAGCAAAGTGATAGGTTTATATTATTCTCCAAAATAATATATGAAAGACTATAACATGAGCCAGATGCTGCTGGATGAGAAGAGAGATTTTGAAACACTTAAGAACCTCTGCAAAGAATTTTGTAACTAGCAGAGATGTGTAGAGAGAGCCCCCAGTGAAGATGAATTTCAAGGTGTGCTGGGATGGATTGTTGAAGTGATTGCATGCTGGTAAATACACAAGTGCCAATTGTCTCTTCGGTGCCATTTCAGTTACCTTCAATGCAATTACAAGCAAAAGCCAGATACAAAATAGGCATAAACACAGCCTCACGGCCTACCTCCAAACCCTGAAGAGTAAATGAAAATATTTAAAGTGAGTAACATTTTGGGGAAAAAAAATCTCTTGGAAGAGTTCTTTTCTATACTAGAAGTAAATGAAGACATTGAACAAAATCATTCATACATAGTTTATAGATGGTTTAATTTCTCAATTTCAATGATAGGCCTTCCTCAAATTGCATTATAAAATGCTCTGAGCCATTCATTTCAGAGGGACTCACTGGAAAGGAATATTGAATGAACTGGGACATGATAAAAGTACAAGCACTTTTTACCTTTGGCCCAATATTTAACAGTACTAGCTTTGGAATAAGGAAGGTTTTATAAAGGAAATTGGAACTATACTGGTTTTGGCAATGGAATTTGAACAGATGTTCAGAAAAATGTACCAACTATAGCCCTTCACCCAGTGTTCAAGGCAATTCACAATTCTATTTACCTGCATGGCCCTGTATCCCGAGTGTGTCCTATTTTATAGCCAAGAGGAGTTGCTTATTGTCTGTTCTTCATACCCAATAATTATCACCATCATTTGTGTACACTCCATTGCCTATCTCTGCATGCCCAACCTGCTATTTAAGATCCAGCTCAAATATCCTTTCACTATTGGTCCTCGATGGATCACCTCCAGCTACTTCTGGTGGCTTAGTACTTTCTAACTTGTTTGATAGTTATTTGTGAGCACACTTTACCTACATGTACAAGACTTCTTGAGAGTAGAGTCTTTCCAGGCTTCATAGTAACTATAGCAACAGTAATTACATAAAGACTCCTAATAAATATTTATTAAATGCATGCTTCAATTATAAATGAATATATTTGCTACAAAAAAAGATTCAGAGGAAAATGCAAATGTTTCATTCGTCCCTTACTGAATTAGTTATTCATTTATCTGTAACAAATTACCACCAAACTTTGTAGCTTAAAACAACACACAATTTGATCTCAGTTTCTGTGGAGTCCTGGCATGGCTGAGTCCTCTGAGCCAGGTTTTCTCAGGAGACAGGGATGAAAGTGTCAGCAAGGCCTGAGAACTCACCTTAATGCATGACCAAGGATGGCTGTTGGACTGAGGGCCTCAGTTCCTTGTCTCTCGGCTACAGAGACTCCCGCAGTTTCTTGCCACATGGGCTTCTCCAACATGAAAGATTGTTTCATCAAAGTATACAAGCCAAGAAAGCAATAAAGAGAATCTGCTAACAAGACACAAGTTTCGATTTTATGAAACCCAATTATCAAAGTGATATCCAATCATCTTTGCCATATTCTATTGGCTAGAATAAATAAGTTATTGATCCCATTCATATTCAAAGGGAGAGGATTACACAACTGCATGAATACCAGGAGGTGGGGCTCATTGGGGGCCATCTAAGAGGCTGCCTATCACATTTACATAAAGGTTTTTGCACACTATGCACTTTAAGAGTTCCCTGCCCTTCCGTATACCTTTGCCTTATGTAAGACTTCTGAGTTTACAAAGCTTATCAATTCTTTAAGGTCAGATCAAATGTTACCTTCTTTTTAAGGTGTTCCTTAATTCCACAGATTGAGGTTAATTCTTCCTTTCATTATGAATCCACAATACTCAGTGTTCTTTCCCATGGCTCACATTTTATTTTGAATTCACCAGGATAAATATGGCCAGTACACCTTTATCTGCCATAATTGTTTTCCTACAGACAGGGGGTGGGGTGGGGGAAAACATTACAAAATCAAGGTTAGCAGACTTACTTTCTAAAGGCTATGTCTCTTGTAGGCAAATAGTACTATAGCTTGAGTGAAAAGATAATAGACAATGGGATATAGATTTCAGAGAACCTACTAGAGCTTAGTGAATATTGTCATTTATCTTACAAAATTTAGGGTTAAAAGCAATAACCCAGAGAGACATTTATTACAGTGCCTGGCATACAGGGGGAGTTCAAACAATAGTTAATGCCTTCTTTTTAAATTGTCTTTTCCCCCTTTCCCACATCCCTCCCCTCACTCACTATTTGAAAATGCGCCTTGAATTATAATACTAGAAAATTTTAAATCATTTACTTAATCATTCAATAAACTTCAAATAATTATTGAGCATTTTCTAGTCCCAGGTATTATTCTAAACATTAGGGGTACAACAGTAAGCAAATTGGGAAGAATATATTTTCTTGTAGTGGAACTTTCATTTTAATAAAGGGAAGCAGATCATAACCAATTGTGGCAGATGGTGACAAGTACTTTGGAGAAAAATAAAGTGGGGAAAAGGGTAAAATTATGAAGAGGGTACTATTTACACAAGATGATGAAGTGACATTTGAGTATGAAGTCAAAGGAAGTGAGAGATTAAACTATGTAAATATCTGGGAGAAGAACATTCCAGGAGAAAAGAAAGCACAGGCCTTATAAGTGGGGGCCTGGATGGTGTTGGAGAAATAGCAAGGAAGCTGGCAGAACTAGAATGGCATAAATCAGGGGACGGTGGTAAGAGGTGATGTTAGACAGCTAGCTGGGGGTAAAGAGTTAGATGATGGAGCAGATCATGTATGACCCTATAGCTCACAGGCAAGAGAATTCTCAGCAGAATAATATGATCTGAAAAATATTTATAAAGGACCACTTTAGCTATTATATAATGAGTAGAATTTAGGAGGCAGAGATGGAAGGAGAAAGACAAGTAGGCTCCACCCCCAGTGAAAGGAGATGAAATTTTGAAATATTTGTTGATTGATTGGGAATGGGATATAAGGGAAAAGGAATAGTAAAAGATGATCCCTAGGTTTTTAGCCCAGGTGATTATAGTAATGGTATTGCTATTATCTGAGAAGACTTTGGGAGGAGCTGGTTCAGCAGGAAGGAGAATCAGTAGTTTAGTTTTGAGTGCACTGAGACTGAGATGCCTCTTGCACATTGAAATTGAGATGTCAAGTGGAAAGTTAGCTTTATGGAGTTCAGGAGAGAGGTTGACTTCTGAAGGTATAAATTTGGGAGTCATCAGCTTGTGGACAGTATCTAAGAGATCAACCGAGGATTAAATACTAAATGTGGACAGAGGAAATAAGAGGTCCTTTTGAGGCAGGTTAGTAAAAAAAACAACAGGAAAATCCCCTGGCAAGTGGAATGAGAAAACTGAGTCAAATGGTTGAACAAACAGCCTGAATGGCTGAGCAATTAGCAGCCAGCTGATAAATCACAAGATTCCATCCTCCCTAACCAATGACACCTAAGAGCAGGTGGTTTAAACCTATCCTCCCTACCCAAAGATATTTAAGAGCAGGTGGTTTAAATCACCTTAGTCAGGGAGATAGATAACCAAAAGAACAAATTAGATCCAGACTAACCCAAGATAAAGGTAAAACTAACCAGAGGATGACCCCAAACTCCATTGTCCATCTGCTCATTTCAATGCATCAGCATACTAAACAACACACCCAGAAATCTAATGAGATTCTCCCCTGGGACCTAACCCTAAAATTCCAGCCTATAGAAAATAGATATACCCTCAGGACATAATACAATACTATACAGATAATATATTGTAGAATTGTATACCTGAAACCTATGTGATTTTTGTTGGCCAATGTCACCCTGATAAATTCAAATAAAAAAATACCCTCAGGACAAATGATGCCAGTGCACATTCTTCTTTGAGCACATTTTCACGCCTCCCCCCCCCCCCCCCCCCCCCCCCCGCCCCCTTCCTCAGGCACACACTTTGTTTCTTCTATCCGAAGTGCTAAGGGTCTCCATGAGACTTGCACCCAGGGGAGCAGTGAGCAGCATCAGCTCTTCCCAGGTTTACCCCCTGATCCTGTCTCCAGGAACCCTATCCCAAGCTTTAATAAACGTACTCTCACTTTCACCTGGACTTGTATCTTGAAATTTTTCCTGTGTGAGTCAAGCGCATGGAGGTCACCTGACACAAGCCAAAGGTCCAGGGGACTGTGCTGGGGCAGGACAGCCCTGTTGTCCTGCATTCTCCAGTGATGAGAAGACCTTGTTCATCTAGAATGGCACACCCTGTTTCATTGATTCTCCATCAGAGTTGGAATTTTTGGTTCTTCAGAAGAATAGGGCTCATGCCCTCAGTTTGCTGACAGGAGGCACTTCCTTCAGGGAGAGTGGAAACAAAGCGTGGTGAGAAAAAGCCTGAGGTAAAACCCTTAGCAGAGGGGATTAGTTAAGGGAATTATGATGGATTGCGTTAAGATTTGTGCGAAGATCAGCTTCAGGGGCTGGCAGCCTACAGGATGGCTGAAATAGAAATAAGCCTCTTGGGGGAAAGAGTCATATTCCCAGTTGAATCCCTGCATCTACTTTTTTTTTATTGGCAATATTTCAGAGCACTAAAAATTGTAGACAGTAAAACAGTTAAAAATAGCAATTAAACAAAATAAAAAATAAGAACAGTTAAATAAAGATTAATTGATACTAAAACTGGGTTAAATAAATGACCTCTTTTGTAGCAAGAAACATGAACTAACAATAATTAAGATAAAGTAGATTTTAAAATTAAAAGGTCAGTTAAAATTAAAAAAAAAACCTAAACAAGCTAAAGTGATAAAAAGAGGAAGTAAACAATGATTTGAAAGCCCAGGAGGTTAGCTAATCATCAGCTGAATTAAAAAAGGAGTAGCACAAGTTCTAATGATCAACCCGAGAGAGAGTCCCTTAAGGCTTAAGCTAAGGCCAAAAAGCCTGAAACACATTTCTTCTTCTTGGGCCTGGGTTCCACTGGACAGAGCTGGGGCCTTGACATTTCTCTCCATACTTCTCCTCTCTAATTTCTGGCATCTTCTGTGTGTTGGGGGAGGGGGTTCTTTACTCTCCCATTCTACCATGAGAATGTGTCTCATAGTCATCTCTCCTGGTTGTGACTCTATCCTCTGGCTATAACCGATGGAATAGAGGGAGTACCTGCCCCAAGTTAGAACAATCAGTGTCTCTTTCCTAGAAATCTAGATTTGTGACCAGGACCCACTTCATTAGGCCTGTTTTGGTTTTTTTTATAATGATAATAGTAATAATAAATAAATAATATTTTTGAGGATTTATAAGACTTTGACCTTTAAATGTGTTCTCTCAAATTTCTTAATAACCTTGTAAAGTAAGTGCGATTATTAATGAGAAAACTGAGAGGTTAGAGAGGTTCAATGGCTTGTCCAATGTCAGTTAGCCAGTAAATAGAAGAATTAGGATTTAGACTCACCCGTCTGACTCCAGAGCCCATAATCTTAGCCTCTGTGCCAGATGGCCATTTTAGAACAGAAGAGAGAGGAACTCGGGAACTGTGAGATGACCATCTTTTGCCTATGTGAACAGAGAACAAAAAATGAATTGACACTAAAGTGCATATCGAAGCCAAGATGAGAGGGAGATTCCTGAACTTCTCTTTTGAGTCTAGGTTCTGTTCTACCACCACTCATCACAAGCCCCACACCCCTACTTCCCCATAATAAATTTTTCCCCTTGGGGGTTAAGCTAATTCAATTGAATTTCCAGGACTTGCAACCAAGAATCCTAACTAATACAAGTATCTTTTCTTGATGTGGGCAACAGAGGACTTCAAAGTGTTGGAGGTGGTGAAAACAACACCAGGTATTAGACCAGTGGAGTCAGTCAGTACATTGATTCAGCAACCTCCTCGGCACTTAAATTCTTGCTAGGAAAGAATTCAGAGCCAAAACTCAAACATAAGAGAAAGTTTATTTAGAAAGTCACTTAAGAAGAAGTGAGCAGTAGAAGAAATGGGCTCAGGAAACAAGTTACAGAAGCAAAAGGGGCGTACTGGAGCTTAGGAGAGAGAAGGGTAAAGGTAATGTGCCTGAGGGTGGCAGAGAAGAGGGATGAGAAAGGTGCAGGCATGCTCCACCTCACAGTTCCTGAGTTCCTGTCTCTTCTGTTCTAAAATGGCCATCTGGCAGAGAGAGAGAGAGAGAGAGAGAGAGAGAGAGAGAGAGAGAGAGAACACTTTGGGTCCTTCTTCAAGGGTTTTAAAGGCTGAAGGTGTAAGGGAGGTTTTAGGGGAGGATCTCAATAGAATATTCATCAGCTTTTCCAGGTGTATCCTTTCAAGTTATGATCTCCACTGATTGGCCGACAACAGGGCAGGGGGTCATTAGTCAATGCAGCTGGTCCTGATGTCAGCTACTGCATCCGTTGTCTGGTTTTGCTGCTTTTCTGGGCCTGGAGCTGAAACACAACTGAGACCTAGATGTTGTCCCTAAGGGCTAATGCTTAAGGGAGTGGTCATGCAAGGGCCCAAATGGGAGTCACATGAAGCCACTATTTGGCCCCTTGTTATTCCTCCAAAGGGGGTTTATCTATCACATAAGTAGCAACATGACAGGGAGGAGAGGTCAGAGAAAGGACCAAACTGCATGACCACTGATATGGAAGTGCTACCATAGTAACTAGCTAGCTACTCTACACTAATAAAAGACAAAGATGCTAATTGACCATACCTTTGCTATGCTCATCGGCCAATCAGAAGAGTATGCAAATTAACCCAACAAAGGTGGCCGTTAAATTTGCATACTGCAGGCAGATCGTGCTGCACCGCACCGCCCGGGGCTGGCGGCAGCGCAATCCCCAGCTGCCGCCGCCCCAGCACGGGATCCGTGCCTGCCATGTGTGGCCAGGGGCAGGCTGGGAGGGCGGCAGTGAGATCCTAGCTGTTGCCCGACCCAGCGCGGGATTCGGGGGGCAGGCACCGCAGGATCGGGTGTGCCATCTGCCACCAGGGGAGCGGGCCTAAGCCAGCAGGGGGTTATCTCCCGAGGGGTCCCAGACTGTGAGAAGGCACAGGTTGGGCTGAGGCCCACCCCCCCCACCCCCCACCAGTGCACAAATTTTTGTGCACCAGGCTTCTAGTAATAATAGGAAAGGAGCAAGTGGGAGGCCACACATTGTAAGCATGGTAATCTGGGCAGTTTTATCAGGAATCTGCAACTTCACGCTCCACAGGGAACCATGGGTCCATTCACTGCAAATCACTAGGGGGAGGGATCCAACAAAGGGAGAAATGGTAGAAAGGCCAGTGAAGTCAGGGCAATGTGGGGAAGGTGCCTGCCTGTCCGTCTAGCCTGGGAAACCATGGATTGGCTAGAAGGGTTGGAGCCACAGCAAGTGCTAAAAATCCTGAAGAATTCATTGGATAAGCTCCTAGTTAAAACCCCTCAAACAAAGAAATCTGTTCCCTTTTTTCACTCCTGCTTGCTTGCACACGCTTGCTCCATGACCCACACTAGCCTGCCATGTGGCTCCACACACAATGGACTGCAGCTGGGAACACCAGCTAACCTAGCCAAATGCTGGACTGGACTGAACCTTGATGTGAAGCAGAGATTCTGGGCAGTGGCTTTGATTCCTGCTCTGCCGAAGACAAAATGGGACTTTCTCCATGGTGGGACCGAGGGAGATGGGACTTTGGAGGGGAACTCCCTTCATGTTTCATCACCAACAAAACTTTCCACGATACCTCATCCTCCTGTGGGGGCCTCAGGAAATTCTTGTTCCCGTGGCACCCCAAGAAGCCCATTTCCACCAGCAACAGGTGGGGACATGGAGGACACCCCACCGATAAGAGAAGGTCAGGGGGTGTAAACCACATACACAGGAATATGTCAGGGGAAGAAAGGTTACCCTGGGGGTAAGGTCCTTGTTTTCCCAGTTTTGCCTGTTGCTAGGCACCCAGGGCTTTCCATCCTGGTGACCTTCTGTACCTGGCCCACAGTCCTGACTGTGCTCATGTCTGTCTATCACAGGAGCTCCAAGCTTCCTTTGTTTGCCTTACTTCTATTGCTTGTTGAAAAAAAGAAAAGAAGAAAAGGCTTTTGGTCTTTGGCTCTCAATCTCCTTTCTCTATTATCTTTTTTTCCAAACTGTGGGTCCTTTGAATACTGAGGGGAAACACAGTTTCCCACCCCCAAAAATGCCTTTTGGGATGTTGATTATTTGAAACTGGTTATTTTTAAGAAACAGAAGACTCAAAAAAAAATCTTGACCTTTCCCTAACTGCCTGAAAATTTTAGATAGAAGGCCTGCTCCAGGAAGGAAGCTATAATCAGACATAGATAACTATCGTTTAATATGAACTAAGTGTGACAGGGAGGAACATGCCAAAGCCTTGCTCCATCAAAGTCCTCTGTGTCCCATTGTAAACAAAGGCCCAGCAAACATTTATTTTCCAAGCTTTTGCTTTTCTATCTGCAGGTGAATTGCCTTTCTGCTCTTTGAAGTGAAAACTGGCTCCCACCTCACACCCCTTCTCCTTAGCTAAAGATGCCTCAACTGCCCAACCTCGAATGTTCTCAGCTCTCATATTCTTATGGAACCCCTTTATTTATTCATAATAAATCTGGTCATTTTTTTTCCTGGTCATCTGTCTTATGTTAATTTAGTTATTAGTTCAGCCAGAAAAATTTAGAAAGATAGGAGAATATTTTTTTCTTCCCCATAGTACAAAGACAACAGGCTTCTTTTGTGTTCCTAAATCACTTTAGATATTCTGCAAATGCCATTTTTAAATAACATACTTAAGTAAATTAATATGATAACGCTGTTAAGAAAACAATAATAGGCCCAAATGGAGTCATTTACCCCAACAGAGCAAACCAAGACTTAGTTGCAGTTTCAACCTCTCCCAGAACTATGACCCTTAAACTGCCAATCTGAATTTTCCTGATTAGCAGTAATGAGGTAATTTGCATGATAAGACCCCTAAGGTTTCTTTTCTTTAAAAAGATTTTCTAGATGGAAACAATCCTTTTTTTTTTTTTGTAAAAAAAAAAAATAGATCTTCAAATTTACTTGAAATTTGTTCTTTAAAAATTTATATGTATTTCCTTATTCAAATGTGACTTCATAAAATATGTATTTGGGAATGATTTAAAAATCTATCTTTCCAAAATTAGAAGGTTACACATGCCCTGCTGGCATGGCTCAGGGGTTGAACCAGGAGGTCATGGTTCTATTCCCAGCTGGCGTGTAGGAGGCAGCCAATCAATGATTCTCTCTCATCATTGATGTTTCTCTCTCTCTCTTCCTCTCCTTTCCTCTCTGAAATCAATATATATATACACTAGAGGCCTGGTGCACAAAAATTTGTGCACTCGGGGTGGGGGGGTCCCTCAGCCCAGCCTGTGCCCTCTCGCAGTCTGGGACCCCTCGGGAGATGACCACCTGCTGGCTTAGGCCTGCTCCCTGGGAGATTGGGCCTAAGATGGCAATCACATCTCTCTGGCAGTCCGGCATTCCTCAGGGGATGTCCACTTGCCAGCAGGGAGCAGACCTAAGCTGCAGTCAGACATCCTTAGCGCTGCTGAGGAGGCAGGAGAGGCTCCCACCACCACCGCTGTACTGGCAGCCATCAGCCTGGCTTGTGGCTGAGCATAGCTCCCCCATGTGGGAGTGCACTGACCACCAGAGGGCAGCTCCTGCATTGAGCGTCTGTGTGTCATAGTGACCAGTCATTCCCAGTCTTTCTGCTGTTAGGGTCAGTTTGCATATTGCCCTTTTACTATATAGGATAGAGGCCTGGTGCACGGATGGGGGCCAGCTGGTTTGCCCTGAAGGGTGTCTCGGATCAGGGTGGGGGTCCTGCTTGGGTGCCTGGCCAGTCTGGGTGAGGGGCTAAGGGCTGTTTTCAGGCTGGCCAGCGACTGAAGCTCCCAGCCTCTCCTTTTTTTCTTTTATTTTTTTTTAATTCTGGGATTTATTTACCTTCTATAATTGAAACTTTGTTGCTATCACTGGAGCTGAGAGCCGGCTCCAGCTCCGTGGCCACAGCTGGCTGAAAGCAGGCATCTGGGGTTTGTTTAGCTTCTATAATTGAAACTTCGTTGCTTTCGGAGCTCAGAGCTGGGCCGCAGCAGGTGGGGAACCTTGGCTTCCTCCATCACTGGAGCAAGCAAGCCTCCTGCTCGCTTCAGCTGCGTGGCTGCTGGCCGCCATCTTTGTTGGTGGTTAATATGCATATCACCCAGATTAGCCAATGGGAAGTGTAGCGAAGTTATGGTCAATTACCCTTTTTGTCTTTTATTAGATAGGATATTTTTTAAAAGGTCACACATTATATAATTCCATTTATATGAAATATTCAAAATAGGTAAATCCAGCCATAACCCATTTGGCTCAGTGGATAGAGTGTCAACCTGCAGACTCAAGGGTTCCAGGTCAAGGGCATGTACCTTGGTTGCGGGCACAACCCCAGTAGGGAGTGTGCAGGAGGCAGCTGATCAATGTTTCTCTCTTATTGATGTTTCTAACTCTCTATCCCTCTCCCTTCCTCTCTGTAAAAAATCAATAAAATATATTAAAATAAAAAAATAAAAATCATCATTCTCCCCTTTAAAAAAAAAAAGGTAAATCCATAGAGACAGAAAGCAGACTGATAGTTGGCAGAAATGGGAAAAGGGTGTGATAGAAACTGCTTAATGGAGATGAGTTATTTTGGGGGCAGTTGCTGGGAGCCAGTCCATCCTTGCTGTTTCAAGGGACCTGGCATATATGGCATACTGTTCTTAATATGTTTGTTCACCTTCTTGGTGCTATGTGTTTTAACCAAGGTCACCTCTCCGAGAAAGGTTGTTTCCCCAGGTAGGGATTTTTCCCTGAAGTTAGGGAGGGGATAAAACCCCTTAACTAAGTGCCAGGCGGGTAGTCAATCACTTTAACTAAGAACAATCATGCTTAAGCTACATAATCTTTACTCCCTGGAATGGAGATAAGAAACACCCTAACCTTTGGAATAGAAATTGACAGGATTAAAATCAACTGGTATAAATACAGATGTAACAAGACAACAGGAGACAGAACCCAGAGAACCAACATACAGAACCTAGAGACAGGACTTGGCTGGAGATCCTACACAGAACCTAGAAACAGAACCTAGCAAGAGAACCTGGCTGGAGAACCTAGAGACAGAACCTAGAGATAGAACCTAGCAAGAAAACATGGCAAGAGAACCTGACTAGAGATCCTGGCTAGGCTGCTGGTCAACTGAATGCTGTCTCCCTGTCATTCCTTCTTCGCCGACTCTGTCCACACCTTTGGGGACCCCTGGACCTGCTGGGGATGGCCCCAGCAGGCAGTGATGAAAATGTTTTTACACTAGATAGAGGTAATGTACAACATTGTGAATGTACTAAATTCCCTGAACTGTTCACTTATAGTGGTTAATTTTGTATTATGCGAATTTCAACTCAATTGTAAAAATAAAATAAAAATAAATAAATAAATCCTGAATTCTGGAGGAAATAAAAGGCTATCTTTCATTCAACTGGCAGCTGTCTGAGCTTCAAGTCATTGTGTTGAGGACTCTGGGTCAGTTCTGGACTTAGGCCTGGGGGCTTTCTCACAATTGTTATGTCATGCTACAATTCCTTCCTCTGAAAAATAGGAGTCAGAACTCTCACCAGAAGAGCATGACTCAGCAAAACTTTCTTTGCTTTATTCCTGCAAAATGCTATATGTGAATTATAACCAAACACTTGAAAAGCATGGGGCTTTTCTCTAGTCTTCTTTATAAATGTATTTTGCATGACGTTGAGAAGTTCTGTGGAGTCATTACTTTATATGACCTCTAATGCCTAGTCAGAAAGCACAAGTGTTAGTTCCCTGAGTGGGAACTAACATGATTTACATGTTTGTCACACTGTAAATCACCTGAGGTATAAAATGAGAAGTTGACCTCAAAGGAGAATCAGACAATGTCCTCAGTGCTAGAAAATGGTAATCCTCTTTCTATTGGTCCTTTTAGGATGAAGACAGTCTGAAAGCTCTTCCTGGAAATTTCACAACAGTGCAGGGGTATGTCTTTATCATCAAAGGCTAAGAAATCAATGCCTATGATTACTTAATGTCATCTTATGTGTAAAACAAGAGATTTTGCTAGAAAACCCCACTCATGGATGCCTGTCTCTGATAGTTCAACTTTCCACTCATCGAATTATAAAAGAACCATTCGTTTATGACTTTTGAAACTGGCAGGGGAAAAAAAAGACTCTCCCTGTTTTTTTGACCAAAATTTCTCCTAAAGTTATTTCTTTATTCGTGTTCTTGAAAACTCCTTATTTCCAAAGTTCAGGTGGCTTTTCATTCTTGGCCAAGCTCATATTTATCAAACAAAATAATCAGATGAATCATAGACTTTTAGAACTAGAAAGCATGCAATTTCAAGGAAGGATCCAGAAAATGAAATTCAGGGGGGAGTTGATGGGTTTTTACTGGGGAAGAAGAGAAATAGTAGCCAGAAACATCTAATCTACCCCTTGATGTGACAATAGATCCCAGTTCTTTGGGGCTCTTGGGATTAGATATTTTTTGCCTCTTTTAGTTGGAGGACATAAAGATATAGAGAAGCTTAATGCCTGCCCTCTTAACTTATTTTTTAAAAAGCAGTATTTTGTATTACCACAATTCAACAATATATTTCATAGGTTCATAGACCCAAGGAGACTTCAAATCTTTCCGGGGTGTGCCCGGCCCAACTCTTTCCCTGACACATGGTTTCTTAAATGCCATTTCTTCTAAGAGGTTATGTGGCCTCTGCTCCAACATTTGAAGTGATAGGGAACACCACTTCATGAAGCAGCACAGATCATTTATATATATCTGTGCTTGTACTCTTTTTATCATATATAGAAAGTTGGGATCACAGCAAATGTGCATATATTTCATAGTCTGCTTTTTTTTTTTTTTACAATTGACATGTCACACACATTTTTCAGATTAATACAAAGTCTTCACTCTGGTAATTGTAATGGGCTTCATATACTCTGTAATTTCCTTAATCAATATGTGTATAACCATGCCTTAATTCTTTTCTTTTATAAGTAAAAATCAATCCTATTTTGTTTTGGGGCAGTTTGATTATTAGACCCTAAATAGTTCAAGATTTAACTTTCACTCCTTGGTGCTAACTGTATCTTCTAGAACAGCAGTGAGTAAATCTAATCTCTCTTACATGAGACAGTTCTTTTCAGTGTTTTTAAAATGCTATCATATTTCCTCTGAAAATGTGTCTTTTCCAGGGTAAACATCCCGAGCTCTTTCAATCGTTCCGCACAAGTTGTGGTTTCCAGACCCTTCACAAGATTGTTTGTTCTCCTCTGGATAAGCTCCAATTTGCCAATGCTCTTTGTAAAGTATGGTGCCAGAATTAATTACTGTAATAACAACAAAAATAATAACCACCATTTATTAAGTGAGCACAATGTTCCAGGAACCGGGCTAGAGGCTTAGCTCATTTAATCCTCACAAGCCCTCTAATGTATGTGTTATTATTCTTATTTTTTTAGATGAGGAAGCCTGTTCTAATATGTTAACTAACTTGTCCAATCACACAGATAAGAAGTGGCAAGGCTCGAATAAAAACATGTGTTGTGTTCTGAACCACCTTGTAAAGCTCCAGAGTTTCCCAGTCATGCAAAATCTAGAGCCTGGTTATTAAACTTTTTGAGGACATCTAAGACTGCATTATCTTGACTGGTGATTTCATATTTATGAAAAGTATGACAGAGCTCAGTTCTTCCTGGAGACGTAAAAACCCCAATTCCTTCATTCCTCAAATATGTATTGAGTGCTTCCTTCCTGCCAGGCACTATTTTAGAAGCTGATAATACACACATGAGCAAGGTATATAACAGTCCTTTCATGGAGCTGACCTTCTGTTGGCGACATCATGCCAACATCTAATTCATAATGTAGAATTAGACATTCTACAGGGAAGCAAATAAATAAATAAATAAATGATAAGTGACGTAACAAGACAAAGTAACGTGCTAGAAAGTGACAGTGTTGGGGACCAGGTGTGAGACAATCAATATGGAATTTGGTGATCAGAGGAGTCTTCTTAGAGGAGGTGATATCCGTCCTTAGGCCTGAATGAGGAGGAGGAGCCAGCCATATGAAGATCACAGGAAAGAGCAGTCAAGGCTCAGGGAGCAGCAAGTGCCAAGTCCTGGGACCAAAATAAGTTTAGTGAGTTCCAGAAACATAAAAAGAGGAAGTGATGGAAGAATGGAGGAGGATAACTTCAGAGATACAGGTAGGGATAGATCATATAAGGCCCTATAGTCCATGCAAAGAATTTTGGATTTTTTTTTTCTAAGAGTATTGGGAAATCTATGCTGGGTTTTATGCAAAGAAGTAGTCTGATCTAATTAACCTTTTGAAACAGTGACATCACTACTGAGTAGAGAATGGAATATAAGGCGTAAGAATGAAGGCAAGGAGATGAGTCAGAGGCAGGCTATTGCAGCTGTCCTGGCAAGAAATGATGGTGATTCTGATCAGGTGGTAGCTGATTTAATTATGACTCAACTCAGTGGAGCGAAGTGGATGAGTTCATAAAAAATGGAGGAAGGATGGACAAAAATTCCTGGTAAATTGAGTTGAGTCTGATAAGAGACAGATATTGATTTAACTCTTAGATTTGGAGTTTGGTGGGAGTGCTATACATACTATGTGCTAAATATAGTATTACAGAGATATACTATGTAAAGACGTCTATATACTTTGTACAGGCCATTTACATCTATGAGCTAATTTATTTCTCACCAGAGTCCTGTGATATAGCTGGTATTTCTGATAAAGAAACTAAGATTTATAAAGGCTAAATAACTTGCCTCAGGTCATGAAGGTAGTACATCAGGAAGCCAAAATTTGGACCCAGGTGTGCCTGGCCTCCAAAGCAGTGCACTTTCTCCTGTGCTACAGCGCCACCCCTGGGGCTCCGTCAGGATTGCAGCTGCCCATGAGGTGAGGGGTAATTAGATCTCCCAGCCAAACATCTATGGAGTCATGTGTGGGGACATGTTCTATTAGAAAGAGTCTCCTTGTTGCCGGCCTCCCTCTGGTCTCTTTCAGGGCTCCGTTTCATTTTTTGGAACCTCTGTCTAAGGGATGTAGGCACGTTGGGTGGGGTCAGAAGTAAATGAAATGATTAAGCGTAAGGAGAAAGTCATTTCTGAGAACTGATGAAAAGATTGCAGCTTAGCTCAGTGATGACTAAAGAGGACATCAGCCTATAAATATTTCAGGGATGGAAACAGCAGGAAGAGGGGATTTTTTTTTCCTTCTTCAGAAAGTAGAGGAACTGCATGAAGGGACAGGCAGAAATTAAGAGTTCCTAAATCTGCTCTTAACTCTACAATGTTGGTAGCTTATCATAACTTTGTGTCTAAATATTCTCATCTCAAAGGAATGAGTTATGATTGAATGCAAACAATTATCCCTGTGGAAAGGCATCAAAATCCACAGAAAATACTTTTCAACATTTTATTTATTTATTGGATAAATATTTATTAGCTTTCTACTTTGCAAGAAGAGGATTTTTGGCCAAAATATAGATGTCCACTTTGGTTTTTTGTTTGTTTGTTTGAGGTTTTTGTTTGTTTATTTGTTGTTTTTGGTTTTTGCTGATTTACACTTCTTTTCCTCAATAACATGGTATTTTTTTTTTATTACCATGTTTAAATGGTATTGGATAAAAGAAAGTCCTTTTAAAGGAAAGCATTTTGGGTTAATTGAACTTTCTCCCCCCAGTTACAGTTGACACATAATCTATTAGTTTCAAGTGAACAACTTAGTGACTAGACATTTATATAACTTACCAAGTGATCATGTGATATGGTGTCCATTTAAAAAAAATTTTTTTTTTTTTAACAATGAAACCATTTTCTAATGGTACATCTATTATCATGAGTGTTCCTTCACAATAATTGTCTATCTGTAATGAGAATTACTCACTCACTGAAACATATTAGCTATTGTAGTGTTCCGGAGTCTTCAAGGAGTCTGGAGAGAAAGGGTAATGCTGGTACCACGGGTCCCTGGGGGCCTGAATAATGCTACACACTAAAGAATGGGAGGCTTAAATTTCAAACACAGGCCAACCATTTCCTTGTGTTTGCCACAATGTACTTTTGTCTGCACATTTGTTAGTGAAATGAGAGAACACGGCTGCTTGATAACACAGGGACAACTGTCCGATACATTGGGTGCACTATCTCCCCATGTACTGTATGAGAAGTCTCTCTCAGGCTGCTGAGGTGGAGAGCCTCAGTTTGTCAACTACATCCCGGCTGCTTGCAAAAGAGCTAAAGCTGCTGAGGGGAAGGCTTCTTGAAGAGTGCATACCATCCTTCTCAGACATGTTTGAGGTATCACATTCTTTTTCTGATGTTTTTGGCCCCCCGGTCTTGCTAGTTTAGCATGGTTTAGGCCAGTGGTCGGCAAACTGCGGCTCTCGAGCCACATGCGGCTCTTTGGCCCCTTGAGTGTGGCTCTTCCACAAATCACCACATGCGGGCATGCACATACAGTGCGATTGAAACTTCGTGGCCCATGCACAGAAGTCGGTATTTTGTGGAAGAGCCACACTCAAGGGGCCAAAGAGTCGCATGTGACTCGCGAGCCGCAGTTTGCCGACCACTGGTTTAGGCCATTCTGCAGCCTAAAGGTTAAAGATAAATCCAAATGAAAGTGTCATCTTAATGGGTTTTGAGTAAACTCCCAAATGACACCCCCACCCCAGTGTTGTTTATAAAAGTTACACCTGCAAAAATGGAACTGAGTCCAATGAGGAAGGACGCGGCATTTTGCCTGAATATGTGAAAAATGAGTGGGGTGTTGTCTGTATCCCCGCAGGCGATGGGCAGTCTAGTTTGTAAATGAGCATTGTTTCCTGGGCACCACCTTTGAGTTGAAAATGAGTCACACACTCAGGGAAAGAATGGTACCATCTTCTTTTGTCTAGCTCTGTATGCTTTTGTGGTTGCTGAATTTGTCTTAATGGGGATCTTGATTGTTTCCCTTTTTGAGGCAAGTTATTAGAATTTATTTTTAATCTGGAATAGGATTCATTTAAATATATTGTCCTTGGCTCATAAATTGATTCACAGCCAGTATTTAAATTACAGGAAAATTCTATGGGGGAAAGGCCTTTTAGGTTCATACAGTCATCTAGAAACATAGGTCGGTTTCCAAGTGTTTTAAGTAGTTTGCTTTGAAAATAGTATTAAGTGTAATGTTGATACTCTGCACCAGCTACTGTGCTATGTGTTTTGTGGGGTTTTTTTTTTTAAGATTCTTTTTTTTTCTAACCCATACAACGTGTCTAAAATGCAGTTATCACTGGCCCTTTTTTATAGCAAAGGTGAAAACAAAGGCCAGAGACACTAAGTAACTTGCTGGAAGTCAAGAGCCGGTCAGTGAATGAGCTTGGATTCAGACCCATTTATGTTTCACTTCAGGGTCTGGGCTCCCTCCGTTAGGACCCCTGCCTCTTTGAAAAGATCATTTGATGACAAGTTTCTCTCAATTCTTATTAGAAAGAAGACGGTCATAAAGTAAAAAGAGTAACAATAATTTCCTCTCCTGTTTATAAGTAAATTGTTTTGTAAATTAGAAAATGTTTCCCGTCTCTTCTAGTTGTACGAAGAGGCTTGGGTACATGTGGAATAACCCCCATGATTCAGGGAATTCTGGTTGTAGTCTTGGTTTATCTCAAGGTCATGGTGTTTACCCAAATTCATTGGGATACGCACATGAATTCTTGCCCCATTCCCGTTTTCTTGGCGAGGTGGAGGCATACGATATGGATCAGATTCTGATGCAGGCTTGAGTGAGACATTTCAGACTGCTGGAGGAAGAGGAGGAGACCCCAGAACAGTAAATTTAATGGGGAGGAGGGACAGCTTTATGAAAAGGAAACAATCTGAATAGTGTCAGCAGAGGCTGTGGAATCTAAAACTACTGCTGGGCATCGGCAATTATAAACTATTATTTCAGAAAATCCTGCAGAATTGTCAGCATGTTAGAGCCAGAAACTGATAGTGTTCAGTTTCAGTTATCAAGGGCAGCTTCGGACACTTTTCTCTTATTCTTGCTGACCACGGGAGGAAGGCACACCTCCGAGGAGCTTACCATTTCAGTTCCGGGGTTTTACTACCTATTATTCTGGCTTCATTAGCTTCATTAGTTCTGTTTCCATGTTTACATCAGAGTCAAAGTGGCACCACCGAGTGTGGGGCACATGCCAGTTTGTCGCGTTGGGGAAGGACAGCATCTCCAGTCTCTGTATCACACAGCTCTGATCTGATTGGTTATGTACACTGAGTTGGATTCTAGACCTTTTTCTTAACTGATTATAGAATATTAACCATTCCCCCATCCCTTGGCAAAAAAAAAAAAAAAAAAAAAAAAAAAATCACATTTGGCAGTCAAGGTCAATGACCCTGTAATAATCTCTACCTATGCGTGCATTACTAGGAATTTGGTTTACTTGCTGCTGCCTCCCTGTATTCCTCCAGGTGCAAATTGGAGACAACTTCCCTTTACCTGCTTCTCTATTTTTACAACTTGGCATTCACTTCCTCTAACGACCATATCTGATTGGGGAGCAGTGAGCTGATGCAACTGGCAGAGTCTCTGCTCACCAGAAAAGGAATGAGTTCCTTTCCGTCACAGTGGAGCAGGGGAAAGGGCAGGGTCGTGCTCAGCCAGTCCTAGCGCATTCCTACCCTGCGGGCCACACCTTCCCTGAGGATGACAAGGCCTGTTCTTCCTCACCTGCCACGTCCACATTTCCGTCAGAGGCGTTTCGGAAGAAAGACTCCTGTGTCACCTTCACCAGCTACCCCAGCCTCCTCTGACTGTTCCCTTCTCTTGCTTCTCTGGCATGCTTAGCCACGCTCCACTCTCAATGAACACCCACTCGATTACTTCCACGGTTGTATCAGTTAGAGTGCATTTAGTCACCGGTATCAGAAAACACAATTCAAATGGCCTTAAGCCATAAGAAGGATTTACTGGCTCACATAACTGGAAGTCCAGAAGTCTGTAGGTGTGTCGGATTGATCTGATGCTGGGGAACAATTGCATCACCCAGGACCTGCTTTCTTTCCTCTTCTCTAATAGTCCACTGTCTCAGCTTCATGCTAAGGCCGCTGTGCTGCTGTGGTCCCGACATGACTGCCCACAACTCCCAGGTCTACGTACTTTCACTTCCCGAAGAATCAATTACTGTTTACTCCAAAGCCCCAGCAAACCCTCCCCGCTGTCTTGCGGGCCACACATGTATTCAGGGTCAGGTGGTAGTTCTGATTTTCTTAGGCCCTCAGAGTATGTCCTTTTCTTGTAACCAGGGCTGGCATCAGTATTCCCGAAGCTCACGGGCTATGCCCTACCCCCGACCCCCTTACCCAAAAGTATGGGTAAGCCAAGGGGCCTGGGTCCATTTCATTAGTCAAGTGCTATCATTTATGCCTAGCGTGACCTGCAAGCTCAGACTCTTCATATCCAGGATTAATTCCAACCCTGTCTGGATAGATAAGACCTGCCTTTATAGGAAGTTTCGGTCTACCTGAAAGTGGTTTGGTTCCTGTGGCTGAATACTGACTCTCATACGGATGATAACTGCTTCCTGTTAACTCTTATGCCTCATCTGCTTATCTCTGTCTTCTCGACTTCTTCACAACAGGACTTGGATTAGCTGGACCACTTGGAGGTTCTGGGAACACAGTTTAAAATACAAGATTCAGTTCTTGATTGAAAGGGACACAGTTTTTAAAAATACTGTTTTCTGGGAAAGATTAGAAATTAGGAACACATTCCAAAGCACAGAGGCTCAGAGGTGTGCTGGAGCTGGCTCATACTGGCTCCTTACAAATGATCATTAAATTTTCAAGAACTTTGTGAGCTCATTGCTAAACATACCATTATTAAGAATTAAAGTACACAAAGTTAAAATTAAATGAATTCTGTTTAAAATAAAGTTAATAAATACTCCAAATTCATCATTTCCTATTTAGTTTACTACAGTTTACTATTAGCTATGTTCTTGAAGCTATTTCCATCTATTATACATATTAGTCTATATTGTACCCACAGGGATACTATATACATACTGTATTATGCTATACAATGTGTGTTAATGTGCAACTCTGCCTAACTCTGCCTAACTCTGCATTTGGTGACATTCTGTTGGTAGCTTGAAATTGGCTAACGTGCAGCATTTAAACCATAGAAACTGGCAAACACTATATATCAAGGATTTTTAAGTTAGTAAACATTTGCCAGCACACTATTGGCTGCTTTTCCAAATGTAAAACAAGAATGATAGCAGTATTTATATTATTAGCTTGATACGAGGTTACAATGATATAACTTATATAAAGAATCAAGCTCACAGTAATTTAGCTGATGAATCTTGGCTATGACCATCTCCTTCCCCATCTTGTTAGTAAGAGTATATTTAACATCATACTATCTTTAAGTACTGACTCAGGGTGATGGTTAGAGGTATGCAGTAATATCACACTGTGAGGTGGTACGGTTATGGGAAGACATAAGGCCCTGTGAGGCATGAGACAGAATGACCTACCATCCTGTGCGACAAGTAGACCCCACCCTGCAGCTCACAGACTCTGATCCTGGTGCTGGGGCAGGATAGTGAGAAGCTAGAAAAATTCCTGGGCAAGTGGAATGGGGAAACTGAGACAAAATAATGAAAGAAGGCTAACAATTTGAGCAATGTACAGCCAGCTAGTAAATTACAAGGTCTTATCTTCCCTAACCAAGGACACTTAGAAGCAAATGATTTACACATTCCAGACCATGAAGGGGCAGACCCGCCTCAGTCCCAGTCTCTCTTCAATGAAATTCTTTAAAGGTGAAACTAACAGAGAATGAGCCTGACCCCTCTATACATTCATTTTGATGAACCAACACATTGAAGGACACATTTGGAAAACTAATGACTATTCTATTAAGACCCTCCCCTGAGACCTCCTCTAGGATTCCCACCTGCAGAAGATAGATAAAAGCCCTCAAAACAAGGTATGCTGGCACATACTTTGAAAAAACAATCTCTGGGGCCCCCATGGGACTGAACCTGTCTGCAAAGTCCCTTTTCTCTGACTTTTCAGTGAGCCAATAGCAGCCCTACCTTGGCTCACTTCTCTCCTATAATGTCTCTAGAGATTCAAAGCAGCCCCAGCTACACTCTCTCCTGTTGCTTCTTCTACCCTTCCTTGTTTCACTGTCCCCAGCTTTAATACATGTACTCTCAAAATCACCTGGGTTAGCCCTAGCCAGTTGGCCCAGTGGATAGAGTGTCGGCCTGCAGATTGGAGAGTCTTGGGTTCAATTCCAGTCAAGGGCACATACCTTGGTTTCAGACTTGATCCCTGGCCCTCGTCATGCCCTATGTGGGAGGCAACCAATCATTTTTTAAAAAATCTAAACAGTGATAAACCATACCTCTCCCCGAGAGGACAGAAACTTCTTTGATTCTGTTTATTTTAATAAAATTTATATTTCCCAGTATACCCACCTTATATAGTTGTAGTGATAAGACAAGTACCTAAAATGCATGGATATCACTTTCAGTCCAAAAATCTATATATATATAAAGCCAGTGACCATAATGGCCATAATGACCATAATGACCGGTTGCTATGACACCCACTGTGGCCAGTGAACTGGCCTGATCGGGGGTGGGGCCAGCTGGCCAACCTCATAGCCCCTCCCCCCTGCCTGCCTGACCCTGATAGGACTCTCCCACCCCGATCAAGAGCAGGCCTATGGCCAAATGCCCCCACCCTGGTCTGCCAGCCCCTGATCGCATCCCCACCCCAATAGGGGGCAGGGCTGGCCAGAAAACCTCCTGCAGCTCCTTCCCCCATCTGGCCATACCCTGGTGGTCCCCCCAACCAGGCCACACCCCAGATTTCCCCCCCACCCCATCAAGGGCAGAGCCAGCTAGCCAACCACCCATGGCCCCTCCCCCAGGCTGCTGGCCCCCCTATTGGCACCCCTTACCCCATTCAGGGGTGGGGCCAGCCGGCCCACCACCAACAGCTCCTCCCCATGGCCCCGTCCCCAATTGGCCCTCCCAACCCCAATCGGGGGCAGGGCCCGCTGGCCAATCACCTGTGGCCCTTTCCTCCAGCCAGCCCGGCCCTGATCCAGCTGGCCAACCCTGATCCCACCATCTCCTCCTCCCAACAGGCCCAGCCCCGATCTACCTGATTGGGGCTAGGCTGGCCTGACCCCACCCATGCACAAATTTGTGCACTGGGCCTCTAGTGATATAATGAAATTATTTTGCCACATGATTCTCTCATAAATTACTGTAAAAGAAGAAAATAATAAAGAGAAGCAGAAGCTCCATATTCAATAATAGTAAAAGAGAACTATGACCCTGAATCACAACATATAAAAGCATAAAGCAGATGGAAGAGTGATGACATAGTATCTAATTCACTTTAAACATCTGCATTCAGGTAAGTAATGACCTCACAGTTCTTTCCAAACGTATGGTTCTATATTTTATTTACATCATTGTAGCTGAAGGGCCCATTCGAATGGTTTTTCCAAAATAAGAATGAGTCTGTTTGGATTTAATTCTCTTGCTTATTTAGTGGCAATCAACCTGCAAGATCTCTAAAAAAATTTTAAGGTTAGTCTCAAAAAACAAAGACCCCGTTTTCTCTAAATACACCATTTCATGCTCACTGCAGACAGAGTAGTCCACAAGGTCATGCCTCGCTCTTTGGCTTATGCCTTCCTATGGGAACAGAGGGCTTTCTATCATCAAATATGGCATCCACAGAGCTTCAGATTGCACATGTTTACCTTTTTGTTTAAGTAAAACAGAAGGGAATCATCGCTTTGAAAACCTCAGGATCCCGCCTGTCTTTTTCCTCATCGGTACCACTGAGCACTGCTGCAAGCCAGGTATGTACTTCTGTGGGGCTTCTCACTGAGCCCGTACTGCGGTGGCAGAAGAGCCCATGCCAAGGTGGCTGAGTCTATAGGACATTTTGGAATTTTCTGTATTAAGAAGTGTAATTGGTCTTACCTGGGGTAGAACCAGTCGGATACGCAGAACTGGGAGGGCCACAGAGCCAGGTCTTCTTCCCTCGGTTCCTATATTAATAGTAACAAAACAAGTTGAGGAATGGTTTTTCCTCAGAGCTCCCTCCAGCACAATAAGCATTTAGGTGAAATCCTTTCTGATATTTATTAAGCCTCTCTGACCACCCTCAGAGGGGATTCAGTGGGGGAACATTTGCAGAATACAGTATTTGATAACTAACTGCTTTGCTATAGTGTTCGGATATGTGGTGCATATCCAAGAAAGAAAATGTAGCCTTTGCACTCTGGGAGTTGACTGGCCTAATTATTCTACTCAGACCTTTTATCGTGAGGAAACAATTTATTCCTCTCTCAACCTGGTTGTGGTTAATGAAATAAATGAGAAAATAAGAGATTGTGGGAAAGAAGCTGAATTAATTGCACTGGGGTATAAGCTTCAGCTTTGGACTAATTAAGGGATAATGCTTATTTTAAAGAGTGAAAATTCCGAGTAAGGACCCTTTTAAAAGAAATGTGCTAACCTCACTTTCCAACATGAATAATTACAATAGTGGTTGGAAAGCAGGCCGAGGCCATGGCAGGCCTGCTCCCAGGAACAGGAAACCCTGCCTCCAAATCTGCATATTGCTTGCAAAGCTGTTGCTGAAGTGCTTATCCAACTTCCTTTCAAAAAAGGAAGCTTCTCTTCCCAAAAGCAGTAATGTCAACATGGGCTCTCTTTGTGGCACTCAGTAGTCGGCTTCTTCATTCATTTATTCATTCGATGAATAATTTTTTTGAGGACCTTCTGTGTGTCAGGCACTGTTCTTGGCCATGGGGATTCAGCACTGAATAAAAAAAGGAAAAAAAAAATCCCATCCCTCATGGATCTTTGGAGAAACAGGGAATAAACCAAGTAAATAACTACAATTTATAGTATGTCAGGTGTGTTGAGTGATTGAGTGGAAAAGAAAGGAATTGAGTGGAGGATAAAATAATTGATGGGAAGGGTGTCGAGGGGTGAGGGTTGCAGTTTTAAATAGGGTGGTCCAGATAGGTCTCTTTTTTGCTAATCTTCACAGAGGATTTTTTTTCCCATTCTTTTTAGAGACAGTGGAAGGGAGGGAAAAGGACAGAGAGAGAAACATCAATGTGAGAGAGGCACATCAATTGGTTGCCTCCTGCACTCGCTGGTCTGGTCAGGGCTGGGGGTTGAACCTGCAACCCAGGTACGGGGCCGTGATGGGGATCTAACCTTCGACCCTTTGGTGCTCGGGCCAAAACCCTAATTATTGAGCAACACTGGCCAGGGCCAGAGAGGCCTCTTTGAGAAAGTGATATCTGGGCAAAGACCTGAAGATAATCAGGAAGCAGGCCATGTACACATCTGGAAAATGACCGTTTCAAGCAGCAGAAAGAGCCAGTGCAAGGTCCTGAGGCATGAGCACATTGGGCAAACACCAAAAGTAACCAAATAACTGGTGTGGATTGAGTAAGGGAGAGAGTAATAGGTTAAATACAGAGGAAGTGGGTGGGTATAGAGATAGAGGTTTGGTCCACATTGTATAGGGCCTGCCTGCTAGGGGATTTTAAAGACCCCGTTGGTATTTTGGACCATGGAGATATATACAGTAAGAAGTGGAGCTTATGACATTTTGTAAATTGTAAATTAGATTTTGTCAAAATCTCTAGCCGTTAAGTAGTCTTAAGCATGCTGAGGTCACTCCTTAAATAATAACCACCTAAAGAGTGGGTGGGAATACTTGCCCTGCCTGAGTTGCAGCTTTTACCCCCAGTCAAAATCACTAGTCAAAAGTAACCTCAATTAACTAAGAATACAGCTGCCTCCTGAGAGGAAAGCATTGTAGAACTGTGGAAGTATTTAGGATTAGTATAAACATGTTTAAAATAATCATAGTGCTAATATTGTTAGGGTAGGAATTTGTGCATAATTAGTATTTTATATATTTAGGAAATCTGGTATTTTGGAATGATGATTTTTTTCCTGTTGTGTGTATGTGTGTGTTTCCAAACTGTGTATTGTGTGTGTGTGTGTGTGTGTGTGTGTGTGTGTATGTGTTGATGATCTTTTCATTTTAGTTTCAAATGTGTAATTGAATAATTGATTTTGGTGAACATACTCAGTATGAGAATATTAAGAGGACTCAAGTTTCATCATATTCATAAAGTTAATTTGATTTATTTGAATTCCTTAAGTATTTGGAATGGTTCGTCAATCAGACATTTTTAACTGAAAAAGTAAATAGAATATATTAAATTTATAAATGATGTTTACAATATCTGAAGGTATTTAAGTTACTGCATTTATAAGTGGGAACCAACCATTATTATTCAAATCCCCTTAACAAGTGGTTGTAAATATATGCTAGATTATTTAATAGAATAATTAGGTCAACATAAAAGCTTAAGGAAGAGTTAGGTTTCAGCATCTATAACTTTAATTAAAAGATCTTAATAAAATATTCTGAAAACCTTTTCTGCACTTAAAACTAGGCCTAACTGTGCAGGAATGCTCACCTTTATCAGCAAGTGTTTACGGCACGGTTCCTAGAGCTCCATTTCTTTGCCTCTTTCCTTCCATGGATGCTTTTTCTACTCACACCCTCACTTACAGCATGTATTTTAATAAAATTATCATTTAGGAAAAAAAAGATTTCTTGTGGGATCCTGACAAAAAGCTGAGCTGAGTGTGGGAAGGCATGTATGGGAGGGCATGTATGGGAGGGCATGTATGGGAGGGCATGTATGGGAGGGCATGTATGGGAGGGCATGTATGGGAAGGCATGTATGGGAGGGCATGTATGGGAAGGCATGTATGGGAGGGCATGTATGGGAAGGCGTGTATGGGAGGGCATGTATGGGAGGGCATGTATGGGAGGGCGTGTATGGGAGGGCGTGTATGGGAGGGCATGTATGGGAGGGCATGTATGGGAGGGCGTGTATGGGAAGGCATGTATGGGAGGGCATGTATGGGAAGGCATGTATGGGAGGGTATGTATGGGAAGGCGTGTATGGGAGGGCATGTATGGGAGGGCATGTATGGGAGGGCATGTATGGGAGGGCATGTATGGGAGGGCGTGTATGGGAGGGCATGTATGGGAGGGCGTGTATGGGAAGGCATGTATGGGAAGGCATGTATGGGAGGGCACGTATGGGAGGGCATGTGCAGCAATATGTACACTTTTTTCCTGCCATTTGGTGCTTTCCTTGGGTGATAATTGCTCTGAAGTACTGGAATGTAGCCCAGGCAGAATTAATTTTCAAGATTACAAGTTATACACAGCTCTTCTGGAACAATTACTTTTCCATTATGCACCCTGTTTCCTAAAATTTATCATTTTATAGCAAGAAATGTACCTTGTGTGATAAAGAACAGTATGTTCTAGCTTGTGCCAGATTAATGAGCTATCAACTAAAGGATAATATTTATTCCCCTGAATTAATTGAATAACTATGCTGCTTGGGAGGGGTTCTTAAATTGTCTTGAAAATTACATTATGATTTGGAACATTTTAAAGTAAATCCACTGCGTACTTGTAATAATTTTTTTTTGTATCCTTCTGACTCCATAGCTGTATTTGGGTCAAATTTAAGAGTGTTTAGAATGGAAACAGGCCCCTAGAGTTTTTTGGTATTTTGTTTATATATATTTATTTACTTCCAAATATATTAAGCAAGAGAAGAATTGTGAAAATCTAAAAAGATGAGCTTAAATACTGCCTGAAGATTTATAAATTGAACTGATGCTCCCCTTTATATTTTGCTATAGTTCCTTATACAATCATCATTTCATGATTTTAGGAGTGTTGTAGATTTTATGGCTTTTTGTTTTACAGATTGTGTGTGTGTGTGTATCCTAACAGAAGCACAAGTTTTGCTAATATTTATGGAAGAAGTGGTGGAAGTGGCAGCAAATGGAGAAAAGGCTACCTTAATACATGCCAGTGAAATAAAACTCAGAAACCATCAAGTAATGTTAAGAACTTTGAAGACGTCCCCTCCCACCCCCCCCCCCCCCCCGCAAGAAAAATGATGTTCGATAAAATGGAATGTTTTTTGCAATTGGAAATAAAAATTTTGGCCTTTTATAAGTTTTGATCTAGGCTTCTTCAGAAGGGATTCCTGGCACCATCACCATTTCACTTTCTAACTCTGTCTCTGCTCCCAACCTCCTCCTCTCCGAGCCCACTGTGAGTTCTTCTCTGTTTCATACTTCCATGGAAACATGCGCCTATCTCTGTTCCGACTTTTTATCTCTATCTATCTATCTATCTATCTATCTATCATCTATATTTTATACTTATTAGGGGTAGTATATTTTCCATAAAAATAAAAATGAAGGTTGGACATATGACACAGATTAAAAATATTATGGTGGATATAAAATAAAATAGTAAACTGTAATGAGGTTAAAGGCATAAGAAAAAAAATGCAGCACTTTTACTACTAATAAATAATCTTACCTTGGAACATACACTCCGTACATACAAACAGACACATTTATTTTTAAATATGTTGCACCTGAAATAATTTCAGTATGCTACTCAATTCTTATTTCAATCATTTAATAAATCATAAATTTTTTTACAGCTTGGCCTCAGTGTAAGGAGAATGATGATTTTCAATTATCTTTTGGTTTAGATGTAGAGCTTCTTCCTTCATACTCCCTTGATGACAGGGGAGAGAATCGAGAACCTAAAGTATTTGAAAGTGTACTCAATTGAAGGGTGCAGGTTTGGGAAAGGAATGTGAGAAGTGGGGAAAGTGAAAGCAGCAGAATCTTTCCAGAGGAAGAGCGGCCCGAGTAAAAGTCCCTCAGCGACAAGGACGCTGAAAGTATTGGAAACTGCAAGTCATTCTGATTGACAGGAAGACAGAATTTGAGGCCAGATGATGCTTGAGAGACAACGATAAAAACATAAAGGGCCTGGTAAATCCCACTAGGAGCTTACACTTTCTACAGACGGCAATAGGTAGCCACTAATGAGTTAGAAAGTGAGGGGCATGGCCAGAATCCAGTGTAGAAGGGGGCTGCGGTTTCAGTGTGAAGGACGCATTCAAGGGGGCCGGATCTGGAGGCAGGAAGGCCAGTGGGGAGGTTACCACAGAATGTCTGTGTCCACTGTCAGCCAGCTTTTCAAAGGAAAAGACATTGCTGTGGACAGAATGTCTGTGTCCCCCACCCCCAGATTCATCTGTTAAAACTGAATCCCCAATTGATGTACTGGCAGCGGGGCCTTTGGAAGTAGATTAGGTCATGAAGGCAAAGCCTTCCTGAGTGGTAGGAGGACGCTTATAAAGCAGATCACAGAGAGCTCCTTTGTCTCCTCTGCCATGGGAGGTCACACTGAGAGACTGGCCGTGCGTGAACCAGGAAGCGGGCTCTCACCAGACACTGAATCTGCTGGCACCTTGATCTTGGACTTCCCATCCTCCAGAACCGTGAGAAATAAGTTTCTGCGGTTCATAAGCCCCCCCCCCCCCAGTCTGTGATGCTCTGTTACAGCAGCCCCAAGCGGGTAAGGCAGACATCATCTTCTTCACCAGAACTTAGGGAACACTACACCCAGATTCTTTAACAGCAGAGTTACAGACTTGCTTCTATACCCTAGTACAGCCCTAGCTGTTTTGGCTCAGTGGATAGAGTGTTGGTCCTTGGACTGAAGGGTCACGGGTTTGATTCAGGTCAAGGGCATGTACCTCGGTTGCAGGCAACCAATCGATGTGTCTCTCACACATCAATGTTTCTCTCTCTCTGTCTCTCCTCCTCCCTTCCATTCTCTCTAAAAATCAATGAAAAAATATCCTCGGGTGAGGATTAACAAAAATGAATAAATATACCCCAGTACAACAGGAACCTCTCTGAAACTTGCCTCGTGGTTGGCAAGGGTAGGGGAAACTCATGACACGCAGAAGGGGAGAGGAGAGCTTCTGACAGTGAGCAGGGAGAAGAAGGTCACTCTTGTGGTCATAAGCAAGTAAATTTCAAAGAGGCTGTTTGAAAAGGATATTGATGAACTGCATTATGAAAGGATTGCAGCATGTAGCCAGTAAAACATTAGAGAGATTTTCACATCCTTTCTTGAACTACTGCAAAGCGGCACTGCCTTATTATCAGAAGGGCTGACTTTTCTCATCAATCTCTAGTGCCTAGAACAATGCCTGGAATATGGTTGGTGTTCAAGTAATGTTTGTTTATTTCTTTTATGTGCTAGGCTCTGTTGTAAGGACAAATTCTTATAACAACCTTTTTAGACACTTCAATTATCCTGATTTTAGGATGAGAAATCAGGCTAAGAAATCCTAAGATTCAAGCTGAGATCTGTCTGACCGCAAAGCCCATTATTTAATCGTTCTATTGCACCACATTGGTGGAACCTGTGGGCTGAGTGACAATATCCAACAGATCATTGAAAATAAGTGGCTGAAATTCAAGAGAAAAATCTAGCATATGGATGCACATTTCACCATCATGAGCATTTAAATTGCATAATATTACCTGGGCAGTACCTTTCAAACCCTTTTTCTACAGTCAGAAACATATTCTTTTATTAAATATATTTTTATTGATTTTAGAGCGAGAGGAAGGGAGAGAGAGAGAGAAATATGGATCAGCTGCCACCTGCGCACTCCCTACTGGGGATTGAGCCTGCAACCCTGGCATGTGCTCTGACGGGAAATGAACTATTACTGGAGAATTGAACTTCTCTGTCATTTGTGGAAATGAGGTGCTTGGGGTACTGTTGCAATAAGAATTTCCAAACGCCCCCATGGGAGAATGAGATGTGGAAAAGGACTTAGTTGTGTGGAGTTACATTCCTCGGGGTCCAATGTCCCCTGGCCCTTGAGCCAGTCCTGAAAGAGATGCAGCTGGGGTTCCAGCAGAGCCAAAAGCAAGGCCAGTGTCCAGAGTGTCCGCTCCGTGGTGTAGTTCAGCACTCAGGCCAGATTAAAGTCCATTAGACCATGGTGGGTGCCCCACATGGCCATGAGCCATGTGGGTGCAGGGGAGCACAGCCCCTGCAACAGGAGTCCCAGGAGCCCAGCGCCGTGGAGCCAAGAGAGTGAGCTTCTTTGTTTAGAAGTTTAAATATTCAGGTTCATGAGTTTGCAGTGGCCATGACCATTCAGGCCACTGACTCCAGTTCAGGTGTGACTGATGGGCAAGCACCTACCCAGGTCACTCAGACCTTACTGGGTCTGCATCTAAACTGCCTTTGTCCAGTCCCTTCCCCTGTAGATCAGTGGGGAAGGGACTTGGAAAGTGTTAAATGCAGCTTTTTGGCAAAGCTGTATAAATGGCATGTCTATATTTCATAGCCTTCCCTTTCCTCCTTTCCTGTTAAATAATAGCCAGGTTATTACAATGGCATCAGAGCTGGTGACCTCTTGGTGTATGGAAACACTCAACCAGTTGAGCCACACAAGCCCAACGGAAATAGCTTTTTTAATAGTGACCCCTCCCCCCTGACACACATACTGCTGGATGTGCATGTGTGTCTCCTGTAACAACACCTATCCATTTTTACTAGGGGCCCAGTGCATGAATTCATGCACCTTGAAAGGAACTGTGGGCCACGAGGTGGCAGTGGACACAGGGGCAGGTCTTGGCCCATCCTCCGTGCCCCCACCTGGCCCCTCCTGCCACGGCCCCTGGTCCCTTGTCTGCCAGCAACCCCGCTCCCACCACTGCTGTTCCCACATGCTGACAGCGTGGAGCGATTGGGGACGGTGCCAGCAGTGGGTGCGAGTAGCGGCAGCTACCTTGATTGCCCCTCAGGAGCAGGGGGAGGCAGAGAAGCCCTGAGGGTCAATTGGGGCCAGCAGCTGCCACTTGCATCTGCTGATGGCACTGAGCAATCAGGGCTGGAGCAGGTATCAGCAGTGGGTGCAAGCGGGGCCAGTGCTGGCAGCAGGTGGGAGCACTGGGCAGGACTGTGGCATGCAGGAGCA
The DNA here is from genome assembly GCF_028538775.1 of Myotis yumanensis. Taxonomy (NCBI): domain Eukaryota; kingdom Metazoa; phylum Chordata; class Mammalia; order Chiroptera; family Vespertilionidae; genus Myotis; species Myotis yumanensis. The sequence goes on from NW_027223754.1 coordinate 142,165,564, forward strand.
ATGGATTTTCAGTAACCAACAGAGGCTCACCTTGATGATAGCCACTGGCACCCCACGTTGGTCTGATACCTCCGCTCACCTGCTCCACCATTCTGCCATGGCCGATGCCCACCATGTTCTGTACGCAACCCCTGGTGGTCAGCGCACATCATAGTGACTGGTTGTTCAGTTGTTCTACTGTTTGGTCTATTTGCATATTAGGGTTTTATATATATAGATGACATGCTGTATTATTTTCAATTATATTTTCTCCTATGAAAATTCTATTTCATTTTAAAATGCTACGTGCAATCCATTAGGCGGATTACATGATCCAGAAATAGGTTGTACTCTGCGGTTTGAAAAGCACTGCCTTCAGTGATCTGTAGTGAAGAAGCCACAAATGGGCTGCTTACTGACCAGATCTGGTATGGAGATGAGTTCCCTTTGGCCAGCTATTTCTGGTATGCAGATGTGTTATGCTCGAGCAAAATTTTAAATATTGGAGATTTTATTAAAAAGCCTGGATTTTCAGATTCTTTTGATAAATGGGAAAAAAATTGCTAATAGTCATATTACCTATTGGCAGACATTGACTGGAGCTGAGAAGCAGCTGTTTCCTTGTCAGCCACTCCTGTTATCTCCCTGATACTTACTATCAGCTGCCGTTTAAGATCGTACGCATGTTGTTTTTAGTTTCCTTGTAAGAGAAAAGGCAATCTACTACTGTATTGATGAGTAAGAGAGCCACATTATTTTTCTCGTATACAATCTGCTTCATTTATTTTTATTATCTTTAGATCCCTGTAAGCACTTGGCTTTGTAATCCATAGAGTAGAGTGTAAAAGGCAGAGAGCCAAGAATGGAAGCCTGGGCAATGCCCACAGTAAAAGAAAGAGGGAAGAGTCTTAGAAAGACACTAAAAAGGAATAATGCAGGCTTAGGAGCAAACCATAAGAATGGGATGTAAGGGAAACCAGGATCTAGAGCAGCGGTTCTCAACCTGCGGGTCGCGACCATCGGAAAACACATATATAATTACATATTGTTTTTGTGATTAATCACTATGCTTTAATTATGTTTAATTTGTAACAATGAAAATACATCCTGCATATCAGATATTTACAGTACAATTCATAACAGTAGCAAAATTATAGTTATGAAGTAGCAACGAAAATAATTTTATGGTTGGGGGTCACCACAACATGAAGAACTGCATTAAAGGGTCGCAGCATTAGGGAGGTTGAGAACCACTGCTCTAGAGCATCCAATTCAGGCTGTATGATTTTTTTAAGAGTCAAAGGCATTTGTGGATTTAACTGGTAAAAACTGCCAATGAAGATTCTCCTCTCTCTAGTTGACTCATCTTATTCTGATCCCTATCATCAGGAAGACACATAAATAAAGGATTTCATAGAGGGGACTTGTTTTAACACGCCAGGATTTAGAGGATGATGATACTAAATGCAGTAGCCAGATACTATTTTGGTGGTGGTGTTTTGGGTAGAACAAGAATGTGACTCCCACACATGTTGTGCTATTTAGAGTAAGGTTCGTGGGATGGAGGTGGTAATGCAAGCCACTGTCTCCATGTAGATTGGGACTGAGCACTCTAGCACAACCTTAGCCATTCATTGGAGTGTCTCAGATTGCCTCCCATTTATGGGATCAAGAGCCTGGCACAATTACTGAGGTCAGAAGCCTGGCATAACATTCTTATTAAGCTTTGAGTCCATCTTAGAGATGGCTGACTGTTATGGCACATCATTGGGTGGACATATAAGATGAGTTGAAGTCCTAGGAATAAGGCTTTGAGAGGATGTAAGTAACATAAGGAAGTCATTTACAGTCAGCATTAACTGAGGGTACTGCCTATAGTGCCTCGACTAATAGAGCATTTGAAAAATATTGGAGGGCTTGAATTTCTATTGCATCACAAAAGAATTGAAAGTTGTTTGGGAATTAACGATTGAATATTGCACTGATTCAAAGGAGGGAAACCAAATAAATTCTTCTGTAATTTTCAAAAACAACAACAACTAAACTCTTACTTTTCCAACAAAAGTAATTTTTAAAAGGATTTTCACCTTACCACTAATCTTTTAGTTTAATAGTAAAAGAAGAAGAAACAGAAAGAAAGACAGGCTATTCTTGCCTAACTGTCATTCTTGGAAGCAGAGTGTTGACTTTTCCTTTGTCCTTTAGAATCCCAGGAGAGCGCTGCAGGCTGGAGCTGCTCTTTGCCTTTTCATCTGCCAGGAAATAACACACAAAGGGGGGGCCTTCTCTGAGCTCTCAGAGACATCTGTGTTTTCTTTTTCTCTATCCCCTGTTGAGCTGAGCCTTTAAAAATCTGCCCACTGTGTTTCTGTGTTGTAAGCACCATGACTTGTGTTTATTCTTTACATAGGGTGGGACAGAAGTAGGTGTACAGTTGTGAGTACACGAAACACAGACTTTATTCTTGTATTATTATTTAGTTATTGTCTTATTTTCCAGACGAACAACTGTAAGCCTACTTTTGCCTCACCCTGTATATCACACTGTCCATGTTTTACCATGTTAGCAAGTTAAAACGAGGATTCACCAGAAAGAAGTCTATATTTCTTTGATTATTATTAAAGGGAGAACTACTAAAATACTCGAAGTGCAAATTTGCCTAGAATTAAGGTACATAAAACACTCTATATGTTATATATCCAGCCATACCATGAACTAATCAAATCTCCAAAACAATGAATAAAATAATGCATATAGAAAATAATATTGTAACAAGAATTGTATTCCCTGCAGAAGTATAGAATGAAATGGCTAGCATGATACATAGGACAAAAATGACTTATTAGTACTTATTAGTCTGAACAGGGTCACTTTCTTACCCCAAACTCATCAATCTAAATCCCTGTGCGCCTCAGGAGGGAGATTAAGAGTATGGTTAGTTTTGCTGCAATTTCCCCATAAGAAGTATGAGGACAAGAAAGAAGGATCCTTGAGAGGATCTAGTAGATCAGGTAAAGAGCTGGTAGAGATGCTTATATTCAGGCAGGTTGGCAAGAGAAGATGAAATGAGAGAATGAGGGCCAAGCATGTTTGGAGCACATAGATAAATAAGTGGTAGATCTTGAGATTAGGCTATATGTGGCCTCCAATTGCAATAGAGTCTTGCTACTTATATAACAACTAGAGGCCCAGAGCACAGATTCGTGCACCAGTGGGGTCCCTCGGCCTGGCCTGCACCCTCTCGCAATCCGGGACCCCTCGGGGGCAGTCCAACATCCCCCGAGGGATATAGTAGTGCACGAAATGGCAGGCTGCTAGGAGCCTGAGCCCGGCTGGTGCAGCGTGGCACCCACTCATCCCAGCCCGCTGCACCTGCCGCCCGCTTGGTAAAGCTGCCGAGGTGGCAGGAGAGGCTCGCACTGCTACAGCTACGCTTGCCAGCCATGAGCCCAGAGTCTGGTGCCTGTCAGTCAGCTGTGGGAGCGCACTGACCACCAGGGGGCATCTCCTGCATTGAGCTGCATTGAGCGTCTGCCCCCTGGTGGTCAGTGCATGTCATAGTGACCAGTCAAATGGTCAAATAGTCAAACGGTAGACTGGTCGCTTAGGGTTTTATATATATAGGCTAGAGGCCTGTTGCATGAAAAGATTCGTGCAATAGGCTTTCCCTTCCCCTGGCTGCTGGCACCAGTTTTCCTCTGGTCCCCGGTACCCAGACCTTCACTCTGGCCACCGCCTTCCATCTTCGCTCTGGACACAGTCTTCGCTGTGGCTGGAGCCTTCAGTCTTTGCTCCTTGCTCCAGCGGGAGTCTTCAGTCTCCGGCCAGAGCTGTTCCTGTAGCTCCTTCTGCCCCCCACCCTCCCCCTCATAGCTTGATCGCTGCTTCGCCTGCAGACCTCGCCGACGGGCTCCTGGGGGCCACCTTGCCTCTGGCCCGGCTTTCTGATCAAGATCACGGCCACAGGCAAGGCGGCTCCTGGGTCCCGGGGGTGCCACCTTGCCTGCGGCCCGGCTTTCGGATCGAGATCAGGATCACGGGCCACAGGCAAGCGGATCGCGATCACCGGCTGGGGGACAGGCAAAGGTGGCCCCGGTTCTTCGATCCAGGGCCAGTGGGCAAAGGTGGCCCCGGTTCTCTGATCCAGGGCCAGTGGGCAGGGCAAAGGCGGCCCTGGGGCCGCCTTTGCCCTGCCACCCGGCTCTTGCCTGCCGCCTGGGTATCCAATCACCGTTCTTCCATCCTTCCCCTTTTTCCTCCTATCATTGCGCCTATGTATGCAAATTAACCACCATCTTTTTTGGCAGTTAATTTGCATATCACCCTGATTTAGCCAATGGGAAGCATAGCGAAGGTATGGTCAGTTACCCTTTTTGTCTTTTATTAGATAGGATAATTTTGATACTTGACATGTATTTTGCATAACTTTTGATCTTTGAGGCAAACTCATGTATTGTCCAATATGATCCTCAGAAAAACTCAGTGAGGCAGTAATGGACAGCTATTGTAATTTTATTAATATTCTCATTTTGTAATTAGAAACCAAGGTTAGAGTCCTGCTTATAGTCACTCAGTGAGGGGGAGCAGCATCTGGATCTAGAGTTCAAATCTGCTGTGTCAGCAGGGAATGGGTGCTGTCAGAGAAAGATCACATGGTCCTGGACTCTTGGCCTTGCAGGTGTTAGTGTAGGCAGCTAGTTAGTTGCTGACAAAGAACGGGAGCAAATGGAGCCAGACATCTAATTAAGCTGGATTAACTAGGAAGCTAAAGCTCTCAGACACCCGAGGGGATAGCAGCATTGCCCTGCCAAGGGGAGTAACATCCCTCCATTTCATTTCCTGAGCGGGCAGAACAGAAAGAACTGGCTTTCCCATCTCCCCAGGGGCAACCAGCCCCTTCCCATAGATTAAGGGGGGGCTGGGGATGTTGGGAAGAAAGAAGATGGCTGAGGGGGAGGGCCCAGCATATGCCTTCAGAGAGACAGGAAAGAGATTGGTTAGTTTAAAAGAAAGCTTACCCCTTCCCAAACCCCAAAAAGATATAATCAAAGCTTAACAAAGGCCTGAGGTTCCTTTGTTCCTGAGTTCATTCATTTGCTCATGCACTCTTTCTACATAGCAGCCATGCAGGCCTGGCAGCTGCTGCCCCAAGCACGGGCCGAGCACAGCCCTTGGTGGCAGACCTGCAGATGGGGAAATGAGACACAGAACAGCTCTGCATCTCTGGGCCCTGGTCCTTCTGGGCATAGTGAGGACAAGTGTGGGCTTGTGGTCCCAGAGACTGGACTTAAACTGTAGCAAGAGGGAGCTGAGCCAGTGGTCATGGATGAGACATTGGGCCCCTGGGAATAGTCCTTCGTTTTTGCTCCAATAGACCTTGCCACAGTTGCTCACACCCTCCCATGTGTGGGTCCTTGAAATGCTTTTCTTGCAACTCTGTGGAAGAACCCTATTTCCATCAATGACCGAAGTGTATCTTTTTATCAGCCTTTGAAAGCTACCTATAGATATCTGAGATCATTAGGCTTTTGTCGGGTTTTTATATTTTATAGGGTTAATTACAACCAATCTTGAGATTGTGGTCAACTTCCCATAACTATTTATTAACTCAGTAAATATATATTATCAGAGGAAATTAAGAAAATGTTCAATATATAATTATTGAATAAATTGAAAAATATGCCTTGGGCATAGCAAGATCAATGTCTTTCCAGGTCATGTCTAATCATAAATACAATAAGCAATGATTTGCTTTTCACATTTTATGATTTTATGGTGACAATACCAACCTTCTACTGCAAAAGCCCAAAGGCCAGAAATAATTTTTTTCACAACTTACTCTCCACTAGGGTTGTAGATATGTGGCCAAGCTTATTGCTACGTGGAAATTCAAGGATGGAGAAAAAAGGAAGTAAAGAAACAGGGGCAATAGAGTTCAGTCTGATGGTGAGACAGCAGTTACCAGCATCCAGTAGCAGCTGTGGTGGGTAGGGTGTCCAGAGGCCACGACCAGCAGGGCTAAGGGCAGCATTGTTCTGGCCAGACTATTTCTTGGTGCCCGTGTAGTTATGATTCTGGCCCTCTAACCTTTGTTCCTGATTATTCTGTAAGTCTATCCTGTCTACTCTGTGAGCCACCTGATATCCTTCCAATATACACCTTTCTGCTGAAATTGGCTGGAGTCAGTTTCTGTTGCTTGCAAATAAAAAATCCCAATTGAGAGTTGCACAGCTGGATTTATGTGTTCATATAACAAATATTGATGGAATGAGTAATATGTGCTAGTCACTGTCCTAAAGGTTAAGGATATAGCAGTAAATATGATCAACAAGATACTTGCCTTTATGGAGACAAAATTTTAGTTAGGAGTAAAAAAAACAATAAACAAGAATATACTGTCACCTCATACCTGTCAGAATGGTTATCATCAATAAATCAACAAACAAGTGCTGGTGAGGATGTGGAGAAAAGGGACCCTCATGCACTGTTGGTGGTAATGCAGATTGGTGCAGGCATTGTGGAAAGCAATAAGAAGTTATCTCAACAAATTAAAAATGGAACTGCCTTATGACCCAGCAATTCCACGTCTGGGAATACAGGGTGGGGCAAAAGTAGGTTTACAGTTGTGAGTATGCAAAACACAGTTTATTCTTATGTCATTATTTATTAACTAGAGGCCCGATGCACGAAAATTCATGCAAGAGTAGGCCTTCCTTCCCCCAGCTGCTGGCACTGGCTTCCCTCTGGCACCCAGGACCTGGGCTTCCCTCCTCTGGCCGCTGGCAGGCACCTGGGACTCAGGCTGCTTCCCTCCTCCGGCTTCCCACAGGCACCCAGGACCCAGGCTGGTTTCCCTCCGGCCGCCTGCAGGCACCTGGGACCCGGGCTGGCTTCCCTCCAGCTCTGGCTTCATCAGGAAGGACGTCCGGAATGATGTCCAGAAGATGTCTGGTCTAATTAGCATATTACCCTTTTATTATCATAGATTATTGTATTATTTTTCTATACAAACAGCTATAAACTTATTTTTGCCAAACCCTGTATATCTGAAGAAATCCAAAATGCTAATTTGAAAGAATATATGCACCCCTATGTTCACTGCAGCATTATTTACAATAGCCAAGATTTGGATGCAGCCCATAGATGAGTGGATAAAAAAGCAGTGGCACATTTACACAATAGAATACTACTCGGCCATAAAAAAGAAGGAAATCTTACCTTTTGCAACAACATGGAGGGATCTGGAAAGTATTATGCTGAATGAAATAAGCCAGTCAGAGAAAGACAAGTGCCATGCAACTTAATTTATATGTGAAAAATAATGAACAAAATAAACTAACAAAATAAAAACAGACTCATAGATAGAGAACAGCCTGACAGTTGTCAGAGGGGAGGGGGTTAGGGGGCTGCATTAAAAAGGTGAAGGGATTAAGAAGAAAAAAACCGAGCATTATGCTAAGTGAAATAAGCCAGTCAATGAAAGAAAAATACCACATGATCTCACTCATTTATGGATAATAAAGACCATTATAAACTGATGAACAAAAATAGATACAGAGGCAGAGCAGCCTTGAACAGACTGTCAAACTACAGCAGAAAGGCTGGGGAGGTTTGGGGGGCGGGAGGAGGGGTAAGGGATCAACTGAAAGACTTGTATGCATGCATATAAGCATAACCAATGGACATAAGACACTGCGGGGCAGGGGAGGCTGGGGGAATGTCAACGGGCGGGAGGGGCGGGGGGGAAGGAGACATATGTAATACTCTTTGTAAAACTTTAAGCAATAAAAAAAATTTAAAAAAGAAGAAGAAGAAGAAGAAGAAAAACCCATCTCATTCAATAGTATGGTGAATACTAGAGAGATAGCAGGGTCAGGGGAAGTAGGAGAGGGTAAAAGAGGGCTAAATGGTGATGGAAGGAGACTTGACTTGGGGTGGTGAACACAATACAATATACAAATGATGTAAAAATACCAAGGAAATAAATAAATGAGTAAAATAATGTCAGCTAGTGATAAATGCTATGGAGAAAAAACAACAACAACAAAGCAGGCCGATGAGAAAGGAACTAGGGAGCAGGCCTGTTCCACTTTGGATTGGGGCTAGAAGATTTCTCTTAGAGACAGTCTTGGGGCAAGACATTCCAGGTAGAGGGAACAGCAAGAGCAAGCGTTCTAAGGTTGATCAATGGTGAAAAGGAAAGCATGGGTAGAGCCCTGTGTGCAACAGGGGGGTAGTGGGGATGAAGTCAGACAGGGGCCAGAGCTTACAGGCTATGGTAAGGGTTCAGATTTTATCCTAAGCACAATAGGCAGCCATTTGAGGACTTTAGTTAAGGAAGCAAGAGACATTATTTCATACTAGAGGCTTGGTGCACGAAATTCATGCACTCAGCGGGGGGGGGGGGGGGGGGTGTCCTTCAGCCTGGCCTGCGCCCTCTCACAGTCTGAGAGCCCCGCAATTGATAGCCCCTCAAAGGGAGGCCCTGCCCACCGCTGCCAGCCGGGTGGCCTGAGCCTCCCTCTTTGGGGTGATTTTGGAGCCCCCCAGTGGTGGTCTGGGCCTCCCTCTGCGGGGCAGTCATGAGGCAATGGCGGGGTCCCCTGACCAATCACATCGCACCCTCCTTGGCGGTGGTAGTCAGTACTGGGTTGCTATGGCGCCTGCAACCCAGGAGGGACGGAGAGGTCAGCAGTTTAGCCCACTTGCCAGTCCCCACCCACCTGAGCCTGCTGCGCACGCAGCCTGGCGTTTGGTTGTCCATTCAGTTGTTCTGGACATTACGGACCCTGGCTCTTTATATATTAGGATTTTAAGAAGATGGTTCTGATGTTCTGTGGAGAATGGGTCATAAAACACAAGGGTAGAAGCCAGACCTGTTGGGTGCCTGGTGCTGGAGTCCACGGGTGTTAGGACAGACAGAGGATTTTTCCTCAAGTCTCTAAGTCACCAGATGGAGGAGTTGAGCAGAGACAAAGTGGAAAAAGCATATACCTCAAGCTGCTTATCTTACACCTCCAGAAAACAGTTTATATTAGCCAAGGGCACCCTGAGCCAGGTCCACCATGTAAATGCTTGAATAAACACTCTCATTTCCAAGCAACTGAGAAGGTCAAGGCAGTTTCTTTGTTCAATTTTTATGTAATTTTCCATTCCATTCAGGTGGAAAGAAGAGGCAGTCAAACATCACTGCTCAATTCTTCAGCTTTGTGATAGAGAAGTAGGACATGATGCCCCCCAAACCAAAATTTATATTCTTCATATTGATATGTGTTCTTGGTTAATTCACTGTTTCATGACAAAGAATGGTTGCTTCAGATTGTAAAAATATAGGCCAAAGACACTGTACAAACAGTTTTCTTAATCTAGAATATTTATGTACAAACATATGGTACTATTCTGTGCATATTGAAACAAGCCAGATAGTTTAGAAACACGGTACCTGGTGTTACCTCAGGTTCTTGATAATCAACTCAGTAAAATCAATAAAAAGTTATCAACAGCAAACACTGATTACATATCACTATTTATTGATTCTATTAATACTTCTGTGAAACTATTCCTAATTTTAAGTAAAATAAGAACATGTAAGAACAGTTTATGAAATAACTCAATAAAAAAATTCTTATTTTGCCCTTAACAACAATATGGAATTTTTTGATCCTGTGTAAAATTCCTGGCAGAGAATAAAATGGATAATTAGGGTATTATCTAATAAATAAATTGACTCACTTTAACTGTCTCCAGGTACAGTTGGTTTGACTTTTCAATGAAGTGATTAATAAGATCAGTCAAGTAATTGGCAATTCAGTTAACATATTTTTTTTTTAGTCCCCTTTGGATGAATTATTTCCTCCTTAGTTAAATATGCCTGAAGGAGATGTATTTTTTGTATTCAGCTGTGCAAAATATTTTAAATTAACCTTATGAGGATAGGGCCTTATGGAACCAGGCATTAATTGGCCATAGTGGAAATACTGTACTGGCAGCATCAACTTGATCACTGGCAAAATATAAAATCTCAGGGATCAAAGATACTATGCATGTATTAGTAAAGAGACAGGATCTAAGTTTATGGAAAACCTCCTCTATCTATAATAATAAAAGGGTAATATACTAATTAGACTGAACAGCCAAATAGTCATTCTAGATGTCCTTCCAGACGAAGCTGTGGTGGTGGGGCTGAGGCGGAGGCAGTTAGGGGCGATCAGGCAGGCAGGGAAGCGGTTAGGGGTGATCAGGCAGGCAGGCAGAGGGGGTTAGGGGTGATCAGGCAGGCGTGCGGTTAGGAACCAGCAGTCCCAGATTGTGAAAGGGATGTCTGACTGCCAGTTTAGGCTAGATCCCACAGGGGTTCCTGCGGGATCGGGCCTAAATTGGCAGTTGGACATCCCCTGAGAGGTCCCGGAATGCGAGAGGGTGCAGGCCAGGCTGTGGGACCCCCAACCCCCTACCCTGTGCACAGATTTTGTGCACCCGGCCTCTACTATTAAATATAGTGCTAGGCACATTAAAAATATAATCTATTTCAGACAAGAGCCCTTCACGAGTTTGCAGCTTATAGATACAGAAGCTCCAAATATGACATATCTCATGACTAGCTGAACTAAAACAAAATATCCAGCTCCATAGATTTTGTGCTTTCTATATATACTCTTCTGTGTTTACATATTATTTTGTCATTGTCTTTTTTTCTGTTGCTAAATGTCTTTTGAAAATATATAATGGCATGCTATAAACCAGGGGTGGGCAAACTTTTTGACTCGAGGGCCACAATGGGTTCTTAAACTGAACCGGAGGGCCGGAACAAAAGCATGGATGGAGTGTTTTTGTGAACTAATATAAATTCAAAGTAAACATCATTACATAAAAGGGTACGGTCTTTTTTTTTTTTTAGTTTTATTCATTTCAAACGGGCCCGATATGGCCCGAGGGCCGTAGTTTGCCCACGGCTGGTATAAACTATTCTTTTGAATGGATACACTAGAGTGTATTTAATCCTTCTCTAATATATGAATACCATAATTTTAATAAACTCTTTTGTTTTCAATCATGTTGTAAAAAAAAAACTGTTTACCCACGTTTCTGATTATTTGCTAAAAAAATGCATTCCTAAAAGTAGAATCACTATTAAAAATACACATTTTTTTTTTAATTTTTATTTTTTGCTAAAAGTATTACAAAGGGTATTACATATGTGTCCTTTTTTTTCCCCCACCCTTGACAATACCCTGCCCTCCCTTACCCCCCAGTGTCTTATGTCCATTAGTTATGCTTATATGCATGCATACAAGTCCTTCGGTTGATCTCTTACCCCCCTCCCTCCTGCCCCCTAACCCTCCCTGGTCTTCCCACTGCAGTTTGACAATCAGTTTGAGGCAGCTCTGCCTCTGTAAAAATACACATTTTTTAAAAGGCTTTTGATACAGCTTTCCAAATTTCTCTGGTTGCTCTCTCCTTAAAGCTATAACAATTTGTTCTCTTACCAGTCTTCAACCACAAAATAACCCAAACCCACAAATAATTGCAAATTTGAGAAGTAAAAATGGCATCCTATTATGGCTTTAATTTGAATTGTAGCTTACTGGTGCAATTGGATCATTTTTAATATGTTCATTTATCATTTGCATTTCTTCTGTAGCTTGCCTCTTCCCCACCCCCACCACATTCTTTAGCTTTTTCCTACTAATTTGAGTTGGACAATCTTTGTTCTTTCTGTTTTTTTATTTTCTTGATGATTTTTATAAGATTGCAATGATTTGGTTTTCAAATGTTTGCTAGAATTCACTTGTAAATCCATTTTACTTAATATATATTTTGTGGGTAAATTTCTAAATTTTGATTCATATTGTTTTAATGGTTACAATACACAGAAGATTTATATTTTTGAGTTAGTTTTGGCAAGTTAGTTTTCTGGGAATATATTACTTGTATCTAAGATTTGCGTTTTATTTGCATAAAGTTGGTAATTTTAAGATTTCTTTGGAAAGTAAAATAATTTTTCTATTTTATTTGGCTTTTAGTTTTGCTTAGAATTTTTAAAAAATAAACATTTTTTAGCAGTTGTTAAACTGATAGATTTTTTTTTTCTTTTGACTACCTAAAAAACGTTCTAATACAATCTCTCATAAATTTTTCCTTTGACAAAATATCATATTTTTAAAAATCTGCTATGGAGTTTGAAGGAAGAGCCTATTCCAACATTGGTAGAGTACACAGGCAGGCAGCTCCCCATCTGTGTTAAATTTACTAGCACCCACATAGCAAAATACCACAGACAGGGCAGGGTGGGGGGTGGTGTGTCTCTTAAACAACAGAAAATTTTTATCCCACTTCTGATCACTCAACGTCCAAAATCAAGGTGTCAGCAGGTTAGCTTTCTTCTGAGGCGTCTCTCCTGGCTTGCACATGAGGGCTGCCTCTTCCCAAGGCCATCCTGTGTGCATGCACCCTTTGTGTCTCTTTGTGTGTCTTCCTTCCTTCCTTCTTGAAAGGACACCAGTGAGACTGAGTTAAGGCCCATACTAATGGGCTCCTTTTAACTTAATCAGCTCCTCAAAGGTCCTGTCTCCAAGTACAACAACTTGTGAGGTACCGGGGTTAGGGCTTTAACATGAATTTGGAGGAGAGGGAGAAACAATAAGGCCCATAACACCATCTTTGAGGGACCAGGTCCTAAGGCCTTGTGGATTACCACTCTGGAGCCCTCTCAGAAAAGCTCCAAGAGAGGTCGGAATTTGGGCCTTAAATGGAAATGTGAAAAAACAAACAAACAAATGATAATTTCAACATTATCTACACTAATAAAAGAGAAACATGCAAATTGATGTCACTCTGCTACGCCCACCAGCCAATCAGGATGAGTATGCAAATTAACCCAACAAAGATGGCGGTTAATTTGCATATGCAGGTAGAGCAAAGACTGAAGTCAGAGCGGAGAAGCCTCCAGGCTTGGCTTCTCTGCTGCGGCTGGAGCAAAGACCTGGGTCCCGGGTGCTGGAGGAAAACTGGTGCCGGCAGCCAGGGGAAGGAAGGCCTATTGCACGAATCTCTTCATGCAATGGGCCTCTAGTTACTTATATTATCCAAAACCTCAATGTCTTTTGTTTTTACTTCTCCGTCTAAAATGGGCTGATAGTGGAATAAAACTTCTTACTATAGTTATTTTTAATTTCTTTATAGTTTTCAAATAATTTCTCTTTATTTCTAGTAGTGTATTGCCATATTAATAAACTCTTAAATATATGAGATGACTAATTCCACTTTAGAGATGAGAGAATGTGTTGTGAAGTATAAGAGCTTACCTTTCCATCTAACAATGATATTAGTAAAAGAAATATCCTTTGAACTTTAATTCATGGTCTTCTCATATCTTAAAACTCTTCACTGCTCTTGCCAACTTTTAAACTTTTATAGCATTTTTTTCCAAAGGAATTTTAGTGAATAGCTTGTAGGCAGAGAGAGCCATGCCTGGCCTATTTGCTTAGCCACAAGTCCCCTTTATCTGACACCTATCAAAGTGATCCATGCCATCTGGATACACACAGATACACACAGTCTATGTTGCTACCCATTGCCATATCCTAAAAGTTTTTATTGTAACTATTCCCTCTTCCCCCCCCCCCCCCCCCCCCCCCCGCCAATTCAGAGGATTACTATGACTAAACCCTTTAACTACATTCCTTTTACTATTCCCTCCCACTGGCCAGGGCACTGGACTCCACTGTAGGGTTTAGGCTTTTAAGAAAGTGCCAGTAAACATTCTTTTTGGGAAGCAGAGAAAATACTAGAACTACTAATTATATTTATTTTTATCTCACATTAACTTGTATTTGTCTATAGTTATATTCTATAATGTATACTTACATAGTACAGGTATAATTTACCAATAAATAAACACATATGTAAACAATTGATTGAATGAACAGAAGTCATCAGGGTGTGACACAGACCCAGTGAATTGTGTGCAGGTAGTTTATTGGTAAATGCTTTCAGGATCAACACATGTGGGAGTTGAAGAGGCTAGGATTGCACCATTGTTTGAGACTGGAGAAGATTTTGTACATCATGATCCATTTGGCAACATCTGGAGATGTACTGACATAGTGGGTAGAGGCCAAGGATGCTGCTACATATCCTATAAAACACAGGCTAGCCCTCACAACAAAGAATTATCTAGCCCACACTGTCCACAGTGCTGAGTTTGAGAAATGCCTGAGGTAGATGAAGAATTGGTGGCAGTCACAATCAAGACTTCATTTCACTCAACAGGGAGCTCTGGACTGGGGAGGGTTCTTCACAGTGTCCTGCATGGGCCAATCAGCAAATACAGGCTGCCTCCAGGAAGGGGGCATGACCTCAGGAATGGCCTGTTTTTAAAAGCTATATAGATGCCTACAAGATGTATTATTTTGTGTATGGCTCTTTTTGCTCAACAAAGCAAAATGAATTTGTGACATTCATGTTATTGTTGCATGTAGCTGTGGTTAATTCTTTATTACTGTATACTATTCCATATTTATAGCACATATTAACTATCCATTCTGCAATAGATGAACATGAGATGTTTCTAATTTTTGCCAAATACAAACAATGCTGCTGTGAACTTTTTAATATATATCTATGGCTACACATGTGCATGTATTTATATTGGGTATGTATCTAGGAATTGAAGTGTTGAGTCATTGGTTTTGCATATTTTTAACTTTAGTAGATGACGGCATAGTCTTCCAAAGGGATTATATCAATTTACATTGTCACCCTGCAGTATATGAGTCTTGCTATTGTTCTATGTCCTTGTGAATACCTGGTATTTCCTATCGTTTTCATATTATCATTTTGATGAGGTTGTAGTGGTCCCACATGTGATCCTAATGCATTTTTCTGATGACAGATGAGGTTATCATGTGTTTATGGATCATTTGGATATCTTATTTTGTGAAAGCCTGTTTAAGTCTCTTGCCCATTTTTCTATTGTGTTGCTTTTTCTTTTTCTTATTGATTTATAGAGTTCTTCATTGCCCTGCTTATAATCCCTTTATTAATTATGTTTTGCAATTTCTTTTTCAATTTTCATTTTTTAAAGCATTTTTATGAAAAGAAGTTATTAATTTTAATGTAATCAAAATTTTTATTTCTTTTTACATGGTTAGTGTTTTTTATTACCTGTTTAAGAAATACCCCAAATCATGAAAATATTGTCCTCTACTCTCCTCTAGAAACTTTGTTGGGTTTTTTTGCCTGTCATATTTAGGTCTACAGTTTACTTGGAATTGTTTTTTGGGTATGGTGGGAGGCAGAGAGTTAAGATTCTATTTTGTTTCTAAATATATGTCCAATTTATCTAGAATCACTTCTTCATTTCTTCAAAATCTTGAACTTTCCTTACTGATTTTATGCCTACTTTGTTGAATACTAGACCTCCTATATATACAAGGGTCTTTGTACCACCTATTATGTTTTATTGGTGTATTTGTTCATGTTTTTTCTTTAATTATTGTAACTTTTAAATATGCAGTAGGGCAAAGCATCTGAACCTATTCTTCTTCCTCAAGAATGTATTGATAGTTTTTGGACCCTGGCCATTTTCATTAAAATTTTAAAATCAGCTAGTCAAGATACTATAGGCATCTTGATTGGAAAAAACAGCTATCTTTGTAATGTTGAAATGTGCATTCATGCACAAGTGTACCTCTACATTTACAGAGTTTTTAATTTTTCTCAATAATATTTCCAGTTTTTTGTTAGAATGTCTTGCAAATCTTATTATAAGGCAATTCTTTCTAAATGTATCTTATAACATATTTTTCTCTTTATTCTATTGTCATATTTGTCCCTACAATACGTTGTGACTAGAAGATGCCTCCTCAGTAATCACATTTCCTTCAGACTCCCTGTTCTGTCTTCTCTCCCGTCCATTGTAATGAGGAATGGGGGGTTAATGAGGAGTCTCTATGCTCTTTGAGGTACAGGATGAGAGTCACCATGTAAAATCCAACTCAGTAAATTGCCTGAAAGTAGAGCCTCTTAGACAGTTTTATATTCTATGCATTGCCTCTTATTGGGCCTTGCACAAAGAAAGCCCTCAATGAATATTTATTAGTTTGTTGGATGAACAAAGAAATTCTTCTTTATCTTACCACAGTGAAGGGAACCTGTGTTGCTGAAACAAAGTTATCACTCTGAAAACCAATAATGACAACTAATGAGAGATGCAGTTATATGTTTTGGCTTCTCAGTGAAAATAAACAAGAAACAAACATGTGTTTCACTTTGTGCATAAAATAAAGAATAATTATAGCCAGTTAGGAGAATCCTGTTGGAAAGGGGATAAAAATTATGAATAGTTCAGAAACTATCATACATTATACCATGTTACACATCATGTTGTGTCATATCATATCAATTAATCAATCACAAGGGAGTTTAATATCAAAATGAAGAGAGCTGAAAGTGAATTTACATTAAATTCGTCACCTATCAGTATTGCCACAGACGTTGTGTCAGCCTATGAATGTTTCTAAGGACCTGTTTTATTTTCTAAAAGATGCAAACTGAGACCCTAAATGATATTTTCTTTTCTTTTTTCCTTTTTTCTTTTCTGTTTTCATTTTTTGGAAGCAGGCACATTTTATGCTCATTCAGCTAAATAAACTGCTGAGTTTATAAACTGGGAGGAGACTCCTTGAAACAATAGAAAGGAGGAGGTCTGAGATTAACTCAACAGCTGGATTTCTACAGCCATGACCTGTTCAGAAACATGAGCTATGGGGAGCTAAGGAGAAAAGGAGGACAGTTTAATTAAAACTGGCTCAGGATGGAAACCTTAATGAATTGCAGTCCTGGGGCAGAGCAGATCTCGAGACCCAACAGTCCTAAGGGAACTGTCAGTAATAAAGATGCAATTATCTGAACTGATTGCTCACGAGGCTCAACTTGCTTTCCACAGAGCCACGTGTTGTTTCCCAGGGCATCATATTTGGCAGAGAAATAACCTGGCAGCGTGTGCTGAAAATAGCTGCTTTATAATTACATTGCTGCTCTCGGTAACTCTCATAATGAGGTAATATCTGATATGCGAAAATTAATCATGTATTCAGAGAGTCCTATATTAAGTGTCACAGGAGTGAAATTTCCACTCAGATAGATACAAGCTAGTCACAAAAACCTCTGGGAAACTGAGTTCAAAAAACCAATTTTGGAAAAGGGAAGCCAGATTTGCCTTCAAGTCTCCAATGTCATTCTTATTAGATCAGAGAGGAAATCAATCTCCTGGAAGGACACAGCCTCATGCTACCCCCACAGTGTCCTGAATGGGTCTGAGGGGTGGCTGGGGTCGGCTTCGTTGGGAAATGCTGCCAGAGTCCAATGTGTTAACACTGTTGTTCATTAAAGCCCCGTTGTTAGTTGGCTATTGCTTCTGTGAAAAATCCCACAGACTATTATAGTGATAAAAGTTGATTGTGTTACCACTCTAGAGGTCAGAAGTCTAAATGGCTCCCCAGGGCTGCGTTGTTCTGGAGGTGTTTGCTAGGGGAGAATCCCTTTCTTCCCCGGTCCAGTCTTCAGAGGCTGTCTATGCTCCTCGGCTCATGGTCCCCTCCTCAATCTTCAATGCCAATCACATAGCATCTTCTTCTTCTCTGACCTCTCTTCCATTCTGACATCTCTCCCACTCTGACCCTCCTACCTCCCTGTTATAAGAACCCTTGTCATTACCTGGGGCCACCTGGGTAACCCAGGAGCACTTCCTCATCTTAAGATCCTTAACTCAGCCACACTTGCAAGCTCTCTTTTAGCAGGAAAGGTATCATATTCTCAGATATTCTATTTGCAGGTTCGGGACAGGATGTGGACATCTTTGAGGGGCCATTCTTCAGACTTCTAAATTCCCAAAAGGGTAAAAAGATTTGCAGTAAAAATTGGTGACCTTTAGCCCAGCCAGCGTGGCTCAATGATTGAGCATCGACCTATGAACCAGGAGGTCAGGGTTCGATTCCCGGTCAGGAAACGCTGGGTTGCAGGCTTGATTCCCAATGTAGGGTGTGCAGGAGGCAGCAGTTCATTGATTCTCTTTCATCACTGATGTCTCTATCTGTCTCTTTCTTCCTTCCCCTCTGAAATCAATAAAAATATATACTTTAAAAAAATTGGTGACCTTTAGGTACCAAAGTATAGACTTAGAGTATATTTTACTTTCTTAATGTTGTGATAGCTACATCCATTGGGTTGCATCAGCAGTGAGTCCTACAGAGTGGCCTTGATACGGTAAGAGGTTTATCTGTCTCCTACAACAGGAAGTCCAGACATTGGCAGTCCATGGTTTCTTACTTACTCCTCTTTTCCTGCTCTGCCATTCTCAGGGCTGACAAGCACCTCAGGTGTCCTCCCAGCTTTCCAAGGAGGAAAGAGAAAAGCAGCAGGGGCAGCACTAATAGACTTCCGCTTCTACTTTGTTCACTAGAACGGACTAGCCCCCCTCCCCCTATGGCTTCAAGAGAGACTTGAGGAAGATGAGTTTTCACTTTTTGATCTCTGCCTTGGAGGAAAGCAAACATGAAGGGGGTTGAGTCAGCGACCTGAGTATCTTTTTCAATAACCAAGGAGAATTCTAAGCCTTCAAGTTCACCCCTTACCTATCAGTGATTGGATCAAACCGGCTTTCTGGTGTTTTTAAAATTTATCCCCTTGCTCTCCCAATTTTTCACTAGAGTCCCCTCACAGGCAACTAAAAATAACCTCCATGAGTCTACACATTCCCCAAAGAACAAATATTTAAAAAACAAAATTATTTATACAGGCCCAAATGATAGTTTTGGTTATAGTTTTTATCTAAGAAAATTCGCTGATTTAACAAAAAAATGTGATTGAATCAATAACCTATGTCATCGCTTTGTAAGAACAGCCTCTTATAACAGGAGCCACATTTCAAGGCAGCACTCCTTCTGTTGCAGCTTCCGGGCCACCATTCTGTTCAACATGTCCACAGTCCCAGGCCACAGTGGATAGGTTGGATCAAAAAACTCACTTTTACCCTAACCAGTTTGGCTCAATGGATAAAGCTTCGGCCTGCGGACTGAAGGGTCCCAGGTTTGATTCCAATCAAGGGCATGTACCTTGGTTGCAGGCACATCCCCAGTAGCGGGTGTGCAGGAGGCAGCTGACTGATGTTTCTCTCTCATCGATGTTTCTAACTCTCTATCCCTCTCCCTTCCTCTCTGCAAAAAAATCAAGAAAATACATATAAAAAAACCAACAAAACAGTTGAGAGTCCCAAACTTCAGAATTAAAACAAAACAAACAAACAAAAATCCCTACCACTTACTTTCTCTCTGGACCCCACTCCTTGGTAAGAGCTTAAGAAGGGGCAACTGAGGGAAACTAACCAGCTTCTTGCCTCAGAGTTTTAAAGTTGGAACCGAGAGGGAGAGGGTTAGTCTCTCTCTGGATGGCTGAGTTACAACATAAATCCGGGAGCTATGGATCTCCAGGTTTCGTATGTTGCCTGGTGAGCAGAGGAAGCTAGTCCTCAGAGGAAGACTACGAAGCAGAAGAGTAGAAAGCAGCACAGACAAAACGCTGGTTCTAGAGTCTAGACCATTCTTGGAACCCAGCCACATTCCTGTGCTTACTTTGGTTACTGGCCTTTAGTGGTTATGAGAATACTGGGGTTAGTTGAATGTAGTGTGCTGTTATTTACAGCCAGAATATAACTCTATAAAATGTAGGATTATTACTGATCTGTAAAAAATTACATCTGTGAAAAGACTACTTGTATTATAATAAAAGAAATTACTTTGATTAATTCAAAGGCAGAATTATGACTGCTGGACTACAATTAACCAAACTGTAGTTTTATTTCTTCCCTAATTCCTAACACATCATAATTATAGCAAAATATGATAAAGTATTTGAAACAGCAATAGTAAAATTCAGGGCATAGGCATAAAATCTGGAGGCGTGCCATGCATCGAAAAGGAAATTTGAAGTATTTTACAGACAAGAAATGTGTTCATTTATTTCAGACTTTATTTCAAACCTCTGGGGTGGACTAGAGAGGACCTCAGTGTAATACAGACAGATTTATGATTGTGAAGGGTTTTGTTTGGGATTTGCTAAATTTAAAAATTAAGAAAATGACATATTTCCATTTCTCACACAAAACCATCTCTTAATAAGTATTTGAGATGAAAATAACTTGATCAATCTTACTTTTAATAGCTCGTGTAAAAATGAAATCTGACTGTTGAGAAACCAATTATATTTTATCTAAAATACAGTTATAACATAAAGCACTAAAACCTGGGTCTGAGAGGTAAGAGAAGATAGTGTGTTATATATTATACTGCTAATTTATAAACTTTCTTCATAAAACTGCAAGCAGAGCCATCTCAAACATCTTGTTAATGAGCCTCCCGTGGGAATGCAGATGGGGTGTTGCTTCCCACCCTTCTGGAGGCAAATAAGAAAATGGGACTGACTGGGTTATCAATCCAGATGCAACCCCCATAGGAAGCCATAAGAAGAGATTCTCATTTGTGCCATCTGTTCAGACTGAGCTGGAAAGGAATATGTCACTCACACCATCCCTGGAGGATTGTCACCAAATCATCTTCCTACAAATTTGCCTTAGAGTTATCAAGGGCTGCTGTGCTGTTTCCACTGTGTTCATCCTCGAGTCATCTGCTGCCTCCCACACACACCCCACTGGGGATCCAGCTGGAAACCCAGGCATGGGCCCTGACCGAGAATCGAACTGGAGACCTCTTGGTGCATGGTTGACACTCAACCCACTGAGCCACACTGGCTAGGGCAAGAGAGAAGATTTTTTTTTTTACTTTGCCTTCTCTTTCCATTCCCATTTGGAAAATTGACACATCCTGGCCAGTCTTTTTTTTTTTTTTTAATATATTTTATTGATTTTTGGAGACCAAGATGGCGGCGTAGGTAAACACCGGAGACCGCTGCCGCAAACAACCATTTCAAAAATACAACTAAAAGACTGAACGGACATCACCCAGAACCACAGGAAGGCTGGCTGAAGAGAGACTCTACAACTAGAAGGAAAGAGAACAGCAAATCGAGGCTCAGAGGCGGCGCAGTGTGGAAAATACAAAGGTACCGAGGTGCGCGCGCAAAGCGGGCTGGTGGCTGAGGGCGCGGTTGTCGTTTTCTGCCGGGAGTGAGTCTCAGACTCTGGGCTCCAGATCCGGGCGAGTCTCTAGGGACCCAGACTCAAACGGGAGAAGCGGGATTATCCGGCATCAGTTGGGACCTGAGGGCAGCTTTCTCTCCGAGGTTTGCAGCGGCTGCCGGGGTTCTGAGAAGCAGAGCCTCTGGGAACGGGACTGAGCGTGGCCATAACTGCTCCCTCCGCCCGCCCTGTTGATCCCGCCCCGCCCAAAGCCTGCGCACAGCCATTTGCCGATCGCCTCAGGCAAAGGCTGGATTAGCACCTCCCTAGAAGGCAGACGTTTTCCACACAGCTGATTTCCACAGCCAGCCGGCCTGGTGGTCAAACCCCTCTAGTGTTAACTACAACAATTAAGGCTTGGCTAGAACAAGACTGCGCACAGAGACCACAAGGGGGTGCACCAAGAAAGCATAAAAGATGCGGAGACAAAAAAACATGACAGAAATGGAGGATATGGAGCTAAGAATCGCAATTTTGAGGGCTTGCCATAAATTTGTGCAGAGCCTCACGAAAACTAATGAGACCCTCGATGCTACGATAAAGAAATTAGAAAGTAAGCATACACGGACTGAAATAAAGAATATTATACCCAATAGCAGACCAGAGGAGTACAATAATCAAACCAAAGATTCGACAAAAAACACCCAATTGGAAAAGCAAAATGAAAAAAGAATCCGAAAGTGTGAAGATAGTGTAAGGAGCCTCTGGGACAGCTTTAAGCGGTCTAATATCAGAGTCATTGGAGTGCCAGAAGATGAGAGACAGCAAGATATTGAAAACCTATTTCAAGAAATAATGGCAGAAAACTTCCCCCACCTGGTGAAAGAAATGGACTTACAGGTCCAAGAAGCGCAGAGAACCCCAAACAAAAGGAATCCAAAGAGGACCACACCAAGACACATCATCATTAAAATGCCAAGAGCAAAAGACAAAGAGAAAATCTTAAAAGCAGCAAGAGAAAGAGGCTCAATTACCTACAAGGGAATACCCATACGACTGTCAGCTGATTTCTCAACAGAAACTTTGCAGGCCAGAAGGGAATGGCAAGAAATATTCAAAGTGCTGAATACCAAGAACCTACAACCAAGATTACTTTATCCAGCAAAGCTATCATTCAGAATTGAAGGTCAGATAAAGAGCTTCACAGATAAGGAAAAGCTAAAGGAGTTCATCACCGCCAAACCAGTATTATATGAAATGCTGAAAGGTATCCTTTAAGAAGAGGAAGAAGAAGAAAAAGGTAAAGATACAAATTATGAACAACAAACATGCATCTATCAACAAATTAATCTAAGAATCAAGTGAATAAATAACCTGATGTACAGAATGAACTGGTGATTATAATAGAATCAGGGACATAGAAAGGGAATAGACTGACTATTCTTGGGGGGAAAAGGGGTGTGGGAGATGCGGGAAGTGACTGGACAAAAATCATGCACCTATGGATGAACACAGTGGGTGGGGAGTGAGGGTGGAGGGTGGGGTGGGAGCTGGAAGGAGGGGAGTTATGGGGGGAAAAAAGAGGAACAAATGTAATAATCTGAACAATAAAGATTTAATTAAAAAAAAAATAAAAAAATAAAAAATAAAAAAAAATAAAAAAAAATAAAAAAAAAAATATATATTTTATTGATTTTTTTACAGAAAGGAAGGGAGAAAGATAGTTAGAAACATTGATGAGAGAGAAACATCGATCAGCTGCCTCCTGCACACCTCCTAATGGAGATGTGCCCGCAACCAAGGTACATGCCCTTGACCGAAATCAAACCTGGGACCCTTCAGTCTGCAGGCCGACGCTCTCTATCCACTGAGCCAAACCGGTTAGGGCATGGCCAGTCTTTCTTAATAATTTGTCCCCATTTGTTCCTTTTTATTCCAGTTTTACTGCCATAGCTTTGGTCCTTGTTAGTGAAACATGGAGTTCGGGGTGCAGACTTTTCTTCCCATGGGTTCTTGAAAGTTTGAAGAATAAACTCGCAGACAAAAAGAGCTTCTTTAATAAAAAATGTAGGAGTTTATTGGAAGCAGATATAAACTCCATCTGGGCAGGGGTGTTCCCAAAGGGAACCCATGGGGAGCCCCACCCCCAGAGGGAAAAGCCTGCTCTCTCTCTCTCTCTAATAGGAAAAAATTTAAAAAATCTTTGCCTCGTGTCCCTTTGCCTCCAGTTTATATATGCCGCAGTTCTTTGTTTGAATCTGACCTTTTCTTATTGGTCTCTTTCCTTACTTTAGAACCCCCATGTTTTTCCCTCATTGGTCATTCTGCTACAGAGAATTAGTTTCAAAGCTCAAAGCCCACGTGGTGCCCCCCCCCCATTTTATCTCCCCCTTATCTTGCTGGTTGGAGTCACTTTTGATTTATCTTATGGTTTTCTCCCAGTTGTGCTGGCAGAGACGTCTTATTTTTTAGCTCTCCCAGCTGCTAAGGGCAGGGCTACTTTTGGTCTAACTTATGGTTCCTTTAATTGCTCAGGCCAGAGATACCCCTGTCCTTGGTTTATGGCTGTTCTAATTGCTGAGGCCAGAAATGTTTCCATCTGCCTGTGGCGTTTCCCTATCCTCTGTACAGGTAAGACAAGCACCGTGGCGTCTTCAAGTCTCCATCTACGTATTCCTCCCCCCACGGACCCGCCTCATTCCTAAAACTCCCTAAACCTTCCTAATTAAGCCAGCCAGCTAACCCTTTCACTAGCTTACACTTAGACTCTGGTCATTTTGAGAGGGATGCTCACAGCTACCATTGAGGCTGAGGCTTCACCGTGATTGCCTTGGCTCTCAGCTCCATGAATCAGCCACTGAAGACACAGCAAGGCTTTCCAAGTCCAAGAAATACATCCCAGGAGCCTTTGATCTTGGCACAATCCCATGCTGACTTTATCATAACACTTTAGAGGCCAGACTCAACGGGAAAACAACAGAGAGGACTTCTTGGTGCTGTTTGTATTTGGCAAGGCAGCTACTTTCTTGTAACTTGATTATAGAATAAATATTCTTTCAATGTAGAGGGGGAATTTCTAAGGAGACCAAGATACCTCAGAGGTGTTCCATTAGCATTCTTTAAGTCCAGAGTGTTACTTTTAGCATTTCTGTTAACCTAGTTTTCTAATAATGTCAATTAGAGAACTTTGGTGGGTAGATAATGACTGTTTATAAGATGAACAGCCCCGGGTAAGGAAACTTCTGCACTTCCTTCCACCTCCATACTTTGTACTCTCTGTATAAAGTAAGAGGAACCTACCAAATAAAATAGGCACTGGCACATATTATGGGTAAAAACAGTCAATTCTGGAGTATACTCTAAGGTTATCACTGTAGGACATATGCTTCTGAAATTAAACAGAGCCAAGCAATTCCAGGTATTAACTTTGTTTACAGACTTAATCTTGTTCTTTTCTGTCTGATAAACCTGTTTCTGGATATTCTAATTCTGTGGTTTGTCTGGCAAAGGAGGTTAAGTGTTAATTACTGAATTAACTTACGCTTTTTATTAATTAGGAAAAAAGCATGCTTACTAAGAACATGCTAATTATTTATGTATAGTACTATGTGTGATGTAAATAGAAGCACCACTTATTCAGAAATTTTATTATTTTTATGCAATAGTAAAATTTATTGCTTTAAAAAATTCTGAGTAAGACACAATTCCCCTGTTCAGATGAATCTGAAATCATTTTAATATTCTTGAAAAGTATACTGATTACCAATTGTAAAACTTAGACTTAAAATCTTAGTTCTAAGAATTGCATTTTCATTGTGAAATGCTTTTTATCATATTTGATTGCTTTTAAGATCTGAATGTATCTTATAATCAATGTTAAATGAAATTTCCCAGCCACCAGGAAGGAGGTAAGTTGATAAGTAATTGTCAATGACTGGACAGAGACAAATTTGATATGTGTACAAGCTATTGATCATCCAATTGTCACCTCAATTAACAGCTTTGTAATAGTAACATCACACTCCGGTGAACTTAAAATTAAGCTCAAATCTCTGTCATTTGAAATTTCTTTTAAAATTAATATCATTATGCAATCTTGAAATAAAAATTAGTGTATATTCAGATCACCTGTTTTGCCCTACTTGATATATGGAAAGGCAGTAAAAATTGCCAAAATTGGGACAATAGATATCAATTATTCTAAGGTAGTGAAGATTGGTGGAGCCTATATAAGCATCATGAAAGTCCGGCACCATAGCATCAAACATTTATGTATTGAAAGGTCTCAGCTGGCTTATAAAACAAGTTATTTAGCACCCACTGGTACATCATTTAATTACTAGAAACAAAATTACAAATTTAGCTAAATAGCAAGTTTAGCCAACTCCCTGGCACTATTAAGGATGTCTCAAGATCATGATCAAGCTTGTGAAAAGCAGTATGTCACTCTGATGGAATACATGACTATCAAGGGCCAGGAATGATTTAGGAAAATCTGTATATTCTAAATGTGAACCAGGCTCAGACTAGTCTTTCTCAATGTATGCTAGTGGACTACTTGCATCAGAATTCACCAGGATGCTTGTCTACAATTGGTTGCATCCCTGGGCTCTATCTCTCATCCTCAGAGTCAAAGTATGTAGGACCAGGAATATGCATTTCAACAAGCTCCCCCAATGATTTGGATGTATTTAACATTTGAAGAATATCCTTAGACACAGTTTGACTGTAATCTTGAGAAATAAAGTGGAATGGAAATATATGTACCATTTATGGTTAAATAAGCCAAAAAGAAAACTTGTGGACATTTAATATCATGTGTTGTTTTTTTTTTAATGTAAAAGGAAAGCTATTATGATGAATCCTACAGTCAATGGCATTTTATGATAAAAGAACTATGATACTATAACTACAAGTTATATATTAAAAAGATGCCTTTGAGTTGCTTTATGAATGCTCTTGAATAGAATGATATGGGCATGATCCATACATACAGTCAAATCTCGGTTGGTTCTCAAACATCTCCCATCTCGAACAATTCGCTTCTCTATCAAGTTGTTCACAGAAAAAAAATGTCTCAGTCATTCAACAAAATCTCAGTTCTGGACCTGACATCCCTTTCATGTTGATACATCAGCATGACAAGAAGTATCTCTCAGGCAACAAACAGAGGGGAGACTGCTTTTGCTGCTGGAAAAATCAGTGATTAGCACAATGTTAAAACATAAAGAGGCCATCAAGAGTGCTGATGTTGCTAAGGATGTGAAAGTGCTCATAAAACAACAGTCAAAGGCAATTGAACAATGTTTTGGAGGCAGTGATATGTGAAAAAGCGAAGATGCTGCATACTGACCTCCTGAAATATACTCCTGTAACAAACAAGTACTCTAAGTGATTCGGTTAAGGCTGGTAGGGGTGGTTCGATAAATCTAAGAAGTGTTTATTTACAGGTTAAACAGTACATTACACATGTCCTGTATATAAGAAAGGTTAAAACAGGGCATCGTTTGTGACTCTGGAAAGGCTTAATTCAATTTCCATTATTTCTAATGGGGAAAAAAATGATTCCGTTTTCGAACGAATCGCTTCGTGAACAGCCTTCTGGAATGAATTAAGTTTGAGAACCGAGGTTCCACTGTATTGTCTAAGATAAGTCACTCTTTTTTAATTTATTTTTTTTAGGGAGAGAGAAACATCGATTTGTTGTTCCACTTATTGAAGCATTCATTGGTTGATCCTTGTATGTGCCCTGACTGGAAATTAAAGGCGCAACCTTGGCATATGGGGGCAACGCTCTAACCAAGGGAGCTACCCGGCCGGGACCTAAGCTAAGTCACTCTTCTCCACAAGAACCTGAAAAACAGTTCATTTGTTTGAGGAAGTGGGCACAGGCATCTAACTTGGGGCAAAACATTTAGATACTGTTTAGGAAAAAGCCTCTTGATGAAGACGAGTAGCATAGATGTAAATCGCCTGGTCACATGCCCAGCAGATGCTCTCAGCCAGGATGACTTTACCCCCAGGGGACATTTTTGGTTGTCACATGGAGCGCAGAGATACTGGCAGCTACAAATGCTGCTAAATATCTTTCAGTGCACAAGGCGGAGCCTCCAAAAAGCTGGCCCCTAATGAGAAGTGCTGAGATTGAAAAACACTGATTAGAGAATAACCTTAAATAACCTCTAGATTTGTAGGTTATCTGAACTTAAAAAACCAAGAATAAAATACTGTCTTCAACAAAAAACAAAGCCGTAATTTAAAAATATAAAAGAGAAAAAAAATATGGGAGAGAAGACCCAAAGTCCTATTACTTCTGCCTGGAACATTCTTTTGCCTAATAAAAAAAGAAATTCTCAGATTGGCTAGTGATATTAATAAAAAAGCAATGCAAAAAAAATTGAAATTTGCTAAAGAAAATGATACAGGAGACAGAAGAGAAAATAAAGGAAGAAAGGAGTGATGAAATGACAGATGAGAGGGGTGGAAACCTAAGGCAGAAGTAGCCACAATTAGAATCACAGTAAAGGCAT
Organism: Myotis yumanensis; assembly: GCF_028538775.1. Taxonomy (NCBI): domain Eukaryota; kingdom Metazoa; phylum Chordata; class Mammalia; order Chiroptera; family Vespertilionidae; genus Myotis; species Myotis yumanensis. Next base: position 142,193,206 of record NW_027223754.1, read on the forward strand.
CAGTAGCTACTTTGCTTATCCTGAGAAACTTGTGTCCGAAGGGCTCAAAATAGGAATGAAAACAACAGCAACAACACAAGTAGCAGCTATTGTCATATTGTCATATTCTATATTATCTAATTTACCTGACAAGAGGACTGTGAGATGGATGCCAGTGTCTCCATTCTGAGATGGGAAAACTAAGGTGCAGGCATATGAGTTAGGCCTCGCTAACTGGATTCCTCGGTCTCTGCCAAGGAATCTAAATCTAGAGGGAAAGATGCAAAGCTGATGTGATGATGGTATAAATGAGTCAGAATCCAGAGGGGGGGGATACAGATATAAACAAATAAATAATCAAAAAGACTTGGGCATGGTACGTGCTTTCAAGAAAATAAAATGGAGCGCATGGTAAGGGATGGGAACTTGGGAAGGGATGGTGGTCAGAAAGGGATCTCTGAGGAATACAAGCAGCCACATATGGATCAGGTAGTAGCAGTGCTCAGCTCTGTGTCCCGAGCAGATGGTCATGTTCTCTTAATTACTTACTCAGGCCCCTTGTTTCCTGACAGCTTTTTAAGTTGATTCTCTAGCATTTTCATCAGGTGAGTAAAATGTTTTTCTTCTTGTTTTAAAAATTGAATTTATTTAGGTGGCATTGGTTAATAAAATTATGTAGGTTTCAGGTGTACAATTCTACAGTACATCATCTGTACATTGTATTGTGTGTTCACCATCCCAGGTCAAGTCTCCTTCCATCACCATTTATACCCTTATTCCCTTTTACCCTCTCCTACCCGTCCGCTTCCCTTCTGGTAATCACCATACCGTTGTCTGTCTATGAGTTTTTTGTTTGTTTGTTTGCTTAATACCTTCACCTTTTTCACTCAGCCCCCTATCCCCTCCTGTCATAGTAACAGTGATAATGATAGGAAATAAGTAGAGAGTGTTACAAAGTTATAGCAAAAGAAAACAATTAAAGCGTGTTATAGGAAATGTAGAAAAATTATTTTTTGTGAAATATTAAAGAGCACAGGGAATGACCACTCTGGCCAAGCCCTGGCTGCACCATATACATAAGACCATAGCTGAATGCTACCTGCTACCCTTAGGAATGAGGTATGTAAACCTGATGGAGACCTTCTGATTGACACTGTGAATGATAACCAGCTTGCACTCTGATTAACACTTGCGTGATGAGGCATGTTACTGATAGCCACCTGAACTGCCGTGGGTCAGAACAGGCTTGAAAATGGGTCCCCGACTTCAGACATTGATCATCCTCTCTTGATCCACGCTCCACACTGCCTCGCTCCATGCCAGACGGCAGAAGAATGGCCGAACCATCAATTGCGAGACTTCGGTTGCCCTCCTCCCACTGACTCGACCCAACCAGACAGCCGGCCACCCAAAGACAGATCTGCCGCTGCCTGTAGAGGATGCGACTCTTCCCCATTAAGTCTGAGCCCATGGCACCAGGAACCTTGTGAATAATAAAGTGTGCTGTGTGATTTGCAGCTGCATTTTTTTGTTTGGTGTAATTCCTCTGGCAGTCTTGATTATCCTATATAATAAAAGGCTAATATACAAATCGACCAAATGGTGGAATGACCGGTCACTATGATGCACACTGACCACCAGGGGGTAGACTCTCAAAGCAGGAGCTGCCCCCTGGTGGTCAGTGCACTCCCACAGGGGGATCGTTGCTCAGCCAGAAGCCAGGCTCACGGCTGATGAGTACAGTGGTGGTGGTGGGAGCCTCTCCTGCCTCTGTGGCAGCGCTAAGGATGTCTGACTGATAGCTTAGGCCCGCTCCCCTTGGAGTGGGCCTAAGCCAACCGTTGGACATCCCCCAAGGGCTCCTGGACTGCGAGAGGGCACAGGCTGGGCTGAGAGACCCCCCCCTTCCCCCTCAGTGCACAAATTTCGTGCACTGGGCCTCTAGTATTAATATAAGGTCAGATAATAATGCCTACCCTTGGTCCTGCTTGCTTAGAGCAGTCTCTTCGCTAGCAGCTACTTAATGTCCGAACACCTGAATGGTTAAGTTTATCTCAAGGGACACCTTGGATAACGCCCCATATACTCTACTCAGACACCTTCCCTCTGAGAGCTGTCAGTCTTTTCCCTGTAGAAAAAAATCTTCTTATCATTCCACTAAACCATCTCCATCTTCAGTAAACCAGGTCAGTTTCAGTGGTTTGCAAGCAGGAAACCTGACTGGTTTAGAGTTGGAAGGAGAAAACAGCACTCTTGAGAGTTATTTAAATAGGAAATAGGGAATGGCATTTGAAATAAAGAACTCTATCCCACCTCCTGCATTTCAAGGACTTGCTCCTCTGACCATGAGGTGTTGTTTCCAAGCTTGTAATCAACTAGACAAGCAATGATTTTGTGGGGAGAGGGGATAAGTAGGAAGAGTGGTGTCTGCAGAAACCTGGAAGGTATTTATGGCTGGCATGCAATGGATTTACATTTCCTTAAAATGAATTATTTGAACTCTGTCTTTTAGAACTTTATGTTACTGGTCCCCAGTGTTAGGTCGGAGGGAGCCCGGGATCGGATACATGCGGACATGGGATGAGACAATGGACTTCCTCTGGAATTTCTCACAGATCTGGAATCTCTCACGGGTCAGCGTGCCAGACACAGATACCTGCTTCTCCTTGAAGTTCACAGAGATCCCCGCACAAGATACTGACCCATTCCTGAATGTGCCGCCCACCCCCTGCGGCCGAGACTCCCTCAGTTGAATGTGTGATGATCCCTGCTGCGGGCACTTCCTCAGTTCAGGCCCCCGCCCTCACCAAACACCTGAATAAAGAGATGTCCCTCCCTCCCTGAAGGCGCGAAATTCACTGGCCCCACCTTTTGGGCCGGTGGGTCTCGCCCGAGAACGCAAATAAACTTCTCCTTTTTCTTTCTGATTCTCTCGATTCTCTTTGCTTTCCTCGCCGCCGCTTTCCTGGGTCACCTAACACCCAGGTCTTCCCCAAATTTTCTTATACCTGCTTCATTCTTGTCATCGTTTTCTCAGCCTAAGTGCACCTTTCTCAAAGATACCTTTCTGACCACCATCCCTTCCCACATTCCCATCCCTTACTACGCACTCCATTTTATTTTATTGATAGCACGTACCTTGCCCAAGTCTTTTTGATTATTTATTTGTTTATATTTGTATCTGCCCCTGCCTGGCACTCCTGTGAGGTCATTCTTTTGTCTTGTTTTGACTGTATCCCCAGTACCTGGAACAGTCCTGGCATGAAGTGAATATGTTTTGGATGGATCAATGGATGAAACCCAAGCTCCCCGCCTGTCATATACTCTCTACACTTTCAAAATAACAAATGCATACACTTTTGTGTTCTTGTCATATGGAGATTAATGGGGCAGGGATATGATTTATTTATTTAGTTGGATAACAATCTTAAATGTTCTAAAAGCAGAGTTTTAAATATTAAAGGGCTATGTAATCTTACTGAAACAGGAATTTTGGGGGGTGAAAGACAGGTTTTAGGAAATTTTAGAAATTTTGGAAATTAAGGGGACCATGGAGGAAGCACAGGGCTGCAGAGCAGCAGAAGGTATATCTCCATAGAATAGGGAAGCTGAAAAGCTGCAACAGGTACATTTCCATAGAATGAGGGAGCTGGGAATAGCAAAAGGTCTATATTTACAAAATAAAGAGAAGGAAGCCCTTCATCCAGAAGGAGAAGAAGAAAGCCTAAAGGCTTTTTCCTATTTCCTAAAGGGAATAGGAAAACAATGAGAAAGGAGTGGGGGAGAACTTCACATGTCCCATGTGAGGTTCTTAAGCCTAGGACAGTGGTCGGCAAACTCATTAGTCAACAGAGCCAAATATCAACAGTACAACGATTGAAATTTCTTTTGAGAGCCAAATTTTTTAAACGTAAACTATACATAGGTAGGTACATTGTTATTAACTTAATTAGGGTACTCCTAAGCTGGCCTTTGCTAAAAACGTCCTCAATCTGATTGTGGTATGTTCGCTGAGGTCGACCCCTTCCAACTCTCCCATCCATGCTCGTCTTGTATACTTGTTTGTCTATCTCCTTTCGTTCATCCTCTCTATATGTCCAAGCCATCTCAACATAGCTTTCTCAATCCTCGATACTACATCTTCTTTCACTCCACAACGTTCCCTAAAATTAACTTAATAAACTTTACTTAAAGTTTTAAGTCAACTTCGCACTGTACTTGCGCGCCCACACATGGTATTTTGTGGAAGAGCCACACTCAAGGGGCTAAAGAGCCGCACGTGGCTCGAGAGCCACGGTTTGCCGATCACTGGCCTAGGAGTTACTGTAGTAACCAGTCTAGGGGAATAGTGACCAATCAGAGGGGATATCAAGGCACCAGGATCTGCAGCCTTTATAAGCCATAGGGAAAAGGAACTCAGTGGGACCCTTTCCCCCTCCCCACGTGGGAGTCCATTCTGTGGGACTCTTTCCCTCTCCCCACGTGGGAGTCTGTACTTGTTCTTCAATAAATCTCCACCTTTGCTATACTATCCTCTGTCTGTGGACTCATTCTTCGACTCTGATGGACAAAGAATCTGGGTTCCAGTCCAAAAATTCCATTTCATTACCATCTGTGATTTCTCTTTGATTAATATCAAGGCACTTTTGAAAAGACGTTGAATTGTATAGAAAACCTAAGATATGCCACAGGTCCCTCTTTGTCACAAACATATGTTCATTTGCTGTAGCAAAATATCATCATGTAAACAATACAAAAACTGTTTACTGAGCACATAATAGGTATCATGTACCGTATTGGTTACTGGATAAGTAGTTGAGAACAAGGTAATTGCAGTCTGTCACCTTTGGGGGCCTACAGTTTTGCCGGGAATCCAGGTAAGGACATTGTTCAAAACACATATGATGGCAGATCTGTCTAGGCCTAGGGCTCCACAGGAATACCTTGAGCAGTGCTTATGCCTGGATGCAATGAAGGGAGAGCAATGGGCAGTAAAGCCTAAGGTGAGATCTGTGGGTGAGTTAGCTGAGCAAAAGGGGGTGGGAGCATGAGGCAAAGGCATCAGCAGGTATGCGAAGGAGTCCCACGAAGAGGTCAGGCCAGAGCGATATACACTGACCCCATCAGCAGGACGAGACCAGTGAGCAGGTTGGGGATCACTGGTGTCCACAGCAGTCTGCCTCCTGTAACTGAAGTCCTCCCCCATCATTGCAGCATCTGTGTGCCTCAGTGCTCTCCACCAATGCCTCCTTTACACATGCCTCCCTCAGGAAGCCTTTCCTGGTCGCCCGGATGGAAGAAATGTCTCGCTCCTTTGTCCATCACTTTACTTCCGGGCTGTCCAGATGGACGAGCAGGTTGCGCACTGCACAACTCGCCCAGCCATAGGCGGCAGCTCTGAGGTGCACACGGGTTTATGAGCACACCACTCCTTTCCCAGGGTCTTTAAGCAACTACAGGACACAGTGCTCATTGCTTTCATTCAATGGTCTCTATCCGTTTGGATTGGGAATGTCAATGATCTAGTTATTAGTTTAATGAGAAACATTAAGAAAACCTTGATTTTTTTTGAAAATTGTTAAGTATGTTCTTAACTGTGTTCAGATGTGATGCGGGGAGAGCCGGACCCTGCCATACTCGGTGAATCTCTCAGTTCACGTAGCCATTTTCTTTTTAACGTTTAAAAATTCACTTTCAGTTGTCTCCTGTTTCATGACTTCAAAGGATTCACAAGAGCTAATCTGTTGCGGTGACCATTGATTTTATTATTTTTGGTAATTCCTCAAATGTGCTGCCTTCCCATTAAGAAATTGTTCCATTGATGCGTATTTGAAACATCAAATTATCAGTACTATTTACTTTGAGAGATTTTTCTGTCACAGGAGCTGCCCCATTGTTATTTTTTTTTTTTGCCTTTCCTTCTTAGTTTTAACGGTGTACCAGTCATTTGAACCATACATCTGTTAACCAGAAGGCCAATCTGGTCTTAACTCTTAACTGCTTTCCTAGCGGCTATAGGGTAGCCATCTGGTGTCATTAACCTCTGAAGTCTTTGTAGGTGATCTGCTAAAGTGTGTGTGTGTGTGTGTGGAGACATTTTCAGGGGAATATTTTTTAATGACTTTTAGCAAATCAGAGGCATTTAATAAGTTAATTCCTATCCCCCATCCTTATTCTATAAATTTCAACTGGGGCATCAGGGTTCTAACTGTCTTGGAGGGTGTCTATATACCACAGAATTCTGCTTTTCTCTCATGGCTTTGTCATGCACATAGGATTTGGTTTTTTAGGAACAAAATGTCTTCTAACTCCATTCATCTATCTTGGTGGATTTGAGAGACTTGAGAAAATAATTCCCGGAGTGATATCATTTTTGTGCTGCTAATTCCCTGACCTGGTTCATCGTTAAGGTTGCAGCACTGACGGTAATGTTAAAATACAAGGTAATCTAGCAGCAGTGTTACATTAAGCCCCTAGACCTTGAAATAGTTCCTTAAGGGGGCAAATGGTTGAGGAAATGGGAAGCAGCACAATCTAGCACATATGGGAGAGGAAATGAGTGTTGCCAGATGGTCTCAGCGAAAGCCGTGGACATGTAATAAAAATGTGCAGGAAAACATATGTACTATATTGGGATCTTGACAATAAGCTATACTGTATTTATAGTTTGCAATAGATGTTATAACATTTATCAAGTTCACATATTCCCCCAAGCAGATACATTTTTAAAGATTGCCAAATTTCCTTTCTTACCAACTCAAAGCCAAATCTGATGAATCCATGAAGAAATGGGCTACTCATCATGTAACAAATCTTCTCCATTTCAATAGTCCCCCAAATTGAAACAGAATAGGTCATTGGTTTTACCAAATTTGGAGAGGCAGTATCTTTGCTGAGGGTGGCGGTAGGGGAAACTGATGATGAATTATCAAGATGTGCTCCTACCTCAAGAGGGACAAACATCTCACCCAAGGAAATACACCTCTAACAAAGGACAGAAGCACCCAGATTTAGATTCGGCTTCCTTAATGGCATCATGTACACAAGTACATACAGATGCTGCCTGACTAAATTTGAAGCAGTAAGAGGACTTACATTATCCCCTGTGTCTTTTCAAGAGTAGTGATTTTTCAGAATAAGCCCAAATCAAAACATTACAAGTGAATTTTCAATAGGAAAGTTCTTTGCATATTTGAAGGCCTCTATGTATACACTGAGCATTTTAGAGGCAACTGTTTCAAATTTTTGAACTTCTAAGTAGTCCTTCATGATTTGGAAATACTGTTTATAGTGACCATGCTATTATCAGTTCTTTTTCTCAAAATATTTTGAAAAGAAACATTCAAAAAATGTTTTCTTTAAGTGTCTATGATGTGCCAGGTACTAAGTGCTGACATGAAATATATACAGGGTGCCCCCAAAAATGTATACATAAGCTCAACTGGTGTTTCTTTTCTGATTTAACCCATTGGGGTTAATAATTAGTCAAAGAGTATATACATTTTGGGGACAGCATTTTAGTATAATACCTTTGTTTTGGGGAAGAACAAAGGTATTACACTAAATAAGAATAAAATACTAAAGGTTTCTTTATTTTTATTTTTTTTATTTTTCGCTTAAAGTATTACAAAGGGTATTACATAAGTGTCCTTTTTTCCCCCCCGCCCTTGACAAACCCCTACCCTCCCTTACCCCCCAGTGTCTTATGTCCATTAGTTATGCTTATATGCATGCATACAAGTCCTTCGGTTGATCTCTTACTCCCCTCCCTCCTGCCCCCCAACTCTCTCTGGCCTTCCCACTGCAGTTTGACAATCAGTTTGAGGCAGCTCTGCCTCTGTATCTATTATTGTTCAAAAGTTTGTAATGGTCTTTATTATCCATGAATGAGTGAGATCATGTGGTATTTTTCCTTCATTGACTGGCTTGTTTCACTTAGCATAATGCTCTCCAGTTCCATCCATGATGTTGCAAATGGTAGGAGTTCCTTCTTTTTAACAGCAGCATAGTATTCCATCGTGTAGATGTACCACTGTTTTCTAATCCATTCATCTACTGATGGGCACTTAGGCTGTTTCCAGATCTTAGCTATGGTGAATTGTGCTGCTATGAACATCTGGTTACATATATCCTTTCTGATAGGTGTTTCTGGTTTCTTGGGATATATTCCTAGTAGTGGGATCACAGGGTCAAATGGGAGTTCCATTTCCAATTTTTTGAGGAACCTCCATACTGCCTTCCATAGTGGCTGCACCAGTCTGCATTCCCACCAGCAGTGCACAAGTGTTCCTTTTTCTCCACATCCTCTCCAGCACTTGTCGTTTGTTGATTTGTTGATGATGGCCACTCTGACAGGTGTGAGATGGTACCTCATTGTTGTTTTGATTTGCATCTCTCGGATGATTAGTGACTTTGAGCATGTTTTCATATGTCTCTTGGCTTTCTGAATGTCCTCTTTTGAAAGGTGTCTATTTAGATCCTTTGCCCATTTTTTGATTGGATTGTTTATCTTCTTTTTGTTAAGTTGTATGAGTTCCCTATAAATTTTGGAGATTAAGCCCTTATCAGATATGACGTTGGCAAATATGTTTTCCCAAGAGGTGGGTTTTCTTGTTGTTTTGTTGATGGTTTCTTTTGCTGTGCAGAAGCTTTTTATTTTGATGTAGTCCCATTTGTTCATTTTCTCTTTAGTTTCAACTGCCCTAGGAGCTGTATCAGTGAAGAAATTGTTTTGGCATAAGTCTGAGATTTTGTTGCCTTTGTATTCCTCTAGAATTTTTATGGTTTCCTGTCGTACATTTAAGTCCTTTATCCATTTTGAGTTTATTCTTGTGTATGGTGTAAGTTGGTGGTCTAGTTTCATTTTCTTGCGTATATCTGTCCAATTTTCCCAACACCATTTATTGAAGAGACTATCTTGGCTCCATTGTATGTTCATGCCTCCTTTGTCAAAAATTAATTGAGCATATTGGTTCGGGCTAATTTCTGGACTCTCTATTCTATTCCACTGGTCTATATGTCTGTTCTTGTGCCAGTACCAGGCAGTTTTGAGAACAGTGGCTTTGTAATACAGTTTGATATCTGGCATTGAGATCCCACCTACTTTGTTCTTTCTCAGGATCGCTGCAGCTATTCGGGGTCTTTTTTTATTCCAGATGAATTTTTGGAGAGTTCGTTCTAGATCTTTGAAGAAGGCCATTGGTATTTTAATGGGAAGTGCGTTGAATTTATAGATTGCTTTGGGTAGTATGGACATTTTAATGATGTTGATTCTACCAATCCAAGAACATGGTATGTTCTTCCATCTGTTTATGTCTTCCTCTATCTCTTTTTTCAACGTCCTGTAGTTTTCTGAGTAGAGGTCTTTAACCTCTTTAGTTAAGTTTATTCCTAGGTATCTTAATTTTTTTGGTGCGATGGTAAATGGGATTGTTTTTCTAATCTCTCTTTCTGAAAGTTCACTATTGGTGTATAGAAATGCCTCAGATTTCTTGGGGTTAATTTTGTATCCTGCTACATTGCCAAATTCATGTATTAAGTCTAGTAGCTTTTTGATGGAGTCTCTAGGGTTTTGTATGTATAATATCATGTCATCTGCAAATAAGGACAGTTTTACTTCCTCTTTTCCAATTTGGATGCCTTTTATTTCTTCTTCTTGCCTAATTGCAATGGCTAATACTTCCAGTACTATGTTGAACAGGAGTGGTGAGAGTAGGCATCCCTGTCTTGTTCCTGTTCTTAGGGGAAATGGTGTTAGTTTTTGACCATTGAGTATGATGTTGGCTGTGGGCCTGTCATATATGGCTTTTATTATGTTGAGGTATGATCCTTCTATTCCCACCTTTCTGAGAGTTTTTATCAAAAATGGGTGTTGGATTTTGTCAAATGCTTTTTCTGCATCTATTGATATGACCATGTGGTTTTTTTCTTTCAATTTGTTTATGTGATGTATCACATTTATTGATTTATGGATGTTGTACCATCCTTGCATCTCTGGGATAAATCCTACTTGGTCATGGTGTATGATCCTTCTGATGTACTGCTGGATCCGATTTGCTAAGATTTTGTTGAGGATTTTGGCATCTATGTTCATGAGGGATATTGGCCTGTAATTCTCTTTCATTGTGATGTCTTTACCTGGTTTTGGTATTAGGGTGATGCTGGCTTCATAGAATGAGCTTGGAAGTGTTCCTTCCTCTTGAATTTTTTGTAGTAGTCTGAGGAGGGTAGGTTTTAGTTCTTCCTTGAATGTTTGGTAGAACTCCCCTGTGAAGCCGTCTGGCCCTGGGCTTTTGTTTGCTGGAAGCTTTCTGATGACTGCTTCAATTTCTTCCATAGTTATTGGCCTATTGAGGTTTTTAGATTCTTCCTGATTGAGTTTTGGAATGTTGTATTTTTCTAGGAATTTGTCCATTTCCTCCAGGTTGTCTAGTTTGTTGGAGTAGAGTTGCCCGTAGTATTATTTAACAATCATTTGTATTTCTGTGGGGTCTGTTGTTATTTCGCCTCTATCATTTCTGATTTGGTTTATTTGGGACCTTTCTCTTTGCTTCTTGGTGAGCCTGGCGAGGGGTTTGTCAATCTTGTTTATCCTTTCAAAGAACCAGCTCTTGGTTTCATTGATTTTCTGTATTGTTTTTTTGGTCTCTATGTCATTGATTTCTGCTCTAATCTTTATTATCTCCTTCCTTCTGCTCACTCTGGGGTTTTCTTGTTGCTCTCTTTCTAATTCTTTGAGTTGTAGAGTTAGATGATTAACTACCATTTTTTCTTGTTTTTTGAGATAGGCCTGTAGAGCTATAAACTTCCCTCTCAGGACTGCTTTCATTGTGTCCCAGAGGTTTTGGATTGTTGTGTTTTCATTGTCATTAGGGTCCAGGATGTTTTTAATTTCTTCTTTGATGTCATCGGTAACCCAATCAATATTTAATAACATGCTATTCAGCTTCCAAGTGTTTGAGTATTTTGGGTTGTTTTTATTGTAGTTTATTTCTAACATTATGCCATCGTGGTCTGAGAAGATGCTTTTTATGATCTCAATCTTCTTGAATTTGTGGAGACTTTGCTTGTGACCCAATATGTGGTCTATTTTTGAATATGTCCCATGAGCACCTGAGAGGAATGTATATTCCGCAGCTGTGGGGTGAAGTGTTCTGAAGATGTCAATTAAGTCCATCTGATCTAGTGAGTCATTTAGGATTGCTGTTTCTTTGCTGATTGTTTGTCTAGCGGATTTATCCAGTGATGTCAGTGGTGTATTAAAGTCCCCTACTATGATTGTGTTATTGTCGATATCTCCCCTGATATCTTCCAGAAGTTTTCTTATGTATGTGGGTGCTCCTGCATTGGGTGCATATATGTTTACCAGGGTTATATCTTCTTGTTGTATTGATCCCTTTAGTATTATGAAGTGGCCTTCCTTATCTCTGGTTATGGCCTTCACTTTGAGATGTATTTTGTCAGATATAAGTATTGCTACCCCAGCTTTCTTTTCCTTTCCATTTGCGTGAAAGATATTTTTCCATCCCTTCACTTTCAGTCTGTGTGAGTCCTTTCCAATGAGGTGAGTCTCTTGTAGACAGCAGATGTATGGGTCATGTTTTTTTATCCATTCAGCCACTCGATGTCTTTTATTTGGAGCATTTAGTCCATTTACATTTAAAGTTATTATTGAAAGGTACTTGTTTGTAGCCATTTCTTTTTTTTGTGTGTGTGTGGCTGTTTTCTTTCTGAGCTTGATATTTCTTCTTTTACACCAGTCCCTTTAGCATTTCTTGCATGGCTGGCTTGGTGGTGATAAACTCCCTTAGCCCTTTTTTGTCTGTGAAGCTTCTTATTTCCCCTTCAATTTTGAATGATAGCCTTGCTGGATAGAGTATTCTTGGATTCAGTCCTTTGCTTTGCATCACTTTGTAGATTTCCGTCCATTCTTTTCTGGCCTGATGTGTTTCTGTTGAGAAATCATTTGATAATCTAATGGGAGATCCCTTGTATGTTACTTTCCGCCTCTCTCTTGCAGCCTGTAAGATTCTCTCTTTATCCTGAACATTTGCCATGGTAATTATGATGTGTCTTGGTGTGGGTCTTTTCGGGTTCACCTTGTTTGGGACTCTCTGGGCTTGTGTGACTTTTTTCTTCCCCACCTCAGGGAAGTTTTCTGATATTATTTCTTCGAATAGGTTTTCTAATCCATGGTCATCTTTCTGTTGTTCTGGCACCCCTATTATTCGTATGTTGCTTCGTTTCATGTTGTCCCAAAGTTCCCTTAGGCTCTCCTCCTGTCTTTTAATTTTTTTCTCCATTTGCAGTACAGTTTGAGTGTGTTTTGCTTCCTTGTCTTCTAATTCACTGATTCGGTCCTCCGCTTCTCCCAGTCTACTGTTGATACTTTCAATGGTGTTTTTTATTGCAGCTATGTCGCTCTTCATTTCTTCTTGGGACTTACTTAAGTTGTTGATTTTTTCATCTGTTTCTTCTAGCTTCTTGCATACGTAGTTGAGTTTTTCATCTGTTCCTTCTTGCTTCTTGAACATCCGGTGCATGTACTCTAGGAACCTCATTCTGAATTCTTTTTCCGTCATGTTGCATATCTCTGTCTCACTTAGCTGCTTTTCTGGCGAGTCCTCCTTTTCTTTCCTTTGGGGGTTTCTTTGTCTACCCATGTTTGATCTCACTGACATTACTAGTTGTTGAATCGTTCAGTGGCTGGACCCTGGGTGGCAGTGGCTGCTCCCTGGGTGGCAGTGGCTCCTCGGGCTGTGGTTGCTCCTTGGGCGGTTGTGGTAGCAGCGGCTCCTCTGTTGATAGCAGGGCCTCTGATGGGTGCTGTTCACAGTTGTGGTGGCTCTTCTGGCTGGTGGAGGGAGGCTTCAGACGCAGCAACTGTTCCCCAGGCAGAGTGTGTGGTGATCAGGAGGCCGCTGTTGCTTGAATCTGTTGCGTTGATTTAGAGGCACAAAATACAACACAACAAGGCACAACGTACCAGGCACTGAACACTATTGTATTTACAATATTACTAACCCCAAATAAAGGTGGCCACCCGAGCTAAGAGAGTTTGGAGATAAGGGGGAGAGAAGAGAAAAAGGTAGAAGAGAAAAAAGAAAGAAAGAAAAAAAGGAGTGCAAAAATGAGATTGGAAAAGGGAGGGTAAAAATAGGAGGAAAAAAAGAAAAAAAGAAAAAAAAAAGAAAGAAAGAAGAAAAAAAGTAAGAGAGAAAAGAGAGTGAAGTGTAAAAGGGGGAGAGACTATTTATGTGAGGAGAAAACTCCTATAGGTCCGCCACTAATACCAACAAACTGCAGCAACAGATTCCTGGAGATGAATACAAACTACAAACAACCAATAATATCAAGCGACGCAAGGGGACAGAGAAGCGCAGAAATAACCAGGGGGGGGGAGAGGGAGGGGCAGGAAAATAAAAAGAATAAGCAGTCTAACCTCACAAACAATCAAAAAAAGAAAAAAAAAGAAAAGAAAGAAAAACAGTATACTCGTCAATCAGGCAAACAACGATAAAACAATAGAGAGAGAAAAGAAGAAGAAGAGAGAGAAAAAAAAATGGATAGTGAAGGAAGATAAGGGAAAGGTGTATAAGGATTTAGAACAGGGGATTGGACATAGGATATTTAAGCAGGGTTAAATTTTGACAGAGGGTAAAAAGAATAGGGAAGATCTAAAGCTGGAGTAGGGTAAGAGAAACAGGACAGCAAAAGGGAAGAAGTGGGGAAGATTGTTTAGCACAGAGGCAAATTGAGGTGGAGAAAAATGTTGCTAAAGGAATGATGAAAATAGAATGGAGAACATTAGTCCCAAAATAAAATAAAGACAAGATAAGATGACACTTTAAAAACTGGTAAAATGGTAGCGGTAATAATACTAGTTAAAAATAAAAATGTAGTAGCTGAAAGGGCAAAATCGGGTGATGGAGAAAAAGAAAAATGAAAAAAAAAAAAATGTTTTCTTAGTTAAAAGGAGAAAAAGTAATTTAAAAAAATAAAAATAAAAATGTGCATTAATGCAGGTGCTTCAGATCTTCTACTCTTCTTATTGGCACGCCCGGAATTCAGGAGAATGTTGACTTTCCCTCTGATACACTGTTCCTCCTTGTTGTAAGCCACAGTCCTTATTGCCTTATCTGTATTTACAGAGGAGTCAGTTCGTGGCTCTGCCTCTGGGTGGCAGTGTGTCTGGGTTGACCTCCGAGGCTATAAGTTCTCTCCGACCAGTTCTCTATTGTACCTGAACCAGCTCCGCCCAGAGGTGGTTCCCCCGGCGCCACTCCCAGCTCTGTTTCCCAGGCTCCCCAAAAACAATCTTCCCCTACAAGCTCTGCTAGTGACCCCAACTGGGCACTCACATGCACTGGGCTCAACAATCAAACTCACAGAAGTAAGAGGAAGTGTGCAAACAAGAGCCTGGGAAGCTGTTCGAACTCGCAGGGTTCCACCCTCCAGAACCGCGCGGAGTGTCTGCGCGCGCTCAAGCCCCTGGCACCAACAAGTAGCCGGCTATCAGGGAAACTCTGAGGCAGCCCTTTTGCATCCAGTCCAACTATGGGCTCATTTATAGTGTTACCTTCTGGCAGCAGCCCTGCGGGAGCCCTCCCCCCTTGCGAGACACGCTGGCCTCTATAGGCACGGATTTTGGAGAGCGCTCCAACCTGAACTGCGAACCGCACCTTTGAGGTAAGTCTAACCTTTCCGTGGAGGGGTGCAGGTCTCCCCTTGGCTCTTGCAGTCACGCTGTTTGCGAATCGTTGCCTCCGGGTTAGTAGCCGATCTCTGGATGCCGGTAAACTCTGCCTGAGATGGCGTGGTCTCGCCGCTGCGCTGGCGCCCAGAGGGAGGTTTCAGCCTCAATCTCTAACCATCCGCATTTTTTAGGAGTTTTCTGTCTTTCCTGGCTGCAGACTGTCTCTCAGCTGAACCTCCCCAGCTTGATCAGGCTGATTGTTACCCGTTTCAGCTGCTCGCCCCTATCTGGTCCGGGACAAAGCACCAACACGTCCGTCTAAGCCTCCGCCATTTTCTCTCCCTCTAAAGGTTTCTTTATAAAGCTACACAACTGCCTTCTATTTTATGAGAATGAAGACAAATGAGGTTAACACTGACCTGAATTATGTGCTGGTTACAGAGAAATATCTGGCCCCACTGTGCAGTTCTACCTAGCCCTGCTGGTGGAACACTCATGTGAAGTGGGAACTGTATCTTCTCAGGCTGCTCTGCAAGAGACCCCTGTCTTGAGGTGCCAATAAGATTAACATCCAAACACCAAATTGTCCTGCGAACATGTAATGCAGGCCCAGGGGGAAAGCGCAAATGCCTTCTGCAGTGACAATGTCTGTCTCCAAGGCATGTCAGGGAGTGATAGTAATACAGTTTGCTTAAATAGAAAATTGAATTTTCACTTAAAAATTTTTTGTTATGCCTAGCTTGTTTTGCTCAATGGATAGAGCTTTGGCCTGTGGACTGAAGGGTCCCGGGTTCGATTACGGTCAAGGGCACATGCCCAGGTTGTGGGCTCGATCTCCAGTAGGTGGTGTGCTGGAGGCAGCCAATCAGTGATTCTCTCTCATTGATGTTTCTGTCTCTCTCTCTCCCTCTCCCTTCCTCTCTGAAATCAATAAAAATATGTTAAAAATAAAAATTAAAAATAAATAAAAACTAAAGGAAAAAATATCCTCAAGTGAGGATTGAAAAAAAAAATTGTTACATGAACAGAAACCTCTGATATTAACTATCCAGATCATCCTGAGACACTTGGCTGACCTAAGTGAAGTGTAGATACAACTGTGTACCAACCCACCTGGTTGTCTGTAGCCCAGCTTATCAGGGAATGAATTAATTTACAGAGTCTCAAAAAAGGTGGTGAAACTCTATGGAGGGCAAGGAGGGAAAAGAGAAATTCAAGCAGAGGGATGGAAGAACCAAAAGACAAATGTGGCTGACTTCATTTCCTTCTGAATACCATCCATCATGGAACTGTTCAGGGAAAGACTGGATGTGTAGGGAGAATAGAATGCTGAATTTGGCCGGAAACACAGGGTTGTAGAAAGGAAGTAACAGCTGGAAAAATAACTTGACACCTTAAAAGAAGGGCTCTGATTAGTCTGTGACGTATTTAGGACCTCATTTGTTTATTTACATTAACTGTTTGTTGAGCATCCACTGTGTGTCAGGAGCTGTTCTACGCAATGAGAGTTCAGTGTAAATGAAATGGAGAAGGACTTGTTCTTCTGTTTTACTGAAGGTGGTAGGGAGGGGAACAAATCAAGAAAAAGCAGGTGGTAGTAAGTGCTATGAAGAATACAATGGACAGTGATAAAGATGGTACCGTGGGTGGGGCTGCTAATAGGTGGTCAGTGAAGACCCAAGAGGTGTCATGAAGGCTGAGACAGATGACAAGAAGGAAGCATCTATGAGAAAGTCTTGGTGAAGAATTGTCCAAGGAGAGGAATAGGCTCTAAGGTGGGAATCTGCTCTATGGCTGGAATATAGTCATCAAGGAGGAAGAGCAGTCGGGAATGATAAGACCAGTGAGGTGAACAGGGGCCAGCTCACAGAGGACCCTCTAGGTTACATTTAGGAGTTTGTATATTTCCCTAAGTGCAACGGAAGGTAGTGGAATGTTTTAATCAGGGATTTTCTGAAGGATAATTGACAGCTTTTGACAAGTCTATTCTATTGGTCTTTTATGTGACAAATAGATTAGAGATGGGCAAGGCTATAAACAGGGAGAATAGTTTTTGTCATTAACAAGAAGGCTATTTCAATGGTTGAGTGGTGTGCTGGCACCTTGGACGAAGAAGGTCACAGAGAAAGCAGAGTGAGGTAGACAGATTTGGAGTATATTTTGAAAGCAGATCTGATAGGATGAATCATGAAGGAATCCATGAGAAAGAGAGGAATCAAGAATGACTCCTGGGTTTTGATTTATGCAGTGGGGTAGAGATGGAGAAGACTGGATGAGCATGCTTGAAGGGGAGTCCAGAGTTCTCCAGGTGATGGGAGCCACTGCAGTTTTGCTTATTGTTTATTTGAGCATGATTAGAGTTACACTTCATGGAGACAATAGCTATCTGAGAAATCATGTGAGGAAGAATTAGGGTTGTGGGTACTTAGTCTTAGTTCTAACAGTAATTAGCCATATGACCGTAAAAGTGATTTATGCTCTCTTTGGGTTATTATCATTCATAGTTGTTTATTAAAGTTTCCCAAGTACCAGAAACTAAGCTAGTAGCTGTGAATACCAAGATGAATGAGACATGTTCCCTAAAGAAGGAGCTTGCTTTGTTATTATTGTACCTGGAGTCACAGCAAAAGCACATTTAACTGTAATATTGCATTTTAATGTTCACAGTTGTGTTTCTGGTGCAAGACCCAAGAGCTGTGGGACTTCCCACACAGGATGATTATGTCTGTCTGGGAAGGTGTTTGGTGAAGTTCTTAGGCTTTAAAGGATTGGTAAGGAGAGGAGAGATTTAGTTGTTGTTACAGAGAGTCTACCCAAAATCCCTCCTCTGCATGCTTATTAGATGTGGTCTTTATGCTCCCCACCATTTCTGCATACATTTTAATTCTCCCCATTTTCTTCTCCACACAACTGAGAGCTTTTTTTTTTTTTTAGGTCTTCAGCTATTAGGGTTAGATATTATTAAGCATATTATCAACAGATGACACACTCATGCACAGGGATGTTGAGTCACTTTGTGGGCCGAGGAAACCCTCTGAATAAGGCCATAGCACATGGAGAGAAACTGAGAGTATCAGAGGTGGAACCTAGTTCGAGCAAAGCCAGCATTTCCTTCTGTGACTCACCAGTTTGCATTTTAAAAAGGCCTGAGACTTTGCCATCACAGATCCTAAATTATTCCTCCCAGTCCAGGGCCTAGCACAGCAAAGAATGGGCACTCGAGAAGGATTACTCTCTGTTTCACTGGGTTGGCCAATCCTGTTTGTTGTCGCTGCCATTGTGTTTGTTTAATCAGGCTGCTGAAGCGGAGACAACTTGATGGAAGCAAAAACGGGAGGCGGGGTGGGGAAAGCAGTCAATCTTTGGCTTTTCTTATATTGAGAACAGCTGTTGAGCAGTTTTCTTTACCTCTCAACCTTTTGAATTGTTCTCCTTTTTGATGGCCACAGATTCCTTAGGGCATAATTGAAAGCTGGCAGATGTTGACTTCATTTTGGGCAGATGAGGAGGAAGGAGGAAAACTGCAGGGAGCATATTTCAGGCAGAGAAGCTGCTATAAGCCAGGACAAAGAGGAGCCTGTGGGCCCTGTCCCACATTGCCCAGTGGAAGACGGTGTTTTAATAGGATTGTCTCTACTGATGTAGATAGAAAGCTGCATATTATTATTCACTAGCCAACTTCATTTTCCATTTAGCATATTCACTCTTTTCTTTTTATTTTATTTTATTTTTTTTAAATATATTTTATTGATTTTTTACAGAGAGGAAGGGAGAGAGATAGATAGTTAGAAACATCAATGGGAGAGTAACATCGACCAGCTGCCTCCTGTACATCTCCCACGGGGGATGTGCCCACAACCCAGGTACATGCCCTTGACCGGAATTGAACCCGGGACCCTTCAGTCCGCAGGCCGACGCTCTATCCACTGAGCCAAACTGGTTTTGGCACACTCTTTTCTTTATTTCTCCAGCGAGCCTTTATTTTCTGCTTGAATAGGGATCATAGATGGGCTCAGAATGGAAGTGCTCACCTGAAGAAAAAAAAATTATATATAAGGAGTAGGCACTGTACTCTCATGTTATCTTGCTTGGTCATCATGTTCCTGCTTTTATAAGTGACCCTGTCCAATTTTTCCTTTTCATTTTTATTCTTCAAGTTAGCACACTGCAATAAGCATAATTTGTTTTCCTTTCTTATCAGTTTTCCAAAAAAGCACATCTTTAAGACTGTTAAAATATTTCTGAGTATAAGGATTCCTTATTTAATAGTGGAAAATTAAAAATGCAGTTGAACGCTATGCAACACTTTTGAGCTCACAGATCAATGTGTCAGTGTGTGGTAAGCAATGATAACTGAACCGCATTAGATAGGAATTATGCTACAATAAACATAAAGTGTAACATAAATATGTTAAAGATTCATTATGATTACACAATGATTTTTTTGCTTATCAAAATAAAATTTTTAAAAAGATTTTTAAAAATAAAGAAATACATATAGGCAAAGGTAGATGGAATCACTTACAATCTCACTTCTCAAAATAACTACCATGAATATATTGTAAATACATTTCCTGTCCTTTCCAACATGTGCATACACATAGAAGCATTAAATTATACATGCTCATCTATAAAGTGCTTTTCTCTCTTAGCAATCGTCTCTCAGTTAATGTGTTTAAGTGTGCTTGTGAAATCTCAAAACAAATTTGTAAATGTAAATTTTGAGCTTTCCTCTGAGAGTTTCCTGGGGTGTCTTACATGAATTCTAGAAATCATTTCCTTGGCCATTTTTCTCTCTCCAAAGCACCAAGCTCTTTTCTCCTTGACTGCTTTTTCTTATTGCAATTCAGAGCAAAAGTGTGGCTATGTCCTCCCTCCCTCCCCCTTCCTTGTGTCAGCACCTGGTGGCATCTAATGTCTGGGAGAATGTTCTTGAAGCTTGGTGCCTACCATACAGATATCTACAGTAAGTGTGCCTTGTCCTACTCCTATGAACATAATTGAAACTAATGGAGATGTTGAATGTTGTTCTCAGTGTACCTGATATTTTTTGTCCTTTATCTTTTTGTCAAAGCTCCCCTTTCTCCTAGTAACTCAGACATTCATCTGCTCATTCATTCAATAAGCACATGGCCTAGGAATGAGGGAGACAGTGGGGGAAAGAAAACAGACATGATCCCTGAGCCTCTGGTCAAGTAGAAGAAACAGGCATTAAGCAGGTAAACACACCAACAAATATACAATTTTACCAGAAAGGAGACCACAGATGCTCTGCAGGAGAACAATAGAGGGAGCACAGTTCTTGTTGTAGACTGGGGAGGCTGTTCTCAGGAAGTGAGCCAGTGGCCGCTAGGAAAATAATAGCCTGCATGTCCATCTTGTTCCAGGATCATTTTCACCCTAACGCACTGGCCCATTTTCATAGATGTCACCTTCGAGACCCATTCGCTCCTCTTATAATAAGCTCTACCTCCAAGACCTCTCTTTCCATTCAAAAAAGGATTCTGTTGGGCTGGCCCCCAGATCTCTACATTTCTAGAATTCTGGAATAAAATCAGCTTATAAACATAGTTTTAAATCTATCAATTTTTATACCTTCACATACAATGATGGTTAGAAATAGCTTCTCAAATAAAAAATATCTACTTATCACTCTAAATGATTTTTATAATTGAAGCAACTACTTGAGGAAAATCTACTAGAGTGTTAATACTACTCAGTGGTATTCTATGTTACAGGATCATACACTAGCTTTCACAACTATCTAAGAATAATGGATTGGAAGAAATGAGAAGTTTTATTATTTTTCCTCAAAGTGGTTTGCTTTTGCCCTTTGAATAATAGAGAGTTTTCACATGAGGGACAGAGGAAGACTGAGAAACAGAGGGAGAGATGGGAAGTGGGGGAGAGAGAGAGCGAGAAATAGTTCTAGTATTTTAAGCACCAAGGTTCTTAGTGCTCTTCAGCTTTCCCTGGCTTAATAACCTAAAATAAATGAGAGTTATATTTCAGTACCTTTAATTTATAGAGCTAGGCCAGGGGTCCTCAAACTATGGCCTGCGGGCCACATACAAATACAAATATTGTATTTGTTCCCGTTTTGTTTTTTTACTTCAAAATAAGATATGTGCAGTGTGCATAGGAATTTGTTCATAGTTTTTTTTTAAACTATAGTCCGGCCCTCCAACGGTCTGAGGGACAGTGAACTGGCCCCCTGTTTAAAAAGTTTGAGGACCCCTGAGCTAGGCAAACGTCTCTGTTCCATCTTTTTCATTTTTGTTTGATGACAATTCTCTCTGCTCTTCTTCTCTATGCACAGACCAAGTGACCAGGACTTCTAATAGGTAATGGGTTGTCTCCTCATAGAAGTTTATGATATCCTTGACCTCATAATGTCTTCCCCATGCATAGGAGCCATTTAGGAAAATATGTGAAGAAATTATAGACCTGCTATGTCTTAAGACAGTGGTCGGCAAACTGCGGCTCGAGAGCCACATGCGGCTCTTTGGCCCCTTGAGTGTGGCTCTTCCTAAGCCTTAGGAGTACCCTAATTACGTTAATAACAATGTACCTACCTATATAGTTTAAGTTTAAAAAATTCGGCTCTCAAAAGAAATTTCAATCGTTGTACTGTTGATATTTGGCTCTGTTGACTAATGAGTTTGCCGACCTCTGTCTTAAGAGAATGGCAGCTTAAAGCATGACATTTTAAAAACAGCTGGTGGGCTTTTTTTCTGTGAGGAAGTACACAGCTCAGTGAGGGATCAATGGGAATGCCATAAATTAGAGCAGAGCTCAAGAGGTTCACAAAAGTCAGAAGCCATTTCTTGGCTCATTACTAAATCTGGGATAGATTTTTTCGTTGGCACTTTGCAATCTTAAGTCAGCAACTCATCTACAAATATATATATACATATTTTATCTCAATTGCTTGGGTTATAATTTCCTGTTTAAAAAGAGACATTTCTTATGCTTTAAGTTGCCTGAAAAGTCACCTGGCTGTTTCACTGAATTTTGCTGTGTTGTTGAATTTTTAATAAGCTTTCCTAGACTTGATCCTACGGTGGTCAATGAAGTGAAAAGTTAGGAAAAGGGAGCCAGAGAGGCAGATGTAAAAGCACATGCTGACCTTAAAGTAGCCCCTCAGCCTTAGATGCAGTCAGGTGGAGACAGCCTTTCTGCTGGGCCCAATGATAGAGGTCTTGCTGCTTCCAGAGCATTCCCATATCCTTACTGTAACATCCCACTCTTTGCCCTGTTACTCAGAAAGTATAACTGCCATAAGTAAAGCAATGATTCTGTGGACTGTCCGTCTTTCAGTAACAAGAAAGATGATAGAGATGATAGTGAGACTTGCTGGGGTGTATTATTATACCAGGTATGTAAAGACTTGTTAAAAACACTACAAACCACTCAAGCAAAATTTTGTCTTTCATAAAAAAGAAAAGAAAAGAGATTCCTCTGATTGTTCAATCAGTTGGTATTGTAGAAACCTGGAACCTCTTTGTGAAAGCAGTATGTCTAAATGGACTTAAAATTAACCATTTTGGTGTATAACTGCAAATATATTTCATCAGAAATAATAATACCATCCATGTGTTGATCATTTATTCTCTACTACACACTGTGTTCAGTGTGTCTAAGTGACCTTATTTAATCCTGACAACAACCTTTTGAATAAGGACGTTATATTTCTTGTGTCACCGATGGAGAAGCTGAGATTTAGAAAGAAGAAATGAGATTTAGAAAGAAGAAATAACATGTTCAGTCTCATATCACTGAAAGTGGTAGAACCCGAATGTAAACCCTCATCTGTGCCTGAAGCACTAACTTCAACCTCACAGAATTAACACTAACTGACAGATTTGGGGAAATCATTTGACTGTCTCCAAAAGGAAGATGTTTCCCAAGTAAGAATATTGTAGAATTTTTTCCCTGAAGCATTAAGGGAAGGTATCAATGCTCATGAATTTTCTGCCTGATGTGCATTTATTAAGATAAGTACAGGATGTATCTCAGATTATGCCACTTTTTTAACAAGCAAATATTGTAAGGAGTCTCCAACTAGACAAATAAACTGGCTTGGGATGAGTCAAAATCCAGGTCACTTTAAAAATACCTCAGTGCTTTTTAGGTATGTTTAAGATAAGATATTTTTGTTCCGCTGTAATGATGTAAGTAGAACATATCCCACGCTCATAAGAGCTAAGAAATCTCACAATGGTTCCAGGAGAAAGCTTTCATTATTACTTCCCTTTTGTGGACTAAAGGACAGACATATTGAAATATTGAAATATGTAAGTACTGATTATAAAATGATAGCAAACAGTTATTGAGCACATAATATGTGCCAAGCACTCATTGAATTCTCAGAGTAGCTCCGTGAAGTAGATGATAAAGCTAAAACAGGTAGATAACTTTCCCAAGGTCAAAGCAATGTAGCAGAGCCAATGGAAGCCAGGTGTTTATCTCTAAAATCATGTCACACGGTGTCATGTTCCCTCCTTCTATGCATTCTATAGTATTTACATATTAAACACACCATATGTTGCTATTATGTTTAAATATTTATTTTCTGGAGTTGCTTTTCATGGTGGTCGAAATCCACAGCACCAGCTTAAATTTCTTTAATCAGTTCAGTACCATTTTTCATTTTTATTTCTTTCAGCACAGAATGATCATGATGTTATACTTTTTCAGTTCATTCATTAAATTCCTCAGGCAATAAATGTTTGTTCAGCATATACTGAAAGTATCATCTATAGTCCATTTTGCTGGGCATTTGGTAAAGTTATAAAGACACCATTAATACATTCTAGAATTCACATCTTAAAGGAGGGTCAGTATTAAGGCTGACCCAAGTAACATAAATAACTTGACTATGGTTCAGGATAAGGTATTATTACCATAACAGAGTTGAGAATTAAGCACTGTAAGAATTAAAAAAAGAGATTAATTTTTATTGGAATAGAGACCAGGGAAGAGCCTTCTAGGAAGTGGGAATGAGATGGAATTAAAGCTGTCCTAAAGAATGAATATTTGCTATCGCCCATGCTGCATTCAGAAGGAACATTGTACCTACTTCTCCCATCCTGAGAGACACCCAGAACCAGAAAGGTTAATTGATTTCTCAAGGTCATCTGTAACTGCTGCTTCAGTTCCAAACCAAAATGCTAGCTTAATACTTTTTTTTTTTTCAAATATACTGTATTTCACAGATTAACCGGAGTTTAGTGTTGGTTACTTGTTCGCATCTTAGATACTCTCAAGAGGCAACTAAAATAAAAACAAACCTTTAGTAATTAGTAAAAATTATTAAGGAACAGTAATGCTGACTAGGCAAATGTGGGGTGGAATCTGACAGAATTAGTGCCAAGTCAGGCTTGGGAGAGAAGAGGAAGTAGCAGATGGAGTTTTATGCCAGTGATGACAGCAGGTAGGACATGGGTAATGGCAAACAGATGGGCCCCATAATGTAGAAAGACCACCAGCATCACATTTTCCATTGCTTTGTTCTCATATAGTCATAAGACTCAATGTAGTTCATTGCAAAGATCTTACAATGCACAGACTCTTACGAAGGTATCATGCTAGGTG
This sequence comes from Myotis yumanensis, assembly GCF_028538775.1. NCBI lineage: Eukaryota > Metazoa > Chordata > Mammalia > Chiroptera > Vespertilionidae > Myotis > Myotis yumanensis. Next base: position 142,217,477 of record NW_027223754.1, read on the forward strand.
TTCTACAGGGAAAGTATAAAAGTAAGGGGTTGCTAGCTCAAGCTCTGTACTGAAGCCCAAGAGAAGTAGAAAATATAAAGCAAGCACAAAAGGAGAGCAATGTAACTCAAAAAGAGGACAAACAAAGGCCACAAGAGAAATACTACATGAAAAGCACTTTCGGAGAAGGTGACACATAAGATGAGTATAGTCTGTAGGGGTAAAGGGGCCAGAAAAGCAAAGGAAATGTTCAAGGTAGAAGCGCAGAGGCAGGTAAATGCTGGAGAGGATGTGCCTAATTGCAAATGGCATAATGCAGTTATAGACAGGCAAGTACATGTCGTGGTGGCTAAATACTAAGGCGGTGGAGGCCCCTAATCATCGCTGTATGGCTGAGAACAAGTCACATAAACGTCTTTCAACGTCCATTTCTGCATTTCTACAATCCCTTCTAGGTTTAGGAGTTAGTAGCCTCTAATCTAGAAGCTTTTCAAGTTTCTTAGATTAATATTTCCCAAAGTATAGGACAGTATGAGCTACCACTAGAATGCAGAGTTTAAGTGGCATATATGCAATATTTATGTTAATAATTAAATAATTTTTGCAGGGTTTCCTTCTATTTAAAAGCAAGGGATATTGATTTCCATTTTTATAGTGTTATAAGTTTTTCTTTAAAATTTTTGTTTAAGTGGAAAATACATACCAAGTTACAGAAACTTAAGTATTTTCATGAATGTTACATTTCAATTCTTATGAATTTTACAGTCACACCGTAATAAAGCTCTGCTTGTTTTGCTATATAATTCATTCATAGACTCATTCATTTATTAAACGACACTTACAGAGTGCCAACTCTGTGACCTTCTCTAGGTCCTGTGGTGATAACTTGGTAAACGAAACAAACTAAATCTCTGCCCTCACAGAGCTGACATTCTTGTGAGGTGAGATTAACAATAACAATAAGCGTGATAAATAAGTAACGCATATAGGGTGTTAGCAGATGTTATGTGCTAGAGAAAAGAGTACAGCAGGAGAAGGGAGGCAAGAAAGCAAAAGGGTATATGTGTTAGAATAGATGGCCAGGTAGGCCCAATGGAAAGGTGACATTTTATCAAAAAAGAGGGAAGGGGAGGAGCCCTACGAATACCCAAAGGGAGGAATAATATCATGTTTTACTAACCTCCGAGTAAGATTAATGTTTCAAGAAAGAATGTCCTAATGCTTCTCTGGACTCCTGCACCCTGGACTGGCGCACATCACAGCGACCTCAGACCTCACCGACACCGGGGAACACATTATCTAGGGTGTGTTTTGTGGGGGGAAAGAGGACAGAGAAGGTGTGTTTTATGCAGAACTCAGTTTGAAATGCTAGGAGACATCTGTGGAGAAAAGCTGTTGGAAATGTGAGCGGGCGAATTTGGGTTTGAGGAAGTCGGTTTGGGGGTCATTCCGTTATCAGAGGGGAGCTCTCCTGGCCCCACCTGTTGTCAGTGGAAAAGGGCTTCTTGCAATGTCACTAGAAAAGGTATTTCCGGAGACTTGCACGTGAGTGGCATTTATTTGTGTGGAATTAAACCCCTGAGTTTCCTAGGTCCCCTCCCCCTCCTGCCATGGAAGTCCAGCTGTGGCCTTAGCAGAGCCAGGATCAGAGCCCTTGCCCAGGGTTTCCATCCCAGTCCTTCACGGTCCAGGCCAGCATCAGGCTGGCTTCGTTGGTGTTCCCAGGTGCAGTCCATCAGTCCATGTCATGGCCGTGAACCAAGTGGCTTCTAGGAACACGAGCAAACGCAAGGAAGTGGGAGCAAAACCAGAGGAATAAGATATCTAAGAGCAAGAGAATTCCTTGGTCTGGGGATTTTAACCTTCTAAGATTTCACACACTTGCAGTGGCCGCACCTCCTCTGGGCAATGATCTCTGTTCCAGGTTAGACTGGCACCTTTCCTATGTCACCCCAACTTTACTGCCCATGCGTCCATCTCCCCTCTGTTGGACCCCTTCCCCCAGTGATCTGCTTGGAATGGACCGATGGTTCCCTGGGGAGAGTTAGCTGCCCAGGTGCCATGCTTAAACTGTTTGGCCTCCCTTTTGCTTCTTGTTATTATTAACTATCTAGTTATAACAGTATCAATGTCTGTAACTACAATATTTAAAACTGTGATGCTGCCTGGAAAAAGGAGGCAAACAGAACCCTGGAAACCCCTTTCTGTAAGGGTTGGTGGTGGGGAGGGGGACACTGGGAGAACTGAGTGCCCTGATGAACCAGGCCCCTGACTCTCAGCAAGGCAGTCTGCATGCATTATATACTGACCATACAGAAGGTAAGCAGTGATTATGTAATAAACATAGTTATCTTTCAAGTAGTTTTCCAGAAGATGCTATAGAGCAGAGTGGTAGATAAATGTGTGGTCTCTAAAAGAAGAGAGACCTGAGTTCAAATATCCATAGTGTGGCTGTAGACAGCGTAGTTAGCTCTCTTCCTCCTTTGAGTAAGAGGCCAGTTACATCTACTGGATGGGTTGTTATGAGGCTTTAATGCAGTGGTTCTCAACTTTCCTAATGCCGAGACCCTTTAATACAGTTTCCTCATGTTGTGGGGAACCCCAATTTCATTGTTACAAATTGAACATAATTAAAGCATAGTGATTAATCACAAAAACAATATGTAATTATATATGTGTTTTCCGATGGTCTTAGGCGACCCCTGTGAAAGATTAGTTCGACCCCCAAAGGGTTCACGACCCACAGGTTGAGAACCACTGCTTTAATGAGACAAAGTATGTAAAGGTACCTGCTGCATAGTAAGCCCTCGGTAAGTGGTGCCTATTATTTAAGTAAATAAAGAGAACACTGTAGCTTCAAATGGTAACAAGATTTTATGGCCGTCTTTAACATGTGGAAATTTGATCATTTGTCTGAGGAATTATTAGCAATCGGAGGAGAAAATTCAACTAAATAAAACTGTTTAATCCTAGAAGCTTTTATTTAGCTTCTAGGATTAAACAGTTTTTCTTATTTTTGCAACTATTATACAATTTGAATAAGATCAGTTTTGTTTTGTTTTGCTTTTTTAGTTCAGTGCTTCTTACACTTTTTTAAAAAATTGTGAATCTCTTTAATGTAGACAATAGCTGTTTTCTGCAGAAAAAAAATGCACATAAACCTGCTAAAAAATTTTATCCAAAATTTGGAAATGAAGCAAAAGGACAACTATGCCATTGTGAAGTCTGATAGAGCAGTGTCTAACAGCCTGGCTCTGGGAGATACCACTGTGTCTGATTTACAGTGATTATTGATTAGGGGCCAAACTGCTATAAGTTACATCTTAACTTATAGAAAGTTAATAAGATGCAAATGCTTTTTGTCCAGTTGAGGCGCAAATTATTTCTCTCCAAAAGGCAAGACAGTCCCCAAGGTCACGCTTTGATTGTCATGCTGTACATTAAGCAGTTTTGGATCTAAGTTAGCCAACTATATCCCAGCTTTCTCTTCTGACATTGATCTCTTGTATCTTGGAATTATCTTTGCAACCTTGCTGCTTCCCTCATTACTAAGGTAAACAAATCTTTCTCATGCTCAGTATGTATTTGTATGGAGTCACAGTTGTAGCTCTTTAAAAATGATGCTTTGGTATATCCTATATCAGTTAGGGTTTAAGCAAGACCATATGTATGTTATATATGGGTTTATGAAAAAATATTTATATACAGTTAATTATAAGGATTTGACCTCATGGCACCTGGGACCTGGTTAAGAGGTCTAAGTAAGGATGGAAGTTCCTGTATCTGGTGCTGGCACCTGACGCCCACAGGCAGCTGGGAACAGAAGATGGATGTGAAACACAGCAAGAAAAGACAAGCCGGGTGAAGGGGAAGCTGGTGCCTTCCATCACGCAGCTAAATAGGCATCTGGCCCAGGAGGCAGGGAAGCTGCTCCGGCAGGAGGATCTGGCAGGGCCACTGCTGCCCAGGCCAACGCGGTGGGCTGCAGAGAAGTAACAGCATGCCCGAGTTCCAGCAGTGCTTGGAACTCGCACCCACCTTTCAAGAATTAAAAAACAAGACCACAAAACAAGACAGCCACAGCCCCACCTCCACTTTCCCAATCTTATACAAAATGTCTCTTGAGGCCCCCACTGTCCTGTAAATAGACAGAGAGGGACATTCTGAAAAACGTTGTTCCAACTTAGCCAGGCTGATAAAATACAAATCCATCACACACTATTTTTCACAGAATTTGGGGCGGGGGTGGGGGTGGAGGGTCACAGACCTCTGAAAGCCCACGGATAGCCTAGGGGTTATGAACCCTGGGTTATTACAAATATTTCTCCTCGCTGTACATGATAATAGGGATGGTATATTTGACTCAATTAAGAAAACACTGCCACCCTAGCCAGTTTGGCTTAGTGGTTGAAATGTCAGCCTGTGGATTGAAGGGTCCCAGGTTCGATTTCAGTCAAGGGCATGTACCTCAATTGCAGGCTTAATCCCTGGCCCCAGTTGGGGCACATGTGGGAGGCAACCAATGGATGTGCCTCTCTCATATTGATGTTTCTCTCTCTCTCTCCTCCTCCCTTCCATCCTGTCTAAAAATCAATGGGAAAAAATATTCTCTGGTGAGGATTAACAAAAAGAAAGAAAGAAAAGAAAACATTGCCTTCCAAATTTAGGCTTATCAGTGTCAAAGAGTTTTAAGAGCTGGAAAAATCTGTATATTTGCTGCCTTTCTAATGTTCTCCTTACCCCAGAGCAAGCATTTTGAGAAGTTTGTCAGCCTTTTCTAGGTTCTAAGGAGTCACATTCTTGACAATCCTTTTTTTTTTAGAATAAGTTTTGTCTTCCAATTTTTCTAGCAAAAGCACATATTATTACAGATTTATTGTATGTGCCACTGACTTCAGTCACAATCCTATCTAATAAAAGAGAAACATGGTAATTAGCCATACCTCCGCTACCCTTCCCATTGGCTAATCAGGGCGATATGCAAATTAACTGCCAGCCAAGATGGTGGCCGGCAGCCAGGCAGCTTGAAGCGAACATGAGGCTTGCTTGCTCCAGTGACAGAGGAAGCCAACGTTCCCCGCCTGCTGCTGCCAGCCTCTGAGCTTGCAGTTTGAAACATTGTTACAAATATAGAAGCTAAACAAAACCCCAGAAACCTACTTTCAGTTAGCCGGGCTTCAGCCAGCAGGACCGCAACATTGTTTCAATTATAGAACCCAAACAAACCAGATACCTGCTTTCAGCAGCCAAGGTCTCAGAGCTGGAGCCAAGCCTCAGAGCTAAAGCTGGCCCAGAATAAAAAAAAGAAAAAGAAAAAAAAGGACAGGTTGGGAGCTTCAGTCACCCGCCAGCCTGAAAACAGCCCTCAGCCCCTCACCCAGACTGGCCAGGCACACCAGTGGGGACCCCCACCCTTAAGGGGGTGTGACCAGCTGCAAACAACCATAAGCCCCTCACCCAGGCTGGCCAGGCACCCAAGCGGGACCCCCACCCTGATCCAGGACACCCTTCAGGGCAAACCAGCCAGCCCCCACCTGTGCACCTGGCCTCTATCCTATATAGTAAAAGGGTAATATGCCTCCCAGCACCGGAATCAGTGGAGCCGCGAGGCCTCCTGGCACCGGGATCAGCGTGACCGGGGGCAGCGACCAAACCCCCTGATCACCCTGAGGCTCTGTGTGTGACAGGGGGCAGGGCCACAACCTCCCTATCCGCCCTGCTCTGTTCGTGACAGGGGAAGGCGCCCCAACCCCCTGATCAGCCCTGCTCTGTGTGTGACAGGGTGTGTTGCCCCAATTCCCGCCCCCCCCCACCCCACGGGCCCTGCCCTGTGTGTGACGGGGTAGAGCCATAACCTCCCCATCAGCCCTGCCCTGAGTGTGACAGGGTGTAGTTCCCCAACCCCCTGATCCGCCCTGCTCTGTGTGTGACAGGGGGCGGTGCCCCAACTCCCCTATCGGCCCTACTCTGTGCGTGACAGGGGGAGCTCTCCAACCCCCTGATGGGCCCTGCTCTGTACATGACAGGGGGGAGCTCCCCAACCCCCTGATCGACCCTGCTCTGTGTGTGACAGGGTAGGGAGCCCCAACCCCCCTGATGGGCCCTGCTCTGTGAGTGACAGGGGGCAGCGCCCCAACCCCCTGATTGGCCCTGCTCTGTTTCTGACAGGGGGTGGCGCCGCAACCTCCCCATCGACCCTGCCTTGAGTGTGACAGGGGGAGGTGCCCCAACCCCCCAATTGGCCCTACCCTGAGCATGACTGGGGGTGGCATCGCAACCTCCCGATCCACCCTGCTCTGTGCATGACAGGGGGCAGCGCCCCAACTCCCCAATCAGCCCTGCTCTGAGCCCGACCAGGGGCTGCACCTAGGGATTGGGCCTGCCCTCTGCCACCCTGGAGCAGGCCTAAGCCAGCAGGTTGTTATCTCCCGAGGGGTGCCAGACTGTGAGAGGGCACAGGCCGGGCTGAGGGACCTCCCGCTCCCCACCGAGTGCACAAATTTTCTTGCACCGGGCCTCTAGTCAATTATATAAAACAAATAGGCATTTTTTTTCTTTGATATCAAATGTTCCAGATATTTGAAAGCAATAGAATTTTGTTGAAGATATTGCTATTTATTTTGTATTTTTAAACTTCATGAGCACTGGGTACCCCTTCATTCCTACCCTAGGCTTCTTCTTTTTTTTTTTTATCCTCACCTGAGGATATATTTTATTGATTTGAGAGAGAAAGAGAAAAAAGAGAGAGAGAGAAAAGAGAGAGAGAGAAATAGAGAAACATCAATGTGAGAGAAACATCAATTATTTGCCTCCTGTACACATCCTGGGGATCATACAATCTAGCTATGTACTCTGACTGGGAATCAAACCCGCAACATTTTTGGTGTCTGGGACCATGCTCCAAGCAACTGAGATACATGGCTGGGGCCCTACCCTGGCTTCTTGGTTTGAAATTAATAGGAGACATTTTTAAAAATAATTTAAAAAATTTAAATTATATTTGATGTACAGTATTATACTAGTTTCAGTTGTACAACATAGTGATTAGACATTTATATGACTTATAAAGTGATCACCCTTATAAATCTAATACCCATCTGACACCATACATATTTATTACAATACTATTGACTATATTCCTTATGCTGCACTTTACATCCCTATGACTATTCTGTAATTACTGATTTGTACTTCTTAACCCCTTCATCTTTTTTACCCATCCTCCCATTCCCCACCCCCATTTAGCAACTGTCGAAATGTTCTCTGTGCCTATGAGTCTGTTTCTGTTCTGCTTGTTTATTTATTTTGGTTTTTTTTTAGATTCCACACATAAGTGAAATCAAATGGCATTAGTCTTTCTCTGTCTGACTTATTTCACTCAGCACAATACCCTCTAGATCAGTGGTTCTCAACCTGTGGGTCGTGACCCCTTTGGCGGTTGAACAACCCTTTCACAGGGGTTGCCTAAGACCATCCTGCATATCAGATATTTACATTACGATTCATAACAGTAGCAACATTACAGTTATGAAGTAGCAACAAAAATAATTTTATGGTTGGGTCACAAGATGAGGAACTGCATTTTAAGGGCCAGAAGGTTGAGAACCACTACTCTAGATCTATCCATGTTGTTGTAGCTACAAATTGATCTGCAGATGGCTGCTATTTGTGTGGACTTGGAGGTGCTTGGGAGAGGCCACACTGTGAACCAAGTTCAGCTGCTGTTAGGGCTTGGCCTAGGGCCACTTAGCAGCAGGTATGAACATCCTGAGACCAGATGCTACTTGTGAACCTTTGGGAGATTTTAGGAAAGTCTGTAGCATGAGCCAAGACAGGCCATTTCTATGGAGAAACCACTGGAAGCAGTTTGGGTGGGCCCACAATTTGGGTGGGGGAGAAGGGTTTCTCAGGAAATCACCAGGGTGAAGTGAACAGTGTTCCAGGTTAATGAAGACTCAGATATGCCACCCACCTGTGCCTTCAGGGGGAGGCCTCGGCAAAGGGACAATGATTTCTGCCAGCATTTCTATCTGGGAAACGCTGTACCTCCAGCCTTGACCCCAAAGCCAAATGATTCAGCTCCTCCCTTTATGTTCCTGGCACCTTCTGAGCTGCTGCCCCAAAGCTGGAGCTCAGAGCAAGTGAGTCCAGGTAAATTAGTGTGGTTCTTTAAGAGAAACACCTGGGACTCCAGCAGCTCTCTATCTCACTCAGCCAAAATCCATGCTGGTTTTCACAGCCAGAAGTTATGGGTACTTCTCTCTATGGCACTGGAACCCTAGCTGGGGAGCCTGTGTGGGGCTGGGACCCCTTGCTCCTCAGGGGGCACCTCTGCAGTGAGATATCCCTCCCAATTTTTAATCACCATATGTGGGTGTGGGACCAGCCCAGTCTGCATCTCCACCCTTCCTACCAGTCTCAATGTAGTTTCTTCTTTACATCCTTAGTTGTGGGGCTTCAGTACAGCTACATGTTTTGTGTTTTTGAATGATGTTTTTTCTTCAGTTTAGTTGTGATTTTGATGTGGTTGTGGGAGGATGTTCTGCATTTACCTACTCTGCCATATTGACACATTTTAGATTGTCTCTTTATCACTTGATCAGTCTTTTTTAAAAATATATTTTATTGATTTTTTACTGAGAAGAAGGGAGAGGGAATAGATAGAAACATCGATGAGAAAGAAACATTGATCAGCTAACTCCTGCACACCCCCTATTAGGGATGTGACCACAACCAAGGTACATGCCCTTGACCGGAATCAAATCAGGGACCCTTCAGTCTGCAGGCTGACACTCTATCCACTGAGCCAAACCAGTCAGGGCACTTGATCAGTCTTTAGCTCTATGTGTTTTAACCAAGGTCACCTCTCCGAGAAAGGTTGTTTCCCCAGGTGGGGATTTTCCCCTCGAGTTAGGGATTAACAGGACTAAGGAAGGGAATAAAACCCTTAACTAAGTGCCAGGCGGGTAATTAATCACTTTAACTATGAACAATCACTTAGGATAATCTCCTTCAATTACTTCCTTGTAGCTTAATAGAACAATAGAGTAGTGACTTTGGAATGGAGATAACAAACGCCCTAACCTTTGGAATAGAATGGATAGAATTAAAATCAACTGGTATAAATACAGATGTAACAGGACAATAAAGACAGAACCTGGCTAGAGAACCTGGCTATGCTGATCAACTGAACACTGCCTCCATCCACACCTTTGGGAACCCCTGGTTGCCTTATGTAGATTAACCTTCCCCCAGCCCATCTTCTACCATGTCTTACTTCCAAGCTATGAAAATGCACCCTTAATTGGACACATGATTATCTTTTAAAAATGTATATCTGTAATGTCTTCCCCCTCCCAACTTTAAGGGGCTTACCATTTCTTTTATGGGATATGCCAAGCTCTAATATAGTCTCCATGTCTTGCATGCTCTTGTCCCAGCCTAGCTGTCTGGACTCCTGTCTCTCTCGTCTCCCCATTGTTTCTGCCGTTTATTCACCCTTCCATCCGTGCCTGCCATTCAGCCACACCAGCCAACTTTCAGTTCCTGGAAGGGATCAGGCTCACTCATGCAAGGAGGAGAGCCTTTGAACATAATGCTCTTTTTTTTTTTTACGTTTTGGTAAGACAGCCATAACCTACAATTCACCTTTTTAGCCATTTTAAAGTAGACAACTCAGTGGCATTGTAGTGGATTCACAGTGTTGTGTAACCATCACCAGCATCCAGTTCCAGAACATTTCCATCACTCCATAAAGAAGCCCTGTACCTATTAAACAATTATTCCTCATTCTCCCTTTTCCCCAGATGCTGGCAACCAATAATCTAATTTCTGTCTCTATGGGTTTGCCTGTTAGGGACATCTATACTAATAAAAGGGTAATATGCTAATTAGACCGGATGTCCTTCCAGACAAAGCCACAGTGGCAGGGGCCAAGGCAGAGGTGGTTAGGGGCAATCAGGCTGGCAGGGGAGGGCAGTTAGTGGCAATCAGGCCAGCAGGGGAGGGCAGTTAGGGGGTGATCAGGCTGGCAGGCAGAGGAGGTTAGGGGTGATCAGGCCGGCAGGCCGGTGAGCGCTTAGAGCCAACGGTCTCTGATTGCGAGAGGGATGTCCCCCGAGGGGTCCCTGATTGAGAGGGTGCAGACCAGGCTGAGGGACACCCCCCCATGCACGAATTTCATGCACCGGGACTCTAGTTTTATACAAATGGAATCATACGGTATGTGGCCTTTTGTGTCTGACTTATTTCACTCAGCATATTGTTTTCCAGGTTAATTATTCCTTTTTGTTGCTGAATGATATTCTATTATGGATATTGAACATACTGTTATTTACCCAGAATGATTTTCTATCCTTCTTCCACCTACTTATCTCCTGTTCAGCCTTCAGCAGTCAGCTCAGTGATCAGGCTCTCAGACACCTTCTCCAGCCTAGATGAGATCAGATGTATTTTTAGGCCCTGCTTTTCCTTCTGCATAGCTCTTATCTCTGTCTGTTGTTAAACACTCACTTAGGGCCTTCTTCCCAATTAGAATATAAGATCCATGATACAAGGAATTATATTTGTATTAATTCCATAGTCTATCCCCTAGTGCTATTACAGGGCCTGGCCCATAAATACACTTTTGTGAAATACGTGTTGTGAAACTATTTCCCACTAAAAAGTATATAATTAGAAGCTGTTAATGTTCTTTCTTTCCCAATGGCATTTGAAGCAGAATAGAAATAACATTGTCCATGAAAGGGTTTCCCTGGCAGGGACTGAGGGGCATGGCTTGTTTTGGGGGGGAGCTCCTTTCTGTTCCTTGACTTGCAACTCCCAGTGCCTACTCCACCTGTAATGTCACCATTCCATTCACTCCTAGTCTGTCCTGCTTCTATTTGTCCAAATTGAAAAACAGGCATATTTGGTTCCATGACCATCCTTATCTCATCACTAGAAAAGCAGTGCTCTGCTTAATTAATCATCTCTCCTTGTCTTTTCTCTCTAATATTTATAACATAAGCCAGATTGAAATTTGATGGGTTTCTGTGATACCTGCAACTGAAAGATGCTTTTCTCTATAAAAGGGATTTCAATTATGTGTTGCAGAGTAACCTTCATTATTTCAATGGCGCTATCTCTTTGCAGTCTTTTCCTGATATTGTAGCAGGCATAAAAGTAGTATTTCCTCTTTCATGCCCTTACTTTAACTCATACACAAACCATATCCTTTGTGCAAGTGTTTGCAGTCTACACCATACTGTCTTCTCTTTGGGTAATTACATCTGGAAAACTGCCAGTTGTTACCTTCTTAAGCTGAAGGCAGCTTTGTCACTAGTGTGTACAGACAGATGACAATAAACTGAGGCTCTGATACAATAAGGTTACAAGTTAACAAATTTACTTGGTGGCAGCATTTTTATTTAATTTTTCTCTAATTACTCATGAGAAATAGTTTCTCCAAAATGGTTGTTTTATGCTGCAAAATAGAGGCTCAGTGAACAAAATTCATGCAACCCCACAGGGATCGGGCCTAAACTGACAGTCGGACATCCCTCTCACAATCCGGGACTGCTGGCTCCCAACCACTTGCCTGCCTGCCTGACTGATTGCCCCCAACCACTCCCCTCCCAACCTGATTGATGCCTAACTGCTCCCCTGCCAGCCCAGTCACCCCCAACTGTCCTCCCCTGAAGGCCCGGTCACCCCTAACTGCCCTCCCCTGCTGGCCTGGTCACCCCTAACTGCCCTCCCCTGCTGACCTGGTCACCCCTAACTGCCCTCCCCTGCTGGCCGTCTTGTGGTGGCCATCTTGTGACCTCATGAGGGCAGCCATCTTTGACCACATGGGGGCAGCCGTCTTGTGCGAGGTCATGATGCTCAATTTGCATATTACCTCTTTATTATATAAGATGAGCTGCTTAAAATTTTTCTCAATGAGGCATCAGATTAAGGGACAGTTGTGCCAAATAAACTGTTTCCTTTGCATGTAGAATCAGTATTGCTTATATTTTGTTTATTATCTGATTTTTTTTATGCCAACCCAATGAAAACTGAATTTTTTTGTTGTCCTCGATATGGCTAAAACCTACAGATAGTTATTTTTCTCTCCAGATGCAGATGGAGGACCAGATTTTGAGAAAGTTAATGACTGCTCTCTGAAGGTTGAGCTGTGAACATATAATAGCTAACCACAAATTTATTTCAAGAAATCTAAATAAAATAAAAATGGGTCCCTTGCCTCAAAGACTGTCAATAGCCTAGTTAATTATGCTAATGTAGTAAATTAAAGATGAACTATTTAGCCATAGAGGAAAAGGAGGGCACCATAAATATTGGCAATTCATGACTAAATATTCAAGGCTGAATGAGATCTTAGTCCAGTAATCAAGACCAATTGATTATTTGGCCCAAGTAATCAATTCTCAATTGTTTGGATGGCTATTAGTGTCTGATGTGGTATATTTTTAAATGACATACAAAATCTTGCTTATTGTGATTATAATTTGGCATTTCTTACAGCTTATCTATTGGAAGAATATGTGCTAGTTTGGTTAATTGACTGCCCATTCAACTTGGATGCTATATTTCTCATTTTATAAATTTAAAGATTGTTTTGGTTTTTATACACATTTTTGTGATATTCGAGAGATTGAGAAGGGTATACTCTAGCTGAATCAACTTTGGAATATAGACCAGATTAAACTGTTTTGAGTTTGCAAGATTGAGAGCCCGGCTGTCAGCAGTGGTGAATTCGCCAAGGCAAAAGCCAACCCATGGGCACTTTCTGCTCCCGGTGGAGGCCAATCACTCTCCCAAAACAGCACCCCTCTTTCCTGCTATAGGTCCTCTTTTAATTTATTTATATTCTCCCTCTCTCAGGTTTTTATAAGGAGATGAAGAGACCTAATAGGGGGGGAAAGGGCTTTAAATTTAAAGGCTCCCAAGTTAGAATATTTTCCTGGCCAATATTAAGTGACATTAGGCATTAGGCAAATGACAATTTTTCTTCATTTCAATTTCATCATATTTTTAAACTGGATATGCTATGTTGTGATTTCTTATTTTCTTCTTCTTTTAAGGATTATGAAAATTAATATATATATATATTTTTTTTTATTGATTTCAGAGAGGAAGGGAGAGACAGAGACAGATAGAAACATCAGTGATGAAAGAGAATCATTGATCGGCTGCCTCCTGCACTCCCCCTACTGGGGATTAAGCCCACAACCTGGGCATGTGCCCTTGATCAGAATCGAACCCAGGACCCTTTAGTCTGCAGGCCAACGCTTTATCCATTGAGCCAAACCAGCTAGGGCTGTTGTGCTTTCTTTTGAATATTAAATTACAACTATTTTTACAATGCCAGCCTAATGTGGCACTGACATAGAGTAGTCCTCAATAATTCGTCTGACTGGGTATCTGCTTATTCTTTTTTTTAAAAAGTTGACAAATACATACAATTCTTTGGTTTAGAATTGCATTCATGGAATCCAGCTGATTTGTGTTTTTTGTGTGATTTTTTTCTGGGAAAAGACTACAAATGGGTACATATATTTGGTCATTGGATATCCCCTCTGGTCAGGACTTAGAAAATTAGGGGCTTTTTGGTGTCTATTGCACTACAGCCTAGCCAAGTATAGAAACAGCCTCAGGGCATGGGCATGTGCCAGCAATCTCCTGACACTCTGAGCATGTGAAGAAAAATGCAGAAAAACAAGATGGTCACATGCCCATATTCAGTCCTGCAATATGGCTTTTGGATAAGCATATGCTAACTGTTTTATATCCCGGTCTCTTCCTTTAACATCCAGCTCTCCAGTCCCATCCCCTGAGTAATCATGACCAGATCAACACAATCAACATCCTCCTAAGATGTCTGTCATTCAGACTTTGACTAGTGCACTGTGGTTTTTAAGTTTACTCTTAATATATAATAACCCCACGACTGGTAGAGGATCACTGATTTCCATCTACTGTAATAGGATAGCCCATGAAAAGATCTATTTAAGGTTGCCCATCAGAAAAGAAACTTTCATTTACTCAAACTGCCCTCTCATGGGAGCACATTTTTTTCTTGAAGGTGGGGTGTTTTTTAATGTTGATGTTGGAAGACTCCACGAGTGTGGTCTGTGGCTTTCCTGATTATGAAAGATTTCAGCATAAACCAACGGGCACTTGCCTAGCGAAATCTGCCTCACAGAAAACTGTCTCCAGCCAGATGACCACTTTAAAGGTCAATGTAAATGCTAGGATTATTAAGCAATAGAAGTTGAAGAAAGATTCCGTTTCAGTGGAAGACTCTTGAAAAGGGAGGGGGGAGTTGTTTATGTCTTGTTCCTGCACTTGTTCCCAGAAAAAGTTTCTTGGGCTTCCTCCTCTGTCAGACTGGGGTTTTATTGTCTCACATTGTCTGGGGAGGACAAAATTTGGACTTTTCAACACGTCCTTGGAAATTGGAGTGTTAAATTCCATACTTGGGGCTCCAGGGAACTAGCGAGGAAGAACACCAGACTTCCTCATTATTTTAATGGCTTCCCTGAGCTGCCGGGCAGAGGCCTCATTATAGCTTCAAGTCTCTCTGGAGACTGTGCAGGTGTTTTTTTGAAGTTCAGGTGGACAGTGAAGAGTGGTGTTGAAAGCACACTCCTCTGGAGAGCATGGGCTTCTCCCCTGAGCCTTATGTACACACTTATGGTGTCTCCACTGGTAAAAGCAGAGGAGTACACATACCAAACCAAACCAGGAAACCACGGACTGTATCTACTGAATGTGAACGAACATGCCATGCCTGCTATGCATGATGATGGTTCTTAGCTAATAAAGACTTTCATTCAAACCCTCACACCTGCCCAAGAAGTCTCTAGGACCTCACCTTCACTTCACATTGCTGCTATTTTTATCTGTAGTTTCTGTACTTCGCTATCTATGTATGGAGAGACTCATTTTGTGTGTGTGTGCATATATGCTCATAAACATATGTATGTATATATGAGATACATATGTATGCATGCTATATAATAAAAGCGTAATATGCAAATCAACTGAATGGCCAAACAGCAGAGTGACCATCTGGATAACCATCAGGGACCACCCTATAATACCCACTGGTGCCAGGCCAGCCAAGGCAGGTGCGATGTGATTGGTCAGGGGCCCAGCCATTGCCCCATGATCACCCCGCAGAGGGAGGCCCAGGCCACCAACCGCCATGCTGCAGCAGGTGCATGGGGCCTCCCGGGTGCTGGAGGGAAGCCAGTGCCAGCAGCTGGGGGAAGGAAGGACTACTCTTGCACAAATTTCGTGCATAAGGCTTCTAGGGAGCATGTGATGAAAGAGCCCAGGTTTTAGAAGGAAAGTTGAGCCCAGGTTTTAGAAGACACTGTACGTGGCTGTTCCATTTCCATAGAGAATCATAAATTGTCTATGCCCTCATCTCATCTCTTTCTAACATTCTATAATATATATATTTCATCATATGCACCAATCTCCATATATATATATATATATATATATATATATATATATATATATAATATGTAGCATGTTCTCATGGATTTCCCAAACTGACAACATCTTCAACATTATTTTCTCTCAAATTTTCCTTCCTCCTTGTGTTCCAGGTCTCAATATAAAACACTGTCATTCACCCAGCCTGTTTGCCTTCATTCCCTATTCGCTCTCCAAATTTCTTTCCTGACTACCTTATCTGCTCCCCAAGGCACTATCTTATTAGCTAGTTCAATCCCTTCAGAGTATTTATCATTTATTTATATGATTAAGTTAATTTCTTATTTACTTATTTTGCCTGTCTCTTTCTACTAGAATATAAGCCCAAGAAGGCAGGGGTCTTTTGTGAGTTATTCCCTGCTATAACCCTGGAACAATGCCTGGAATGGGGTAGCCACTCAATAAATATTTTTAATGAAATAAATCAACAATTATCTCATTGAGATTCCCTCCATAATGTCTTACAAATCACTTTTTTCACCCTGCTGCTGCTGCCCTGGTTAGACTCAGTGAAATTACTCATATTGCTGGCTACAAGAGCCTCCAAGCTGCTCTCCTGGCATTCACACTCACTCTTCTCTAAATCACTACCGACTTTGTAGCTGGGCTCTTTCTAAACTGCAAAACGGCTCCTATCAATGGTCTGCTTAAGCAGCTCCCATCACAAGATGCTTTGCAAACCTTTCTACTGGGGCTCCGTAAAGGCGTGTGGAGATACACCCTGAAGTTACCCAACACAGGCACCAAATATCTTAGGAATCTCATAATTACCTTACAAATGTATGCAGACTCTGCATTCTACTCCTTTGGTAACAAATATTTTGAAATACTCACCACTAAGCAGAACTAAAGCTCTAGGAAGACATTTCTTGTTTACCCTGTGGTTTGGGGATATGGGCCACAAAGGATACCAGTCTTGAGAGACACAGGCAGATGAAGGCCAGATGAGCTATTTTGGTGCACAAGGTCCTTCTTCACAATCTGGAGCTGATGATCTCTCCCTGCTCACCCCTCTCCGCTCTCATACACACCCCCCAGCCCAGCTCTCCCACTGCCACCTCCTCCCAGGCTGGGTTAGTTCCCTCTTTTCTGTTCCCCCTCTGGACCTTGCACATCTTCTGTTTGTACATTACCAGTCCTTGTTGTTTATTTCTGTGTGTGTAGCACTAACCCACAATACCTTAAGGAAAGATGTGCCTTATTCATCATAACCCAAACCTGGCGCTGTTATCTCGGGCACCCAATAAACATCCACAGAATAAATAGGCGAATGAGTGAATGGACTACCAACAATTTTAAGCAAATGCTCATTTAAAGCTGTAAGGACCCTTATATCTTAGAATAAGTGGTATTTTATTTCAGTAGCCTTCTCCACATCATTTGTCCCTTTCTTCCCAGCATAGACATGTGAAAAGATAAATCCATTTAGGGTTGATTTGCTTGCCCCAGGACTGAAAACTACTATATTGCCCAGGACCAATGCACCAATCCAAATTTACTAAGAAACACATACTTTTGAAAGAACTGTCCTCTCCCTTGGGAACTTGAAGGGAATTTTGAAAGCACAAAGTTTCCCTAGCTTTAAGCAGCAATCGAAGAATACATTTTTGATGACATTGTGTTTTTTTGTTTTGTTTTGTTTTTGTTTTTTATCTAGAAGGTACCTAGGAATCAGATGTAATCTACAGGGTTTCAGAGGAAAGTTGAGCCCAGGTTTTAGAAGACACTGGGTGTGGCTGTTCCATTTCCATAGAGAATCATAAATTGTCTATGCCCTTATCTCATCTCTTTCTAACATTCTATAAAAAGTTGTCACGGCAACTGTAAAGTTTGATTAGCTAAGGCTTATTTGAATGATCTGATGAGCTACTCTAAGGTTCAATGTTTAACACAAATAAACAAAAGCAACACTTTGCCAGTGAAGTACAACTAGAGGGGCCCATAGGCCTTCATAGTCTCTTAGAATTATTTTGGTTGAAGCCAAGTGTCTGCATTTCATGAACTTTTCCATCTGGCATGACAGAAGCTCAAGAGGAAAGTTTTGCAGATGCAATATTTTTATGGAGGGAAGTGGTTTGCTTTCATTAAAAAGTCTGAATGGGGACCAGAGGGAGAACAAGGAGGAACAGGAAGCAATAGAAAGGGATCTGGGTCCAAGGCCATCCCTAGGTGCCTCATACACACAGCAGTTGGCCAAGAATTGAAGTCAAGCAGATGTGAGTCCATCTCCTGAGACCTCACAGTCTGGGACCAACACTGGCTCAAGTACATGATTAAACGCTGCCTCGGCCAACTATACAAATACTCAATAACAACTAAAATAGATGTATTTATCAACAGAAATAAAAGTGTAAGCATTATTAATCAATGTTACCTCAATAAGTATAATTAATATGCAAGCAAATAAGAGTAATCCACCCCCTCCCACTGCAGTATCTATACTAATAAAAGGATAATATGCTAATTAGACTGGATGTCTTCTGGACGTCCTTCCAGATAAAGCCATGGTGGCGGGGGCCAAGGCAGAGCAGTTAGGAGCGATCAGGCCAGCAGGCAGAGGCAGTTAGGGGCAATCAGGCAGGCAGGCAGAGTGGTTAGAGGCGACCAGGAAGGCAGGCAGGTGAGTCGTTAGGAGCCAGTGGTCCTGGATTGAGAGAGGGATGTCCGACTGCCGGTTTAGGCCTGATCCCACAGACCTAAACCATCAGTCGGACATCCCCCGAGGGGTCCTGGATTGGAGAGGGTGCAGGCCAGGCTGAGAGACTTCCCCCCGCACCCCCCTCCGCATGCATGAATTTTGTGCACCAGGCCTCTAGTACAATATAAATCAAGATGCCTTTTTTATAAATAGCTAAATAGTTATAAACAGTTTTTCCTAAACTTCTCTACCCTTACTGGTTCAGAAGGAGTCCTTTTTTACCCATCAGCTATCATTTTAGGATGTTTAATCCAAATGATTCATTATGTAACATGCTGGCTAATTTTACTACAGTATTTCCAGCCAGGACAGATTAAAAAGGGGGGTTGTATATTCTAATTAATTAATGATAATGGATTATTTCTTACTGGTTTGGCAAAGGCTAAAGCAGCCTATTTGGTGCTGTTATACAGGCTAGTTTGCAAGCATTACCACTTGGGAGTGCTGGAAGCAGCCACCCTGGGGTGTCAACCACACCTTCAGCCGCTGCTGCCCCTTTTCCAAACATATGGGGAGACATCACAGAGGCTGCTCCCCAGTCACAGCGAACACCGCTGCTTTTAGGTTTCATTTTCAGATAAGATTTTTTTTTAAATTCTGTAGCTGAAAAGTTTTAAAAAAACTATTCTTAATAAATAAATAGAAAGATAGGTAGGTAGATAGACAGACAGAACTTTGTGCGTAGTTCTATATAAAAACTGCTGCTTCCAGCCATAAGGCTTTGTGAATTTAAACCTTTTTGTCTTCACCAACACCCAAATATATTCAAAATATTCCTTCCTCCTATAAGAGAGAGAGAGAGAGAGAAAGAGAGAGAAAATGGCCCCTGAATAACCAATGTTTAGCTTTTCCTCTAAATTCGGTGTTGTAAAATTTACTAAATTTACATGTATATATTTCAGATGAATTGAGCTAAAACCTTTGTGTCAATACAAGTGACTTCCTAATTTATTTTGTGCAGAAAGCTAAAACCTGTGACTATGACATGGAAATTCATGGGAATTCAATGCCAAAGAGTCCAGCCTTGATGTGGTCTTTTTCAAGACTGAGGTTGACTAACACCGAGGTCGAGGATCCATTTCCCAAACGTTCTGATGGACAGGTGAGAAAACACAGCCGGCTGCCCATTTAACAGCCCCGCTGTAAACACAGGCCAAAGTGGAAAGAATCAAGGGCTCTCCTTCTCTGCTTTCTGAGAGAAGGTAATCTCTTGCTTTCTATTGCAGCTTACTTGCTTTAAATCACTGTGAAATGGAGTTCTCACAACATAAGACGCCCTCACACTCCACTGATGGACAGGGTTACACAGGAATCAATGTCAGGCACCTGGAGTAGACCCTGAGGTCACCTCTCGCTGGTACTCCTGCTGTGTCCCCCCAGCCACACAGCTGTGCTAGGACCATCTGGGAGGCAAGGGGGTCTTTCTTATTTGTAAAAGTTATAGTAAAGGGTATACAACAGTTTATTCCTTTCATTTTAAATGGCAGTTTATATATGTATGTATTTCCCACCCATGGTTGGGAACCCGTGAATGCTAAGGGCCAACCATAGTTACACAGGATTTTTGGCTGCATTGGGTGGAGCACCCCTAAGCCCAGAATTGTTCGAAGGTCAACTGTATACATACTTGTATACTTACTCTGCAGTATATTCTTTATTTTAAAATAATCAAATCCTTTCCAGGAAGTATTCTGATTGACAAATATTAAAGATTTTATGAATATAGATTTCAGATTCATTCCTTAAACTACCCTTTACTCTGACTTTCTTCCTCCATTCCTTTTTCTTCTTAGCTAAATGATCAAATGACTCTCCTGCTATTTTACATTTTGCTGATAAGCAGTTCCTGTAATTAATAATCTTATCTTTCTACATATGAGAAAAACAAATGTAATGCATTTTAATAAGGAGGTTGGAAGGGCAAGGAGACATTTTATTGCCATGTTGATTTTGATAAGACTAGAAATAGCTCAGTGGGCTGATGACCACATATGATAAATAGTATTTATGCACAATTTTTTTTGTTACTCTTGACTTTTTGTTTGTTTGTTAATCTTCACCCAGAGGATATTTTTTCATTGATTTTCAGAGAAAGTGAAAGGGAGGTGGAGGGACAGAGAGAGAGAAACATGGGTGTGAGAGAGACGCATCAATTGGTTGCCTCCCACATGTGCCCTGACCAGGGCAGGATTGAGCCTGCAACCGAGGCACATGCCGTTGACTGGAATCAAACCCACAACCCTTCAGTCAGTGGGCCAATGCTCTAACCACTGAGCAAAACCAGATAGGGCTACTCTTGATATTTCTACTTCAATGTTTTTTATAGATATATTTCTGAATAGTTATATAATGTAGAATTCTTTAACAAGCAAATCTCATTGAATAATAGGATGGTTTTAAAGCACTTTATCTTTATGTCTGATTTTAATCTTGTTTGTAGTTCTCAGCTGACTGACCTCCAGGGCTGAGAATCAGAAGACATGGTTACAGCTCTAGCCAAAACTTGCTCTTGACTCAGAGAAAACAGCCTGATTATGATTTTCTTATCTATAAATTGGGTAGGAGGAGTTAGTCCCAAGAGATCTCCAAAATCTCTTTCAGATGCAGTATTCTACAGTTGTAACTAATTCACTTGAGAAAAAAAAAAAGCCTATTAAAATTTTACACTTAAAGCTTGTTAAAATTAACAATCCTTTGAAATGTGAGTTCCTGGGTCTCCACTTATCTGGGGCTACATTTTTGTACATCCAAAATGAAGACTGAATAAAGCCCTTTCCTTTGATTCCTTTGGATTTGTGAGATTATAATGGGTCCCTAACAGAAAGAGCTCTGTGCAGCGCTCAGAGTGGTTTCTACCCTTATTTCCTATCCACTCCTACAGCGACTCCTGTGAAGTGAGTGTATCTGTAATCTCATTCTTCAGAGAGGAAAACTGTTGGTGTTGCAGAGTGGTTAGTGACCCTGCAGGGCCGTTGAGAATCACATAGCTAGGGAGGAGGGTTGGACAAAAATTCTGATCTTCCAGACTATGGTGATTTTTGTTACAGATCTTGCTTCGGGGGTGTCCCCAGAGCAATTCCCTTCAAGAGCAGAAATTGGATGAGAATGAGCACCCAGTGCACACTCCTCAGATAGGGTTGTGGATGGAAGAAAGTTGCCCTGTTTTATTGGACTGACGTGGGAACAGTACCCTCCATTCCCCCATCCTCACATCTGACTTCTTTCCACTCCATTGCATTTCTCATCTTCCATTTGTATGGATAAGTGTATTCATTTCTTTCAGGCCAGGGGAAAGATTTAGAATTTTTGTGTCCTCCTGCAGTACCCAGCACTGTGTCAGGCTCTCTAATAGTTTCCAATTCTGTGACTCGGGGCCCTCAATAACTACTTGCTGATTGGCGAACCATCTTGGCTGACTCCAGGAAAAATGAGAAGTTTGGGTTTGGTACCCTTTGATAAGCTACTTTAGTCTCTACCCCCTCAGCCCCTTTTGAAAACTGACTCCTTAGTTAATACCTCAGGGTCCTTGTTATCGTTGTTAAAGCGGAGGTCAAGACCCAGGTACCGTGGGCTTTAATTACGGTTTAAGGAAACAATGCCTCCACTTTGGCAGCCTGTCTAATTAGTGATGCTCTTACTGGAAGATTTGAGCAGGTTACCAAACGGGGGTTCCTGGCAAGTCTCTACAGCCTTTAAATCCATCTTCAAATAGTGTTAACCACTCCCCTTCCAGCACTCATTCCTTTCTTCAAAGGGCAATGCTTAACCATTACTCAGTGTTACACATTTTTTGAGCTTGTATTTTGGACCCTTCACCATGTGTGATGATGAAAAACAAGATGTTTATTGAAATAAGTTGTTTACCCCAGTAACTTCTAATGATCAAACAGACCAACGGAAATTATATTTCTGAGCATTTGGTCATAGCTTCAATAAATAGCCTCTCTCTAAGAGTTTATTGTAAAAGGATTTCACCCACATTTATTCTTTGCCAATTCTGAATATTAAATTTTACTGGTATTTCTCTGAGGTCAGCAAGTTAAGACAGCATCATTATTGATTTCTGCACCATGTTAGAGCAAACATATTTATTTCTCTTTACTCCAAAGAAATAAAATCTTTATGTGCTCTGCATGTGGGTTAGGGAAAGTAACAGTGAGGGGATTGTTCCAGGCCTTGGTGCTGCCTAACCTCAGAGGTAAGGACTGTTATTCTTTCAAGCACTGTCCTCTAGTGGAGAAAATAAATATTAGTGCTTTTATTTATTTTTTTTATCTTTATTGTTGAAAGTATTACAGTTGTCCCCTTATTTCCCCCTGTTGACCCCCACCACCCCGCTCCCACCCTCTCCCCTGGCCTTCCCCGGACTATTGTCATTAGTGCTTTTAGAACAAGTGTTGCTATTCAAGTACTGGTTAGCACTTGGGAAATGCCTTCCACTCACCCACCCAGTGGCTTCTCCTGGGAGAAATGACCCTTTTAACAACGTGAGTTAAAGTAACTCTTAACAAGAGAAATTCTGACAGCACATGTACCTTTATTTCTCAGTGTTAGGTCATCAGAAATCACTGAGTAGATGGGAAAAGGATTGCAGTACAGAATTTGGTAAAATGTGAAGCAATAAAAAAGGCATAGTGTCATTATTTTTAAAACCTGTACTTTAAAGGAAGACTGTCATGTTGACAAGCTGGCTATTCTGAAATTAATTGCAATGTGGGGCAAACATGCAAATTTCTTTTAATGTGCAACTCAAGTCTGGCTGGCTATCTAATGGGATAGTTCAGGGTGTGTCTTTATAAACTTCCCTTTGAGGTCTAGTGACTATTCATATTTTCCAGATTATTATGTCTTAATTTTATTTGGTGTAATGCCTGACTTTAAAATTATAAGTGACTATTTATGGGGTCTATCAGTTAAAGCTTTAGGGCACTAGATTCAGACCGACCTGGGTTAGCCATTCATGGTTAGTTGGCCTTTCTATACCTCAGTTTCCCCAAGTGTAAAATGAGGATCATAGCAATGCCTTGCTCAAAAAACTGAATCATGAAGCTATGACATAATGCTTGAGAAATACTTAACATGGTGTCTGGCTCTTCACAACCAATAAACAGATATTTATTCTTTTAAATATCTTTTGTAGTTTTTTTGTTGTTGTTTTCTTTTTGGCGCAGCCTCTAGAGAGCTCTTTATTCCCTAACTAAGCTCCCATTTCCTAATGGAGCGATTAGGAGACTATTTAAAAGTCATTACAGAGTTCATTTTTACCAGTTCCAGTCTTTGCTCAGCTGGACTCATGCTTCTTCCTCTCTGTTGAATCTTTATGTTTGACACCTCCTTAGGGGACAGTTTCATATCAGGTGTCATTTCAGATCAAGAAGCCAAATTTTGTGATGGCTTGCATACACTCAAGAGCCTGAACACAGCCAAGCTGACTGTTTCCACTGTCAGTTCCCAAAATAGTGACCCAACCTCCATGCCCAAAGGAGCGGAAACCACAGACTTGTAAAAGGGGTACTCCTCGGAGGCTAACGTGGGAGAGTCTGTAAAATATTCATGGCTTAATAGATTATGTCTGATGCTCCTGCAGGGTTATGAAAGATTTGGCAGCGCATCTCTGCCATAAACTGCCCCATCCTTCCATAGACCAGGCCAGGCGCAAAGCTGGGAATGTTTGTGCAGGACAGCGATGGCTGTCGGGGCTTCAGCATACCACCCTCCCCTCTGCTTTTCTTTGAAAGGTGCCCTTGAGTCCTTCCTCATTCGTGCTCAGTGTCCTGTGAAAGATGCTGAAGCTGCCACCACCTGATCCCAATGTTTCATTAGCACCTGACCCTGACCCGTCAGTTGACTCTGCCCTGCTGTTTCCCTCATAAACAAACCTCCGATCTCCCTGGGACTGAAGAAGGGGCGATGGCTGAGGTTAGAACAGGGGTCAAAAATCAACAGAGGCATCCAATTACCTTTGTGCAGAGGCAAAGCCCATACAAATTCTCCAAAGACAAGTATGCTGACCTGTGCACAAGATGGGGGAAAGCCCTACTGGAAAATAAAAGGGAGGGCACAGTGAGGCAGACAATTCCTAATCTCTTCCTCATAACTAACATCCTGCACAATTTAGAGAAATGTCAAAGCCTACTATTGTACCTATCAGAGCTCCTGAGCTCCAAAGAGAGCAGGAAAGGGAGAGCTGAAAGGCCTTCCTAATATTGCGCTAATTCTTGTGGAAAAATGAAAAACTTCTGGCCGGGATGTGACACGTTCATGGACACGAACTCAAACTGCTGCATGTGTTTCTATTTTTAAAACAAAATAAAAATAGTCTATTACTTCAGGCTTTCCTCAAGCAAATTGTTCTCCAGAGAGTGATTTTTCTCCTTGGACATCGCAGGCAGGACTATTATAGCACAGAAATCTGCCTTCAGTCATGTACTTGGGATTGTTTTCTGCAGAGTAAAGGCAGTTGGAAGATGAACAAAGAACTAGTTCTAATGATTCAAAACCAACCCTACGTTAGAAATTGCTAAAAAGGAAGAACAGTAGTGCTTCTAACAGCATTTTTTCAGAGGATGGCAAATTAATTGTTGACAGTACAGTGAACTTCATTTCTAGTCATATCTGCAAGGAAGGCTAGGAAATTGAGTATATAGTACTTATAATACAATTGCCTTCATTACTAGAACTTCACTTCTAGTCAGTTTTATATCAGCATTATCTCCTCACACTGACAGCTTAGGTACAGTTACACATGCAACAAGTAATTTTTTGCAGGTATATTGAGTGCTGAAAAGAAAACAAGAGGATTTTCTTAGAGAGGATCAATAGGAGGAAGTAATTCCCTTTAAAATAGCTCTTAGAGATAGAAGGAGCCATGTTGAATTATTTAAGAATGGAATTCACCCAAATGCTTCTGGTCTTTGGGAGATATGGGATATGAAAGAGAACCAAGTGTTGTAGAGTACCCTGTGAATCACACAAGGACTATTTTTATTTTGTTTTAAAAATAGAAACACATGCAGCAGTTTGACTTCGTGTCCATGAACTTGTCACATCCAGGCCAGAAGTTTTTCATTTTTCCACAAGAATTAGCGCAATATTAGGAAGGCTTTTCAGCTCCTTGTGTGATTCGCGGGGTACTCTACAACACTTGGTTCTCTTTCATAGAACCTCAAGAAGTCAAATTAAGGAGTCATTTATTCAAGAGCCAGCGGCTACGAGGGGGTAAAAGCACTCCAAATCTCGTAGCCCCGAATGTCAGTAACATCAGGCTTATAAAGGCAAAAATCACAAAGGCATCAATTACATCTCTAGGTTTGGAATGAGGAACTGGTTTGCAAAAGCAGTTTGTTACAGAAGCTAAATTGAGCAAGTTAGTTATCTACAAAGATTAATTATAGTTTTAGGTCTTGGAGCCACTGAGTCAATGGAAAACACATTTTCTGGAGCCATTGAAGCAATTAAAGCAATTGTGCTGTCCTGGTTTCCAGGGGCAGAGGAATGTGTTTTGAAAGACCAGAAAGACCACAATCGATGGGGTATACAATCGAATGGGGTGATTTATATAAGTTCAGGAGATTAAAATAACTTCTCTATTATTTTAGCAAGCAAATAATTACAGAAGCCAGAATAGTAGGGTTCAAAATTAAACAGCAGTTTTTACCCAAGATGGTTGCTACCATGCTTCACAAGTACCTGTGAGTGCACACAGAAAGCCCACAGTTCAACAGATAGCTCTCCTCTGCCTCATCGACTTCCATCCTCTCCTTGATGATAAAACTTGGGGAGGATGAACTGCAAATGTTTTGACCACATGTTGGTGCTCAGGGCCAGCCTTCTTCATAGATCACATCCTGCCCGAGTAAGGGATTCAGCACACACGCATCATACAGGATCAAGCAGCTGATGAGCCAGGTAAGAAATCTGACATGGCTCTTTTATTGAGCTGAGAGTTTAGGTCCCTTTTCCAGCATCCTCCTACTGTGGCCTTTGTGATCTTGTAATAAAGTGAGCATAGACTTTCACCACACTTAGGGCGCTTCCATGTTTCATTTCTTTGACTGCCTTTGCAACTTCATGAAACTTTTTCTTCAAGACATTTTTAGTGGCTGAGTGAGGTTTCAGAGAGCCATTCAGGTGTAGAGCTGAAAATGCATCTTGCAGAAATGAATCAAGGACACAATTCAGGGGGCAGCTCCCTCTACAGTCACATTATTCTTTCAGTCAGCAAATATTGATTTGAATGCCTACTATGTGCTGGTCATTGTTCTAAGTTCTGGAGATACCACAGTGAATAAAACAAAAACAAACAAATATCCCTGCCTTCTTAGACTTTAGGTTACAGCATGATTGATTGACTATGATAATTTCCACACTGTTTTGCATTACATAAGAATGCATTTGGCTGCAAGTAAGAGAAAATTCAACCAGTAGTAGTTTAAA
This sequence comes from Myotis yumanensis, assembly GCF_028538775.1. Classification (NCBI taxonomy): domain Eukaryota; kingdom Metazoa; phylum Chordata; class Mammalia; order Chiroptera; family Vespertilionidae; genus Myotis; species Myotis yumanensis. The sequence continues at coordinate 142,244,082 of NW_027223754.1, forward strand.
CAAACAGATTCTCTTTTTTACTTGGCAAGAAGTCTGGATATAGATTGTCTGGGGATCTATGAAGCAGCACAGCCATATTGTGGGTGATTTAGGCTCTCTCTGTTTTAACACTTTGCCATACTCAGCATGATGCTTGTTTCTCATAGTTTCAGGATGGTTGCTGCAGCTCCTGGCATTGTCTGTACTCACAGCAGGGAGAAGGGGAGACAGGTGTGAAGCCAGCTGTGTATATGCTTTATTTAAAGAGGTGAACAAGCCCTGACCAGTTTGGCTCAGTGGATTGAGCATCAGCCTGCGGACTGAAGGGTCCCAGGTTCGACTCCAGTCAAGGGCATGTACCTTGGTTGCAGTCACATCCCCAGTAGGGGGTGTGCAGGAGGCAGCTGATCAATGTTTCTCTCTCATCGATGTTTCTAACTCTCTATCCCTCTCCCTTCTGCTCTGTAAAAAAAAAAAACAACACAAAAAAACAATAAAAATATATTTTAAAAAATAAAAAAATAAAGAGGTGAACAAAATTTTCACCAAAACTTTACTAGCATACTTCTACTTATGTTTCATTGCCCAGAACTGTGTCACATTACTACCCATATCTGCAAGGGAGACTAAGAAATTGAATATATAGTATTTATAATACTATTGTCTTGATAATGAAGGCAATTAAGAAAAAATGGAGTTGGAAAGGGCTATCAAATTAGCTAACCTGCAGCATGGATCACAACATTAATTAAAAAAAAACACAAAAAAAAAACAGAAAATCCAATGTCATTTAACAATAAAACTGGTTGATTATTGAATCTGCTACTTTTTAAATGTGTGACTAAATTCATGAATGCCTTGTCAAAGTATCCTGCATGGTATCCTGCACATAACTGAACAAACGAATGAATGACCTGAGGCAACTGGCACATGCAAAATATTTACCAAAACTCTGTATGGTCTCTACCCATTGCCTATTTCAGTGAAAATTAATATGCCTGAATATAATCTTGATTTTCAAAGTTCGCATGCTCTTAATAATTCTATTCAACAATAACTTACCAAACAATGGCTAACAGCCAGGTGCTGTACTAGGCCTGGGAGATGCAAAGAAAAACAAGACAAGATTCCTATGCCGAAGGAGCGAATGGTCAAGAATGAGAAGAAGATACGAAAAGGTTGCATGGGATACTAAAGTCAGCCACCTAACGCTGCTTGGAGGAATTAAAGTTTTTGTGAAGAGTTGTGGGTGTGCTTTTCCATGGTGTGTGGCAAGGGGGATGGGAAAAAAGGAAGAGAGAGGCAGATGGAGGCTTTTTCAGGCAAAGGGAACAGCATGTGAAAGTCACAAAGCCATGTGAGTACATGGCAAATGTTTTGGTGTGGCTGTGTGGCACAGTGAAATGTTAATGGATGTTGGAATCCTGCATACCTGCATTTGAATCTCAATTCGGGTTCTTAGCAGGGAGACCTGCTAAGCTCCTGAACATCTCAGTTTCCTCACCTCTAACCTGAGAATAAAAGTACCTCCATGACTGGAAACTTGGAGGATGAAGTGCAATAATACATTCACAACACAAGACAAAATATGTACTGTGACTGTATATTTTGTTGCTGTTATCATCATCATCGTCCTATTAGCGAGGCTGGAATACTGTTTTGTGAGAGGAATGAGAGATGAGGAAGAAGAGGTCAGCAAGTACAGGGCCAGAAAAACACCTTGCTACAGGTGGTAGATTGCAAAACAGAGCCCTAAATTTCTCATCGCCCCAGCACCGCCCCTTTGCAATGTGATGCTGCTGTCCCTTCTATCAGGAGATGAAATCAATTTCTCTAACACCTCCAATCTGGGCAGGTCTTGTGACTTATTTTAACCCTCGGAATGTGGAAGAGGTGATATTGTGCAGGCTTCAGAGAGCGCCCAGCTTTCATTTTCACTCTCTTGGAATCAGCTGCCTCATGAGAAGACCCCAGCCAGCCTGCTGGAGAGTGCACGCGGAGGAGAACTGAGGCACCCAGACACAAGCCCCAGACAACTGCCATGTGGGCCTGCCCGTCCCTAGTCGATCTGCCACCTGACCATGTAATACACGAGTGAGCCCACAGATACTCAGGGAGCCCAGACAAGCTGTCAGACCCAGAATTGTGGGCATATCTGTGGTGGTTGTTTTAAGCCACTGAGTTTGGGCCGGGGGAGGGGGGGGGTGCTTGCTATGCAGCAATACAATGAGAGAGAAGCCTAAGAAGTGTTACTTTATCCAGGAGATGATGAGAAATTATTGAAAGTTAATGACCTCAACAGAATTTTATTTTAGAAATTTCACCCAATGCCAGTACAGTGAATAGGATGTTACAGAAGGCAGGTAGAGAAGACAGGACATGTTAGGAGAAAGAGTTAAGTAGAACTTTATGAGGGCTTGGAAGATAACAGAGCAGCAGGGATAAAGTGACTTTCATGAGCATGCAGTCTCAGGAGGGCTTAATGCTTTAAGAATTCTTGAAATTCTGAATCACTTTTTAAATATATTTTTATTGATTTGAGAGAAGAAAGGAGAGAGAAGTGGAAATATCAACAATGAGAGAGAATCATTGATTGGCTGCTTCCTGCCACCTCCTATTGGGAATCCAGCCCACAACCTGGGCAGGTATGTGCCCTGACCTGCTGATTCTTAGGTCGCTGTTGAACCACTGAGCATACAGGCCGGGCTCTTATTCATTTTTGAACAAGAAACTTGCATTTTTACTTTTCACTCTGCAAATTATGTCACCTTTCCTGAGGAAAGAACTCACAGTGACAGCTCTGGGCCCTACATGTCACCGCGAAGTGGATCTGACACAGTATATTTTTGATTGTGGCAGCTGTGAATTGTACAAGGCCTGCAGGTTGCAGTATCCAAGTGAATGCTTGAGTCTTGCAGCGGCAGTCAAGCTTTGAATACTCCAGTGCTAACATTAGTGGCAGCTCCACACAATGGAAAGATCAAGAATAGGAAAAACATTTTTAACCTTCTTTCTGAAAAGCTACCTGAATGGCCTTGAATGAGTCCAGCTTCCTCATTCATGAAATAAGGTAGCATTCCTGTCCCTACTCAGCTCACAGGATTGTGACAATTAAGCAAACATGTGAATGAAGCACTTTAAATTCACTGCAAAGGAATGCATTCAACTAAATAGAAGGACTAAAAATAGTTCTAGTGGCAACAATAATCCCCAGGCAGTGTCCTCAACCCAGGTCTTTCTGAGGTGGCCATGACTGTGGGCTCCTTAGAACACTTAGAATCAAAAGGCCTGATGCTTTTCTAAGAGATGAAGAGAAGACAGTAAATAAATGAACATTTGATCTGACTGGATATGTGGTAATATGGCATTGTTTATTTACTCCGTGCCAAAGTTCAAATTGTCTGCATTCATTTATTCACTCTTCAAACATTTATTGACTATACTACCAGGCAGCATTCTAGCTGCTGGGAAAGAAGAATCAAGAAGAATCCCTGCCCTCAAGAAACTCATAGTATGTACACTGAAGATTGATATAGATATATATATTTTAAAAAACTGAGGATAATGTGCCAGTGGTAAAACAGAGTCATAAACCACATGTTAGTGGAAAACACAGAAAGAAACTAAAGTGGGTGGAGGAGAGGATAAGGGCTTCCCTGAAGCAGTAACATTAGGTTGCCAGGAATTAATTTTGTCATGTTAAGAAAAAATGGTATCAATATAGAGTGAATTTTTAAGATTGGAAAGTAAATCTAAAATTTGAAAATAATCTGACACGGATGATGCTCTATATACATATGGGCATTATTATTTTATTTTTTCAATTACAGTTTACATTTTAATATTATTTCATATTAGTTTCAAATGTACAGCATAGTGGCTAGACAATCATATGCTTTACAAAGTGTTTCCTCCAATATTTCCAGTATCCACCGGGCACCCTATTATTACAATATTATTGACTATATTTCCTGTGTTGTACTTTACATCCTCATCACTATTTTGTAACTACCAATCTGTACGTCTCAATCTCTTCACCTTTTTCACCCAGTCTCCCAAACACCCTCCCCTCTGACATCTGTCAGTCTGTTCTCTATAAGTCTATTTGTTTTGTTTATATTATTCTTTAGATTCTACATATAAGTGAAATCATATGGTATTTGTCTTTCTCTTACTGACTTATTTCACTTAGCATAATGCTCCACAGGTCCATCCATGCTGTGGCAAAAGGTAACATTTTTTTTTTAGCTGAGTAATATTCCACTGTGTAAATATACCACAGCTTTTTTTATCCACTCATCTACTGATGGACACTTGGGCTGCTTCCAAATCCTGGCTATCCTATATAATAAAGATGTAATATGCAAATAGTCATTATGTAATGACCGGATCACGGATCAGCAGAAGGGTGGGGCAGAGAACTACAGGAGGGGGCAGGGCAGCAAGCTATGGTGGGGGGTGGCGGGGGGAGGGAAGCTACAGGAGGGCGGCAGCAGGAGGGCGGCAGCGAGCTGCTGGCACACGGATTCATGCACAGGGCTACTAGTTGTAAATAACACTGCAATGAACATAGGGGTGCATATGTTCTTGTGAATTAGTGTTTGGGATTTCTTCGGATATATTTCCAGAAGTGGGATCGCTGGGTAATAAGGCAGTTCCATTTTTAATTTTTTGAGGTAACTCCCTACTGTTTTCCACAGTGGCTGAACCAGACTGCATTCCCACCAGCAGTGCACGAGGGTTCCCCTTTCACCAGCACTTGTTGTTTGTTGACTTATTGGTAATAGCCATTCTGACAGGTGTGAGGTGATATCTCATTGTGGTTTTAATTTGCATTTTTCTTATGTTTAGTGACATTAAGCATCTTTTCATATGTCTATTGGCCATCTGTTTTTCCTCTTTGGAGAAGTGTCTATTCAAATCTTTTGCCCATTTTTTAATTGGATTGTTTCTTTTTTTTGACGTTGAGCTGTATGAGTTCTTTATAACTTTTGGATATTAACCCTTTATCAGATATGTCATGGAGAACATCTCCTCTCATTGAGTGGGGTGTCTGTTCATTTTGTTAATGGTTTCCTTTGCCGTGCAAAATGTTTTAGGGTGATATAGTTCCCTTTGTTTATTTTTTCTTTTGTTTCCCTTGCCCAAGGAGATGTATCAGAAAAAAATATTGTTACATGTGAAGGGAGGGCTCTGAGCCAGTCAGGTGGGTGAGGAAAAAATGTCCTCCTCCCTAAAGCCACACAACTCAGTCTGTTCTGGATTCTGCCTGGATACCCTCCAGAGTCCAAGCTTGGCAGGGCAGGGCCACTAGAGCTGGGAGGGTGGGGCTAGTGGGTCTCCCATGGTGGGGGCAGTTCCTGTCAGGCTCATTGGAAGGAGAGGAACAACCTTGCCCCAGAGCCACACAACTCAGTCTCTAACACTTCCCTGAGTCTACTCAGACCTCTACACCTTGGGCCCAAGCAGCTGACTCCTCCACAGAGTGTGAGCTCTGCAGGTGGTGTGACCGAGTGGGGAAGGTGGGGCTATTGTATTTCCCCAGGCTGGTCCCCCAGGAGGCAAGTGCTCAATGCAAGAAAGATGGCATCCGTGGGTGATGTGGGAGAGAAACTCAGCACAGGGACCCTAGCAGCTGTTCCTTCAGCTCTGTCATTGGAGCCACACAACCCAATCCCCCCTCACACGATGCAAGTGCACTCCAAATAGCCCTCCTTCTGCCAGGCCCAGGGTGAGTGGCTGCAAACGAGATTTTGTGTGTTGGCCTTTTAAAAAGGTGCCTGGATTTCTAGCAGATGCTTGTCTCTCTCTGACAGACAGAATCCGGCTCGTTTTCACAGCCAGATGTCATGTGGGCTTCTCTTGCCGTCTCTGGTGCTCTGGACTGGGGAGCCTGGCATGGGGTCGAGACTCCACGGTCCTCAGGAGGGACCTTGACAGCTGAGATGTCTCTGCAGATTCTCAACCGCTGCTCTTGGGTGCTGAGCCCGTCCTTTTCACATCTCCACCCTTCCTACCAGCCGCATTGTGTCTTCTTCTGCAGATCCTTGACTATTAGACCTCTGTTCAGCTAGTCTTCCGCTGGTTGTTCAGGTTGATTGTCCTATATTGTGGTGGTAATTCCAGTTTGGTTTTGGGAGGAGGTGAGTGTAACTTCAACCTACTTTGCCACCATCTTGGATCCTTCAGCACTATTTTTTTGTCACTATCATCTTGGTTTTTTTTTCTAAAAGGCATTTATTTAATGCTGGGTTTATTGTTTATTTATTTCTTCATAATTTAATAGTGAGTTGTGTGACTTTGGCAATTCACCCCAGCATCAATGAATATCCTGAGTTTATTAAGCTTCTAAGCTTCGGTTTCTTCCCAAAAATGACAGATTTAGAAATAGGTAATGCATACGGTGGTTTTAAGATAAAAAGGTCCCCAGACTGATTTTTAAATGAATATATCAGGACTTACACTTGTGAAAATGATAGAAATTTCAATATGGCTTCTTACATTCCAATGGTTACCACTGTTCAAAATATTTTTTGCAAGTATATTTTGGAAGTTATTTTATAACTTAAGGACTTCAGTGGGAACAACCCAAGGAATAGGGGGTAATTTTTCCCTAGGAAAAGAAATTCCTTTGGAGATAAGAAATCAGAGTTTTTGCCCTGACCGGTTTGGCTCGGTGGATAGAGCGTTGGCCTGCGGACTCAAGGGTCCCAGGTTCGATTCCGGTCAAGGGCATGTACCTTGGTTGCGGGTACATACCCAGTGGGCAGTGTGCAGGAGGCAGCTGATCGATGTTTCTCTCTCATCAATGTTTCTAACTCTCTATCCCTCTCCCTTCCTCTCTGTAAAAAAATCAATAAAATATATCTTTTTAAAAAGAAATCAGAGTTTTCATCAGAGCTCTATCTTGCTGGCCCTCAATTTCTTTTAAACTAGGTCTATAAGCAAGCACCCTGCCTAGACTAAAGAACCACGAGGGTGGTTCGAATGCTAAGGTTATATGAAACTGCTATCATGAAGCATAATACAAAGATCTTCCTTTGAGGATGAACTTCCACTTCATACTTTAGCCCAAAGTCAGAGTAAATGTCAGGTAAATAAAGTGGAAACTATTTTGGTCATGAATAAGCAGGTTTATTTGTAGAAATAGTACAAGACGACACCAGCACCTTGCAGGCAGTAGTCTAGGGTCACACCAGTCCTTCCATTCTCACACCAGCAAGCAAAAGGCCTCTATTCTGCTACCTTCACAGAGGCCTGGGTACCTTTGGGAGCCAGAGCTGCAGCGGCAGCCTGGGCCTTAGTTTGAGTCATGGCCTAGGACTTTTCCAGCAGAGCCTGAGACCCTAGGCAATGTGGGCAGGAGCACATTTCCCAAGCTTGGGGTGAATGGTGTAGGCAAGTTAATTGAGCTGGCAGCTGCCTCACTTTGGGATCTTGGGCCTGATCTCTTCGGGCTTTCTGAGGGCCCCAATAGCTTCAACATATGTACTCATGGCCTTGGTGTTCAGGCCCTTCTTGTACTTTTTGGCAAAGCACGTGTTCTTCAGGAATGTTTAGAGTCCATACCCTTGAGGCACTTATATTTTTGTGATCAGGGTTTCTTAGTGTCATTTCTGTGCCATTTTTGGGATTCGTTGCACATAATGTGGTTCTTCAACTTGGCCATATCTGCACTGACACCCATGGCTCTGGAAGCACCTGGGACCAGAGCAGTGATTTTTGAGACTGACTTTTTTTTCAACTTGTATATACGTTCTGAAGGCAACTCAATGAGGTGACATTTTAGAAAGTACAATGGCTTCCTGTTAGTTTGAAGATGAAATATCCAAAGATGACTTCTTTCAGGTTTTACCAATGTAAAAACAACCATACTACCAATACTAGTCATGAGTTATAAAGTGTGCTTCATGTATGATTTCTAAAAAATGACCAAGGATGAAGATAAGTGTTGTAACTAATTTTTGCAAAGCAGTGAGCTGGTCCCCGAAAGACCCAATGATCACTGGTATGGACTTTAACCATTTAAAAAGTGCTTTGTGTAGCCTTGGCTGGTGTGGCTCAGTTGGTTGAGCATTGTCCCACACACCAAAGTGTCGCCCGTTCGATTCCTGGTCAGGGCACATGCCCAGGCTGCAGGCTCCATTCCTGGTGATCAGGGTGCGTATGGGAGGCACCAAACAATATTTCTTTCTCATATTGATGTTTCTCTCTCTCTTCCCCTTTCCCTTCCTCTCTCTCTAAAAAAATCAATTTAAAATATTTTAAAAAAATAAATAAAAGTGCACTATATAAATCATCTCATTTGAGCCTAATAACAGCAGTTTATAGATAAGGAAATTGAGGGTTATATGTAAAATGATACTGGCCAGTTGTAATCTTCTTAGGCCTTCGATTAGTTGCAGGGAAGAATTTCCAGTCCCGTAAATCCTAAATCTGAAGTCCTCCCCTGCTCACACACATATTTAGACGACTAGACATCTTCATTGCACTGATGAACTTATTGAAGCGATGTCAAGCTTGTCTCAGTGTCTGGAACTCTCTGAGCAGCCACATTTTCTCACCCTCTCTAGATGCCAGTGATCAGGGTTCATGACATGTTTTAACGCATTGGGCTGCTTCGTATGGTAAATTTCCACCCGGTGACCATGTGGCATGGTGATGAATGGATTCTTTTTGAGGGTAGGGAATGGGTACAAACAGACATTTGAATTGGTAATTGCCGACCTCTTCTTTCAAGCTCTGGCCTTGAAACCAGGCGCCTGGCATTAGTGCTCACACCACATGCTAAAAATGTTGATGAGGCAGGGTGTCCAGTGAACTCCTGGGCCCCGGCTGCAATTCATCCTGCTCTGGCATGCTAGCGTCCCCCCATACTCTCTTGTCTTCCTTTCCACTCTCATTCACTTCCTCCTTTTGTCACACACTCTAAGTGTCCACAGATGTCAAGTGTAGAAAAAGACATGTGGTGTTAATGCTTTAGTGCTGGCACAAAGGCACTTCCTGGGGGAAGATATGGCCCCTCCCAGACTACCCATCTATATTTATCACTGCCCAGTGCTGATTCTTGATTCAAATAGCCTGACAACTTGTGAGCTGGCACGATGCCACCCAGGATATCAGTCAGCCGGCCATCTAGCCGTATCAAGTGCGGCTGTTGAGGACAGGAATCCTGGCCAGGAATTTCTTAACTGTTGTCTGTGAAGAGGTTCTACGCATTTTGGCTAGGGAAAACTTCCAAAAATAAAAACTAGATACCGTGGCCATTTGTTTGGACTTTGTGAAAGAGTTATTAGTCATCGTGGGAGGGGACAGGATGGCAGAGGACACAGCATGAAATTAAATCTAATTAATCACTCTGACAGGCAGGCGAGAACTGAGCCCATTCTTCCCAGAACAATCATTGGAAATCTAGGAAAGGGGGGTGGGGGAACCACTAACACTTAGCTGTACCAAATTGTATTTATTTGTGGGGAAACTGGAAAGCCCGGATGAAAATAAGTGCATGGAAATTAAAGAATGTACTAAAACACGAGGCATGTGCTCACTCTTTCTTAGAATTTAGATGGAAGAGAGTCAGAGTGATGTTTGTTTTAACCTTTGTAATTTACTTACTCCACATGATGTGTGCTAATTTAGACCTTCCAGACGGGAGAGCAAATTCATGGCTCTTTCAAGTTGGAGCTGTGAGTGGCTTTGAGGGTCATAACCCTTTGAAAGTTGTAAAGTCATTCATGGGGCATTTGAGTAAAACCAAACTCGAGTCAATTCCTGCTTTCCTATGGGAAATTTTTTTTTTTTCCTTTTCTATGCCTCTTTCTGAATCTGTTTCAAAGTGCTAATAGTAATACAACTTCATGAGATTGTTGTGAAGAACAAATAAGAAATATTAGACATAAAGAGCTTCCTGGCAGCCCTGGCCTGTGTGGCTCAGTTGGTTGAGAATAGTCCTAAGCACCAGAAAGTCACTGATTTGATTCCCAGTCAGGGCATATGCCTGGGTTTCAGGCTTGATCCCCAGTAGGGGGTGTGCAGGAGATAACGGATCAATTCTCATTCTCTCTCTCTCTTTCTCTCTCTCTCTTTCTCTCCCTTCCTCTCCCTCTAAAAATCAATAAAAACATATTTCATAAAAAAGAGCTGCCTGGCAGTTAGTAAGTTCTCAGTAAGTATTAATGAATATCTACTGATCGTGACTTTCAACCTTTTTTTTATCTCATGACACACATTAACTAATTATTAACATTCTTCAGCACACCAAAAAAAATTTTTGCCAATCTGACAAGAAAAAAAAAAGGTATAATTTTGATTCGTTCACACAAGCTATTGTTATGTTGGCTGTTGTCATTTTATAAAATTTGACAATCTAAGGGAAATGAGGTCAGTGCTCCTGACTAAGTAGTCAGATATTGTATGTTTTAAAAATTCTTGCAGCACACCAGTTGAAAATTGCTGCCCTATACACATGACTCACATAGGCTAGGAGTTTTTGTCTTTGCCTAGCTAAATGTTCTTGTGGATTTTTATGCCTGTTTTCTTTTTCCTGGTCTTGCAGTGGTGCACTGAAGTCAACTTGTATTGGCTCACAAGAGCCAATTGTTAAATTATTAGGAATTTTGATATCTGCCAATACTAAATTGTAGATGGAAAGGAACATACAATTAAATAAATTATACTTAAAATAAAGCTGGTAAGTACTCAAAACTCACCACTTGCTAATTATTTTACTGCACTTTACTATTATCTACATTGTTAAGTTTATTTGTGTCTATTTTATCAGTATGATAAAAATACTATGAAAGGGTGAGCTATTGCGCATCTCTTTCTTGCTTGTGTTCAATGACATACCCTAGTGACTTGAAAAGTAGCTTGAAAAAAGACATCCCTCTAGTGGCTTTTGTAGTCCATTGCCCTACAAAAATAGGCAAATACTATAGTTCAAAACTTTTCCCCCAAAGAGCTAATTATTAAACACCAGCTCACAACTGTCTATGACCATCTAAATATACAAGCCAGTTTATACAAAAAGAATTAACCATTGATTTCAATGGGTTCCTTTGAAATTTAGTTATCTTCAAAATAAAGTATTTATGTATACATAGCCTAAATCGAACCACTTCCTACTGCCTTATAGCAAGTCTGTTTCAATTACTTATGGTACTTGTCTAAGGCCTATATAAATTTGAGGTTTTGACATTTTTTATTGCTTTCTGTGAATCCAACTCCAAATTCTTAAAATCTTATTTTTCCTCAGAGCCCACTATCATAGGCATTTCATAAATATTTGTTGAAAGAACAAGATATATTGCCACTTATAACATTATCTTTATTAATTACTCACATTAAAAAGTTGGGTTAAATTTAAGTGAGGTCATATAAAAACTTATTCTGATAAACGTTATATGCTCTGTAGGAGTCAACTCTTAAGAATGAATCAAACATACAACATATCTCATTGTAATTTTTTCATGAAGTAAAATAAAATATGCCAAGCAACAAAATTTCCATTTTTAGTGAAATGTATCTTGTATAAAATGTGACACTTTAAAATGGGTATTCATTTATCAAACATTTGCTTTCTTTCTGGTTATTTTTTTTTTTTAAGTATCAACATCTTTGCTTATTCTTGATTTTGGAAAATTATTAAAAATTTTCGTTAGTATTATTTCTCTCCAACAATGTGGAGATAAGTTTTTAAATTAAAAAATTAATATGTAAGTGTGCATCAATGCTGATTTGTCTTTAAAATAAATATTAAACCTAGTGCCTGACACAGATTGGAAATGGAATGAAAAAAGGAAAGAGAATGAGATTTACATTTAGAAGATTTGGATTCAATCCCTGATCATCATCTACACTAATAAAAGAGAAAAATGGTAATTGGCGTACGACCGCTACCCTTCCGATTGGCTAATCAGCGTATCCTTATGCAAATTAACTGTCAGCCAAGATGGCGGCCGGCAGCCAGGCAGCTGGAAGCGAACATGAGGCTTCCTTGCTCCAGTGACTGCAGATCCCAACGTTCCCCGCCTGACTTGCCAGACTCTGAGCTGGCAGTTTGAAACATTCTAACAAATATAGCCGGCTGGGATCTCAGAGCTGAAGTTATACATTGTTTCGATTATAGAACGGCAAACAAACCAGCAGCGGAAGCCTCAGAGCTAGAGCCAGAGCTAAAGCTGGCCCAGAAGAAAAAAAAAAAAGAAAAAAAGGAGTGGTTGGGAGCTTCAGTCAAAACCCCTAGCCTGAAAGCAGTCCTCAGCCCCTCACCCAGACTGGCCAGGCACCCCAGTGGGGACCCCCACCCTGATCCAGGACACCCTTCAGGGCAAACCAGCCAGCCCCCAGGCCTCTATCCTATATAGTAAAAGGGTAATATGCCTCCCAGCACAGGGATCAGCAGAGCCACGAGGCCTCCTGGCACCAGATCAGCATGACAGGGGGCAGCGCCCAAACCCCCTGATCGCCCTGCGGCTCTGTGTGTGACAGGGTGTGGCGTCCCAACCCCCTGATCGGCCCTGCTCTGTGTGTGACAGGGGGTGGTGCCCCAACCCCCCCCCCCCCCACGGGCCCTGCTCTGTGTGTGACGGGGTAGAGCCATAACCTCCCCATCGGCCCTGCCCTGAGTGTGACAGTGGGGGCGCCCCAACCCCCTGATTGGCCCTGCTCTGTGGGTGACAGGGGGCGGTGCCCTAACTCCCCTATCGGCCCTACTCTGTGCGTGACAGGGGGGAGCTCCCCAACCCCCTGATGGGCCCTGCTCTGTGCGTGACAGGGGGGAGCTCCCCAACCCCTTGATGGGCCCTGCTCTGTGCGTGATGAGGGGGGGGGGGGCAGTGCCCCAACCCCCTGATTGGCCCTGCTCTGTGAGTGACAGGGGACAGTGCCCCAACCCCTTGATGGGCCCTGCTCTGTGAGTGACAGGGGGCAGCGCTCCAACCCCCTGATTGGCCCTGCTCTGTGAGTGACAGGGGGCAGCGCTCCAACCCCCTGATTGGCCCTGCTCTGTGCATCACAGGGGGTGGCGCCGCAACCTCCCCATTGAACCTGCCTTGAGTGTGACAGGGGGCGGTGCCCCAACCCCCCAATCAGCCCTACCCTGAGCGTGACTGAGGGTGGCATCGCAACCTCCCAATCTGCCCTGCTCTGTGCATGACAGGGGGCGGTGCCCCAACTCCCCAATCAGCCCTGCTCTGAGCCCGACCAGGGGCTGCACCTAGGGATTGGGCTTGCCCTCTGCCACTCAGGAGCAGGCCTAAGCCAGCAGGTCATTATCTCCCGAGGGGTCCCAGACTGCGAGAGGGCACAGGCCGGGCTGAGGGACCCCCTCTTCCCCCCCAAGTGCACAAATTTTTGTGCACCGGGCCTCTAGTTTACTAAATGCTGTCATCTTGGGCCAGATATCAGTTAACCACCTGTAAATTTAGCATAATATGGGTATGTGAACTATATGAGGGAGTCTGGCATATAGTAGATTTTCTAATAAATACTAATTTACTCTGGTATTATTTAGTAGTGAAATGAATCCAGATCAACTTGTTATTAAAGAACCTCCATATATGCAAGCAAAGAAATCTAGAAGACCAAACTTATTTTAATAATTCACTTCCTTAGTTCTGTCTGAATAAAAACATGTGTCTCCTAACTGAATAATCTGATCCTCCCTGACCTGACTTCCAGAGTCCTCCCAAATCCCTCTTCACTCTGCTTTTTCTAAGCTTCACTGGTGATCCAGCCAAAATGCTCCACTCCAGCCACGCCTGGTCCTCTGCATACTTTGATTCAGACATTGATTTTCTCTTTTCTTTACCCAAAATGTCATCCTCTCTCCTTTTCCATGTAGGAAAATAACGATAATATTTCCTGTCAATATTATTCGTCCTTTCACAAGACTTCTTGGTGATCTTACAACAAGCATGTCAAACACAAAGGCTAACACAGGCCAAATAAACCAGGTTTAAGTTTATGTGGGCTGCATAAAAACAAAAGCTTAAATTTTCATAGAAACGTAGGTTTATTTCAATAAACACATGCTGAATACAAAGGGCTGAAATAAATGAGTAATCATTAACATGAAATAATAGAACATTTTAATAAAAATTAATATTTTTTTCTTGAACATTAACTTACCAGACACTGAATAACTGCACAAATTAATAAGCATACCGCAAATAATCCTATTTTTCTTGTTCTCTGAAAGTAAAATATTTCCTGTTGCACACACCAAACAAGTCAGTCCAAGACTAATGACGTGGCCATTGGCTGCTAAAATATTTGCTGCTAGTATTAGTGGAGAGAAGTGGTGTACCTGTGCATAAGGCACATAAGGGAAATGAATGCAACATGATTATAGTAATCAGTCATTAGCGAGTGTTGTGGTTTGTTATTAATAATTATGTATAACAGGATATTGTAAAAATTAAGTTACGAAATTTTTATTAAAACGTTTCTTACATACCGTTATATTGGCTGGGCTGCAAAAATATTTGTTGTGGGCCGTGAGTTTGACTTACTTGTCTTACACCATCAGCGCTGACTACTGGTTTCTTTAACCTTTGAATTCTTCAAGTTCCTGTTAACAATGCCTCTCGTTGGTGCATTGGTTTTCCAGCCAATTGATGTGAGTGTATTTATCTCATCACCTAGAGCAGTGATGGCGAACCTATGATACACCTCTGACACGCGAACTCATTTTTTTGGTTGATTTTTCTTTGTTAAATGGCATTTAAATATATAAAATAAATATCAAAAATATAAGTCTTTCTTTTACTATGGTTGCAAATATCAAAAAATTTCTATATGTGACATGGCACCAAAGTTAAGTTAGGGTTTTTCAAAATGCTGATACGCCGAGCTCAAAAGGTTCGTCATCACTGACCTAGAGAGCAAATTCCTTTCATAGTTGTGATTTTCTGTAACTCTCATCACCCAGTGCCTAGCATTGTGCAAGGCAAAATGTGTACATTAGTAAATGTTGGGATCTGTATGTGTCTGGTGTCCAATTAGTTCTTTCTCCCCAACTATGTTTTCCTTCTTTCACCTTTTTATAGATTTGAGAGAGAAATTGAAGTCTGGAAGTTTAGTATTCCAGAAATACCTGGTTTTCATTCTATATAATAAAAGGCTAATATGCAAATCGAACAAACAGCAGAACGACTGGTCACTATGATGCCCACTGACCACCAGGGGCAGTTGCTCAACACAGGAGCTGCCCCCTGGTGGTCAATGTGCTCCCACAGGGGGAGCACTGCTCAGCCAGAAGCTCTGAGACAGGCTCACGTCTGTTGAGTGCAGCTGCGGTGGTGGTCTGCCTCTGCAGCAGTGCTAAGGATGTCCGACTGTCGGCTTAGCCGTCAGTTGGATATCCCCTAAGGGCTCCCGAACTGCAAGAGGGTGCAGGCTGGGCTGAGGGACAGCACCCCCCCTCCCCTCCCCCAGTGCATGAATTTCATGCACCAGGCCTCTCATTTAATATAAAATACTGAGTCTCTGGCTGTTCACAATTAAAATATCATAAGGTTACTAAATACTTCATGAAAGTACATGATGCAAGATATTACTTTTTGCTTATACAAATCTAAGATCAAGATAGATAAATCAATTTGTAATTTAATATCTATTTGATTGTCTCCCTTTACAAATATCTGGATATATCTTAAATTTACTCAGAAACTTTTTGAAAATGAGGCAAGTTTCTAGTTGAATAAATAAATGTAACTAGTAAACAGAAAAATTTAAATTTCATATTTTTTCTATTCAGTTGCTCATAAAAATTACAGAGTATTAGGGTAAAATTGGGACAGCTAATTAATGTTCATCAATTTATATTTGACTACATTTATTCACTTTCTTTGGATTTGACTTATTTTTCAGGCCCCATTTGTCCTGTTTAATTTAGTCTGCTTATAATTCTTTCCTTTTTCAGCCCCTACCATTACCCCAAATCCAGAGAAACACAGAGGAATGATTTGCAATTCTCTTTTCTCTTTCCAACTGACCTCTTCTATTTTTCTTCTTTGTCTTCTTCTTCTTCTTCTTTTTTTTTACCCTCCTCTTTCTCTCTACCAAGCCCTTAAAATAATCATTATAAAAGTGCTATTGTTATCGGTGAAAATCGGATGTCCACTGGTGGAAGTGAGGTATCCCTTCCCCACTGGGTGCTCGGGGTCGGGTTCTTACATCTTGAGAAAAAGAATTGTCTGAGAGTCCCACGGAAGGATGAGTGATTTTTATTTGCACGGAATTATATCCTTTGGTTTCCAAAGTCCCATTTCCCTTAATCCGGTCCTAGAAGAGATGTAGGGGATTCAGCAGAGCTAGAAGCAGAGCCAGCATCCAAAGTTTCTGTTCCATGATGGAGCTGAAACAGCACAAAATTAAGCTAATTGCAGTTCATTAGTCCACAGGGCCCTAGACCAGTGGTTGGCAAACTGCGGCTCGTGAGCCACATGTGGCTCTTTGGCCCCTTGAGTGTGGCCATGAAGTTTCAATTGCACTGTACCTGCGCGCCTCGTGGTATTTTGTGGAAGAGCCACACTCAAGGGGCCGCAGTTTGCCCACCACTGCCCTAGACTATGTGGGCAAATGCAGGGGAGCATGGGAGCTCCCAAGCCAGGAGTCAAGTGCAACACTCCAAGAGGCAAGAGAGGGAACTGCTTTTTTTGAGGAGTTTAAGTATCTCACATCTTCCCATGCTTGCAGTGGCTATGCTTACTCTGGCCAATGACCTGTTCCCAGGTGTGATTGACAGACAAGTACCTTTCCTATGTCACCCAGACTTTACTGGGCCTGGATCTATTTGGCCTTCCCTTTGCTCCTTTCCAGTGAATCATAACTAGATTATTACAATGGTGTCACTATGAGTATCCTTTTTATAAAAATATATTTTTTTATTGATTTCAGAGAGGAAGGGAGAGGGAGATAGAGATAGAAAAATCAATGATGAGAGAGAGTCCTTGATTGGCTGCCTCCTGCATACCCCTGACCCCACCCCACGCCCCCACTGGGGATGGAGACCACAACCTGGGCATATGCCCTGACCAGGAATCCATGTGACCTCCTGGCTCATAGGTGCCAATGCTCACTCAGCCACTGAGCCACTCCGGCCAGGCACAAGTGCCCTTTTTAAAGTACGGTTTGAGTTTTCTAAAATGATGCAGTTAAAAGAGAAATACAATATAATTAATGTAGACACAGATTCATACAGATTCAAGTTGGTTTAAAAGAAAATAAACATGCATGCCCAGCAGGTGTGGCTCAGTGGTTGAGCATCGACCTATGTATCAGGAGGTCACAGTTCGATTCCCTGTCAGGGCACATACCCAGGTTGCATGGGCTTGATCCCCAGTAGGGGTTGTGCAAGAGGCAGCTGATCAATAATTCTCTTTCATCATTGATGTTTCTGTCTATCCCTTTCCCTTCTCTGAAATCAATAAAATATATACATTTTTAAAGAAAATAAACATGGAAAGAGACTGGGAAGAAAAAGATCTTTAATGCAATACAGCACTAACGTGGTAACAGGAGATACATAGTCTTAAGATTCAACCACATCCTTCTTTGCTTCGTGTACTAAGCTTTGCTTACAACTTCATTAATCAAGATGTGTCACAGTCATAAAACTTTATCCAAGGTTGAAAAATAGTTTGTGGAAGAGAATGTAGTAAACATTGAATTTGATATAATCAAAGTTCAACTGGTTCCCAACGTGTAAATTTTTCATAGCAGATTGAGAGGGCATGTGACATATACATATTTTTAAGATGAAAGTGGAAAAACAAAATTAAGGGAAATGAGACAGAGGGAGAACTTGTAACCATGGGATGCTTTTGTTACTTCATTTATATGCTTAGAATCGCTGACTTGTTTGAAGCAATTTGACTTTATTTTTTAGTGCAAAGGAAAAAAACACAAACATGGGACTTTGTGATGCAAATTTAACAAGTAGAAATGATATCAGAATTCTTTATTTTATTACATTTCACTGGACATCCCCAATAAGACTACTTACTGCCCAGCTGGCATGGCTCTGTGGTTGAGTGTCGACCTATGAACCAGGAGGTCATGGTTCGATTCCCAGTCAGAGTACAAGCCTAGGTTGTGGGCTTGATCCCCTGTGTGGAGCATGCAGGAGGCAGCTGATCAATGATTCTGATCATTGATGTTTCTTTCTCTTTCCCTCTCCTTTCCTCTCTGAAACCAATAAAAATACATTTTTTTAAAAAAAGACGACTTACTGACTGCTATGTAATCCTCATGTTTATAAAAAAACATGTTCATGATTTTCTGATCAGATAAGGACAGAATAATTAAAATCTGCAAAATACCTGTAGTTATTCTTGCTCAAATCCCATAAGCACATGCTCTTCTTCTTTATAAATTGCTCTGGCTTCATTCTTATTTCCTGCCAATTTGCATCTGTTTTAAAATGAAAGTTCTGGGCCATTTAGAAGTAAATTTGGCTTACTATTCCCATGACTGCCAAGTAAATTTAGTCCAGCAACTCAAATAGAGGCACTCCACGTTTTAGAAGAAAATGAGAACAGGAAGAACTACATCTAGAGTCCCTTCATTTGACTTGTAAATAGGAAATGGAACAAATCCCTTTCCTCTCCCTTTATTTTTTTTTAAATTTTTTAAAAATATATTTTATTGATTTCCCACAGAGAGGAAGGGAGAGGGATAGAGAGTTAGAAACATAGATGAGAGAGAAATATTGATCAGCTGCCTCCTGCACACTCCCCACTGGGGATGGGCCTGCAACCAAGGTGCATGCCCTTGACCGGAATTGAACCTGGGCCCCTTGAGTCCACAGGCCGACGCTCTATTCACTGAGCCAAACCGGCTAGGGCTCCTTTCCTCTCCCTTTAAGTAAAAACTGGAAAAGCGATCCTTGGCTACAAACTTAACCACAGTTTTGCAACTGACCACCTCAAAACTTGAGCTGGGTCTTTGCGCAGGTGAAAGAGCAACCACAGGAAGCCTGTGATTCAGACTCAGGATGTTTAGTTTCCAGTCTCTCGCTTCTAACTCTTCTAATCCTAGTCGATGTGATATCCCGTGTCTGTTTCATTTTGTTTAAAAAGGGATTGTCCATACATAAGAAGCATCTCACTTAAATATGAAGGAAAAGACAGCTACCTTAAAATATCCTTCATTGTTATTGTTGTTTTACTAAAAGGAACATGTAAGTCAGAAAATAATTTTTACCAATATTTGGTGTCTTTTTTGGTATTATCAGTAAGTCCTTCAAGTAGAAAAGAAATAACCTATAAAACATTTGAGGAATACAACTAGGGATTAAGTTGACCTCTGGTATCTAGTTGAATTCCATAAATAATAGTTTCTAAAATGTGAAACCTGGGAATATTTTTAGAAAGGAGTATACAAGAGGAATTCTGAACCACTGAAAATCATGAGCATGTCCCATGTGTGGGAAACTTTGATCTATTTATGAAAACAAAGTTTCAACTCAGCTTTTTCTTGCTGTCTCCCTGACAGTAGAACCATGAACTCTGCTAGAATCTGTTCTTATTTTATACATTTTAAACTTATTTTATATTTTTTTCTTAAAGAAAAAAATTCCCCTTTCCTTATTAAGTCATGCTAACCTGATCTGTTTCACTGCACAGGAGTTTGTGTAACAGGACAATGTTGCCCTCACCAGACCAACTCTGAGCAGCAGGCTCTACTACGGGCCTCTTTCAAATGAATCATCGGTTTCCTCTCAACAGATCATAAATTTGCTAAATTCCTTGTCGTCATGTGTGTCATTGGTTTAAGTAACTTCAGCTCATTTCTTTGACTTCTTGTCTGACTTTTCTGTTTTTCACTAACTAGAACAGAAAACACTGGCAACTTGATGAACAATGTGAAACAAATAAGCAAACGAACAAAGAAAAAGCTGTAATTGGGCCCTGACTCAGTGTTGCTTTGCATTCATGAACAAGTTTGCTAATAGCTGATCTTGTGAAACACCATAAATATTGCATCAAATTCATCCTTGTAGCGCCTTTCAATCCCCCTTCCTGTGATATTTTTCCTATTTTGTTTAATGTGGTCCAAGGTGTTCTTATAGTTGTAAATGAATAGATTAGGACATTTGTAGGAATGTTTGACACCTTACAGAAGATGGAGACACTTTGAAGCCAAAGGAATTTTTTTCTGATTTAAAGAAACAACAATTCTTTAGACAATGAGCCATCAAATTAAAGTGTGGGTCTCTTAAAAACAATTTATATTTAAAAATTTCTTTACCAGTTACTACATGTCACATGGGTGCTAATAAAACGTACCTTGCCTAATGTACAGCTGTTATTATTGGGTAAGCTGAGTGAAATGAGAGAATCATGGCCAGCTGCAAAACACATTCATGAATGGCGAGGAAACTAGCAGCTGGTGTTCCGCTTGCTATAAATATTTTTAATTAAAATTTGCCTCCTGGTTTTCAATTTGTGTAATAGCAGGGATTTTTACTGAGTTACTTTAAGGCTAAAGGGATGTCTTTCCATTTAAGAACAGCTTTTTAACTTTTCTATTCTTAATAGTAATAACTATTAACAATAATGGTGGCATCCTGCCGGTTAGAAAAATGAACTACATGATGAAACTCTCCTTCTTTTCTAGAACTGCACCCAAGAGTTTTAAAGTTTTATTTATTTTTAAAACTTGTCTTTCTAGATAGAATCCCTGCTATCTACCAGGGCTTCTTATAAAAAGTGAAGATAGTGAATAGATGTATCTTAGAAGTACCTAAATGGGACCTGTATTAGATATTCAACACACACACACACACACACACACACACGCACGCACACACACACACGCACACACACACACACTTTCTTACTGAAATTCTTTCTTTTTGGCTTATAGGATTCTCAACCCACTCTTCATTCATTTCAAGTTCTCTTTCATCTCACCATCAATTTGCTCTCAAACATTGCTGCTTTCTAGAATCCAGTTCCCCCAGTCATTCCGTCATTCCTACTCTGCATGCTCTCAGATATATTAAGCTTCTTTGTGGTATTAGCCATGATCTATATACTAATGATAACAATGTCTCATTCTCTAGCCCTACCTTCCCTCCTGAGCACTGAGGTATGTCTGGATTCCCCTAAGCACTTACAGATCATTCATTTCTCCATATCTGCTTCTTTTTCTGTCTTCTAAACTCAATTACTGGCACCAGTGCCCACTACAGCACCGAAGCCACAAGCTACGGAGTCACTTGAGATTTCTCATCCCCTCACATTCTCAACTACAGCTGATCAGTCTCCAAACTCTTACGATTTTACTTCTTAACTATTTCTCAACTTCCTCCACCTTCATTTTCATTGCCATGGCCCTTTATCTTGACTGGGAATGCTCTTGCCTAGAATGTTAAAGCAGCCTCCTGACTGGTCTCCTTATTCTTCGATCTGGACCCTCCAATGTGTCATCTACCTAAAATGAAACCTGACCACATCATTCCTTTGCCTAAAATCTTACAACGGCTTTCCACCATTTCCAGGATAAAGGTTAAAGTTTTTAACATGGAATTCAGGGTATTCAATGACATGTCCCCAGCCTATTTCTCCCACCACTCCCCACATACTCCAGGCTAAATGGTACTGAATAGTTCTAGTCCCTCACTGATCAGTCTCCAAAAAATGTAGCTTAAACAGAACATTCTTCCACCCTCCTTGTCTATGATCCCTTGACTCTTGATCATGGAACTCTAGTGTAACATCTATCAAAATGCATTACAGTCATTTATTTACATGTTTATATCTATGATTGCATTCTTTGATCAAGGACAATGTCATTTATTCTTGTGTTCTGGTAGTGACTGGCACATAAACACAAATATTTATGATATAAAAAGAAAGGATTTTAAATAAAATTAGATCAGTATTCTTAGGAATCTTTACATAAAAAAAAAACAAGTGTGAAAATTAGAATTTAAAAAGCACTCATTACTTTTATTTAATGATGTGGACAAGTTATTAGTGAAAGCAGGGGAAGATTTTGTCTGTCACTTACAAATGTCATTCAACCAAAAGCATTTATTATCCTAGAAAATAATGACATCTTGGAAGCACTCCTTATTTATTTACTTAATTTACCTTCACTGACCTAAGACTAATGTTTAAAACGTCTTCAAAAGATGAACAGCTCTTTTAATGTATGATCAATCTATTGCTACAATATAAACAATTTATTTATTAAGAAACTTTATTTGGCCTTAGCCAGTTTGGCTCAGTGGATATAGCTTCAGCCTGCAGACTAAAGGGTCCCGGGTTCGATTCAGGTCAAGGGCATGAACCTTGGTTGCAGGTTCCCTGGCTCTGGTAGGGACACATGCAGGAGGCAACCAATTGACGTGTTTCTCTCACATTGATGTTTCTCTCTGTCTTTCCCTCTCTCTTCCACTCTTTCTAAAGATCAATGGGAATCTTTGGGTAAGAATTAACAACAACAACAAAAAGGTTTTTTTTGAAAAAAGAAACTTTATTTGAACCTTTCTTAGCGAAAACAGGGTTCAGAGGTGAATCTATGGGTCTGGACAGTCATTAACTAATAAGCACATGATTGAGAATCTGCTTGCTTGTGTAAGTTTTCTTGGCACCATAGGAATAATAGCAAAAGTTACACAAAAAGAATATGTTATGTAGTTTAAATTTATCTTTGTTCAAGAAGATTCTAACCTCCTACTTCCATCAAAAATGCAGACCAACCTGGTATAGAATCCCTCTTATTAAAAATAGATGGAAATGCTAGACAAAATTAACACAACCTGCAGACAGTTCTGTGCACACACACACAAATATCTGATATTTTTTTAACTGAAAGAGAAATCTTAAGTTATCAGAAAGGAAGAGACAATTTATAGCCAGTGTGACTGCCTTGTAATCTGATACCACAGAAAAATCTGTTTGCAGTTGGAATAGTTAGTTAATGCCCATGTTAGGACAGCAAATTTGATCTTTGGTTGTTAACTGAGATACCTTTACAAGTATATGGGACATTGGAAAGGCTGCTAAGTGAGTGACAAGAAAGTTTGTCTTGAATGGGAAGAAAAGTCTCATTGGAAAAACAAAGGGCCTATGTCATATACAGATATGGAATCTAAATAGATAACACTAGCTTTGCATAGGATTCCTTAGGTTGAAAAATAACAATGTGATTCTGGAACAATGAACACCTTGAGGTAACCAGTAAAAACAAATGTAAAATTGCTTTGCACCAATAGTTCAAAACCACATAATGCTCAGGACTCTTGTAGCAGAAAACAATCTTCAATTGAAAAATGAACTCACAATAGGAAAAATAACCAACTATACAAGTAACATTTGGTATGAGGGAAAGTCAGTATACACATTCATTAGGAGAATTAGCACTCTATAAGAACTTAAGCTAATAGAAAAACCTGAAGAAGATAGAAAATAAGTGTTTGAAGTATCTTATATAATAAAAGCCTAATATGCTAAGTGTCCAGTCATTCATTCGACCATTCGACCAGTCACTATGACACACACTGACAACTAGGGGGCAGACGCTCCAACTGGTAGGTTAGCTTGCTACTTGGTTCTGGCCAATTGGGACTGGGTGAGATAGGCCAGACATGCCCTGGAGCCCTCCTGCTGTCCCTCCCCTGCCCTGATCATGCACCGGTGGGGTCCCTCGCCTGGCCTGCACCCTCTCACAATCCAGGACCCCTTGGGGGATGTCGGAGAGCCGGTTTTGGCCCACTCCCTGCAGGCCAGGACGAGGGACTCCACCAGTGCGTGAATCCATGCACCAGGCCTCTAGTTCGAGATAAAAGAAGAACTAGAAACCAAGAACAAAAAAATAAGATATTTAAAAGATACAAGATAAATATGAAAAATAACCAAATAAAACTTATAGAAATTATATAAATAAAAAAGGATATAGTGAATTAGAAGACAATTCTAAGCAAATGGCTTAACAGGGGTGGGCAAACTTTTTGACTCGAGGGCCACAATGGGTTCTTAAATTGGACCGGAGGGCCAGAACAAAAGCATGGATGGAGTGTTTGTGTGAACTAATATAAATTCAAAGTAAACATCATTACATAAAAGGGTACGGTCTTTTTTCTTTTTAGTTTTATTCATTTCAAATGGGCCGGATCCGGCCCACGGGCCGTAGTTTGCCCATGGCTGGCTTAGAATGAAGAATGGAGACATACAGAGTGGTCAAGAGAAGTGAAGTACATAATGAGAACAACAAAACTCTAAAGGGAATTCCCAAAAGACAGAAAAGAAGCAGTGGGAAAGAGATAATATTTAAGTAAAAAAATATACAAAGATGTTCAATGTTAATGAAAATATGAGTTTACAGACTGAAAACACACAGGTCCTAATGAAACAAAATCCACGTATAGTTACATTTTAGTGAAACTAAAAAATTCCAAAGACAAAGAGAAAAATTAAAAAAAAAAAAAAGAGGAAAAGCACAGGTTACCTACAGAGGAAAATTATTAGACTAATAGCTATATTGCTATCAGCAGCAATAAAGGCAGAAAGACAATTGGTTAATATCCATAAAATAATGAAAAAATGTGAATCTAGAATTCTATACCCAATAGAATTTCTTCAAGAAAGATAATAAAGCAGACATTATCTAAAGAAGGCTAGGGGAGTTAGCATTCACACACCTATATTGGAAGAATTACTCAGATACATTATTTCAGAGAGAAAGGAATTGAATCCATAGACAGAGAGGGGAGTAGTGAACAAATGAGTAAACATATCATTAGATCTAAATAGATATTGACTTTAAAGTAAACAGACAAATAGGTATGCATTGTGTGTTATATTTGGTTAATTGGAGAATATTTTTAAATAATGTGTGGCATTTCTATTCAACATTATATTGTATGTACAAACCGGCCTGGTAAGAAAAATAAATAAAAAATTAAGGATTGGAAAGGAAGAAACAATACTATCATTATATCAAGACTACATTATTGATTGTGTAAAAATTCCACAAGAATCTACAAATAAGTATAATTAATAAGAGTGTCCTGAGTGCTTGTTACATGTAATATTAATATATAAATGTTAATTACATTGATAATTATCTACAATGCAGAAAATGCAATTTAAAATATATCATTTACTAGTAAAATGAGAACACAATTGTTTCATACCTAGGAATATTTCTTGAAATATATAGCAATGTATGAAATGCTATGAAAAGATATTTAAAAAGACCTAAATAAGTGGAAAATTATATCATGCTTATAAATAATAAAGTTCAATATCATTAAAATGTCAACTCCTTCCAAATTGATTTAAACTTTCTTGCAATCACAACCAAATTTAAAAGCCATTTCCTAGAAAGTGAAAGATATTTTCTTACTGTTTCTGAATATCTGGGGCTCTGGCTTTTGGAAACCCTGCCATGAGAGCCTTCCCAAATGCTGCAAACATTGGCTGAACCCTTATCCTCAAAATCATTGGCCATTTTCCAGGGGGTCCCCCAAAGGGAACACTGGGTGCCCTAGGACAGGCCAGCGCAGGCCATGCTACCTGTGTGAGCACTTCCTGGGCAGCTCCTGTAGAATCCCCTCTAAGTGGCAGCAAGAGGAACGTGAGAGAGGACCCACCTGAGCAAGACTGCTGTGTGGTCCATAACCTGGTAGCCCAGCTTGGCTCACATCCCGGAACAGGGCTTGCAGAGAGGGAGTGGGGATTGCTGATGGGCCTCTTATCGGTATGTGTTAGTGTATTGTGAGGCCCTGAACCTGTCAGGTCCCTTTCCTCTTTGGCGAACATCTGAACCGAATTGTGTGTGTGTGTGTTTTTTGTTGTTTTTTTTTAAACATATTTTTAAATATATTTTATTGATTTTTTACAGAGAGGAAGGGAGAGGGGGAGGGATACAGAGTTAGAAACATCGATGAGAGAGAAACATCGATTCAGCTGCCTCTTGCACGCCCCCTAACTGGGGATGTGCCCAAAACCCAGGTACATGCCCTTGACCGAATCGAACCTGGGACCCTTGAGTCCGCAGGCCGACGCTCTATCTGCTGAGCCAAACCGGTTAGGGCTGAGTGTGTTTTTATGAGTTTGTGTGTGTGTCTTTAATTTCAGAGAGCAGGACCTGTTTCTCACCTTGTGTTGTGGATGACAGCAATCACAACAGTGCCAGAACCATGAGCATGGTGACAGTAGGTTGACAAAGGAATGGCAGGCACAGTGGGCTCTTCGAGGGGGTCAGAGGTGCGCCCTTGGACCTAGAGAGGATAACCACATGTCAGGACAATCAGGGAGGCCAGAGGAAGCGGCAGAAGGCAAAGCAGAGTGGTGATTCTGGGAAACCCCTGGGCCCAGGTCTGTCCTGGCCTGAAGTGCACTGGGAAGGACAGTGTTTGTAAAGAGCCTGGCAGAGGACAAAGAGCCTCGTCTTTATGACCTCACGTCTGAACAACTCTGGGGTGTCTAAATTTCATACATATTGTCCACCCTGTGACCCTGCATCCCCAGTTGACTCACTGTAAGGTATGAGCCACATCTTCACTCTCAGGTGCTGGGCTGGAGCCTGAAATATTCCAGAACCAAGGTGAGGACTCGGCTCTCAGATGGCTAAGCAGTGATGAACATTTTATACAGAGTGATGACCTGCTGTAGGCAGGATGCCAAGTAATTAAAAATCATAACCTTATCTCTCTTCCACAATTACAACCATTTCTTACTTTTCTGAGCCTGATGTTATATTAGGATATCAAGGACTTAATTCACATTCCCCAGGGCAAAGCAGACTGAGTGCCTGCTGGATAGTAGACAGTATGCACCCAACCTTGGCTGTGCTGAACAGACCTCCCACTTGGACAGAATTCTGCTGAAATCTCCTGCCCAACACATTGATCGTGTCTCTCTGAGATTAAGTGACATTTCCACAATCTTAGGAATGGACCACTTGCTATTCAAAGATTCCTATCAGAAAGAAGGGGCCACATGATGGACAGCTACCTGTAATAGTTTACACCGAGGGTCAATTTTATTTTTCGCAGAGGTTTACACATGACCGGTGGGATGGAGAAAAAGACGGAGGTGGACACTGACAGGGGTCTGTTTTTTTCACAAGGGATATTTTCCTTTCAGTGGCTCAACCCATATTTGGTACCAGCAGTGGATTTTCATTTCCTTCCGAATGAAATCAATGAAGTAAATTCTCCCTCAAGAAATCCTCGGAGGTCAGAAAACTTGTTCTGAGAAGGCCAGCCAATACAGGAATCTTGGAGCCAGAGCAGTGTCACTGTTCCAAGCAGGCACACAGTGCCCCCTGGTGGCCCAGTGTAAAGTAGCACGAGTGCTGCAGTGCTGCCAGCAGAAGCCAACCTTGCACTGAGACATGCTTTCAGGCTCGCCCTTAGATGGCCTCATGTTCTGTAAGATTCCATGTTTATGGGTGCGTCCGGATGCAGGACACTGTCTTGACATTTCCCACTGTAAAAACTGAGGCCAGTTCCCAGTGCAGTATTTCAGGGAGTATTGATTGGGCACCCCAGCCACACCCAGGTCCCACCACAGCAAATAAAGGGTTTGAAATAACTTGTCCACCTCCCTGCACTTGGGCTGTTTCCAGATCTTAGCTATTGTAAATTGTGCTGCTGTGAACTTAGGGGTATATATAGTCTTTCTGATTGGTGTTTCCAATTTCTTAAGATATATTCCTAGAAGTGGGATCACTGGGTCAAATGGGAGTTCCATTTTTAATTTTTTGAGGAAACTCTATACTGTTTTCCACAGAGGCTGCACCAGTCTGCATTCCCATCAGCAGTGCACGAGGGTTCCCTTTTCCACCACTAATTTTAAAAGAATAGGCTCATGGGACATTACAGAGTAACATGCTATGTATGAAAAAAAAAGTGTTTTTCCACCTGGAATTTTCTTATAAAAATTACCCTTTACTCAGAAGGAAATCAGTAACCGAAGCTTCCAGAGGTTCTTTATTTCATTTCTGACTCAAACATTTATTTCAAGCACAGAAATGGCCTTGTCTCGGACTGTGTTAATAAGCAGGGCCTGGGCCAGCACAGCACCTATTCCTCCGTGGACAGCACATTCCACCTTCCCTCCCAAGCTCATAAGGTAGGAGAAAAAGCCCTTCCTTGTCAGGTCCCTATTAGTGTTAGCAAAGCCAAGATATGAAGTCCCAAATGGGAGGACCCCATCCGCAACCTAAATTGTGAGTGTATACTCATACCAAGAAACTGATCATTAGGTTGCAGATAATTAAACTGTGTTACAAGCTCAGGGGGAACATTTTCTTCCTTTCTGTTTGTCAATTAGTTTACTGCTGATGCAGCAGGAAGGGACCCTTAGAAAGACTACGCTAATGCTATCACATTACCCTCTCTCAGCTACAGTTAGTTGATATGATCCTTTTGTTGTGGTTGTTATTTGTCTTCTCCAATTAGGAGGCAAGCACCATGAGACCAGCAACCTTATCTGTCTCATTTAGCGAGATGTACTTACTCCAGGCCTAGGACTGTGCCAGATGTACAATAGAGAAGAAATAAATTCAGTAAATACTTACTGAGCATGAATAAGTGAGTAAATGAAGGAATACATGCTGTTTTAGCAGGACTTTTATGTAGTTAAAAACTGCATCCTCTGAAAAGGAATTACCCTCTCCACTTTCCCACACTATTTCTCATTTTATTTTTCTGAAGGAATCTTCTATTTCATTTAGCAAAGAGAGGACACCAAGAGCTATTTTAAATGACCCTATTTTAAATATTGATAGGTGTTTTGAATATCTATTGCTGTGTAACAAACATCCTGAGAACATAATGGCTTACCACCAACAAGTACTTATTAATTCTCCCGCTTCTGCAATCTGGCTGAGCAGCTCCTTTGTGCCATGTGGTGTCAACAGGACCTGACGTGTCTAAGTGGCTTCTTCATTCACTCATGGCCAGAATGTCAGCTGGGATGACCGGAACCTCTGAGAGCTGGCCAGGCATGTCTCTGTCTCTCTCCACATGGCCAACTGGGGCTTCTCCCAGGAGGGAGGTGTCAGGATGCTTGAACTTCTTGCACCGCAGTCTCTCCCAAGAGAGAGTAAGTAGAAGCTGCCAGACGTCCTGAAGGCTTGACCAGGAATTAATAGTCACAGTCACAGCATCCTATTGGTCTACGTAAGTCACAGAGCCAGTCCAGGTTCAAGGGGGAGGAGAAGCAGGCTCAGTCTCTTGGTGTGAGGAGTGGCATGCATGTACAGTGAGGAAAGCATTCGTGGTGGCCAACTTTGGAGACTTTGTATCAAATAATGTGGTTCTTTTAGGGTTGCCTTCCTGACTGCCTTAGAATTGCTGTGGCTATGTACCAGCATGTGCCAGGCAGGGATGATGTATGCAGTAGGCAAAGATTATATCCTCCCTGCTCTTAACTTCATGCTGCTGACATGTGTATATTTCTTCATTGCTCCAGCCAAGTCACTATTGCCAGGCACCTGCCCATCTCTCCTAAATTATGACTAATTACCATTATAATGGTCCTTCAGCTTTATTAAACACCTGTCTTCTGCAAAATCCAGTAAGATTCATAAAGACTTCCTTATCAATCATCACAGCATCCCTGGTGAGCATTTGAAAGAGATATTCTCATTTTAGAAAGGAGAAAGGTGAAACTAAATGAAGCTCTCAGAAGGTTAACCAAAGACACACAGCTGGTCAGCTCAAACGAAGGAAGGGAAGAGGCAATGTGTATAAACGTGAAGGTGTGAGGTGTGTGTATGAGAGAGACAGAGACAATGAGGGAAGAAGAGAGGGGGAGAGAGATAGAGAGAAAGCCCTCTGGGGGAAAAATGAAGAAGAAACATCAAAATTATTTTTTGTTTCCTTTCCAATGATATATGGCAACCACATTAGTGTCTTAATAAATTGAAAGATTTCTAGAAGCAACAAACTTCGAAAGCAATAATCAAAGACTGAACTGTCCTCCCCAATATCATTGTAATGAGATTTTACCTGTATCAAATTCAAATTTGTTTTGATTCTCTTTATGTCCTTGGACAAGAGCCTGGCCTTCATGTATTGACGGGAGTGTTCAAAGGTCTATCATGTGCATTAAATGAAAAGAGACATAGCACATCATGTATGGGAAGTACCTCAGAACAGGCACCCAATAAATAAGATCTAAAATAAGTGTCTTAATCTTAGGAATATTAATATGTTAACTGAAATAGGGAGATTTTATAAAAGCCTTCTCTCTTTATTCTCTACCTAGTGATTTCTAAAGACAACAGAATTGATTAGCGAAGCTGCATATTAAACGCAGCTGAGTTCGTGCATTTAGACCCAAGTCTGTGTGACCTCACCCCAGTCAGGTAATGTCTCTGGGCATTAGAATCCTCATCTGTAACTCAAGGGAGCTGGACCACAGGCCCGCTGAGGTTTTTTGCATGTCTGGTATCTGCGGCTCTTTACTCACGCTATCATTTGTGACCATTTTGCCCTCTAGTGGCAGGAATCAAGGGAAAAAATTCTTTCTGAGAAGTTTCCTTTCTATAACCTCATTAAAATCTGATAAATGTTTTAATAAATGCTTAGGTTTGTTTCAATGTTGTTTTAGTTATATCTAGGGAAAAATGATCAGTCAACATTTATACAGTTTCCGAGGTTAGGAATGTGTGAGCACCTTAGCTGATGCTTCTGGCTCAGGGTCTCTCAGAAGGCTGCAACCCAGGAGTCAGGCAGAGCTGCAGTCACCTGAGCTTGTCAGCTCTCTCACCAGGCTGATGGCAAGAGGCTGCCATTCTTTCCCCTGGGGACCTCTTCCTAGGGCTGCTCAAGACATGACAGCTGGCTGCCCCCAGGGCGAGCATCTGAGGGAGAGACAGACAGATAGACAGAGAGGCCAAGACAGAAACTGCAATGTCTTTTACAAACTAATTTCAAAAGCTACATACCATGGATGAATAAACTAGAATTACAGAAACTCAATATGAATAAATCTCAAACAAACCATTCCACAAAAAAGCAAGTTGCACAAGTACATACAGAATATAACTTTGTGTATATATTTTTATATTTATAAAACTAATATAAATATTTATTCAATTACATGCAAGTTTACTAATGCATAATGTGTAAGCATGTCATGAAATATTTAAAGCCAATTTTATCTTGTTTAAAGAGTGTGTGTGTGTGTGTGTGTGTGTGTGTGTGTGTTAGCCAAACAAACAAAAATATTTATGGAAGTGATAAACACCCAACTTGCATCCGAGGGAAAAGGGAAGGAATGAAATTAGGGAGGTGTGAACAGAGGCCTTAATTAGCAATATTTTATGTCTTAAGTTTAATTATGACTATGAAAGCGTTTGTTATATTAGTCTATCTGCCTTTCTGTAAATCTGAAGGAGTTCATTTAAAGATCAAATCATATAGTTATTGCCTCTAGAAGAGAACTCGGACTGTGGAGAGAGTGACTTCATTTTGCATATGCATAAGATTACATTATGCACACCTTTACGTAAAGCTGGAGTAAAAATGACAAAATGTTAGCATTTATAAACTATATGTGGAGGAGTCTTGGATTATGGTTGCATAGTTCCTTGCATTTTTCTTTTTTATTCTTTTTAAATTTAAGAGAAAAAATATAGCCACTTCCTGTAAGGAAATATGCTGCACGAGAGAATAATCATTATCAAAGGGAGATACAGCAAGTAACTGCAATTACAGCAGATCACATTCTCATTATCACCACACGTGCCTGGAGGAACATTAACCAACTTATTAGACCAATCATTGCATGTTTTAAAGCCTCACAGCAAATATGAAGAATTATTACCCCCACCTCCCCAAACAAAATGTTAGCAAGTAATTCCTCCATCTATCTTGTGACTGGGCCTACATAACTCTTTAAGTGTGTGGCTTAGTTTTAATAAAATGGTGGCATGGGAATGAGAGATGGTGGTGAATAAAACCTGAAAATGTATTAATCCCTTGGATAACTTATTATATTTGCTGGGGTTCACTCTGGGGTTTTGCTCCTTGGCCAGCATGCAGTCCCCTTCTTTTGGCTACAGCTCCCAATTTTCCCTTAGGAATCATTCCTTCCCGTTCCCAACCACATGGTTCATATGGCTGTGACCGCCTCTGAGCCTGGCCACTGAGCGTGTTCCTGGGACTTTTGGTGGAACTCTTAGGGAGAAAGAGGCTACTTCTTTGGGGGATTTAAATCTGGAGCTGCCAGTAGACATCTTGCTTCAGAACACAATACAGAAAAGCAGAGCCACAACATAGGAGGGGTGTGGCAGGAGGAGAGAAAGACGGAGAGAAATTGAGGAAAAGCATGAATGTCTTTGACATTGTTAAGGTCCTAGATCCAATTCCTTATGCAGGACAATGAATTTTGTTACTCTTTTTTTGTTACTTTGCATTTCAATATCTTGAAGACAAAGGAATCTTGAGAAGTACACCTGTATGCAAGTACTCAATCAGACCAAAATTCTCATTGTAAAAAGCATGTGCTTATGTGTTAAGGTAATGGAGTCCCTCTGCCCCCTCAGTCTCTCTCTCAGGGGCTCTAAGAACCGCAGATTTGAGTGCTCATAGGATCAGGTCCAGGCCAATGACACACTCCTCCCATGCTGCTTTAAGGCAAGAGTCCTCCAGGGTTTTTATGACAGATGTGTGAACCTCTCACCAAATTTTGGGTAAAATATTATGTACTCAAATATATGTGCTTTTCTGGGGAAAGGGCCCATAGATTTCATCACAGTAGTAGAGCAACTGGTAAACCGAAAGAGGTTACAATAACTGTTAGGTGATCACAGGCACAGTGTAGTGTTAAAGTCTGAATTTTCATGTCTCTGTGGTGCTAGGGTATTTAATTAGAGAATTTGAAACAAAGGATAAGCAATGCCACATTTTGAAATGGTGACATCATACAATGCCTTGTTAAGTAGAAACCCATTGCATGTTTAAAACAGTTCATCTAAACCAGTGGTTCTCAACCTTGGCTGCACATTAGAATCACCTGGGAATCTTTTTAAAATCCTGATTTCTGGGCCTCATCCTCTGGAAATTCTGTTTCTTTGTTATGGGGTGGGGCCACAACATTAGTATGCAGTAGGCAAAGATTATATCTTTGCTGGGTGACCGGAACCTCTGTTTCTTTGTTATGGGGTGGGGCCACAACATTAGTAACAAAGAAACAGAATTTCCAGAGGATGAGGCCCAGA
This sequence comes from Myotis yumanensis, assembly GCF_028538775.1. Taxonomy (NCBI): domain Eukaryota; kingdom Metazoa; phylum Chordata; class Mammalia; order Chiroptera; family Vespertilionidae; genus Myotis; species Myotis yumanensis. The sequence continues at coordinate 142,277,262 of NW_027223754.1, forward strand.
AATCAGGATTTTAAAAAGATTCCCAGGTGATTCTAATGTGCAGCCAAGGTTGAGAACCACTGATCTAAACAGTTCACTTCATCACAAGCCATCTGCAGTTAACACTATCTGAAGGATGGGAGAGGCATACAGATTTAACAATTGACTAGAAATCTGCTTTCTGGAGAAGTTCATATGTTCTCCCAGTGTCATGTCAACAAATAAAAGACTGTAGTTTTGCTTGTTCTATCTTCATAAAATAATTCTCAGCGGTATCAACACATTTCACATGCCACTGATTAAATCTTGAATATTCATGCATGCACTAAAAAGCCTTCTGTTGCTATGGTGGAACCTAATACCATAAATGTGTCCCAGCCTCTCTTTAGGGAGAAGAATAGTGTACTAAAATTAAATCAAAGCTATTGCTTATCAATAAGAACAACCAAGAAGAGAAAGAAGAAAGATTTCCCTGTAAATAGCAATCTTTCCCAATGAAATATTAATGTTTCATGGGCCTGGGGCCTGGAGAGACCAACAGTCAAGCAGAATGAGTGTCTTTAGACCTTAAGCATCCACTGCATGTACAAGTGCCATTGTTTGCTTGGGTAACGAGACAACAGGATTCCAGAATGACAGGAGCAGAGGGAAATGAAGCAAGATTGCCCACCGAGGAGGCCAGCATAAAGAACAGCAAGTGCTGCCGTAAGTAGATAAACACAGAGGAGAAGAACTGTGCTTTCATGGCGGGCCTGGTTAGAAGGGAAGCACTTACTGACCCTTTACAGTAGAATCACAGAAATTAAGAACAGCTATAGATGAAAGTTTCTCCATCTTGGCACTCTCAACACTTTTGAGTCGGATAATTCTTTTTTGTTGGGGCTGCAAATTCTCAGGCCCTACTCCAGACCTACGGAACTATAAAGTGAGAATTGGGCCATCCCCCAACCTGATTCTGAGGTTGGCTAAAATTTGAGAAATAGTAACCTAACTCAGCTCCCTCATTTTACAATTCAAGAACCACAAGATTGGTTAAGTAGTGCCTACCCAAGTCCCAACTGCTGGTTACCAGCCAAAGCAGTTCACCACATCTCCTTCTCCAGAGAGTTTACTACGAGTGGCCTTGCAGGACGAGGTGGATATTCTGCAGGGATAGTTCATCCCAGCACCAACCATGGGAATGACACATGAAACATCCTGTTGCACAGCCGGAAACAGTCCAAGGCTGGCTAAATATGCTTCTCAAATGTGGTCTCCTAGATTCCCACATTCCCTAAGCTTTCATGCAGAACACTTCACTTTTATTGACATCATTTTTCTAAATACATGTTAATAAATGGTTAGTTTAGAATGAGGCTGCTTTATTGTGTTGTGTCTTCTTGACTGTTATCACTCGATCCCTATTTTATTAGGCAATCACTTGGAGTTAGAAGGAGCCTTATTTTTATAAGCATACTGTTATTGATGTGGGTAGATATATGTTGATTTAAGATTTTAAACCTTCCTGTGAGGTTGACTGGAGCAGCAAGCAGTTTGCATATGTTAGAAAATAAAACATGCTCAAACCTACGTATTGGAGAAATTCTTTCTTAATTGCTTATTTAAAAAAATACATTCCTGTGCAAAAATAATTTTTATGCTAGTAAATGAATACTAAAGTATTAAATGAAAAGTAAACTATGTTTATTTGCCCAGTGTGTTTGCTCTTAATAAAAGATAGGTGCAACCCCCAATTCCCCACATTGTTAAGCTGCATCCTGATTTCTCTGCCCATAACATCTGGGTTAATTTTGTGGGAATGAAGGCCTCTAAGTCCAAAGGAGTGTTGTGAGGCCAAGTTGCTTTGCATGGGAAAGTGAATGAGCAGGGTAAGGCTGGTGAAGCACATCTGTAGGAGGACGAGGATGGCTGTATATGGGTCCAGATTGCCTAAGGGGCCCACGAAGGGGAAAGCCACAGTCAAAATAGATCTGCCTGCTGTTGCTGTGACCCACAGAGGACGTTCCAGGCCAGATTTATGCCAAGAAACTTTTTAGAGGTGCTATATTTTCTTTCCCTTTTTAGTGTTTGTTATGCCCAGATTTCAAGATTCCCAAGAAGCCACCAGGGAGCCAGCCAGTCCGATGCAAAAGCAAAGAGTCTTTTATTTTAAGCCTGGGCTTAGCTCCTCTACCTTCCTTACTGACGCAGCAGCAGGTGGCAAAGAGAAAGCAGTCTGATCAACCAGGGGTTTTATAGAGGGTTGGAGTAGGGGCGGGAGAGGGGGCTGTGCCCCCCACCGCTTGGCCAGGTGCGAGCTGGTGTCCCATTACACAGGATGTGGTCATAGCGATGGCGTGCACTTCCCTTGATTACCATTGGTTAGTCCAGAGAAATGGTGGGTGTGGCTAGCAGAGGCTCCTTCCGAGGGGGAAGGAGCCTTCGCTGAGCACATGGTTCCATACAAAATGGAGGTCCCTTAATGGATGGGAAGCCAGCCACTCGGCTCCCATGCAAGGCCTGCCGCCGTGGGCATCACCGGGAAGCGGGCCGCCCACCACCCCGCCTGGCCCTTGGGTCGCCCGCTGCTCGGCCCGAAAGTGACTCGGAGGCCGAGGAGGGCGGCCCGGGTCCGTCTGGGCGTCCGCGGGCCTGCGCCTATCTGGTCAGGCGCTGCCTCGGCCATGGCTGCCCGTCCCTCCCTTGCAGCTCCTCTCAGCGGCCCGTCGGGCCCCGGCGAGGCCCGCTGGAGGCGGTGGAGGCAGAGTGGAGCCGCCCAGCCTCGGAGCCCCAGCCCGGCGGCCGCGAGCTGCATCTGAGCCATGCGCCCCGCCGGTGGGCGTCCTCGCCGGCCTCCATGCCACGCCTCACCCACAGCGCGGCCTGTCCGGAGCCGCCTTCCGCCCGTGTTCCTGCTCTGCCCGGTGCCGTGGGGCGGGAAGACGCGAGCCTGACCCCAAGTGACCTGAGGCATCGGTCAGCGTGCGGTCTCCGCGGTGACCCGCGGCTCCGGGGCGCCCTTCGCGCCAGGAGGCGCCACGATGCGGCCCCCCAGCGCCAGGGCATCTCACGGGCCTGAGAGGGGCCCTTGGCCAGTCGTCCTCCCTGCCGGACGCCTGCGGGGCCACGTGCCCCGCCGGCCCTTTCAGTGTTATTTGTGCAATTTCTGGGAATAACCCTGCAGATATGAGTACATATTTGTACTCAGATACTCAAGCATGTTAAAATAAAATGATACGGTTGTAATTGATTTATGACTATTGTTATTTAAATGACCATCCTTTGAAATGTCACTGCACTGAGAGGTAATAGTCAACATTTTGTTGACTCTCATTTTACAGATCTCCCTATGCAGGCACACACACATAGACAGTTTTACATGAACAAAGTCATACGCCTGATGTTTCATAATGAACACCTATCATCTCTAGTCGTTTTTCCTACTTGCATTTTCTTTCTAATCACCCTCATCCCTAAGATTAATGTATTTCCTTCCAAATAGTTTTTCATTGTAGGAATATCTATCTATCTATCTATCTATCTATCTATCTATCTAATTAGTAAAGTAATGTATAAAGTAAAATAATAATTATACGTAATTATTATTATACCCAACACATAGAACATGACCAAGTATTTGGAACAGCACCTGAAACATTATAGATGCTCAATAAATACTTGTTGAATGAATTACTGATTTGCTTTATAAAATGGGATAATTATATATGTGTATATATAACTACTATATAATTTTTAATGTAATTATAGTTATGTATATAATTATCCCATCTTTCTGTATCTGGCTTTCATCACTCAATGCCTCTAGGTAATCTCTCCATATATATTTAATTCTTATGAATGGTTGCATAATATCTCACAATCATGAAGGTCACATCAATTTACTTAACTGTATCTCTAATTGATAGTCAAGATGCTTTTATTTTTTGCCACTATAAATAATAGCTAATATCTACCGAGTGTGTTCCATATGTAAATCACTTTTTTAAAGCAATTTACATGTATAAAGTCACTGAGTTAAAGTTATTCTCTCCGTTGTAGGAAACTGAATAGGGGTGGGTGAAAATTTGCCCAGGCCTACATAGCCAGTAGGCACTAAACTATCAGTGTGGCTCCAAAGTACCTTTCACTGAACTACTTCTTTTTGTTGTTGTTGTTAATCCTCAACTGAGGATATTTTTCCATTGAGAGAGAGAGAGAGAGAGAGAGAGAAACATTGAGTGAAAGAGACACATGGATTAGTTGCCCCCACATGAGCCCAGACCAGAGCTGGGGATTGAGCCTGAAACTAAGGTACATGCTCTTGACCAGAATCAAACCTGGCACCCTTCAGTGTACAGCTGATGCTCTATCCCCTGAACCAAACCGACTAGGGCCTGAACTACTTCTATACAAGACAGAAATCAACAAAATTGTATATACATCCTAATGGAATGGTGGTTTATTTCTAGTTGACAGTTTTCCAGCAACAACATGATTATGGAAGGATATATATATATATATATATATATATATATATATATATATTATATTGATAGATTACTTTGCAAAAAGACAGTAACAGTGTACATTTCTACCAGACTGTCTAAGGCTGCTCTTTCCTCCAGCAGATTATCATTTAAAAAATATATTTTTATTACTTCTTTTTTGCCAATCTGGTGGGTGAAAAGTGGTATTGTTATATCTCTATGCTTTTCTGACAGTGTAATATGTTTATCAACCATTTGGATTTGCTCTTTATTGGTCAGGGTTCTCCAGAGAAACAATAGAGAGAGAGTATATTCACATGATTATGGGGGCCTGGAAAGTCCAAAATCTTCAGGGTGGGCCAGCAGGCTGGAGACCCAGAGAACTGGTGCTGTTGCAGCTTAAGTCCCAAAGCTTTAAGGCTAAACACCCAGCCCTCCTTGTACCAGAGCTACTAATGGTCAGACTGTCTGGATTTGAAGTCTATCTCACTACTAGGTCTTTCTGGGAACATTGAAGGAATTGCTTCTCACTTTATAACTTTCATTTGTTATTTGTTCTATTATAGGGATTTGTAATTTTTTTTAGCAAATTGTAAGAATATTGGGATAAAATCACTGCCTATAAGACACAGGATAAAAGCAAAAATCTTAACATAATCATGTCTTGGGATCTTCTGTCCCTAAGTAACAATTTGTTTTCTACACATACCGCCTAAGAATCTTTTATAGACGACAAAATCCACAAGGGTGGATTTCAGATCATTCTTTTCCCATTTCACTGAAGAGTGGAATTCAGCCTATCAAAGACCTCTTCTATTTGTGCTGCAGAAAACATTTTAAATGGCGAGCAACAAGACCAATCATCAAAAGAATGGTCTTATCTGTAGCGAGTCTAAGAACTTTTAGATTCCTAGAAGCGTAAAGATTTGTAGTAGTGATGAACCTCACATCTTGAAGTCAGCTAATATGCAGTGTTGGGGTAGTGTGGGATCAGGGTGGGAAATCTTCCAGTGGTTCTCAACCTTCCTAATGCTGCGACCCTTTAATACAGTTCCTCATGTTGTGGTGACCCCCAACCATAAAATTATTTTTGTTGCTACTTCATAACTGTAATTTTGCTACTGTTATGAATCATAATGTAAATATCTGACATGCAGGATGTATTTTCAGGGGCCGCGACCCCAGATTGAGAACCGCTGGGCCGAAGTGAATACTTCAGAAGTGCTTCGTAGTTACTGTTCTGTTGACTTAGAGATATACCAAGACCCTAGAAAATCACCATCAGAAACAAGGACTTTGAAAACTTACCTTCCATAAAAAGTATCAGTCATGCTTTGTTTTAACTTTAGTTTCTCACTTTATAACTTTGGATTTAAGGACTAGATATATGCACATAACATACCTTGTACAAAGTAATCTCATAATAAATGGGAGTTATTACTGTCACTTCCTGCCATTGAGATCCATATATTCTCATATTAGTACCTTCTCCTCGCCAACCACCTATGTGACTATCATATAAGTATTTATCAAAGGAGTGACATCAGTGATAGTCACTTAGCACTCTGCGGCCAAACCCTGGAGTCCGTCCTCCCGGGTTGGACTCTGAGGCCATGGGAAAAATACAGACGGAACCCATCGCCAACTTACAATGCTAAACTACAATTCCCAGCATGCAGGCAAACTCCGTGGTTTCGGTGCACCCTGAAAAAGAAGTCCCTGACTCTCCATTGGCAACTTGAGAAAGGCCTTAGTTACACAAATCCGCGGGATTCTAGCGAGGGCACGCACGGAGACTGCGCAGATCTCCTCGTCTGAGTTCTACGGCACTCATTGTGAGTACCGGGAGTTTAGCCGGAAGGATTTAAGAACCGTTCCACTTCCGGTAACACCGGAAGCAGTTCCAAGATGGCGACCTCCATAGCGAACGGGCCAGCCCCGGCGGCCGGGAAGAGTGAATTTCGTAACCAGAAGCAGAAGCAGGAGAACCGAGGTAAGGTGGTGTGAGCACCGAAGCCCGGGTGTGGAGGTTCAGTTGCGATCGTGTGGCGCCGCCTCGGGTCTGTTCTCTGAAGTTGAGTGCCTGTAAGAGCTGCTTTTTAGGGGTATTGGCCGGGCCTGCGGAACCCTCTGGCGGATATGGTGTCGGTCAGGTGTTCTAATAATCGCTTCTGCTAAAGGCTCCCAGAAGCGCAGGTGTTGCGGACTTCGTCTTTGGTAACATGATGGCTAAGAAATTGCGAGGGCACACCTTAGACCGCGGCGATGGCTGGAAGTCGTTGGCTAAATGAGGGATGCCGTGGCTAAGAGATCGGTCTGTATTTGAGTTAAGGGCTGATGGTAAAGGACACAGACATGGGTGAGGACATTCAGATTCAGCAGCTCTGGGCTGGAGGCCAGCAACTGCACTTCCAACACCTGCAGTTTATGCTCATGCTGCAGGCCTATGAACCATACCTTTGCGTCGTACGGATATAAGTTATAGCTTTTGGATTTAAGAGGTTCCTAACATCCAGGCGTTTCAATAAATGATATGAAAGATAATTTATGGCCCTTCAGAAGCATTTTGTTTTAATGAAAAGAGGACCTTTATGTCCCCTTAGGCAAGTCACTAATCTTTTTAGACTGAATGTCTTCTATAAAGTGGGAAAAATAATAGTGGTTCTTCCTACCTTTCATAGTTGTTATGAAGAGTATACAGAAATAAGGCTCATGAAAACTCTGTAGGAAACCTGAAACCCTATACCAGTGATTATTAAGTGAAAGTGTACACCAGAGTATCAGCTTTTTAAAAATATATATATATTTTTTTTAAATTGATGTCAGAGAGGAAAGGAGAGAGAGGTAGAAACATCAATGATGAGAAAGAATCATTGATCGGCTGCTTCCTGCACACCCCACATGGGGATCAAGCCCGCAACCGGGTATGTGCCCTGACGGAATCGAACTGTGACCTCCTGGTTCATGGGTTGATGCTCAACCACTGAGCCAAGCCAGCCAGGCCAGAGAATCAGCTTTTAAAAGTTTTATGCACCTGCATAAACATGCAAACATAGTATATACACACACATACTCAGGCTTCCCTTCAGTAAAAGTTGAAAGGTTACTTACATTTAGAATAGCCTTGTAAACAAAATGGTATTTGAGTCTTCAGCTCTGACATGGGGTAGTGCAGTGGGAGTTACTTGAGTACCTGTCTGTCAGGTGTATACTAATTAGTGTGGATCCAAGTTGGGTCTCGCCCTTAAGGCACTTTGCTTTATGCAGCCACGGAAATGTGTACAGTAGTTTTAATAGTGTGTTGGTAATGGTAGAGGCCTGTTCTTTGGCTGCTGAGTAATCTAAAAAGCATAGGAAAAGGAAATGCAAAGGGAGTTTTGGAAGCTTGTAAATGTATGCGTATAAATGTCCAAAAGTAGGTTAAAATCTGATGTGTAATTTTTTCCTGTAGATGAATCAGAACTCCTCACTGTGCCTGATGGTTGGGAGAAACCAGCTTTTTCCAGAGGACACACCCAGAGGACTCTTGGGAAGCAGTTTTGCATCTCTGTTCCCAAATACAGAGATTGGCAAAAGTAGGCTCATGGTTTTCATATGGAAAAAGACATGCAGGTTATGATTGTTACAATAGCTTTATTAACTCAAAAGAATGTCACAATGAACTGTAAACTTACCCCTGTATAGAGAGGCTTACTTGAAAGAGTGCTGGCTGTTGGTACAGAAAGCCTTGAATGAACATGTGTGCATATTTTATGTATTTCTTTGAGATTTTGCTCTGCTGATACCTTTACTTTTAAGTAAGTATTGTATGCTGGTAGATTTTTTTTAAATATATTTTTTATTGATTTCAGAGAGGAAGGGGGAGAGAGAGAGAGAGAGGCAGAGACACACATAGACATCAATGATGAGAAAGAATCATTGATCAGTTGCCTCCTGCTTGGCCCGTACTGGGGATAGAGCCTGCAACCTGGGCATGTGTCCTGACTGGAATTGAACCATGATTTCTTGGTTCATAGGTTGATGCTCAACCACTGAGCCATGCCGGCTGGGCTCTCTCTCTCTCTCTCTCTCTTTTTGGTAAACTCATAGTGATCCAGCCTTATGTTGAATAGTTTATCACTCAGTATATTGAAATATTCTTCAGAATATGTTCACATGTCAAAAAATAGCATTTTTATTTGCTTTGTTGAAATCTGGTTCTTTGTACTGAGAGTTGATGCAGAATTTTCCAATTATTGCTTCTTTTCGAATTTATGATAATTTGTTTTGACTTTGTATTTAGCTAACAGAAACCAGCTTGAAAAAAAGTTGGAAAGGGAAGTCTATTCTCACCCTAAGGATAAGATGGTGGATTTGAGTTAGGTCCATGATAGGGAAGCCAGATAGCTTTGCATTTTTACCTTAGATGTTAAATATGGCCTCATATGGATGGATGGATATATATATATATATATATATATATATATATATATATATATATCCATTTCAACTAGAGATAATATTTATTGCCCTAACCAGTTTGGCTCAGTGGATAGAGTGTCGGCCTGCGATTTCAGTCAAGGGCATGTACCTTGGTTGCGGGCACATCCCCAGTAGGGGGTGTGCAGGAGGCAGCTGATTAATGTTTCTCATCCATGTTTCTAACTCTCTATCCCTCTCCCTTCCCCTCTGTAAAAAATCAATAAAATATATCTTAAAAATATATTTATTATGTTAAGTACAAAGTATTCTAAAATCAAGTAAGCATAATGGTTTCAGTTGCCTGCCTTTCTATATTCTCGTATGAAGATAATCAAGCATTCTTTATATTAACTACCCCGCTTCTTCAACGAGGGAGTTGTTAGAATTTTAGAGAGAGATTAATTCATAGTAATTAATGGTTAGATTAGGATAGGTTATGTAAGTATCTAAACTGAATTCATTTTTAGGCGGTTGCTTGTTTGCTCTTTCCTTTTTGTAGCATGTTAATGCAACCCTGGACCTGATCGAGGGCCACATGACTGTACAACAAAGAAGACTTTTGATCCATACATCATCATTAGGGCCAGAGACCTAATAAAACTACTAGCAAGGAGTGTTTCATTTGAACAGGTAAATTTACAGTTACAGAGATTCTGCTTTATTTGTGCCATTACAGATGATATAGCACTGCTTCTATCCATCCCTTCCCTTCCTCCATAGAGTTTTCATTATTCTGCTTAGATATCAGTGTGGGCTTTGAAAAAATAAAAGTATTTGTAAAGACTATCGGTTGAATATTTCTTTGTTTTTTTCAAAAGGCAGTATGAATTCTTCAGGATGGGGTTGCATGCGATATCATTAAGTTGTTTAGTAAGAAATAAAAAAAGATTTGTAAAAAGAGGATCATGGCTTATTGGTCCCAAAGGATCTACATTGAAGGTACCTTTTATCAGTAGGAAACTTTAGTATCTTCTTTGTCATTAAGTTTTTCAGTGTATTTCAACTGAATTTCAACTCATTGTTCTTTTGATGTAGGCATTGGAACTCTTAACAAACTGTTACATTATGGTTCAGGGAAACACGGTATCAGCCATTGGACTTTTTAGTGGCTTAAAAGAGGTGAGAACGACTTACTATATTTAGTTAATTTTCAGCAGAGAACAAATTAAATAACTTGTGTTTTTTTTTTTTTTTATGATTGTATTGTTTTAGAACGTGCTTTGCTTGATTTCCCATTAGTAAATGCTTTGTACTTCATGGAATTTGAGGGAGCCATTGCTCCTGGACCCTAACATATTATGGCCAACCTTTGACAATTACAGACATCCATTTCTCAATTAGAAAGTCTGCACACCATCACTCCTTCCACTACACATTTTAGTTACATGTGCTCAAATATTAGGGACTGAACAGATGTTGTTATTTGCAGGAATGTATACAGCCAGTTGAGGTCAAACTCAAATTTTCTTTTGTTTGAACTTATTATAATGTTTTCATGAACATTTATTTTAACTTGTAATGAGGAAATCTGCTGAGCAGATACTGTTCTAATTGGCTCCCTTTGATGTTACTGTCTGGATCTGGCTGTGAGGTCTTGCTTCTTCCTTTCCAGGGCTTTTAATAGAACTCTCTTGGACCTCCTTCTTAGAAATGGTCTGCCCTTTTCTTGTGGGGCAATAATAACTTAAATACATTGAATACTTTGTAATTCTATAAAGTGTGAATACGTTATTCAGTTCTTACAACAGATCCTTGAGGTATCTTCATTTCTGCAATGCAAATGAGAAAGCTGGAAGAGGAAAATTAAGTGTCTTTCCCATATAAAGTGGCAGTCCCATTATTTGAGCCCACATATTCTGACTCTGAATCCTGCTCTCTTCCCTCTAAATTGCAGTTGCAAAGTGTTACACTCGTTCTATATGTCACATTTTCACAGTACAATTGAGTAACATCATTGTACTCAAGGTTGACTATTATGAAAGATCTAGCAGCCACTAAAAGCAGTTGAAGGAACTATTACATTCAATTGGCAGCCACTGCCTGGTTTGTAGGATATTTTGCAATATAGTAATCCCTTTCTGCCTGGCTAATTAAAATCTTTATAAGTGACTAATTCATTTTTCTTTGCAAATTTCTGGTTCGAAAAGTAGTCATATCTACTATGAAGAATATTCATTCAATTTATAATATTAAAATGAGTATTAATTATATATTCCTATAACAGTGGTTGTCAGACTTCTTTTAGCTACAGAACCCTTTACAGAAATTAAATTTTTATAAAAGTCTAATAGACAAAACAGATAAAGCAGAGCTATTTTGGGTAAATTATTAGAGGTAGAGTTTAGCCTACTCAACTCTACTCCAGTCCTATAGTTACTTCCCTGAAAGTTTGGATCTCTATGGAGCTCAGTATTGACAAGGACATTGTAGTGTATTATATAATTCTAATATAAAAAAGGCTTCACAGAATTTGTCGCAGATATCAATTCTATTTTCTAAAACTGTGAGCCTATTATATTTAGAGAAGTGATCTTTCAGAATTCTGCCTTTTTCTATTAAAAGATAATCAAGCATTCTTTATATTAACTACCCAGCTTCTTCAACGAGGGAGTTGATAGAAGGTTGACTATTATAAAAGATCTAGCAGCCACTAAAAGCATTTGAAGGAACTATTATATTCAATTGGCAGCCACTGCCTGGTTTGTAGGATATTTTGCAATATAGTAATCCCCTTCTACCTTCTGCCTGGCTAATTAAAATCTTTATAAGTGACTAATTCATTTTTCTTTGCAAATTTCCAGTTTATTTCAGATTATATTGAAACTTTTTTTTAAAATTTAACATTCAGATTATTTATGTTAGCCTTTTGAGAGAAATATATCCCTGTGTGCAAAGTTCATGACTGTTCTTGGAAATGTAACCATGGTATAATGAGCTGTTTTATTTATGATGGGTATTTGTTGAACAGTCCACTTAAATTTGGTGATGTTATGGTAAGTTTAAAAGTCTCTATTAGATTGATGTGAAAGAACAATTTTGAGTTACATTGGTATATTAAAGATAAAGAGAGCTAGTCATGCATTTGATGCCTGTTTTGCATCCTCTTGTGTACCAATGTCTATAAAATTCAAATGGCATTGATTAGGTGGTTGAGTTCTGTTAAAAGGACATGTAAATACTATCAGATTATTATTTTTATTACCAAAATCTTGTTTAAAAAATTCTACTGGTCATTCATTGAACTAATACTTGGAAAACTTTTAAGTTTTTATGGGGTATTAAATGAAGTATATTTTGACCTATAATTTCCTGATTAGTTAATTAAATTAGTGTAGCTGGAAGGACTATATGTAATATTCTTCATGAAATGTAATTTTGCCCGGCCAGGTAGCTCAGTTTTTAGAGCATCATCCCGATAACACCAAAGTTATGGGTTTAAATTCCAGTCAGGGTACATACATATAAGAATCAACCAATGAATGCATAAATAAGTGGAACACCAAATAGATGTTTCTCTCTCTATATCTCTATCTCTATCCCTTTCTCTATCTCTCTCATCAATAATAAACATTTTTAAAAATTTAATTTTTAATTATTTTAGCATACGAGATGGAAAATTGGCATATTAGTGAGTACTTTAAGGTACCAAAATATAGAAAAGAATATAAGTAAAAATAATATGATTTCAAGTGTGATTTAAGGGGAAAAAATGTAGTTGAATCCAGTTAAATCCAGTAATTGGTTCAGGTAGCTAAACTATAATGCCATTTTTATGTATATGTTCACTAATGTATTTTTAAAGTATTATTATTATTATTATTATTATTATTTTCTCTTAAAGACATTTCTAACTTTCCTTTAGGCTGATGGCAAGTGCTTTGTATTTTATAACATTAACTTCCAATTATAACAGTATTCTGAAATTAATTGTACTAAATATATATTCTTTATGTTTCACTTGGTAAAATCTAAAGAAATACACATATTGTGTTTTTTATTTGTCTAGCTTCTATTGAAACTAAAATTGACATGGCTGCCATCAAGGAAAAGGTTAAGAAAGCAAAGATTAAGAAACTCACAGCTGAAGAAGTTAAGCTTAAGATGGAAGCAGATGAGAAGAAAAAAAAGTAATACACACACAACCTGAACTAGATCCTACTAAGCTATCTCTTTTTATAAAGGACTTTGAGATACTTAGGGCATTAGTTGCCTTATGTGTAAGAAGTAATATTCTGATTATTTTTTTTCTGAATGTGTTTTTCTTTATGAGAGTATTTATACGTATGGCTATTCTTTAAAAATATAAATTATTGTATTCTCCATGTGCTTGTTGGACAATGTTGTACTAGAGAGTGGTATATATGTCTTTATGTGCATTGCACCTAATCTGTTCTAGGCAGGCTTTGTCTAGCATGATTTTAGGAGTAATTAAAAAAAAATTCTTTTTTTCTTTTTTTTTTTAATCCTTACCCGAGGATACTTTTCCATTGATTTTTAGGGAGAATATAAGAAAGAAGGAAAGACAGAGAGAAACATGGATGTGAGAGAAACACATCGATTGGTTGCCTCCTGCAGGAGCCTGCAAGGGAGGTATGTGCCCTTGACTGGAATCGAACTTGGGACCCTTTGGTCTATAGGCCAAACCGGCCAGGGCTAGGAGTAATTCTTTCGTTTGATGTAAAGATTTTTGAAATGTGACTGTTGTAATTATCCAACAAATCGAATGTCTGATTTGGTTAAATACCTACAACTATGTCCCAGCATTTGGTTTTGAAGAAAACAAATGCAGAGTTTTCAGTGCTCTCTCTACTGATAACAAACATTTAGGCTTATTCCTTTCTGTAATCTCATTTTATGTCGTGTTCCAAGATTAAACAACTCATAAGCAAAAAAAGCAAGGCCTCTTTAAGTCAAATTCCTTAATTACTATTCTATTCTGAATCCAGAAAAGAGATAAACCAAAAACACTTCAAATTGCAACTGGGTAAACAGATTATTTAGAGTTGAATCAGCATGCAAGAGTATGTAGAAATGTTTATACTCATGAAGGCCTGTTGACTTATTTAGAATCACTGAAATCTAGCTTCCTCATTTTATTTTATTTTTAATATTTTATTGATTTTTTTACAGAGAGGAAGGGAGAAGGATAGAGAGTTAGAAACATTGATGAGAGAGAAACATCGATCAGCTGCCTCCTTCGCACCCCCTACTGGGGATGTGCCCGCAACCAAGGTACATGCCCTTGACTGGAATCAAACCTGGGACCCTTCAGTCTGCAGGCCGACGCTCTATCCACTGAGCCAAACCGGTCAGGGCAAGCTCCCTCATGTTAGGTTACTTACTGAAAGTCACTGTGGCAGCCTGAAAACAGTGCTTTTTCATAGAAACATGGAAAGTAAAGGTGAGTTTATCCTGTAGAGTGAGGACTTTGAACAATTTTGGTTATGGCTTTACTGAAGCAATGTAATTTTTTTCTGGAACGTTTTAAACTTAGAACTATACCCAATTGTTATTTTTAAAACATCTTATACAGATGAGTTTGTAAACTTTTTTTAAAAAAATATTTTTTTATTGATTTCAAAGAGGAAGGGAGAGGGAAGGAGGGATAGAAACATCAGTGATGAAGGAGAATCACCGAATGGCTGCCTTCTGCATACCCCCTACTGGGGATCGAGCCTGCAACCCCGGCATGGACCCTGACCAGGAATCAAACAGTGACCTCCTGGTTCATAGGTCAATGCTCAACCACCGAGCAACACTGGCCGGGCAAGTCTGTAAACTGTATTTTTCTGGATTGTATTAGTCCAAAAGAACTAAATGTTTGTACTTGACCAAGATGGTAATAATAGCAGCCAGGATTAGTACTAGTGGACTAACAATGAAAAAGAGAGAGAGGGATCTGTTACGTATATATATCGGCCAGTCTGGATACACAAGAGAGTAGTAACCTGTGAAACAAACATAAAATATCCTCTTAAATGTTGTTTTCATAATGCAGTAACATAATTCACAAAGACTTTAATGAAACCATTAAGATTTATATACATACGTGTGAGTTTGTCTCGCTGTGTGCTAACTGTAAAATCAGAGAGAAGAAAAAAATTAAAAGAGTAGGTACTGGGGAGGCTTTTGTTTTATTTTTAAAAACCAAGTTTCTAATTATAACTACTAACTGTTGCTTTGACTTTATTGTAGTGATTTTCAAAGGTTACTTTTTAAAGATTTTATTGTACTAACTACTCACTTGATATTTTTAAAGCAACTTTTATATAAACTAAACTTTTTATGTACCACTGCTGTAAATGGAAAATCATTTTACATATCATATCTAACAGATAATGAATCCAATTAAAATAAATATTAAAACATTAAATTTTTAAAATATAAAATATTAGTAATATTGAGTGTGAGCAATTTATTAAAATATTTTCCTGAAAATAAGTTCCTTCTTTAGAAAAATTATGCTGTTTATGATCAGTCAGTAAAAGAGAGACAGTTGCCTCTCTCATCCATTTCATTATGTTGGTAAATTACATATAGGGGCATTTGGCAATCATACTCATATCTACTCCTCTCCCTTCACTGAGCTTTATTCAGAATTTGACACTGGAGCACTAGGGAGAAAACTTTGCATTTGCCTTCGCCTTCTTGATACTTTCTTTATAGTCAAGACACCTTTTGACACCAATCCTACTCCAGCTGCTATTGGATTCCTGTGGTAGAACCAAAAAGGATCTGGCCCTCTGGGTACCTGTGAGCATCCCTGATCATCACACCTGGGCTTTTTCTGTGTTCAGTTACTGTGAAGCTGCTAGACTTCACACAGTTTTCAACATTGGTGGTTCTGTAGTTTAGTTGTAATTTTGATGTGGTTGTGGGAGGAAGTGAATACAGCGTTTATCTATGCCGCCGTCTTGGTTGGAAGCCTGGGCATATTGTTTCTAAAATCTATGGTTTTAACTTCTGTGCTATAAAACCTAACTTGTAAAACATAATAATTCACTTTGTAGTGTTGTAGCAACATGAAAGGGAAAATTCAGTAAATACATTGATACTCTGAGAACAGGTTTGTTGCACTTGGACTACACCTTACCAAGTTCTCCTGACAGAACTGGTATGAGTAAAATAAAGAATGCTTGAACTAGGGAGAAAGGACTGGCTCAGAAACCTGCTCGATAAAGTGTTACTGTTCTTGGAGGGAAGATGAGAGTTAACTGTTTACATCAGGAGAAAAGGAACGGGCAGTTTAAAATAATTTTGTAATTTTAGACCTGGAAGGGGTCTTAGAAAACACATAAGCAGCGGAACGCTTTTGCCAAACAAAATTTATGCAGTTAAACTAGGTTCACTCTGTCCTGCCTCTCTTCTAAGAACCTCACCCCAGCCCTGGAGCTCTGGGAGTTCAGTGCGTTACAGATGTGGACACTAACGTACTACACAAAAGGATTTGCACAACTTCAACAGCTTAATTGAGTTTTCTTCACATCATAGGAAAAAATTTAAAAATATACTGGGATGCAAAGAAATGTGTCTGGAAGAGGAACTTATAAATAAACTCTTGGCCAGTTATGGATTATTATTTCAAAATTACAAAGAATTTTGCTAGGATGTTTAGTAAAACATCCTTGAAGTTATCTTCATTGGCTTTCTACACCATCCTCATTAAAATATTGTTTTGCTCATTTAAGAAGTGCCCCATTACAGCTTCTTTCATTTATTCTACAGATGAAGATGCAGCCTTGAGTGCCTCGGACAAGTATATCACAAAATTCAGAATAATGTTCATTTGGATAGTTTCATTATACAAATTTTTGATCTTGCTGAAATTAGCAAATTTTGGGTCTATAGTTTTCAACACCATAGTCATTTTTGTGTTGTACTGATTAGAGCTAAATAAAAAGGATACTAATTGCTTCTTTAAATTTATATTAAACATATAGTGCTAAGACAATAATGAGCCATTGGTTTGATTGCAACCTAATAGCTATTCCTGATAATAGCTATTAGGATAAAACAAAGGTTTGCATTCTTAACTGTAGAAAGTTACAATCATTTAAACATTGTATTATGGGTAGATTGTTTCTTTTACTCACCGCACAGATTGTCCAAACAATTGTCATTTTGGGGGCAAGCACTGCAAGTGGATCCTTTTTTATATGGCAAAGTGGGGTAATTTCCTCTATAAAGAAGAAGAAAACTGTCCATTAGGAGAGGTTTGTTGTTGTTGTTGTATTACAATTACAATTTACTATGAATCCTTGACTAAACCCATAGGATAGAAGTTCAGATTCAGAGGTAAGAGAAGTGGAGAGAGGAAAGCAGAAATGGAAACCTGTTCACATATAGAGTTTCTTCTGTGTGCCTATGTCTGTAAACCTGTGTCTTGGTCTACATCATTTAATTCTTAACTCAGGGAGGAAAGTATTTTTCTATATTATAGATAAGGAAACTAAAGCTCTAAGGATTAAGTAGTTTGCAAAAAATCACTATATATATGTATGTGTGTATACACACACACACACATATATATCACAATATATGTTAGAGTCAGAACAAAACCCAGATCGCTTTGTCTCCCTCTGACTGCCTGGCCCATGTGATCACTGTCATCCAAGCAACTGTCCATCTTAGAAAGGGTGGTGTGACCTACATTGACTCCTCCATCCACAAGCCGCCCTGGTGTTTATTGGATGGGAGCCATTTGGCTGGATAAGCACCTAACAAAAGAAAATAAGACATGGGGAATGTCTAAGGTGCAGTATAAAAGATGTGATAGGAATTATCTTACCTAATAATAGACAAACATGTAATTGACCATACCTTCACTTCGCTAACCAGCCAATCAGGAGAGTATGCAAATTAACCCAACAAAGATGGTGGTTAATTTGCATACCTAGGCTCCAAGCTGCAGAGGAAAGCCTGAAGGCTCCAGGGCCAGCTCCGGCCAGAGCGAAGGCCTGGGTCCCGGGTGCCAGAGGCAAACTGGTGCCAGCAGCCAAGGGAAGGGAAGGCCTATTGAATGAATCTCTTTGTACAACAGGCCTCTAGTAGATAATAATTACTGAGTCTTCCTTGTGAGCTAGGCACTGTTCTAAGTCCTAATGAATTAACCTCAGCCCGATGAGGAAGATACAGTTATTTATCCCCATTATATTGCTAGAGGCTGAGGCACAGAGTGCAAGTAATTGACCAAGGTCACAGACTAGAAAGTGAGAGACTATCCAAACATTTTCTATCCCCGTGAAGATCTGCAGAGTAGCAGTGAGGGGCTGTGCATTTATTTCAGTGAACTTGCAGGTACACTAGACCTTTTTGGAACTCTGCTTTTAGAAAGAAGTTCTTAACTTTTTATGCCTGGGACCCTTTGGTTGTCTGGTGGGGTCTGTGGACTCTGAAAATAGTTGTGTTGTTTTTTTTTAATGCATAAAATAAATGTTATAGGACTAGTGTAAAAGAAACCAATTAAATTGAAAGTTGTCAAAACGGTAAACATTTGTGATATAGTAAAATGTACTTCTCTATTAAATATTAGATAAGGTCAAGCAGGGAGTTTAATAGTTATATTAATTTCAAAGCAGTGATGAATAAAAACTATTTTGAGATGATCTACAGCAACCAGAATGTGATACGAAAATATCTGTGATATTTACAAAAATATAATAGTGCCAATAGAATGCACAGGTGTTGCTGGTGAAACTGGAGTGTTCCCTTCATTTGTAATGAAATGTTACTTTCAGTAGAGGTTAGTGAAAATAAGATGTTATTTTTTCTAATCCAAGTTCAGGGACTCCCTTCCCCTAATACTATACTTTTACCTCTGAAGTTAACCTCCCCCCCCACCCCCTTAGAAACATATTAACATCTTATTTTGCACCCAAAAATATATGTTCTAATTTCGTTGGGCTCCACATTAATTTAGGTTGTTTTGGAAATTAAATTTACCCTCATGCTTACTCTACACCATGGAAATTAATCAAAGGAATGTAGTAGAGATTCTGATAACAATTATAAAAGATGTCCAAAATGGACATTAATCATCGGAATATCTTTCATTGTTAACACAATACTCATCGAATGGTTACGTTCTTAATTAAAATCATTTAGTAAAATCATTTATGCTACATTTTTTGTCTAATTGTGCATTACACATGATAAAGAAGAGGGGGAAATAGCTGCTTCAAAAATAAGCTAAAAATCGAGGCAGTTGCTATTCTAGGGAAGTGGCAGAATTCATCTTGGGAGAAACATGCTGCTGGCAAGGCCTGGATTTGTCTAGCTGGGGAGAGATTAAGACAAAGCAACCTAAAGTACTCAGCAGGACGTTTTCCTGTTTCCCTTGGTAGCCTGAGAGATAAAGGATCAGGGCCCTGGGGCTTTGCAAAAGAACAAGATTAACATAAGCAAGGGTCCCCAAAGCAGTGGTGGCTCAAGTATACTGGGTACTGTACTGGTTTTTTTGTTTGTTTGTTTGTTTGTTTGTTTGTTTTTTATATTTTATTGATTTCCTACAGAGAGGAAGGGAGAGGGATAGAGAGTCAGAAACATCGATGAGAGAGAAATATCGACCAGCTGCCTCCTGCACACCCCCTACTGGGTATGTGCCCGCAACCAAAGGTACATGCCCTGGACCGGAATCGAACCCGGGACCCTTGAGTCCGCAGGCCAATGCTCTATCCACTGAGCCAAACTGGTCAGGGGTACTGTACTGTTTGATAGTCAACATTGTCATGTCCTCTACTGTATTATAACCCTCTCTTCCTCAGTCCACTGAGTGAAGTTCTGTTACCCAGCATAGCCTTGCTCAGTGCGGCCCAGGGGAATGAAGGAGAGCATTGTGTCTGTGTTTGGGATAAGACAGATGAGAGAGATCTGAAGCTGCCAGGAGGAGAGGAGTCAAAACTGTCCTGAGCAATGGAAGAAGGTGAGGGTGTGCCTCAGAGCTGGAGGACAGGTGTGGCCATGAGGAGCAGGGACTCCGGGACAGCAGGGACTCCGGAGCCAGATGGCCAGGGCAGAGCCTGGCTCTGACACTCCCTAACTGAGGGACCTCGGCCAGCGGTTCACCCTTCGGTGCCTCAGTCTTCTTATCTGCAAAGGGGTAGTAACAAGCAGCCTCACGGTCTGTGAGGATTACATCGTTACTTAGAGCAGTGCTCAGAGCATGAGGAGCAGAGAACAAGCACAATGATCTGGGACACACTCATGGTATAACTTTAAGTAACAAAGTAGAAAACATGCATTTCCACAATCTCAGTTTTCTAAATAGGTGTATGAGGCATACGCAGGCATACTTAAACTTTAAGGAAGTTGGGGGAGAGGTCATGTGTCTTCCCGTTTTCTAAAAGGAGACATTGTAATCATTTTAAAGAAGAATTGTCAAAAGTAAATGAAATAAGTTATGTACATTAAGAAATTCAAATCAGAGTTATTTTTATTTTGACAATTGTGCAAAATTTCCAAGTTTTAAATAAACCAATAAATATAAAGTAACACCAATCCTCTTATTTTGTGGTGCTATTACCATATCCAATTAATCTGTGTCCCTGAAAACATTTTAGTCTTGCTACTGTTAAAAATGTACATATGTATTTATGTAGTATTTATAAAGGGTGTATACACACCCCACAAAATGTACCAGAATGCGAATGCAGTAGATTTCTAGGCAGAGGAATTAAGGCTAATATTACTATTCTTCTCTTATTTCAATTTCTTTAAAGTGAAAACAAATACTTTTGTAAAATAGAATTAATTTTTTTTTTTTTTTTTTTTTTTTTTAGAAAGAGGTTGATTTGAGCACTTACGCTGGTCCGTAGTTGCATATAAAATGTGCAGCATTAGGAAACGTTAAGCCGGTAACTGTAGGACAGAATTGTACTGCACAGCCAACTTTGTAACTATCTGCCCACACAACCTGAAAGAGAGTGAGAGAGAGAGAAAGCGAACATTTGATTGTGATTAGGCCTTCATAAACGTGGTGAGGTATAGTCACTCTAGTGAGGTAGAACACTTATACCACCAGGGAGGTTGTAGGTGCTCAGAACTCAGGTGGAAACAAGAATTGTAAATTATTATTCCGGGGGGGGGGGGGGGTGTCTGTGTGTGAAATATATAAAGAATAACAAAGATTTTTGACAGTTGGCGCAATGAAGAAATAAAGGGTCACAGGATAGGGAGTGACTGAGGGAGGAGGAGGCTGCTTTAACTTGGGTGTTCAGGGCAATGTCTGGGAGGTGGCATTTCAGCTGAGACCCGAGGAGGAGGAAGCAGCCCTGAGGAGGACCATGCAGGCCAGCTGTGCGAGGAGGAAGAGGCCCTGTGCAGGAGGAGCTCGCAGGGCGAGGGTCCTGAGTGGAGAGTGGCTGGGAGAGGAGAACAGCTGGGAACTAATGGTGAGGAGGAGGGGGGAGGAGATGCAGAGGCAATGAAGGCAGAGACAGAAGAGCAGGTCACGGGGAGTCTTGTATGCATGTGAGTCATGGGCCTTTTTCATGTGCTGGAAAGATCCCTTTGGTTGTTCTAAAGTAAATGGACTGAGAAGAGCAGGGAAGTAAGAGGGCGGGAATGTGGGAGGCTATCTCGGTGGTACAGAAAAGAGAAGTTCACACTTGGATTGTGGAGTGGAGTTCCTGAGAACCGACCAGGCTCATGGTTCCGGTCAGATGGAAAGCTGATAGGATTTCCTTTTGCTCTGAGTGTGGGGTTAAGAAAAAAAGACACAAATCAAGTTAATGTTTTAGGCCCGAGCAGCATTTACTGAGATGGGGAGAATCACCAAGGAGGAGGATGGGTGGTTGCACGGGTGGGGTTCTGTCCATGTCATGGGTGTGTTCAGAAGCCTATCAAGTGTCTGAGTGCACACTGAGCCGGCTGTTGGATAGAACCATCTGCAGCGCAGAGACACAAATCTGGAAGACATGTGACTGGATCAGACCACACAGACCAAAGTAATAGAAAATTTTACAAGTGAGAGCTGGGATCAAGCACAACCGCCAGCCAGGAGGTTGAAAGGAGAGGTCAGTAACACAGGGAACCAAGAACAGAGCCAGCTTCAGGGAGAGGGGGACCCTGTGACCAGAGGGCTGCATTCATGGTTTAATTCAATGCTGTCACACGTTTTAGTACCTTTACTGATACTTCCCCCTTATTTTTGAACAAGGACTCCACAGTTTTGTACTGGGTCCCACAAATTCCATAGCTCATCTTACCATAGTGTTTGGTGTCCCAGAACCTAAAGAAAAAAGGTATCTGGAGCCAAGCCAGCCATTAAAAGTACTTTTTTTTTTTTTTTTTTTACAGTGATACCATATTGCATTTTAAATTATTTTTACTCAAAAATTTTCACAACTCTGTGACAAGAACTGTGCTGAATATGGGGGATGCAAAGGTAAATGGGCTGGAGCCAGTGGGAGCCTTCACAGAATGCCAAGGAAAGCCGTCATCACATAGGGATTCATGCTGTACAGGGGAAGCAGAGGGTGCTCAGGGGTTATATAGCATGGGGCCCTACCCCCCTTACTCCCTTCCCCCCCTCGTTAGTGAGGTGGAGCTGGAGCTGAAGCTGGAGGGAGTGGGTCTGAGAGAGCCTGGAGAAGTCTTCCAGCAGAGGGCAGCATCCCTGTGAACCCAAGGTGAGAAGGACAAGGCCATTGAGGCTGCAGAAAAAGATCAAGTTTAGGTGAAAAACTCAATAATAAAAACCACTCCCTGGGGAGTGAGTATAGTATGAGGGAAGAGGGGAGCTGAGAATGGAGTCTGAGCTTCTCCAAGGTTCAGTGGTGGGGTAGGAGGCTCATAGGGCCTTCCTTTACCTCTATAACTTGTTTCTTCAGCCCATTTCTTCTACAAATAACTTCTTCTCCCTCTGTGATTTTCCAAATAAATGTTCTCTTATAGTTTGTAAAGAAAAAGGGGTGCTGGGTTTTATCAAATGCTTTTTCTGCATCTATTGATATGATCCTGTGGGTTCTATACTTCAATTTCTTTATGTGATATCATGTTTATTGATTTGTGAATAGTGTACCAACCTTGTATCCCCAGAATAAATACCACTTGACTCTGATTTATGATCTTTTTAATATGTTGCTGGATCTGGTTTGCTAACATTTTCTTTTTTAAATTTTATTTTATTGTTTAAAGTATTACAGATGGTAGTACATATGTACTCACCGGCACATGCCTCCCCCCCCCGCCCCCCTCACCCAGTGTCTTGTGTCCATTGGTTATGCTTATATGCAGGCATACAAGTCCTTCAGTTGATCTCTTACCCGCCCCCTACCACTCAACATTCCCCAGCCTTCCCACTGTAATTTGACAGTCTTGCTAACATTTTCTTGAGGATTTTAGCATCTATGTTCATCAGATATATTGGCCTATAATTTTCTTTCTTTGTTGTGTCTTCATCTGGTTTTGAAATTAGGATAATGCTGGCCTTGTAAAATGAGCATGGGAGGTTCTCCTTCTCTTGAATTTTTTGGAATAGTCTGAAAAGGATGTTGTTAACTCTTCTTTGAATGTTTGGTGAAATTAACCTGTGAAGCCATCTGGTCCAGGACTTTTATTTATAGGGAGTTTTTTGATTATTGCTTCAATTTCACTGGTTGTAAACTGTCTGCCTATTCAGACTTTTGGATTCTTCCTGATTAAGTTTGGAAGAATGTATGTTTCTAGGAATTTATCCATTCTGCCTATGTTGTCCAGTTTGTTGGCATATAGTTAGTTGTCATATATTTTCTTACAGTCCCTTGAATGTCTTTGGTATCAGTTGTTACTTCTCGTTCATTTCTGATTTTATTTATTTGGGTTGCCTCTCTCTCTCTTTTTGTTTTTTCTTGATGAATCTGGTTAAAGGTTTATCAATCTTGTTTATTTTTTTCAAAGAACCACCTCTTGGTTTCATTGATTCTTGTATTTTTACCCTTTGGTCTTTGAGAAATTTCTTCCAGGGTTTTTGTATGTCACATATTCCTAATCTTTGGGTCTTCCGCTCCTTCCCTCCCTCCCCGCCAGTATCTTTAATGCTTTAAGCCAGTGGTTCTCAACCTGTGGGTTGCATCCCCTTTGGGGGGTCGAACCTTTCACAGGGGTTGCCTAAAACCATCGGAAAACACATATATAATTACATATTGTTGTTGTGATTAACCACTATGCTTTAATTATGTTCAATTTGTAACAATGAAATTGGGGGTCACCACAACATGAGGAACTGTATTAAAGGGTCACGGCATTAGGAAGGTTGAGAACCACTGCTTTAAGCTATTCTTCTTTATTCTACTTTCTTTTATATTTCTGGTATATTTTTTCTAAGAGTATTAGATGGTCTCTTTTTTAAAAAGTCAGGTTGTAATGAGCATGTAGTAAAAGCCATCCTTTTTATGTGTATAGTTCCAAGAATTTTGTCAAAAGCATATATTCATACTAGAGGCCTGGTGCACAAAAATTTGTGCACAAGGTGGGGGGGGGGGGGGTTCCTCAGCCAGGCCTGTGCCCTCTCGCAGTCTGGGGCTCCTCAGGGGATGACCACTTGCTGGCTTAGGCCTGCTCCCCGGGGGATTGGGCCTAAGATGGCAATCAGACATCCCTCTGGCAGCCCAGCAGCCCTCAGGGGATGTCCACTTGCGAGCGGGGAGCAGGCCTAAACTGCAGTCCGACATCCTTAGTGCTGCTGAGGAGGCAGGAGAGGCTCCCACCACCACAACTGTACTGGCAGCCATCAGCCTGGCTTGTGACTGAGCAGAGCTCCTCCCATGTGAGAGCGCCCTGACCACCAGAAGGCAGCTCCTGCATTGAGCATCTTCCCCCTGGTGGTCAGTGTGTGTCATAGTGACCAGTCATTCCCAGTCCTTCTGCTGTTAGGGTCAGTTTGCATATTGCCCTTTTACTATATAGGATAGAGGCCTGGTGCATGGGTGGGGGCCGGCTGGTTTGCCCTGAAGGGTGTCCTGGATCAGGGTGGGGGTCCCGCTGGGGTGCCTGGCCAGCCTGGATGAGGGGATGATGGCTGTTTGCAGCTGGTCGCACCCCCTTCAGGGTGGGGGTCCCCACTGGGGTGCCTGGCCAGTCTGGGTGAGGGGCTGAGGGCCGTTTTCAGGCTGGCGGGTGACTGAAGCTCCCAACCTCTCTCTTTTTTTTTTATTCTAGGATTTATTTACCTTCTATGGCTGTCACTGGAGCTGAGAGCCAGCTTTAGCTCTGAGGCTCAGCTCCAGCTCTGAGACCTCAGCTGCTGAAAGCAAGCATCTGGGTTTGTTTGGCTTCTATAATTGAAACACTGTTTCAGCTCCAGCTCTGAGGCCCGGCTGGCTGAAAGCAGGTTTCTGGGGTTTATTTAGCTTCTATAATTGCAACATTGTTTCTTAGAGTGCAAGCTCAGAGTCCAGCAGCAGCAGGCGGGGAACCTTGGCGTCCTCCATCACTGGAGCAACCAAGCCTCCTGTTCACTTCAGCTGTCTGGCCGCCGGCCGCCATCTTCATTGGCAGTTAATTTGCATATCGCCCTGGTTAGCCAATGGGAAGCATGTCGGAGGTATGGTTAATTACCATGTTTGTCTATTATTAGGTAGGCTAGAAGATCTAGAACATTTCCATCACCCCAAAAAGTTTCCCTGTGCCCTTTATAGTGAGGCACTATCCCACCCTCCATCCCTAGCAATCACTAATTTGGTTTTTTGCCTATGTAGTTTTGCTTTTCCCAGAATCTTACACAAATTGGATCATTTTAAATGTAGCTATTGAATCAGGCTTCTTTCATTTAGCGTAAGCTAAATTTCCAGATTCATTCATGTTGTTGAGTCCATTAGTAGCCACTCCCTTTCATTGCTGAGTAATATTTGTTCATGGATATACCACAATTAGTGTGTCCATTCAAGTTGGTCTTTTAATAAAAGCTTCCTGGGCATTCAGATTCTGGGTTTAATTTCTGGAGCAACAAAGTCCGAGTTCATCTTCCAGCTCATACACTCTGTGTGCTTAGCTTCCTCGTCAATTAAATGAGAATAGCACCAACTCCACAGGCTTATTTTGACATTTTAAATGGGCTAATAAGAAAATGCTTAGAAAGCTTCTGGTACATAGCAAGCACTCAGCAAATGTTCATTTTTAATTCTCTTATAACTAATTTTTTCTGCTTTAAAATTTTTGAAAATTTTTATTGTCAGATTTCTATTGCATGCTTTTTTTTGTCTTTTAATATGGTAGACAAAAAAACATAAATATAAAAAAAAATAAGAGCTACTCATTGAGAATTTACCCAGTGCCAGGGTAATGTTAAGCACTTTACATGCAACATCATGTTTAACCTCGTAACAAGTCAATAAATAGGTACTGCCCTGATTTCTATAGATGAGCATTGGAACCTAATTTGCTTGACCTGGCAGTACTGTGAGGAGAGTCCATGCCCTAAGCAAAATGCCTACAGTGTGCTTCCCCTTTTAGCAGAACCAGGAAGGACTCTCTTACCTTTCTCACAAAAACACGGCATTTGGGGAACTAAGTGGGGGCAGACATGTCTCTCCCTTCTGGTTAACAACCCCTTCCCACCACCCTCCCCTTTCAATTCTCAGTATGAGTCCATCTAGCTCTTTACCAGGGGTATGGTAACCTTGTACATATAAAAAGCCAGCTAGAAAAACTGGGAAACATGTCCCAGTTCCTTTGTTTCTGTGAGAGTAAAAAAATAACAAAAATTTCTTGAGGGTTGGGGTGGGGTGGGGAAGGACATAAAAACAACAATGAGACCAATAGAGGGCATCCTCCACACTGTCGAACCTAAGCTGCTGCCCCA
Source organism: Myotis yumanensis (assembly GCF_028538775.1). NCBI lineage: Eukaryota > Metazoa > Chordata > Mammalia > Chiroptera > Vespertilionidae > Myotis > Myotis yumanensis. The sequence goes on from NW_027223754.1 coordinate 142,303,947, forward strand.
CCCAGATACGAAAGTAAAACTATTTCAGACTTTACAAAGCTGAACTGTCGGCAACAAAATATATAATGTAAATACTCTGTCATATTATTATACCAAAATTCTTCCACAAGACAAATCATCTTTCATGAAGACAGCTAACGTGTTAGCGTTTTAAGAAGTATCATACCTTTGTGAGGTAATAATGGGTCTGAATCTATTGTCTTTATACAACCACCCTCCACAAGCCCAAATCTGAAAATAGCTTGCTTTTTATTAATAGAAGATGACAATAAGTGGGAGGTTATAATACCCACTTGAGGTCGTTCCAAGCATGGATTTAAAATAGCAACTGAGTAGTCTTGGCTCTCCCAGCGAGGTTTTGTGCAAGCCACGCCTTCTTCCAATATAATTGGTGGAAAACCATCTCATGGAAGAAATGCACTCTTTGTTCAGTGCATACTAAATACTAGTACCTTACTAGATAATTTACAGACATTGTATTATTTAATCTTTACAATATACCTGGTATCTGAATCCCAGCTCTTCTTCTGACTAAATGACATTGGGAAAACAATTTCTTAACCTTTCTGAGGTTGTGTATTCATATATGGAGATTAGTGTTTCTCTTATAGGTTTGTAGTGAGAATTGAATGAATGAGATCTTAGACATAGAGAACTAAGCACCACACTCACTTAAAAAGTAATTGCTGCCTGGCTGACATGGCTCAGTGGTTGAGTGTTGACCTATGAACCAGGAAGTCACGGTTTGATTCATGATCAGGGCACATGCCCAGGTTGCGGGTTTGATCCCCAGTGCGGGTTGTGCAAGAGGCAGCCGATCAATGATTCTCTCTCATCATTGATGTTTCTATCTCTCTCTCTCTCCCTCTCCCTTCCTCTCTGAAATCAATAAAAATATTTTTTTAAAAGAGTAATTGCTGGGGGTGCATCTTCCCAGACCCAGGGGGTTCCTGGACATGCTCCCCAGAATGAGGGTCCCTCTTCTGAAGAGGGGTAGAATGTCTCTTACAGAGAACAGGTTAGGATCACTCAGCTTGGGCTCTGACACCTGTATGCAATGGAGTGGGTTTTAGTGTGTCCAAAATATTAGCCATTCTTTCTCCCCCTGGATGTAAAGGGGAAATTTATAAGTAAGCTTAGTTTTCAAGAATGAACTTATGTTTCCTGCTGTGTGAACAACTCCTGTGTTTTCACACCTCCCTTTGGCCAGATAAGCTGCTCTGTCCTTTTTGCTCAAGGGCACTCTGTCAGTTTTTCCAAATTGCACTAGCTGCGCACTGTTTGTTATATGTCCATTTACACGTATGGCTCTCTTCAAAGAAGGCCAACTCCTGAGGGTCAGGGCCATTCCCTACTGAGTCCTTCACTCCCTAGCTCACTCCCCAGTTCTCCTCATTCCTACTTCTGCCCAGTAAAGTGTTAGCACATAAGCTGTTGTCTCAGGTTCTGTTTCTTAGGAACTTGGACTTAACATATGACCAGTGCCTTACAAAGTGCCTGGTATAGGGTAGAAGCTTAAACGTTGCTTGAAGGAGAGTTGGCATCCTCAAACTGACAATTATTTCTGGAGATTTAAACACCATCATGCACTCTGACTGGTGTTGTTCAGTGGTTAGATTCCCTATCTAAGGCTTTACCTGGGTTGTAGGCTTGATCCCTCCTGTCCCTGGTCAGGGAGCATGTGGGAGGAAACCAATTAATGTATCTCTCACATCAAAGTCTCTCCCTCCCTCCCTTCTACTTTCTCTAAAAACCAATGGCAAAAATATCCTCAGGTGAGGATTAACTAGATAAATAAATAAATAAACAAACAAACAAATACAAACACCATAATGCATAATGTTACCAAGTACCACTTGTAGGCAATCTGGATTTAGCTTTCTTGTCCTGTAGGACTTGTGGGAACCCAACAAAATTTATTTCCTGGTTAATTTTATTTGTAAGCATAAACCAAAATTGACTTAAAAAAAAAACACTAAAAGACAAAACGGACATCATCCAGAACCACAGGAAGGCTGGCCGAGTGGAAATTCTACAGCTAGAAGGAAAGAGAAAAGCTCACTGAGACTCAGAGGAGGTGCGGAAGTAAAGTGCAGAGGTACGGAGGCGCACGTGGAAAGGGCTGGCAGCTGAGGATGCAGCTGTCTTTTTCAATTGGGAGGGAGACACAAGCACCTGACTGCTCTGAATGCCAGTTCCAGGAGAGTCTCTGGGGACCCAGACTCAGACTGGGAGAAACTGGACTGTCTGGCATTGGAAAGAACTTGAGAGCGGCTTTCTCTCAGAGGTGCTTGCAGTGATTACCGCGGAACACTGAGACCTGGGCCTCTTAGGGCAGGGCTGAGGATCAGCCATAGCTGTTTGCTCCACCCTGTTGATTCCCTGAGACCCCGCCCCACCCAAGCTGTGCACAGAGGCTTTTGCATATGAATGCCCTGGCCCTTTGCAATCTGAAAATTACCTAACTAACTGCAGCTGGGTCAGAGAGACCCAGAACTTCCAAAAATAAGGTCCAAGGCCCCAAAACAGCTTGCATTGCTTCACAGCTGGGCCTCATCTAGGCACCTCCAAACTCCAAACAAAGAAAAGGAATCTGCAGATCTCTCCATAGCTCCTGCTGGGTAGCCTCAGGCAGAGACTAGATTAGCTCTTCCTTAGAGATCCAAGAGCCAGTGTACCCAGTGGTCAGAGTGGGACCATCCAGATTACAACTCCTCAGATCCATAAGGGACACAATCAGGGAGCAGACTCAGTGAGCACCAAAGCCCCACTGATGCAAGTCTTGCCCCTAAGGGTGTCTCCAGCACAGAAGTTCTCCCACTGCAGACACAGCTGATTCTCACAGCCAATTGGCCTGGAGGTCAATTCCTCCCAGTGATACCTACAACAATCAAGGCTTAACTACAACAAGACTGTGCACAAAACCCACAAAGGGGTACACCAAGAGTGTCCACCTCAGGTAATTGGGGAGGCTGAGCCACTGGGCCCTATAGGACACCTAGCACACAAAGCCACTCTACCAACACAGGGAAGCAGCCAAAATGAGGAGACAAAGAAACAGGTCACAAATGAGAGAAATGGAGGAAAGCAAGCTACTGGATATAGAGTTCAAAACCATGATTATAAGCTTTTTCAAGAATTTTCTAGAAACCACTGATAAATTTAATGAGACCCTTGAGGATATGAAAAAGGACCACCTAGAAATTAAGCATACACTGACTGAAATAAAAAATATTATACAGAGACCCAACAGCAGACTAGAGGATCGCAAGAATCAAGTCAAAGATTTGAAATAGGAAGAAGCAAAAAATGCCCAACCGGAAAAAAAAAAGAATAAAGAATCCAAAAATATGAAGATAGTGTAAGGAGCCTCTGGGACAAATTCAAGCGTACCAACATCTGAATTATGGGGGTGCCAGAAGAAGAGAGAGAGCAAGCTATTGAAAACCTATTTGAAGAAATAAGGACAGAAAACTTCCCCTACCTGGTGACAGAAATAGACTTACAAGTCCAGGATGCGCAGGGAACCCCAAACAAAAGGAATCCAAAGAGGACCACACCAAGACACATCATAATTAAAATGCCAAGAGCAAAAGACAAAGAGAGAATCTTAAAAGCAGCAAGAGAAAAACAGTCAGTTACCTACAAGGGAGTACCCATATGACTGTCAGCTGATTTCTCAACAGAAACTATGCAGGCCAGAAGGGAGTGGCAAGAAATATTCAAAATGATGAATACCAAGAACCTACATCCAAGATTACTTTACCCAGCAAAGTTGTCATTCAGAATTGAAGGTCAGATAAAGAGCTTCAAAGATAAGAAAAAGCTAAAGGAGTTCATCATCACCAAACCAGTATTATATGAAATGCTGAAAGGTATCCTTTAAGAAGATAAATAATTTGATGAACAGAATAAACTGGTGAATATAATAGAATCAGGGACATAGAAAGGGAGTGGACTGACAATTCTCAGGGGGGAAGGGGTGTGGGGGGTGTGGGAAGAGACTGGACAAAAATCATACAGCTATGGATGAGGACAATGGCAGAGGTAAGGGCAGAAGGTGGGGTGGGAACTGGGTGGAGGGGAGCTATGAGAGGAAAAAAGAGGAACAACTGTAATAATATGAACAATAAAGATTTAATTAAAAATAAAGAAAGAAAGAAAAGAAAAGAAACACAAACCAAAATTGATGGTTTATGGAATAAATTTAGGGGAACCATACTTATTTTCCAAGAAATGGACTTAATACTACTGATGACTTCATAGCCCCTACTTGCTTACAGTATGAAAATCTCACTGAAATCTGTCCTTCCCTTCTCATCACACAATCATAACCTCTTTGTAACTGTGCTTAACTTGTTTTACCTATAACAATACCAGTGAAGTCAAAGGCCTTACGGAACTGAACTGTATTAAGAGTTTTTCTAATAACATTTGCTCTTTAAAAACTCTTGTTAGGGCCCTAACCAGTTTGGCTCAGTGGATAGAGCATCGGTCTGTGGACTGAAGGGTCCCAGGTTTGATTCCAGTCAAGGGCATGTACCTTGGTTGCGGGTATATCCCCAATAGGGGGTGTGCAGGAGGCACCTGATCGATGTTTCTAACTCTTTATCCTTCCCCCTTCCTCTCTGTAAAAAATCAATAAAATACATTAAAAAAAGAAAAACTCTTGTTAGGAATGTTTTTGCCATCATACCTCATTTCAACACATTCTTGCTCATTCAAACCTGTCCAACATAGATTAAGTCCCTTTAGTTCTTGGCTTAACAAGGACTGCCAGGAAATAAATATAAGTAAACAAAACATGTCCAGCAGGCAGACAGCTTGAGTGGAGTGGGGTGGGGTGGGGTGGGGTGGGGTAGGGTGGGGTGGGGTACGGTGAGGTGGGGTGTGGTGGGGGTGGAGGGATTGAGCATAAAAGAAAAAAAGAGAGAGAACTCATGAACATGGACAACAGTGTGGTGACTGTGCCAGGGGGAGGGGTGAAAAAGAGAGCATAGAAGGAATAAATGGTGATGGAAAAATAAAATAAAAAAGACACACACATACACACACACACACACACCCATGTCCAGCCCAGAAAGTCGCCTATGGAGAAGACTTCGGAAGATGCTACCTAGGAACTTCTTCCCATAAAGTTGCCAACGTGAGTTAGGGTTAGGGAGCTAAAACCAGCTTGAGTGAAAAACAAAACAAAACAAAAAAATCTCAATGGGAGGTTCTGAATGTCGCTTTGGGACTAATACTATTGATTTGGGGGCAGAAAAGCCACACCATTGTTTATACTGTGGCTTTTGGTTTACATGTTGGTGTCTCTCTAGGGGGTGTAACTTGTTTTTTTCTCCTTTTGTGACACTTGATAAGCTCTCGATCCACGTTTGAAAGAATTGGAGGATACGAAAGCATCAATTCTTATTGATGCTGCTGTCTGAGAGGCTCATTTCTCCCAATTTTGTAGTTCCAAACCAACAGCGTCACCTTTCATAGAGCACTCGTACTTGACCATCCACTCTTAAGGCCCTGTGATTGCTTACAAATGGAATAAAGCCGCACGGGAAAAGAGCTGTTATCAAAATTATTCCAAACCATGGTGGGCCTGCACATGTCACCATGTCCACTAAACTGCTCAACCACCAACTCTGCTATTGGACTCTGTTCTATTTATTTATTTATTTATTTATTTATTTAAATATATTTTATTGATTTTTTACAGAGAGGAAGGGAAAGGGATAGAGAGTTAGAAACATCGATGAGAGAAAAACATCGATCAGCTGCCTCCTGCACACTCCCCACTGGGGATGTGCCTGCAACCAAGGTACATGCCCTTGACCAGAATTGAACCTGGGACCCTTGAGTCCGAAGGCCAACGCTCTATCCGCTGAGCCAAACCGGTTAGGGCTCCATTTATTTATTTTTAAGAGGAAACCTGTAACCCCGACTCTGTCATATTGACAGCTGTACTAGCTTCCTGTATATTTTCTTAACACTTGGTTCCAGTTTTGTCCTCACCCATGAAAAGATGGTCTCAAGAGAATACAGCGCAGATCCTTACCTGAGTGTAATGGCCACAGACCTTGCTGCACCTCCGAGTCTTGAAGTCATAGTATTCAATTTCATTGTACCAGCTTGTGATGGCTGAAGACACAGAAAAGATGGACCAAGTCCCACTCCAGATGTTTTCTCCCAGTGAAGTGAAATTCGGGTGCAGCAGGTGGGGTGTCTTCAGCTGTACGTTATGTGAAAACTGACATTTTCTTGCCCACGCTTTTGCCGTTTGGGCTAGTACTGGGTCCCAGGTCTGCGAAAACAAATATTAAACAACAAGAGGGTCAAGAATGGAACCTATTTATGCAACAATGTAACTGGAGTGAGCAAAGTGGGAATTTAAATGGGGAATGAGGTGTGAGGACAAGAATAGAGAAGGAACCACTGCACATGGTCCTCTATAGAAGCCTGGTCTTCAAGTAATAACTAGGGCTACTAGGAAACACGAGCATCTAATTTCGTGGAATTTAGCCTCTGGGTGACTGACACAGACCAACATCTCACTGAAGATCTATTAAGGTTGCCCTGGCTATCCGAGAGTAGAGTAGACCTACGAACACTTCGGTTAGCCAAAATCGGTGTAAAGCGAAAAAGCAATGAGCTTAGGACACATCTTGCTAATGATGCACAAAGTAAGTGGAAATAAAGCACAAATGCCCACAGACACAGGTCAAACCTTGGCGCTGTGGTGCTGATGTAGCTCCTGGGAGGGGCTTGCTCAGGGTGCAGCGGCCTCTGTACAGCTGGGAAACCAACACTGAACACTCCTTCTGCTTTTCACTTGTTTTTCATAGAAGGGGAGACCCTCTTCAGGTGTCTTTCAGTTGGAGAAAACAGGTAGGGATGTAGGTCTTTTTGTAAAGCAAAGTGGCATAAAGAGAACTTTCTAAAAGCAAGAGGTATCTGTAGGTGCAAAATATTGTGAGCTGTTTGACGTCTTTTAGAAAATGTAAAAACCACAATACTTGACATCTTAAGAGCTCAGAAAGGTTAAAAACCAGCTCAAAGCCACAGAACTGGGATTCAAACCCAAACCAGTGAATCAAAATCCGATGTGTCCCCATACTCCATTTGCTGTCTTCCTGAGAAAGTCAGTACTCTGCTGGCCACAAACAGTTCCACTTAGAGCCCAGAACAAACACAAAACCCTCACAAAAATGAAAAGGGAACAAAAGACAAAAAGAGAAGTGCAATCTATCTAAGCCCTGAGGAAAGGAAGTGACCACAAAGAGAACTGAAATGTATTTGCCCTACTGTTGACAGACAGCTACACCGGGTTTGTTTTGATCACAGACTGTAAATTTACCGAGCACATTAATGACAATGAAAAAAACACACAACACAAACAAACAACAACATCCAGGGTTACCAAGGATTCCCCTCCAAAAATCAGCACACAGTAGTTGTTTTTGACTGACTTATGCCACAAACACTGATATTTGCCTTACCATGTACAGCATGTCACTGGCTGCCGGCTTCACCTCTGATCGGAACTTGTTATGAATGCGAACACAGTCTTTGATAAACGCTTCATTGTCGATATCTGGTAAACTGTTTGCTGAATAAGAGTAACTGGAGACCACAGAAACCGTCCAGGCTGTCAGAGCAAGGGTGACTCGCATGCTCGGGCATCTGGCGCGGAGCCACCGCAGGTTCTGCCTGTGCGCGTCTCAGTTTTGTAAAGCACAGCCCACTCCCGCTTTGAGAAGTGGCAAAGCAGAACACGAGTGACAAGTTTGAAGATATGGGTTTCTCCATATATGGCTTGCTGCTTTTAACCCTGTTTTCAGTGGTTCTCAGTGCACCTATTACAACACAGATTTTTATGAGGCTGAGTCAGACTTTTGTCTGAGTTGGGGGATATTTCCAAAGGAAACTCTGGAATCTCCAGAAATAACAGTTTCAGTTTTTACAGAGGTTCTGCTGGTTAAATAAAAACATATCTCTTACTTGTAGAAATGCTTTTTAAAAACTTTTCTGGGGGGCCCTGGCCAGTGTGGCTTAGTAGGTTGAACATCATCCCTTGCACCAAGAAAGAGGTCCCCAGTTCAATTCCTGGTGGGGGCACATGCCAAGGTTTCAGGTTCGATCCCCAGTAGGGGGCGTGCAGGAGGCGGCTGATGGATGTTTCTCCCTCATCTTTCCCCTTTCTCTCTATAAAAACATATTTTTTTAAAAACAACTTTTTTGGAGTATCTAGATAACATCATAAACTTGACCTAGATTTGTCCTTTCAAATACATGATGAGCTCTCTTATTTCTTGGGGAGAAATGATGTGTAATTCTTTATACCCCTGTATTTCCCTCTCTGATTGTATTTTCCTAGTATAAATTCTTAGGCTCCAAAAGGCTCTAGTCACCCATTACATTGAGAATGAGGATGCCTGGGTGGGAATGGACAAAGACAAAGAATCCAGAAAGGGAGAAAGACTATGCTATTTACCAACCAAATGCAAACACATGACTGCCATGGTGTCTGTGTGGTAATGCTTCATACCAGAATAACTTGAGATAAGCCAGTTTTATACACGCCAGGGTACACAAGTTAACTCTATCTAATTCACATCCTCTGAACATTCAGAAACCCACACTCCAAAGGCGGGAAGGTTATAGAAATAGACACCAGAGTTTGTTCGGTAGATTGGGGAATGTTCAAGAGTGATTTCCTTTGGCGAAATGAGTAGTGCTCAACGATGGTTTGTAGGAAGATGGAACATGCCTTCCTGCCGTTGGGTAAATGAGGTAAAGAAAAAGCCAAGCACAGCACTCCAGAGACCCGTCTCAGAGGCCCCTGTCCCCCCCGCCTTGACTCAGACCTGACTTCAGACCTGGCCAATCCTGGCTTCGGAATGGATCTCAAGTGAGCCTCTCGTAGAATTGTGTGATTGGAGTGTCCCAGGACAGAGAGGACTGTGTTCTGTTTGCTATGAATGTTTATATATTTAGCAGCACTTGTCCAAGACTTGCTTTCATACTAGCATACCATCAAATATTGAGGTTGTGGGGGAGGGGAAAGTAGCCTTTGATAGACCAGCTCCACTGCATGAGGCTCCCCCTTCTATGAAAGGAGCCCAACTCTGGAGGCCGTGTCAGTTCAGGTCAGTTGGCAGCAGTGATGACAAGCATCGAGCTGGGGCTTTTTTATTTTCATATTCATGATCTCACTATCTCTCGCAGTAACTGTGTGAGATACACATTATTATTTCCACAGATGGCAATACTGAGACAAAGGGAGGTTAAATAATTGGACCAAGAGCATGACACTAGTAAGAGGCTAACATAGGGTCTGTCTGATTGCAAATCCTGTCTCCCGTTGGTAAGAGCACAAGTTCTTTAAGTTGTCTGGGTTCGAATCAAGTCCTGTGTACTGGCAGTGTGACTTTGGGCTTTTTACTTTTCTGGGCCCTGGCTTCCCTATCTGTAAAATTGGGATAATAAAAGTACCTTCTTCTTGGGTAGATAAGAAATTATTTGTAAGGAACCTTAGAAAGTGCCCTGACACACAGTAAGTATTGTACAGATTAACTATTATTATCACTGCTTTCCTTTAATTACCCCAGTTATAAGTAGGCACAGTTCATAGGTACACTGAGAGTACATTTAACATGGAACATAAGCTCATTGTTAGAAAAATAGATCTTGACACCATAAAAATTATTGCTCTAGATTCACAATGGACTTTGATGCAAATTATATCACACATGCAGAGATTTATTTGCTAAATGAGACCACAATTTTATATAATCCTGATTTTTTCTACTTACCATCATTTCATAAGTATGTTTTTGGTTACTATAACACTTAATAAACATTTTGAGGGTTGCACCATGCTTCCTCAAAGGCATACATTATAATTTACATAACAAATTAGTGTTGGATAGTCAGATTTCTTTCCATTTTTCTTTATTATAAATAATGCTACTATGGATATCTTTATACATAAGGTATATTCCATATTTAGTAGGATTGATTCCTAAAAAGAGAATTACTAGATAATAAAGCAGTGTTTTAAATATTTCAAATATAGAGTACCCAATTACCCTCTTAGAACTTGAATTAATTTCTATTGCTATCACCATCATAAGGGCATTAAGACTATATATTATTTTAAACATCAGAACTCTGTGTATATATATGTATCAGGTTGTGCATATTATCAGAGAACCAGAGCCAGATACTAGTTAAAGCAACAAAGATAGATTTTATTCAGAAACTACTGCAATAGGAAAAAGAGACCTCAGCATAAACTGTGCTCAATTCCTAATACAATGAAGACAGCTGGAGATTTACAGCCAAGGGGTAGAGTTGGAGTTGTGGGGTGCGGGGGGGGGGGGGGTGGGGGGGGTGGGGGGAGGAGGGAAGATGAGTGGATGGAAAATTACTAAGAGCAGTCCAGAGTGATCAGATATCAAGGGTGGGGACTGAGGAATTTGATAACATTGAGAGTGATCAGATATCCAAGGGTGGAAGATATTTTCTCTAAACTGACATGGCAGGATTCTTGCTGACACTGGTCTATGCAGATCTGGCAAGGATGGGGGAGGGAGCAAGACTGAGGCCTGGTCCAGAACAGGGCTTAGAGAAATCTGATAAAAGTTTGCTCAAAGAGAGTGTTTTGTCCATATACGTAATTAAGTACTTCCTCCTTTTTCTCCCTTTGCATTCTAGAATTAGTTTATAGCATCTTAACTTTAGCTGACCTCAAGGTGTAGTTTCTCCAAAGAAGCAGTTACTGATGGTGGGAATGCAGACTGGTGCAGCTATTATGGAAAACAGTATGGAGTTTCCTCAAAGCATAAGCGATAGACACTGACAACAGCGGGTGAGGGTGAGGGCAAGACTGGGTGGATAAGGGGACAATGGGGGATAAAGACACATTTGTAATACCTTAATCAATAAAAAGTTAAAAAAAAATTAAATATGGAACTGCTATTGGACCCAGTGATCCCACTTCTAGGAATATAGTCTAAGATACCCGAAACACCAATCAGAAAGAATGCATGCACCCCTATGTTCATAGCAGCACAATTTACAATAGCTAAGATCTGGAAACAGCCCAAGTGCCCATCAGTAGATGAGTGGATAAAAAAGCTCTGGTATATTTACACCATGGAATACTATCTATACTAATAAAAGGGTAATATGCTAATTAGACCAGGAGACTGACCAGAGAGGGCAGTTGGGGACCATGAGGCCAGCAGGGGAGGGCAGTTGGGGGGCCATGAGGTGGGCTAGGGAGGGCAGTTGGTGGCCATGAGGCCAGCAGGGGAAGGCAGTGGGGGCGAGAAGGCTGGCGGGGGCGGGGCGGGGGGAGGGGGGCAAGTTGTCGGTGAGCAGGCCCACAGGCAGAATTGTTAGGGGCGATCAGGCAGGCAGGCAGGTGAGTGGTTAGGAGCCAGCGGTCCCAGATTGCTAGAGGGATGTCTGACTGCCAGTTTAGGCTCGATCCCTGTCAGGCCTAAACCGGCGGTCAGACATCCCCCGAGAGGTCCCAGATTGGAGAGGGTGCAGGGTGGGCTAAGGGACACCTCCCCCCTGTACGAATTTCATGCACCGGGCCACTAGTGCAGCTATAAAAAAGAGGGATCTCTTACCCTTTGAGACAGCATGGAGGGACTTGGAGAGCATTATGTACGTGAATTAAGCCAATCAGAGAAAGATAAGTATCACATGATCTCACTCATCGGTGGATTCTAGAGAACAAAATAAATTCTTGGAACAAAGAAGCAGTGACAGTGGAATTCCTAAATGTTGCCCTTGATTTGCTGTATGGTTTAACAGGAGAGTGAGCATCCAAACCAAATTTACAAACACGGGGATCAATTCTGCTTTATTCTTAAACAGAGTAGTCACTTATTAAAATATGAATACAATGAGAACTGAGTACCAGACATTTCTAAACTCTTAAACATTGCTGTATTTCTCCTACAAATAATTCTCAAAACTTTCTTTAGCACAGACATGTTTCAGAGAGAGATATCTACTGAAGGTTCACATGCTCTTTGCTGCGTTTCTTAATTTGTAATGGTCCAAATATGAGTTAGCTCAATTTCAGCTTAAAATCTGCCTGGTGTTCCCTTTTCTGTTTCTCCATGGAGTCACGCTGTTCTGATTGGAGTAAGTTCTTGCTATGCACCCTCTCAAGTTCCTGCAGGGCCTCTCTGCTGGGGTGACTCAGAGGGTGACTCACAGGCTTCAGCAGTCACACCAGCAGCCACTCGGAAGCTGTACAAAGATCTTTGTACAAACTGTACAGGAAAATCAGCTCTTTCGTAGACAGACCCAGAGAGCTGGTGTGCCGTTACCAATAGCAACATGCCTTCCCCTTCTGCCGGTTAGCTTCTACTCTGTCCAAGACTGAGGAAGTCTAATGGTTGTATGTCACACTATGCCACCTACTCAGAGGGCAGCTATCTTCTGCCAATTCCTATGACAGCGATCCACGGCCTTACACTTTTCATCTCATGGTATAGCACGGCCCAGCATGTTCTCAGTTACTGTTTACTTCATTGTAATCCTAGAGAGTATGTATTGTAATGCTGCATTTTTGATGAGGAAATTGAGGGCCAGCATTAAGTAATTTGTTCAAGTTCACACAGTTAGTAAAGAAGTGAATTAAACTCAGGGTTATCTTTCTTCTTTATACCAATGACTCACACATCGTGTGCATTAGGATATCCACCCTGTACAACCCATCAGTGCTTTTAAGCAGCCCTCCACTGTGTTTCTCAGATATGGCCAAAGTTTGAGGACCGATTTTACACCATGATGATTCTCTTTGCCCTGATGACATCTGCTCCGTGGCTACCTGCTTAGGCTGAAGGCACTCAATCACTCTCATTCACTGTATCTTAGGATGTTGGGACCCAAATCCGCCCAGCTTTGAACTGCTGCTTCCAGACCATCGCTACACAGCCTTCCCTCTGTTTCGTTGAGGGCTATGATATTCATCTATACTGAATTCTACTTTTGTTATCATCATCCTCAGACTTCCCCTGCAACCGTCTTTGTCTCTGTTTGAATTATCTAACACTCTGCCCACAACTCGACTTCATTGATTTGAATAAATAATTCACATGGACATATCCTGGGCCTTACCAGCTGGAGTTGTAGGCAGTTAGACAGACATGAGCAGAGCCAGGAACAGAAGGTCTTCAGGATGAAAAGCCCCAGGGGCCTAGCACAGGACAATTGCTGGGTGGGACCTCTCTCCCCCTTCCCGCCCCCAGGGTGACTTTTCCTCCCCTAGCATATCACTGGTAAGGAGGTTTAGAACCCCTGACTTTCCTCCCTAGAGATAACATCTAAGCCTCAATTGTATTTCAGCGCCAGGCCCAAATAAGCAACAAAACCAGCCTCAGGACCAACTGCATTGAATAAAGGCACCCTTCCCGCCCCCCCCCCCTCCCCCCACACACACACACTCTTAGTGCGAACCAATCAGTGGAGACCACAACCCTGAAAGGACACACCTAGAAAACTGCTGAATGTTCTACTGAGATCTTCTACAGAGACCTCCCATAAAATCTCTGCCCTTAAAACCCTTAGGACCTAGGACCCAGCCTGCTCTCCCTCCTTGGAACACACCCTTGCCTGTCCCCCTTTTCCCTTCCCCACTCCCCTCCACTCACATTACCATCAGCTTCCTCACTCCCAAGCTGCAGGGGCCCTTCCTTTACCTCTATAACTTGTTTCCTAAGCCCATTTCTTCCAGCAATTACGTTTTCTACCTGCATAATTTACCCAGTAACTGTTCTCTTACAGTTTGGGTCTTGCTCTGAATTCTTTCCTAGCCAGATACCCAGTACTGAGGTTGCTGAACCCAGGTTTGGTCTGACCCCCCAGGTCAGACACCTGGTGCTGTTCCTAAAGCCCACAACAGAGTCTGGCTACTTCCAAACTCCATCGGGAAGTGCTCTACCTCCACATTCTTACTCTTTGACCAAAGTGTTCTCCCTCCCATCTCTCAAGTACTGGCCCTGCCGCTGCTTCCACATCCGCTCTCCTTATTCCTGGTGCTCACAAGCCTCTCACCTGGTGCTGTTTCCGCAGCCTACAACAGGGCTACTGAACACTGGAAATGTAGCTGTTCTAAATTGGAATGTGCTCTCAGTGTAAAACACACACTGGAATTTAGAATTGATATGAAACAAAGAATGCAAAATACCTCCCCAATACTTTTAATATTGATTACATGTTGAAATGATAATATTTGTGATATGTTGGATTAAATAAGATCTATTATAAAAATTCATTTCACCTGCTTCTTTTTACTTTTATAATGTAGCTACAACAAAATTTAAAATAACCTGTGTGGTTTTCATATATTTCTATTAGACAGTGATATTTTAAATAAATAACTATTAGTATGAATATAGCGACTAACAAAAGTATGGACTGATAGAATTTAGGAATATATATTTTTTTTAATATATTTTATTGATTTTTTACAGAGAGGAAGGGAGAGAGATAGAGAGTTAGAAACATCGATGAGAGGGAAACATCGACTAGCTGCCTCCTGCACATCTCCTACTGGGGATGTGCCCGCAACCCAGGTACATGCCCTTGACGGGAATCGAACCTGGGACCTTTCAGTCCGCAGGCCGACGCTCTATCCACTGAGCTAAACCGGTTTTGGCAGAATTTAGGAATATTTTTAACTAGGAACTTTGTGTATAGACATATACTTAAAATAATAGTTTTTTTTACTTCTCCAAACTATATAGTAAATTTAATTTTCTCATTTACGTGAGATTAGAAAGAAGTTATTGACAACCTATCCTCATTATTAGAAGATTCTATAGATTCTGTACTAACATTTTATTTAATATAATTTTATTGATTTCAGAGAGGAAGGGAAAGGGAGAGAGAGATAGTAGCATTAATGATGAGAGAGAATCATTGATGGGATGTTTCCTGCATGCCCCTCACTATGGATCCAGTCAACAACCCCGGCATTTGCCCTAACCAGGAATTGAACCATGATCTCCTAGTTCATAGGTCGACGCTCAACTACTGACTCACACTGGCGGGGCCTAACATATTCTTGTGTAACAATTAAAATATAGGCCTCTTCATTATCCAAGTATTCATATTCAATTCTCCACATTACAAGCTGGCATAGGGCAGCTAAAGCAGTCAAACACAAACACAGAAACACTTGCTAATAAATGTATGTGGAGTAATTTCCAATTCAAACATTCCTATTCCCGTATCACTAACACTTAATCCTAAGAGGAAGACTCAACATCTTTGTAGCTTTCTTGTTAATTTCACATACTGTCATCTTACAATACAAGGTAAATGCAATAGAATAAATCAATTGCAACATGAGTGAGGTTGCAATTCTTAATAAAGATTTAAGATTTTAGAAATTTATTAAAAGCTGTCGACATCCCTGGCTGGTTGTTCAGTGGTTAGAGCACCAGCACATGAGGGAGGCAACCAATCAGATGTGTCACTCTCATATCAATGTTTTTTTTTCTCCCTCTCTCCCCTTCCCTCCCTCCCTTCCACTCTCTCTAAAAGTCATTGGAAAAAATATTGGGTGAGGATTTAAAAAAGCAAAAAGCTGTTGACAAGTAAAATGTTGAGTAGAATTAAATTGGTTAAAAAATTTTGGGGGGTTAATCCTCGCCCGAGGATATTTTTTCTATTGATTTTTTTCTATTGAGATTTTTTTTCTTTACATTTTATTTTTAATTTTTGGTCCTCATTTAAAGTATATTTTCTTGAAACAGTCCTCTCCTAATGCCAATTATCCTAAGGTAATTGTGATAGGTAAATTTTAAAAATCGTTATACATTTAAGCGAGATAAATGTACTTTCTAAATAAATAAAAATTCAAAAATGAATAAATATTAATAAATTAGCGCTTATGTTTATGAAGTGTTTACATCATATTGAATAATGCTGCTAGTTAGTCATTCATAAGCAAAACTTGTTAGTGCATCTGAACATAACTTAAATGTTTATAGATAGAACCACAAGATATAAATGGGTAAAGAGATAATGTAACTAATATAATCTTACAGCATTGAGACTTACCCAATCAGTGTTTACACTGTTCAATTGGCTACACATTTTTAGCATAGTTAATGTCTCACTTCTAAGAAGAAAATTCTTTTCCTCTTGCTGAACCCAGAGGAAATGTGGTTTCAACCGCAATTTTGCGTTTCCTTTGGACATTTTAGTTCTCTGCTTTCTTTTTCTGTTTTTGCAGTTTCTTTGCTAAAGCATCTTCTAAAACATGTTCTGCCAGCTGTGGTTCTGAAGTAGGCAGTTAGAGAGGGAAAAAAAAATTAAATGGGGTTTTCTTTTGAAAAATAAAAGTAAAAATTTGGAAATTATTTTCTTTCTTTCTCATATTCAATAAATGTTTAACTGAGATGTGCAACCATGGACTAATTCTTAGAAACAGTAAAGAATAAAGTGAGTGTTGATTGAGGGGATAGGCCTAAGCAGAGGAGGGTGGGTCAGGAGCTGAGGATCATCTGAGCAAAGAGCCCAGCTGCCTAGCAACCGGTAAAACTACAAAGCCCTTGAGCAGCCACTCCCTTAAGCGTTAAGCACTGGGGATATGTGTAGGCCTCAAATGTATTTCAGCTCCAGGCCCAGAAAAGCTGCAAAACCAGGCAGAGCTATGCCATGGCTGACATCAGGACCCGCCTCAATGACTGGAGACCCCTTGGGAAAGCTGATGAATATTCTATTTAGATCCTCCCCTGAGACCTCAGATCAAAGCACGGGATGAAGGACCCAGCTCAGCTCAGTCTGTGGAGCAGTTCCACCCTTTTCGCCACTCCCTCCCCCTGGGTGCATTTTCCTTGCCTTTCTCTTCTTCTAAGCTCCAAGGACCCTTCTTTTGCTTCTGTAACTTGTTTCCAGAGCCCATTTCTTCTAGGCTTACTTCTACTTCTGTGACTTTCTAAATAAACTTTCCCTTATAATTTGAGTTCTTCGGCTCTGAATTCTTAGACCTTGGTTCTTGTCTTTTTTAAAAAATATATGTTTTTCTTGATTTCAGAGAGAGGAAGGGAGAGGGAGAGAGAGAAACATCAATGATGAGAGAGAATCATCAATCAGCTGCCTCCTGCACGCCCCCCACTGGGGATTAAGCCAGCAACCCGGGCATGTGCCCTGACTAGGAATGAACCTGTGACCTCTTGGTGCCTGGGTTGATGCTTAGCTGCTGAGCCACACTGGCCAGGCTTGAGCATCTTTTCATATGTCTACTAGAGGCCCGGTGCACAAAATTTGTGCATGGGGGGTAGGGGGTGTCCCTCAGCCAAGCCTGCACCCTCTCCAATCTGGGACCCCTTGGGGGATGTCCGACTGCCAGTTTAGGCCCGATCCAACTGGCTGTCAGACATTCCTCTTACAATCCGGGACTGCTGGCTCCCAACCGCTCGCCTGCCTGCCTGCCTGCCTGCCTGCCTGCCTGATTGCCTCCTAACCACTCCCCTGCCACCAGATTGATGCCTAACTGCTCCCCCTGCTGGCCCAATTGCCCCCAACTGCCCTCCCCTGCTGGCCTGATTGCCCTCAACTGCCCTCCCCTGCTGGCCTGTTTGCCCCCAACTGCCCTCTCCTGCCGGTCTGATCATCCACAACTGCCCTCCCCTGCCAGCCATCTTGTGGAGACCATCTTGTGACGACATGAGGGTGGCCATCTTGTGGTAGCCATCTTGTGATGATGTCACAACACTGCTTAGGCTTTTATTATATGGGATGGGATTGACCATCTGTATGTCCTTTTTGGAGAAGTGTCTATTCAGATCTTTAGCCCATTTTTAAATTGGATTGTTTTTTGTTTTTGGTGTTTTATAAGTTCTTTATAAATATTGGATATTAACCCCTTATCAGATGTGTCATTGGCAAATATGTTCTCCCATTCAGTGGGTTGTCTGTTCATTTTGTTGATGGTTTTCTTTGCTGTTCAAAAACTCTTTAGTGTGATATGCCCTCTTCCATCCTCCATTCCCCTCCCCCCATCTCTATTTTACTTGGTAGTTCAGTTTGTTTATTAAATTCCATAGCCAGGCTGGTGTGGCTCAGAAGTTGAGTGCCAACCAGGAACCGAGATGTCTCCAGTTAGATTTCCAGTCAGGGCATATGCTTGGGTTGTGGGCTTGATCCCCAGTAGGGGGCCTGCAGGATGTAGCCAATCAATGTTTCTCTCTCATTGATGTCTCTGTCGCTCTTTCCCTTCCTCCTCTCTAAAATAAATAAAATTTTAAAAAATATAATTTCCATATATGAGTGATATTTTATGGTACTAGTCTTTATGCGACTGGCTTATTTCTGATTGAAGAGTCTGAGATTACCTCAGACTCTTTAATCAGAGTTCTCCAGGTCCATCCATGCTGTTGAAAAGGGAAAATTTTTCTTTCTTTTTACAGCAGAGTAGTATCCCATTATGTAAAAAGTAGTATCCCTTGTCTGTGTCCATGGGTTATGCATATAGGCATATAAATTTTTTGGTTAATCTCTTTACACCACCCCTGCCCTCTGAGATTCGTTAGTTTGTTCCATGCTTCATGTCTCTGGATCTATTTTGTTCATCAGCTTATTTTGTTCATTAGATTCCACATATGAGTGAGATCATGTGATGCTTTTCTTTCTCTGACTCACTTATTTTGCTTAGCATAATACTCTCCAGGTCCCTCCATGCTCTCTCAAAGGATAAGAGATCATTCTTTTTTACAGCTGCATAGTACTCTCTTGTGTAAATGTACTGCAGCTTTTTCTCCACTCATCTAATGATGGGCACTTGTCTTGCTTCCAAATCTTGGCTATTGTAAATAATGCTACAATGAACATAGGGGTGAATTTTTTTAGAGGTGCATATTATTCTTTTGAATTAGTGTTTAATGAATAGCTCAGTTTAAGGGTCATTAGGTCTAAAAACCCAATGTTCTGCCTTGTAGCACTTCTCTTCTTTCAGAAGTACAATTTCCTTTTCTGCCATACAGGGAGTTGGCGGGGTCTGTATTGTTAAAAGTTCCTATGTCTTTCTGGAGCTTTGATTACTCCAGATTCTTACCTAATGAAGCTTTCCTTATTTTCAGTGGCAGCAGCAGGATTTCCTACTCACTCATACCATCCATACCAACAAGGGGCTCTGATATTCAGCATTTGTTACTGATTTACTAATCTAGCACCTTTCACTCTTTCCCCACTGCATCTTTCTCTCCCCTCAGTATTGATTATATGGTCCTAAGTAGGACCAGGGTTACATTGTACATCGAACCCAGTGCGCTGAAATCTGTGTTTCTGATCCTCAGGCCATTATACCATGACCTCGTCATACAGATTCAGCCTGCCAGTCAGTTGGAATTTTTATCTCATCCTTCAGAAATTATTTTTCACATAGAGGAGAGTTCAATCTCAGACTCTTTAGTAATTAGAATTCCATCACCCCTTTTTGCAATTATTTTCCCCTTGTTGACATAAGAAACATCCAAATCTGTAGATAATTTTTATGAGTTTATTTGAGCCAAATTGACAACAACTGCCAGGAAATTTCTCAATGGATTGAGAAAATGCTCCAGAGAATGGCAGTTCTGCAGTTTATTTTAAACATTAGAATCAAAGCAGGAGACATAAGGAGGTTTACATGAAATCTATTGGTGGTAGATTAAGGGGGCTGAAGAAAGCAAAGTGGGGACATCCCTGGGATTGGATCAAGAGCAACATGGAGAGAGACACATGCTTCCTTCACACTGGTGCGTACAGGACAGCCAGCATTTACAGTCCATAGAAATGGACTCTCTGGTGAAGGGGATTGTGCTTCAGGGGTCTAGAAAAGAAGATTGCTCTGGCATTTCAAAGGTATGTTAGGTGCTAAAAGACAATAGACAGGCTCACATGAGGTAAGGACTGACTTCTGTCAAGGAAGCTATAGGTCTGGGTGTGACTACCTACCATCACCCACTTTTAGTTAAGAATTTTTATGTACAGACCATCCTGTGTGGTTACTTTTGGTCTCTGAGTTTGTTAGGCCCACCATGCAGGCCTCTCCTGAGCTTGTCCGATTCAGTAGGTGGCCCCTTTTTGTCACCCTCATCTCCTCCTTGGAAGCTGTAATCCAGTGGTTCTCAACCTTCTTAATGCCGTGACCCTTTAATACAGTTCCTCATGCTGTGGTGACCCCCAATTTCATTGTTATAAATTGAACATAATTAAAGCATAGTGATTAATCACAAAAACAATATGTAATTATATATGTGTTTTCTGATGGTCTTAGGCGACCCCTGTGAAAGGGTAGTTCAACCCCCAAAGGGGTCACCACCCACAGGTTGAGAACCACTGCTGTAATCTATGCTGCATATTTGCATTGACGCATGTGAAGTGTCAGTTACTGTAGGCAGGTCCTCTTTACCAACCGTGGCAACATGGAGGTGTTGGGGTCAAGCCTCAGCAGGTCCAGGGGTTCCCAAAGGTGTGGACAGAGTCAGCGAATAAGGAAGGACATGGAGCCAGCATTCAGTTGATCAGCATAGCCAGGTTCCTCTAGCCAGGTTTTCCAGCCAAGTTCTGTCACCAGGTTCTGTAGCCAGGCTCTCCAGCCAGGTTCTATCCAGGTTCTCCCGCCATGTTCTGTCTAGGTTCTGTCTCTAGGTTCTGTGTCCTGTTGTCTTGTTACATCTGTATTTATACCAGTTGATTTTAATCCTATCAATTTCTATTCCAAAGGTTAGGGCGTTTCTTATCTCCATTCCAGGGAGTAAAGATTATGTAGCTTAAGCGTGATTGTTCTTTTTTTTTTTTTTTAAATATTTTATTGATTTTTTACAGAGAGGAAGGGAGAGGGATAGGGAGTTAGAAACATCGATGAGAGAGAAACATCCATCAGCTGCCTCCTGCACACCCCCCACTGGGGATGTGCCCGCAACCGAGGTACATGCCCTTGGCCAGAATCGAACCCGGTCCCTTCAGTCCGCAGGCCGAGCTCTATCCACTGAGCCAAACCGGCTAGGGCTAAGCGTGATTGTTCTTAAAGTGATTAACTACCCGCCTGGCACTTAGTTAAGGGGTTTTATTCCCTCCCTAACTTCAGGGAAAAATCCTTACCTGGGGAAACAACCTTTCTCGGAGAGGTGACCTTGGTTAAAACACATAGTGCCAAGAAGGGGAGCAAACATATTAAGAACAGTATGCCATATATTCCAGGTCCCTTGAAACATATGCTGTGCAGATGTTTCTTCCCTGAGCGACTGTGTCAAGCAGCAAGGATGGACCAGCTCCCAGCATGGAGGCACATCCCTCACATGTCCCTTCAAGACTGAAACTGCCTGGAGGAGTGCAGTGCTGAGAGCCCCCACTGCCACACCTTTAGTGTCTTCTATAGCATCTTAGCCAAGCTACACTCTCCCCCCGCAACCCCTGTCAGTGACTGAGCATGACAGCCCTACAAGCCATCTCTGCTCAATGCATACTTCCTACTTGAAAGATCTCCATGGAGGGTGTAGGCACCACAGCTCCTCCCCCTTGTGTGGGCTGAGCTTTTCTGAGTTGTATTGCACTCTGAGCCTCTTCCGACTGAATTTCACAGGTGCTTTGCAGTCTGAAGGCTTTCCCTATCTACTCCTGCTCTCCCAGTGAAACAGGAATTTTTAGGGATGAAAAAGACAGGTTTTAGAAATTTTTAGAAATTAAGGGGACCATGGAGGAAGCACAGAGCTGCAGAGCAGCAGAAGGCATATTTTCATAGTCTAGGGGAGCTGAAAAGCTGCAACAGGTACATTTCCATAGAATGAGGGAGCTGGGAACAGCAAAAGTCTATATTTACAAAATAAAGAGAAGGAAGTCCTTCATCCAGAAGGAGAATAAGAAAGCCCAAAGGGAATAGGAAAACAATAAGGAAGGGGTGGGGGGAGAACCTCACATGTCCCGTATGAGGTTAGATCTTTGAGTCTAGGAGTTACTACAGTAACCAGTCTAAGGGAATAGTGACCAATCAGAGGGGATATCAAGGCACCAGGATCTGCAGCCTTTATAAGCCTTAGAGAAAAGGAACTCAGTGGAACCCTTTCCCCTTCCCTATGTGGGAGTCCATTCTGTGAGACTCTTTGCCTCTCCCCATGTGGGAGTCTATACTTGTTCTTCAATAATACTACCCTCTGTCCATGGATTCATTCTTTGACTCCCACGGACAAAGAATCTGGATTCCAGTCCAAAAATTCTGTATGACCAGCCTTTTGTGTGTGTTTGTGTTCCAGTAAAATTTTATTCAAAGACACCATATTTTCAATTTTATATAATTGTCATGTGCCACAAAATATAGTTTTTATTTTCACAAAAAACTTTAAATTTTATAACAATTTTAGATTTACAGAAAAATTGGGAAAATAGAACAGAGAGTTTCCATATACCCCAAAGTTTCCACTTCCCCTTATTAACATTTTATAGGACACTTGTCACAAATAATAAACCAATATTGACACATTGTCATGAACTAAAATCCACATTTTATTCAGGACCTAATGTCCTTTCACCTAATGCCCATTTTATGTTCCAGGACCCCATTCAGAATATCATATTACATTTAGTAGTCATGTGTCTAAGCTTAGACTCTTCTTAGCTTTGATGGGTTCTTAGGTTTTTGTTGTTTTTTTGATGACCTTGACAGTTTTAGGGAGCATTGGTCAGAATCTTATAAAATGTCCTTTAATTGGGATTTGTTTTTCTCATGATTAGACTGGGATTATATGTTATTGGGAAGAAGACCACAGGGGTAAATGCCATTTTCATCAGATTGTGATGAATTGAATGTCAGTAAAAAATTTTAAAAAGGATGGGGTCAAGGATAGGTAACCAGGCATAACTCCAAGTTTCCCACTCCCAGACATCGGCACGACAAGGTCCTGATTAGACCCTTGTAACTGTAAATCAAGGACGTTTGTGGTTTCTGGGAATAAAAGCTCGCCGAGCACAAAGCTCGGGGCTGTTACAGGAGAAAGCCTGTGGCAGTCACTGGCCAGTTCAATAAATCCTCGCTTGCTGTTTAAGACCTAATTGGAGTTGGTGATCTTATTCTCGTGAATGTTGGTCTACAACATTTGGAGGCCCCAGCGAGATACCTGGAAGGGGTGAGAGGGACCCCCTATCTAGGGCAGGAGGCTCTCCCCCATCCATCACCAGGCAAGTGGCTAGGACTTATTGAAAAATCCTGCAGGAGTTAAGGACAGGAGGTGCCTGGGGTGAGATCTCACAGGGGAGTCAAGGGGAGGGCTGGACACATCTCTACCTCCTGACTCCAGCCGGTGGCCACAATGGTGGCCATGGCATCTGGCAAGTGTGACTTTCGGTTGCATAGGACTTGTCTGTCTGGTGTTTGTTGTCAAAATGGGACAGTCGTCGTCTGCTTCTGTGTGCTCCCCACTGCAATGTTTTCTTAAGAATTTTCAGGACTTCAAGAAGAGAGCTGGAGACTACAGATATGATATTAATGCTTTTGATTTACAGTGATTCTGTGAACAGGAGTGGCCCACTTTCCAGGTGGGGTAGCCAGATGCAGGATCTTTTGATCTGACCACTGCCTACCGGGTCCATCATGTCATATGTGGCCGCCCAGGGCATCCTGATCAAATTCCTTATATTCAGATTTGAGTTGACATATTGTCTGAGAAACCCCAGTGGATGAGGGCATGCCTCCCGAGGGGAAAATCGGGACAGAGACAGACAATTCTTTTGGCTGGATCCCAGAAGGGAAAGGCTCCCCCAGTCCTTCATTGAGAGCAGGAAGAACCCATTAGCCGGCTGCCCCCCTATGCTCCCCCGGCGCCGGATCCGGGTGAGCCCCGGCCTCAGGCCCAGGCCACGCCACCAGCTCTTGACCCAGAGCCCCTGCCTCCCCCAACGCCAATTGTCTTCCCTCCAGACCCACCGACAGGAGGGGCTTTGTCATCCTCCAACCCCTTCAGTCCATCCCATACTAGACAGGGAACGGAATATGGAGCTTCCGGGGGTGTTGGGCTGGTGGCCCCAGTGCCTCTCCTGCCCTTGAGGCAGGCTGGGCCACCGGACCTGGGCCCAGACAGCAAGCCTTTCATGATTTATGTCCCTTTCTCAACTAGTGATTTATATAATTGAAAGAATCAAAATCCCTCTTTTTCTCAGAACCGTCAGGGTCTGATCTCTCTGCTGGAGTCAGTCTTTTTTTACCCACATGGGATGACTTACAGCAATTACTGCAGACCCTCTTCACCTCAGAGGAGAGAGAGAGGGTGAAGGTGGAGGGGAGGAAATTGGTCCTTGGGCCAGACGGGCAGCCCTCTGGGGACGCAAGGTGGATCGAGGCACTATTCCCCAGCTCCAGACCGGATTGGGGAGTGAATGATCAGAGAGGGTGAAGGCGGAGGGAGGGAGAATTACTATAGCAGTGGTCTGCTTTTCTCCAAAACTCCCACTGTTTAAAGGGAGACAAACAACTGGACTGGGAGACAGGGAGATTGGTTGGAAAGATCAAAAGTAAGAGGAAAAATCTGTGGGGGAAAGCAGCAGGCCCTGGGCTGAAAGATAGGGGCAGGGTGTCTGCAGTTATTTTACTGGCTACAGACCGCTCTGCAGGCGTAGGGGTTTCGTCTGTAGCTTACCAGCAGATGCCTTACCAACTGACTTCAAGGTCGCAAGTTTTCTATAAGCACAATTAATCTTTCTCTGCCCTAGTTTATTACATTAAAAACAACTAAACTCCCAGGAGCAAAGCGGAGGAGAAATGGAGCTGAAGTCTGCAGCCGCCCTGGTGATTTAGAACTGGTTGCTAGGCAGACTCAGCCCCTGAGAGCCAGGACAAAGAAGGGGGGCTGGATGCCCAAGCTGCCTGCAGTGGCCCTGAAAAAAGAAGAAGCAGCAGCAGCGAGAAAGTGGGGGACAGCAGAAATTTACCTGACACTAGAGCTGCCCCGCTGCCACCCAGTGAGTAATGAGTGTTTTATAACAAGCAATACAAGACTTGGGCCTTTGGCTTGTAGGCTACAACATTTAAGCCAGAAGCCAGTGACTGTTACTAGACTTCCTACAGCCCCAGGAATAGAGCAGCAAGCCTGGGATCTATGAAAGTTGCAGATAGAGCTAGCGGAAGCTCCCTGTTTGCAAATGTACTGAAAGGGTTCAGTACCTGTTGCTGCTGGAAGAGAAAGGGCTGATATCCCCTTCCAGTGCACTCCCTTGGAAGAGGCCTGGTCGCCATAAAGGGGACTGGTGGGAAGACAAGGAAAGCAGGGCCCTGTAACTAATAAACAGGGTTAGCAAAAGGGCAAAGAAAAGGGCACTCTCCCTGGACCTGGGAGCCATCAGGACTTTGAAATTCTCCAAGAGAGGAGGAGTCTGACTCAGAGACTGGCCAAAACCTCGTTGGGTTAAGAGGACTAGAGGTTGCATATTGAATTTGTAAACTGCAGTTTGCTAGGCAGAGGTCCACGCCCAGTTGTATAGGGGTTAAGCTGTCTGTGTACAGCAAAACAACTTTCTCCTGTGCCAGAATACATTTTAAGGAAATTGGACAGACTGTGTTTGTGGCTAGAAAGAAGAACTGGCCGTAATGCACAGCCCTGACAGTAGCCCACAGAAAACTGTATAATAGACTTAAATAATGCCTTCATCTTCATGGACATGGCTCCAGAGAGACAAGGACAATTTTGTCTTATATAGGAAGGTCAAGAGTAGACTTTAGTCACCTCCCTAAGATGTTTGTATAGCCCTATCATATGTCATGTTTAGTAGCAGAAGATTTAGCTGCCTGAGGTGGCCATGGTGCCAATATTATGTTTCATTGTATTAATATGTGGTATTAACCTTTTATTCTCTTACAGGTTTGAATGTAGCTATAGCTGCCAGCAGTTGCTGTAGACCGGTGATGGTCTACAGTCCTTGGTAGTCTTTGGGAGTAACTGGCAAGTGTCCAGTCTCCCACACTGAGGGCCATTGTTATGGCTATGTGTTAGCTGTCCTAAAAGGAGGCTATGTGGGGTGAACCCCAAAAGTAGAGGGTGCCTAGCTGCCGAGAGGGCAGGTGCCCAACTGGGCAAAGAAGAATACCCATTAGGTTTTGGTCTCTATTCAGAGACAGTTAGCAACCTGTATACTGTCTTGCAGGCCTGTGTGACCATGCCCATGTCAGGGGTGGCACAAAACCTCAACTGTAGGAAACTGGGGAAGGCCTGTTTGGAACAGAAGGAAGTAGTGAGGTGGTGAGTACTAGCCCTCTGTTACAGGAATTACAGACCCTGTGAAGTCCTGTGACATGTAAGACCCTGTAAAGAAAGAAAACTCCTTTAGTCCATTCCGAGAGAACAACTCAAGTAAGGGGAACCCTACTGCAGGGACAGCTGTGACTGTCTATTTGAATATAGACACATTGCAAATTTCTTCTTGCCATTTAAAGACAGTTATATTACTCTGAAAAGTCCATAAAAAGGGACTGGCAAGGAAAATCAGAAAATCTTGGAGCAGGTCAGTATGCTTTTCTCCTTATATAACTCCTCCGAAATTTGGCAATGCTTAATAAATCATGGCAATACATTTCTTTGCATAGATTCAATAATACTGGTGCCTAATAGTGGTTTTATTAACTGAAAACTTTGACTGGAATATCATGTTTTAAAGAGACCTGTCTAGACTCTGAAGACTTGAAGCCAATAAGAGTGCCACGGGAAAAGCCTGGTATCCTGCTTGGGAGCCCTGAAGATGGCTGGTGCTGGAGCGTCAGGCCCATGCCCTACCATCACTGGCAGTTGGTCAGAGTAGAAGGGGAGCAATAAGGATGCCTCTGCGTCCCTGCGGAACTCCCACGCACTCTGGGCTGCAATGAGTAGGATGGCTACTGAGATGGGCCTTAAAGCCTAGAGCATGGGCCCAGGTGGAGTTGCTACAGGTGAGGGATTCACCTAACCCAGCAAATACTGCAGGCAGGCCTGATGGCAGCTGGATGGCTTGGCTTCCTGGCCCTATGGGGCACATTAAGATTCAATCATGAAATTCCTGCAAAGATAATCAGTTACCATTCTTGTTGTGTTTATGCAAACATCAGGCCAAATTGAATACAATAGATAAATTAGTCTTGATTTGTTTTTTTGTAAAAACAAAGGTAATTTTGAGGAGAAAAATTCTATTTCAATAGAGGTTGTTAAAACTTAAATGTTTTCTTTCCCTTCTACTGGACCATTTGTTATAGTTTGTCTCCATTACGTCACAAGCCCACCTCCTTCTGTGCCCAGGCTTCATCGTCCCTCTGACAGACAGCAAGGCTCTCTTGGCTCTGAGAGAAAACTTCGTCCCTCCTCAGCACGAAGCAGCTACAGAAGAAATTCAACGCCCATTTTCCCTGAAAGAATTCCGAGCCAGGATCCTTGAGATAATATATTAGGCAGTTAGACAGACATGAGCAGAGCAAGGACAATGGGCCAACTAGTGTTACCAGGTGTAACTAAGTATTTCCACCTCTAGGTATGTGAGACATGGGGCATAGCCAAAGAGGTACTCACCTAAAGTCTCAGCCCTTAACCCTGCTACACTGCTCCCGGATGAAGGGGGTGAGCCTTCACTTCACGATTGTGAAGAGGTCTTGACCACCTTGACCTCTCTTCGAGCGTACCTGAGGGACACCCCCTTGCCCGACCCAGAGGTGACCCTCTACACAGATGGCAGCAGTTATGTAGAAGATGGACTTCTGTATGATGGGGTGGCAGTGGTGCCCAAGAAGGAGGTACTCTGGGCGCAAGCCCTGGGCCGTGGAACTTCGGCTCAGAAGGCTGAGCTCATTGCCCTAACCCAGGCTCTCCGGTGGGGGAAGGGCAAGAGACTGAACGTCTATACTGACAGCCGGTATGCTTTCGCTACCGTCCATGTACATGGGGCACTGTACCAAGAGAGAGGCCTTTTGACCTCAGGGTGAAAGGACATTAAGAATGCCCCCAAGATCTTTACACTGCTGGCGGCCATCTGGGGGCCGAAGGAGGTAGCCGTTATACACTGCCGGGGGCACCAGAAGGATGACACCCCCATAGCCCGAGGCAATAGACTAGCTGATCAAGGAGAAAAGGAAGCCACCAAAAGACCAGTAGGGCCCCTACAGGTCTTAGTGGCCCTCCCAGACCGCCAGCTGCCTGACACCCCAACCTACACCAAAAAGGAAGAAGAGCAAGCAAAAGGACTAGGGGCCCAGGTAACCAGGGGAGGATGGCTGAAACTCCCGGACCACCGTCTGTTCCTCCCAGAAAGCCTGGGCAGAATCATTGTAGAGCAGACCCATAGGGGCACCCATCTCAGAGGCACCAAGTTGGCTGAGCTTCTTCGCAAGGATTACTACGTTCCAGAACTACAGAGGATTGGCCAAGGATGTGGCTCGAAGATGCCAGGCGTGTGCCCAAGTGAACCCCGAGCCCCCCTATTATGTAGGGATCGGAGCTTCGGCTCCATTTGGGACAAGTGCAGCCCACCTCCGCAATATGTCCACCGATGCAGAAACCCCGGGACTATATGCATGGGGAAATGGGAGGAGGGAATTAACTTTAGGAGACATTACTGGAGCTGGGCTGTATATCACATATGCCAATTACTCCCTCCCCAATTCCCCCTATGCAGAAAATTGTAACCAGACACTCCGACTTCTGGAGAGACCAGGGTCCGGGACCCCCTGGTACCTGGTGGCCCCAAATGGTACCTGGTGGGCATGCACCACCAGAATCACCCCCTGCATACTCTCCCTAAAGATCCAGACTAGGCCCGAGTCAGGGCTCTGCGTCCTAACTCATGGTCTTGCACACCCAGTACTCTCAGCTAGTGGATACTAGCAAGGAATCCAGGGTCTGAATTTGACTCTTAAGACCAGTAGGGAGTGTGATGAATTGAATGTCAGTAAAAAATTTTTAAAAGGATGGGATCAAGGATAGGTAACCAGGCATAACTCCAAGTTTCCCCCTCCCAGACATCAGCACGACAAGGTCCTGATTAGACCCTTGTAACTGTAAATCAAGGATGTTTGTGGTTTCTGGGAATACAAGCTCACCAAGCACAAAGCTCGGGGCTGTTACAGGAGAAAGCCTGTGGCAGTCACTGACCAGTTCAATAAATCCTCGCTTGCTGTTTAAGACCTAATTGGAGTCGGTGGTCTTATTCTCGCGAATCTTGGTCCACAACAAGATCATATTAAGGATGCATGCTATTCAACATACCTTATCACTATTGATGTTGACCCTGAGCTCCTGGCTGAGGTAGCATTTATCAGATCTCTCCACTGTAAAGTTACTCTTTTTTCTCCCTTCCCATACTGTATTCTTTGAAACCTCAATTTTTACAGGCACCAACTAATAAGTTGCTTGTATTTCTAATTCTGTTGCCATTGCCATCAGGAGATTCTGCACTGGCACAGTTGGTTTTAGTAGACATCCAGGAAAGCAACCGGTAAGAAATCATATTCCCTAGCTCAGCTACTAGAGCTGAGCCAGTTTTCACACCTGGAAAGCACTGACTAAAGAGGTGGCTGAGTTCCCAGGAGAAAGCCACTAGCGTGCACTTTAAAGATTTCCCTAGTACTTTGCAAAAGGGACCCATGGGCATTTACTTGAGTGAATATATACTTGAAAATAGAAATATTCATACACTTGGGGAACTGTTGGACAAAGGATCTGAGTTGTCATCATCATGGTACCAAATCCAAGCAAGACCAGAGGGCATGAGTAAGCTATATGAGCAGACAACCTAGACCTCCATTTCACCCGCCACCATTATACCAACGTCCTTTTTCAGTTCACACCTATGACTATATTGAGTGGGGTCCTGTACTGCTATATAAAGGTAATGGAACAAAACCAAATCCTAATTTATAAATTGGTTGGCTTGACATATGAGTACAAGCTGAACATGGACAATGTCCTCAGTGGTGGCCTTGAAAGAGCAGTGAGAGAAAAATCTTTAAGATGGAGCTTTGAGTGGCACATCTGGTCATCCACTTTGTATGGAAGCATAAGTGGCCTGAGACGAGAATATGGATGCATGGACAGTAGCAAACGCTTCACCAAAGCTTAGGAGTTTAGAAAGAAAAGGATTGAAAGACCAGAAATATGAGGATCTGGGGCAGAGGCAGGTGAATGGAGACATGGGAATGGGAATGGTGTGTAAAGATTTTGCACGGGTTAATGTGCACCAGAGGCATTGAACAACCATGAGGACAAAATGACTCAATCGGTTGACATTAGCCAGCCTTTGTCCTTTGTCCACTTGAAATTAGTATGATGGGTAAATGGGATTCATGAATGCCACACATAGGTTCGTTTGCATGGATTTTGACTTATCAGTGCTGATCTAGGTACCTCTGTATGTACAATCTACCAATAATAGAGATGAATGCTGAATCTCTGATATAGCACTATTGTTTAGAGACAAACTGGCAGTTAGTGGCAAGTTCCTTCCACCCTGGAAGAGCCAGTGGTTCATTTTCTTTGGAATAGGCACCTATTTTAACATCTTTTCTGGGTATGAATTTGACTTTTCTTCTCTCAAATTTTTAGCCAAAACCCCCATGTGTGGGTTTCCTGGGTGCCTGGTCCACAGAAATAAGTTACCACACAAGCCAGCATTCCATCGGAAGTCTCACTTCACAATGAAGGATTTTCAGAAAGGAAGTTCTGAATATGAAATCCACTGGTTGGTTGTATTATATACATTACACAGTGTAGAAACTTCTGACCTGAGAAAGCATGGGGGTGGTTTTTTGGAGGTACAATTAACATGCCAAGTTAGAGGCAATACTTTGTAGGTATATGTCACCAATAGGAAGATTACATGAGAACAGGAACCAAGGTTTGAAAGCTGGAGTAGCTTAAATACCATCACTCCCAGTGATCCATTGTGTGACTTTGTGCTCTGCAAACGTTGTGGTCCTGTTTCCCTAAACTGGCACATTCTTGCCAGGACACATAGCAAGGGTTCCTTTAGCCTATGAGTTATAGCTGTGCAATTTTATTTTCTGCATTGGTTAGTGCTGTGTGGGACAGACTAGTCACCAAAGCTGCACTGTCCCAACTGGAATGAATCAGAGGTTATTAATTATGGTTTTCTCTAATGATGAGGTCTGAAATCTGTTTAATAAAGAGAATATCATTAATACTGTTCAGATTTTAAATATTTTTAGGAATTTTGTCTAACACTGCCCATAATCACATTTCCCTCACTCAGGTGGTACTTTGAATTTGAGTGGGCATGTGATTTTGGCAATTTCCACTTTTAGGACAAAAACGTTGAATTTCTGCTAGGAAAGGGAGGGAAAGGTCACAATGCCCACTCCACCCCAGCTCACCATTGCTGACCAAACTGGTTTCCCTGCAACATTATGTTGAATGATGTAGAAAAGGTTCATGACTATGCTAAATAATTTCAGGTCTTACCACCTCTAGAGTCACTAAACATTTATGACTCTAGTTGGATATGGAGTCTTTGTGTCATTTCCACTGGCTGTCACTATGCGTGACTGCTATATAGGCAATGTAAATGGTTTGATGTGTAGACAAAGCACAAACACTTGAAAACATCAAACAAGTTTTACTCTCATAAAGAACACAAAAAATTGTCAGGATAATTGGCAGAAAGGCCAGCAACATTCTCGAAGACCAAGAGGGTGCAAACCTCCTAGTACTAAACCTCACTAGCAGATATATGGTTGCAGAGGTTACGGTATAAGTGAATGAAGGCCTAGAAGCATATCTGTCTTCCTCTGGACAGTTATATGCTGGAGTATTCCTACATGTATGTAGTGTAGACATTTGCTGGAGATTACCCTACCAGGGCCAGGAGCAAGCATTTCAAGTTTCAGAGTTTTACAATGCAGAATAGAATACATGTCAAGGAATGAACCAAATGCTCACCTATCATTCCAGACTATCGAGGCCAGAATATCCTGGTCCAAGTACATTCCTGATCTCAATGCCATGGAAACAGAATAAGAGTCATTTTCCCTGACATCTCCAAGATTCATGCTAATAATCCCTTATGCTAGCTGAAGGAGTCAACCTGTGATTGGTGTAATAAATATAAAAATAAAAATTCTAAGCACATAGGGTGTGTGGCTCTGAGAGAGCTGGAGATGATACTGAGAACAAATTGGGAACAAATTTTATTGGGAAATAAAACTTAAGCAGACATTCTATTCCTTTGATCACATGATGATATGAAAGACATCCATAGACTGAGTTTTAGTGCCATTATTACTCATGGTGTTTCAGAATAATAAAAATTTTAATAAAAATAAGTTTATAATGAGAATGTTCTGTCATTTGACTCAGTAACAGAAATCCAATTCAAAATAACCTAAGAAAAAGGAAAAGTTACTTGATGGAAATAGGACATAATTTGGAAAAAAATTATGTGGAAGGTTGGAATAAATGTAGGTATCAGAGACAACAGCCTTTTATTGCTTCTCTCTGTTTTTATTTAATCCTTTTCTTCTATTCAGTCTGATAAGTAGCTTCAGAGATTTACATATTAAAACTTTAGCTACTGAGTAGAACCTTCCTTGAATGTCTGTCTGTATCCCTAAACCCAAGATTATAATTGGGCTGAGCTGTGGTTAGTGGACCATCCCCAAACTAGGGAGATGGCAGCTTTTATGGTAACCTGTGGATATGGAAAGGTGATAAAAGAGAAGCAGGAAAGAAATGGGAAACAATTTTTAGAAAATGAGAGTTTAAGGAAATATAATCTATATATAATACATACATATATATATCTACACTAATAAAAGAGAAACATGCAAATTGGTGTCACTCTGCTACGCCCAACAGCCAATCAGAGCAACTATGCAAATCAACCCAACAAATATGGCGGTTAATTTGCATATGCAGGCACGGAGTGAAGACTGAAGGCTCCAGCCAGACTGAAGAGTGTAGACTGAAGAGGCTTGGTTTCTCCACTGTGGCTGGACCAAAGGCCTGGGTCCTGGGTGCCAGCAGCCAGGGGAAGGAAGGCCTATTGGGCGAATTTTCGTGCAATGGGTGTCTAATATATATATATATATATACTAGAGGCCCGGTGCACAAAAATTTGTGCACTCGGGGGGTGAGGGGGGTCCCCCAGCCCGGCCTGTGACCTCTCGCAGTCTGGGACCCCTCGGGAGATAATGACCTGCTGGCTTAGGCCGGCTCCCGGGTGGCAGAGGGCACATCCAATCCCTAGGTGCAGCCCCTGGTCAGGCTCAGAGCAGGGCCGATTGGGGAGTTGGGGTGCCCCCTGTCATGCACAGAGCAGGGCGGATCAGGAGGTTGCAATGCCACCCTCAGTCACGCTCAGGGTAGGGCCAATTGGGGGGTTGGGGCACCGTCCCCTGTCACACTCAAGGCAGGGTTGATGGGGAGGTTGTGGCGCCACCCACTGTCACGCACAGAGCAGGGCCGATCAGGGGGTTGGGGCGCTGCCCCCTGTCACTCACAGAGCAGGGTCGATCAGGGGGTTGGGGAGCTCCCCCCTGTCACTCACAGAGTAGGGCTGATAGGGGAGTTGGGGCACCGCCCCCTGTCACACACAGAGCAGGGCGGATCAGGGGGTTGGGGTGCTGCACCCTGTCACACTCAGGGCAGGGACAATGGGGAGGTTATGGCTCTACCCTGTCACACACAGAGCAAGGCCTGTGGAGGGGGGTTGGGGCGCCGCCCTCTATCACCCACAGAGCAGGGCCAATCAAGGTGTTGGGGCGCCGCCACTCTCACACTCAGGGCAGGGCTGATGGAGAGGTTATGGCTCTACCCTGTCACACACAGAGCAGGGCCCGTGGCAGGGGGGTGGGGGGGGGGGAGTTGGGGCACCGCATCCTGTCACACACAGAGCTGCAGGGCGATCAGGGGATTGGAGAGCTCCCCCCTATCAGGCACAGAGCAGGGCTGATCAGGGGGTTGGGGCACCTTCCCCTGTCACGAACAGAGCAGGGCAGATAGGGAGGTTGTGGCCCTGCCCAATCACACACAGAGCCACAGGGCGATCAGGGGGTTGGGGAGCTCCCCCCTGTCACACACAGAGCCGCAGGGCGATCAGGGGATTGGGGAGCTCCCCCCTATCAGGCACAGAGAAGGGCTGGTCAGGGGGTTGGGGCGCCTTCCCCTGTCACGAACAGAGCAGGGCGGATAGGGAGGTTGTGGCCCCGCCCCCTGTCACACACAGAGCCGCAGGGCGATCAGGGGGTTTGGGCGCTGCCCCCTGTCACGCTGATCCCAGACCCGGGAGGCATATTACCCTTTTACTATATGAGATAGAGGCCTGGTGCATGGGTGGGGGCCGGCTGGCTTGCCCTGAAGGGTGTCCTGGATCAGGGTGGGGGTCCCCACTGGGGTGCCTGGCCAGTCTGGGTGAGGGGCTGAGGGCCATTTTCAGGCTGGCGGGTGACTGAAGTTCCCAACTGCTCCTTTTTTTCTTTTTTTTTTTTCTATTCTGGGCCAGCTTTAGCTCTGAGGCCTCGCTGCTGAAAACATTGATACAATGTTGCGGTCCGGCTGGCTGAAGCCCGCTGACTGAAAGCCGGTTTCTAGGGTTTTGTTTAGCTTCTATATTTGCAACATAGTTGCTTGGAGTTGCAGCTGAGAGGCAGGCAAGTCAGGCGGGGAACGTTGGAGTCTGCCATTACTGGAGCAAGCAATCCTCCCTGTTCGCTTCAGTGCATGGCTGCCGGCTGCCATCTTGGCTGACAGTTAATTTGCATAAGGATATGCTGATTAGCCAATGGGAAGGGTAGTGGTCATACGCTAATTACCATGTTTCTCTTTTATTAGTGTAGATATATATATGAAACCTAAGTGACCGTTCGACCGTTCAACCTGTAGCTATGATGCGCACTGACCACCAGGGAGCAGATGCTTAATGCAAAGGCATGGAAACATGGAAAAGACTGATGAGTTTCAGAGGGAGCGGGAGGGCGGGAAGAGATTAACCAAAGATCTTATATGCATACTAGATGCCTGGTGCATGGATTTGTGTACCAGTGGGGTCCCTCAGCATGGCCTACAGGGATCAGGCCAAAACCAGCTCTCTGACATCCCCTGAGGTGTACCGGATTGCGAGAGGGCGCAGACCAGGCTGAGAGACCCCACCAGTGCACAAATCCATGCACCAGTCCTCTAATAACATATAATGCATCCATAACTTACACACGTTTAGGGTGGAACTAGCCTATAGCAGAATTTCTTGATCTCTGCACTATGGACATTTTGAACCAGATAATTTTTTGCTCTGGGGCTGTCCTGAGCATTGTAGGATGCTTAGGAGCATTCCTGCCCACAGATACCAACAGTACCTTTCTGGTCATGAAAATTAAAAAATGTTTCCAGATATTGCCAAATGTCCCAGGGTGGGGGAGGGAGGTAGCAAAATTGTACCCTGTTAACAGCCACTGGCTTAAGGCAACCATAATCCATGAAATTGCCTGGAGAGTTTGTTAAAGAGTAGATGTAGAGATGTAGAAGTTAGTCATATTGAGAATTGAACATGGTATCTCAAAGAATTTCTACTTATGCATCAGAATGTTCAGAAGTTAATTTGTCCTCTGTCCTAAGTTGAACCACTTCACAAATCCAAAGTCAATTTTTTTTTTCATTTAAAAAATGGAAGCAATACTAACTCCATAGGGTACTTTTGAGTATAAAATAATTATGTGAAAACATTTTAGAAGCTACGAAGTGGTATATGAATATAAAATAATAATTTTTAAAAATAAAATCACTATGATAACCAGTTCTTTTATCTTCCTAAGGATATTATATTTTTTAAGAGTCTGGGGAGAAAAGAGGTTTGCCAGGGCTGACCAGCAGCCCCGGAGCGACAGATGAATGGATTACTCCGACACTGTGAAGAGAGGCTAAGGGACTGGCTATAGCAACAAGACAGCCTCAATTGCCTGCCTCAAGGCCTTTATTGAAGTTTTTATCTTTAGATACAATGAGTAGGGTGGGTAATCTTGGGAGGACACATGAGTTTGTATTATCCTCAAGGCAAGGGCACCCAAAGGTTAGGCATAAAGATTCTAGTAAGCATCCAGGGGTCTGCACGTTCACAGACTTGTTTGGAAACGTCAGAGAATAATTAGGGGCACCCCCTTTGACACTCCCCTACATCGGAATTCTGATAAACAGGGCAGGCGGCCTTCCACACACTTCCCTTTTCTCAGAACGTCCTCCTTACAAACTTTCCAACCACGTCTCATGTGCTCCCCAACAGAGGCTGACTTCATATATACAGAATAGAGTTCATTAACATACAGTTTATACCATTTGATGTATTTTGCTATGTTAGGTGTTTTTATTCAGTCCATTCATTAGTATTAGCTGAAAATAGTTAATTTATATTACTAATTTATGTACTTTTACTATACTTTTAAAAAATGTTTTTATTGATTTCAGAGAGAGGAAGGGATAGGGTGAGAAGGATAGAAACATCAAAGATGAGAGAGCCTCATTGATTGGCTGCTTCCTGCATGCCCCCCGCTGGGGAGTGAATCCACAATCTGGGCATGTGCCCTGACCAGTAATGGCACAGAGACCTCCTGGTTCATTGGTGACCTCCTGGTTCACGGATTGAGCTCAACCACTGAGCCACACCGACTGGGCTTTACTACACTACTTTGAATTAGCTACAAGTAAATAATTATTTTTAAAGTTTATTT
Source organism: Myotis yumanensis (assembly GCF_028538775.1). Classification (NCBI taxonomy): domain Eukaryota; kingdom Metazoa; phylum Chordata; class Mammalia; order Chiroptera; family Vespertilionidae; genus Myotis; species Myotis yumanensis. Next base: position 142,340,632 of record NW_027223754.1, read on the forward strand.
TATCACCTAAACTCAAAAGCAGTCAGATTGCTCAATTGTAACTAAGTAAGCCTTTGACATTTATTAGCCCTTGGTGGCAACAAATTATTTAGCCTAATAAAGAATTACAGCAAGGCTTTAATGAAAGATTGAACATAAAGTAGAATAATAAGTTCATCTCCTAATAGTTTATACAAGTACCACTTAAACCATTCCAAACATATATATTACAAAAATAAATAATATTTGATGCCCTGACATCACATGGAGAATATCACCACCACCACAATCACCATTACTAATAACAACGATGATAGTAATGATAAAAACAACAAAACCGAAAGTTATCTATTAAATGGTTGTCTTAAAGTTGGAATGGTCTTGAATCCCTCACGGGTAAATCTTAATGCTTGAGAAATTTATTAACACATGTTAAAAATCTTAAAAACAGAGATAGAAACATATTTAGAAAATGGGAATTTTTCTCCTTTATCAGGACAACATAGTGAGATCTTAGTATTTCTATCATCACTTCTATGTTCTTAGTTCCCAAGAGCTTACCTTCCCCTACTTACTAATAAGTACATGTTTTTGTTTGTTTCTTTGTTTTTCAAATTTAAATTTGTTGAATAAGTATGAGAAGGGAATAAAAGGTATTGCAATAGTGGCTTGTAAATATTTTTTTATTTGAACTCAAAAAAAATGTTGCTTTTTGGTATTATACTTTTGTCCTATGATGGTGGTAATATCTTATCCTTCATCTTCCTAACCCTCGTCATCTTCATCCTCATCCTCATCCTCATCCTTCTCCTCCTCTTCTGATTTCTCCTCCTCCTCCTCCTCCTCCTCTTCTTCTTCTTCTTTCTTTGCCTCCTCTTTCTCCTCCTCTTCTTCCTCTCTTTCTGTTACCTCAGGAGGAAATGTCATCTGTTCTTCCGTTAATATATTTGGAAAATAAGACTGTACTATCAAAACAATTGTGGCACATAATGTAAAACTTAGTGTTCTCAAAAAGAAAATTAAGAAGCAGAGTGGGTCACACACAAGTGGCCGGGGCACTTCCCATCTTGGATACCAAAAATTATAATCTGTCAATAAAAAAGCAATTGAAAGCTGGATTGCACATAAAGTAGTTAAATTGTTCAAGAAATAAAGGACAACAATACATACATATGGCTTCCTCACGATCTGCATTGCCTAGGGGGGAAAAAAAGGAAGTCAATAAAGAATGACATATATTTTGTCTTTCTCTAAAATATAAAATATTTTTTCCAAAAATAATGACATCATTTTCCTAGCTCTCAGGCATCATACTATTATTATATTTGATTTCTGCTGTCCCACCAGCACCCAACCATAAAGTCCAATATATCTTCTTTTAGTAAAAGTCAGTCTGGCCTGCTACAGAGAGCATGAAAGTATAGGAAGAGATGTGAATTCTAGAACTAATTCTGTCTCTAAATCATTGTCATCTTATATAAATCACCATATATATATATATATTTGTTTGCTTTCTCAAGATTGTCATAGTATCAGTAACTTAGGATTCTACAACATCTCTTATTTTCATCTCTCCCCTACACTGATCATTGCAAATTAATCTTCAGAATCTACTCACTTTCCTCATGGAATCTTTATTTTCAGAAGCTTTCAGGTGCTCTTCATTTCCTAGCTGGCAAAGTTAACTTTATAGTTTGGTTTTTGCTATCTAGCCCAAAGCTGTCATAATACCTTTCAGGAAATAAATTTTCTTTCCTCTGCTCACCTGGGCATAGAAAGTCAGATAACCTTTCCTGGGAAAGGTTAAAGAGTGGGAGGATAAATGAGTTCTCACACATAGAGGGCACAGTGGCAACCTGGGGCTTGTCTTGCAATGATAAAACCCTTAGAGGAAAATTTAGAAATCACTATTCTGGCACCTGCAAGATGAACCAATTTTCTGCTGGATCTTTGAGATTATTTCAATCTTTTGTGCTTGGTCATGTTTATTACTATAAATTTTCTGTAAAAATTTCTATTTTACAGCTCATTTAAAATATTTTACCATATAGTCTATATATTTTTTCAAATTTATTCTGTGCATGTGTATCTATCAATTGCTTAGAATAAACAATGATGTAATTAGTACATTTCTTTTTTGCATCTTCATTTCTCATCACCAATTTTTATTGATTACATTCTTCTTTTCCTTTTGCACTTGATCAAATATTTAAGTACATTTATACTTACATCTTGTTTTTTTTCTTTATTTTTTCCCCATCACCACTTATATGCCCTCTACACTCTTCCCCCTCCCTCCCACTCTCCTTGCAATAATCTCCATACTGTTGTCTGTGTCCATGAGTTCTTTCTCTTTCTTTTTTTTCTCAACTCCCCCACTAACAACCCTCCTTCCAAGCTGTTGGCCTGCTTTCTATCTATGAGTCTGTCTCTATTTTGCTTATTAGTTCAGTTTGTTCATTAAACTTCACATATGAGTGAAATCATATGGAACTTATTTTTTCTGACTGACTTTTTTCACTCAGCATAATGTTCTCCAGTTCCATCCATGCTATTAGGAAGGATAAAATTTTCTTCCTTTTTACAGCTGAGTAGTATTCCATTGTGTAAATGTACCATAGCTTCCCCCCTGCCGCCACCCCATATATTTTTATTATTGATTTCAAAGAGGAAGGGAGAGGGTGAGAGAGAATCATTGATTGGCTGCCTCCTGCACGCCCCACACTGGGGATTGAGTTCACAAGCTGGGCATGTGCCCCAACCAGGAATCAAACCCTGACCTCCTGGTTCATAGGTTGATGCTCAACCACTGAGCCCTGCCAACCACTGAGCAATGCTGGCCAGGCTACCATAGCCTTTTTATCTACTCATCTTCTGAGGGACACTTGGGCTGCTTCCAAATCTTGACTACTATAAATAACACTGCAATTAACATATATTATTTTAAGTTAGTGTCGTGGGTTTCTTCAGCTAAATTCCCAGAGGTGGAATTGTTGTGTCATAAGGCAGTTCCTTTTTTTTTTTTCTTTTGAGGTAATTCCATACTGTTTTGCACAGTGGCTGCACCAATCTGCATTCCCACCAACAGTGTACAAGGGTTCTTGTTCCTCCACATCCTTGACAACCCTTGTTTGTTGATTTATTGATGATAGCCATTCTGACAGGTATGAGGTGATATCTCATGGTTTTAATTTTCCTTTCTCTGATGATTAGTAATGTTGGGGATGGGTTTATTTCTGGGCTATTTTGCTCCATTGATCTATATGTTTGTTTTTATACCAGTACCATGCTGTGTGTGTTTTTTTAAAAATTATCTTTATTGTTGAAAGTATTACCAATGTTCCTTTTTCTCCCCATTGACCCCCTCTTCCCAGCCCTGCCCCCCCCAGGCCTTCCCCACACTATTGTCTGTGTCCATGGATTGTGTGTGTGTGTGTGTGTGTGTGTGTGTATGTATATATGTATGTGTGTATATATATATATATATATATATATATATATATATATATATATGTTTAAGTTCTTTGGCTAATCTATCCCCTCCCCTCACCATCCCTCTGAGATTTGTCAGCCTGTTCCATGCCTCTATGTCTCTGGATCTATTTTTTTTATCCGTTTATTTTGTTCATTAGATTAAACATATGAGTGAGATCATGTGATACTTATCTTTCTCTGACTGGCCTATTTTGCTTCATGGTGTCTCAAAGGGTAAGAAATCCTTCTTCTTTATAGCTGCACTAGAGGCCCAGTGCATGAAATTTGTGCATGGGTGGGTTCCCTAGGCCTGGCCAGTGATCAGGGCCAATTAGGTTCCCTGCCTCCCAGCCTCCTCCTTCCCTCACTGCCCGTGTCCACCACCACCCATGCCCAGTTCCCTGTCCCAGCACGGGGCCTGGTCCTGATTGGGTGATCAGGACCTGCTGGCCAGGGGGAGGGACTGGAAGGTTGGCCAGCAGGCCCCAATCAGGGCCTGCTGGCTGGGGGGAGGGATAGGGGGAGGGACCCAGTAGGTTGGCCAGCGGCCGAGGAGGGAACTGGCCCTCAGCCCCCCTGAGAAATGGGCCGCGTCTGCCACCACCCACCCTTGGTTTCCTGTCCCAACCCAGGGGCCTGGCCCCAATTGGGCAATTGGGGCCTGCCGGCTAGGGGCAGGGACCAGGAGGTTGATTAGCAAGCCCCACTGGCGATCAGAGCCTGTGGGCTGGGGGCAGCTCCTGCATTGAGCGTCTGCCTCCTGGTGGTCAGTGCACATCATAGTGACTGGTCATTCTGGTCATTCTGTCGTAGCTATCTATATATATAGATAGTATTCCAGTGTGTAAATGTAGCACCGTTTTTTATCCACTCATCTGTTGATGGGCACTTGGGCTATTTCCAGATCATAGCTATTGTAAATTGCACTGCTATGAACATAGGGGTGCATATATTCTTTCTAATTGGTATTTCAGGTTTATTAAGATATATTCCTAGAAGTGAGGTCGCTGGGTCAAATGGCAGTTCCATTTTTAATTTTTTGAGGAAAATCCATACTGTTTTTCATAGTGGCTGTTCCAGTCTGCATTCTAACCAGCAGTGGATGAGGGTTTCCTTTTCTCCACAACCTCAGCAGCACTTGTCCTTTGTTGATTTGTTAATGATAGCCATTCTGACAGGTGTGAGGTGATACCTCATTGTTGTTTTGATTTGCATCTCTCAGATGATTAGTGACTGAGCATTTTTTCATCTGTCTCTTGGCCATCTATATATCCATTTTGGCCCTTTGCCTATTTTTTATTCAATTTTTGTCTTTTGTTAAATGGTATGATTTCCTTAAATATTTTGGAAATTAACTCCTTATCAGATATATCATTGGGAAATATGTTTTCCCATACAGAGGGCTCCCTTTTCATTTTTTTGTTTCTTTTGCTGTGCAGAAACTTTTTATTTTGATGTAGTCCCATTTTTTTTTATTTTCTCCTTAGTTTCCCTTACCCTAGGAGATGTATTGGCAAACATACTGCTATGTGAGACGTCTGAGATTTTGCTGCCTATGGTTTCTTCTAGGATTTTTATGGTTTCATTACTTAAGTCTTTTATCTATTTTGAGTATGGTATAAGTTGGTGGTCTAATTTCTTATTTTTGCATGTACCTGTCCAATTTTCCCATCACCATTTTTTGAAGAGATTGTCTTTATTCCATTGTATGCTCTTGCCTCTTTTGGGTCAATTTCTGGGGTCTCTGTTCTGATCTATATGCCTGTTCTTGAGACAGTACTAGGCTATTTTGAATACAGAGGCTTTGTAGTATAACTTGACATCTAGAATTGCAATCCCTCCAATTTTGTTCTTTCTTAGGATTGATGTGGCTATTTGGGGTCTTTTTTGGTTTCATATAAATTTTTGGAATATTTGTTCTAGATCTGTAAAATATGCCATGGGTATTTTAATAGTAATTGCAGTGAATCTATAGATTACTTTAGATAGTATAGACATTTTAATAATGTTCATATTCCAATCCATGAACACTGTATATATACTTACACTTATTTGTATCTTCCTGAATTTCTTTCTTCAATGTTTTATAGTTTCTGAATACAGGTCTTTTACCTCAAATTTATTCCTAGGTACCTTATTTTCCTTGTTGCAGTGGTAAATGGGATTGCTTTCTCGGTTTCTCTTTCTGATAGTTTATTATTGGTATATAGAAATGCCACTTATTTCCTTATTTCTGAATATTAACTTTTTATCCTACTACTTTGCCAAATTCATTAGATCTAGTAGTTTTTTGGTGGAGTCTTTAGGGTTTTCTATGTGCAATATCATGTCATCTGCAAATAATGACAGTTTTACTTCCTTATTTGCAATTTGGATGCTTTTTATTTCTTCTTGTCCGATTTCTGTGGCTAGGACTTCCAGTACTATGTTGAATAAGAGTATGAAAGTTTATATCCCTGTCTTTTTCCTGATCTAGTTTTTGCCCTCTGAGTATGATGTTGGCTGAGGGTTTGTCATATATGGCCTTTATTACATTGAGGTATGTTCCCTCTATTCCCACTTTGCTGAAAGTTTTTATCATAAATGGGTGCTGGATTGGCTCTCCCTCCTGGGATCATGCCTCAGCCTTTCCCTTCCACCCTCTCCCTTTCTTTCCCCATCTTTCCCCCTTTACCTTCCTCACTCCCTAGCTCATAGGTCCTTCGTTTTCCTCTACAACTTGTTTCCTAAGCCCATTTCTTCTACGAATAACTTCTTCTACCTCTGTGATTTTCCAAATAAATGTTCTCTTATAGCTTGAAAAAAAAAGAGTGCTTCTATTAATATGATCCTGTGGGTTTGTTTATGTGGTATCATGTTTATTGATTTGTGGATATTTTATCAGCCTTGTATCCCCAGAATAAATCCCACTTTATCATGATATATGATCTTTTTAATGTATTGCTGGATCAGGTTTGCTAATATTTTCTTGAGGATTTTAACATCTATGTTCATCAGGGATATTGGCTTATAATTTTCTTTCTTTGTTGTGTCTTTATCTGGTTTTGGAATTAGAATCATGCTGGCCTTGTAAAATAAGCATGGGAGTTTTTCCTTCTCTTGAATTTTTCAGAATAGTTTGAAAAGGATAAATGTTAGTTTTTCTTTGAATGTTTGGTGTAATTTACCTGTGAAGTCATCTGGTCCAGGACTTTTATTTGTAGGGAATTTTTCGATTACTGCTTCAATTTCATGGGTTGTAATCTGCCTATTCAGATTCTCTGATTCTTCTTTGTTTAGTTGTGGAAGATTGTATCTTTCTAGGAATTTATCCATTTTCATCTAGGTTGTCCAATTTGTTGGCATATAGTTGTTCATAATACTTTCTTGCAATTCCTTGTATGTCTTTGGTATCATTTATTACTTCTCTTTTAATTCTGATTTTATTTGGGCCCTTTATTTATTTGGGACCTGATGAGTCTGGTTAAAGATTTATCAATTGTGTTTATCTTTCCAAAGGACTAGCTCTTGGTTTCATTGATTTTTGTATATTTTACCCTTTGGTCTTTGAGAAGTGTCTTCCAGTGTTTTTGTATGTCAAGCATTCTTAATCTTTGGGTTTCCCCCCATCCCATACCTTGAATCCCTTATGCTATTCTTTATTCTACTTTTTAAAATATTTATGGTATCTTTTTCCAAGAGTATGCAAATGTTAGTTAGTATTCATTGTGTATTTTAGGTGGTATTTTTTTTTAGGTGGTCTCTTTTTTAAGCCAGGTTGTAATTAACATATAGTAAAATCTGTCCTTTTTATGTGTACGGTTCAATGCATTTTGTCATGTTGTTGAGCATCCTTATAATTATTACTCTGAACTCTATATCTGATTAATTGCTTACCCCCATTTCAATTAGCTCTTCAGGAGAATTCTCTTGTTTTTCATTGGGGACCTCTTTCTTTGTTTCTCCCTTTCTGCTGCATTTTTCTTTTTGTTTCTATGTATTATGTAGATCTGCTATGAATCCCAGTGTTGCCTTATGTAGTAGGTGACCTGTGGGACCAAGTGATGAACTATTCCTGATCACCTGAGCTGGATGCACCAAGAATGTCCCTTGTCATGTTATGTGGGCCCTCCTTTTGTAGTTAAGTCTTGATTGTTCTTAGCCAGTTTATGTGTGGGATTGACCCTCAGGCTATCTGACTGTGAGGCTCAACCACCGGAAACAGCATGCAAGCTTTTGTGCAGGTGCTGATCACCTGGAGTGGAATGTACCTCAGCAGGGTTTGGTCCTGCTGAGATCTCCCTATGGATATGCTGCTTATGAAGCTTATTGGATCGTACTCTGTTGTCTGAATCTGGTCACTGGATATATTGGTTCTGGGCCTCTCCAGAAGGACTCTGGTGCTGGCCAATGTCAGGTGTTGTCTATGACTGGCCCTGGGCAAACTGTTTGGAGCTATCAGTGATCCACAGATTGTGGCTCCCTCTTCTGGGCCTGGATGCATGTGGAAAGACCAAGCTGCCCACCAAGGTCTGCTTTGACTAGCACTGGGTCCAGGGACAGATCAGCAGAAATCTCAACACATCCAGACATCAGCCTCTGTCTGCAGTCTGTCTGTTAGGCTCACTTAAAGATCCTCTAGTTGTACTCTTCACCAGGGTGTAGGCTCAGGGTGGGGTGAGAGGGATTCTAAGGTGGGGCTATTTCTTTCTCCCAGGCTGATGTTCCATGGAGGGAAATGCTCTGAGAAAGATGGCTCTTTCAGTACGGGGGAATGACTTAGCACAGGGATCCCAGCGGCGACCTCTCAGTTCTCTTGCCACCAACTCCAGACCCTCCTCATGCACCTCTAGTCCACTCTGCCCTCCCTCCGCCAGAGCCCAGGGTGAGTGGCTATGAATGAAAATTTTGTGTGTTGGCCCCTTAAGAGTTTGCCTGTGTTTCTAGCTGTCTCTCCCTGGTGGACAAAAACACCACTACTTTTCACAGACAGATGTTGTGTGGGTTCCTTTCCTGGTTATGGAGCTCTGGGCTGTGGAGAGCCACTTGGGGTTTAGACCCCAAACTTCTCAGAGGGACTTTCCCCCAACATAGGCAATATGTCCCTCCAAAACTTCAGCTGCTGACTGTGAGTGTCCACCCAGCCCTTTTGTGCTTCCACACCTCCTACCAGTCTCAATGTGGCCTCTTCTGTAAATCCTTGATTTTAAGGTTTCTCTCCAGCTAGTCTTCAGTTGGCTATTCAGGATTATTTTTTCTATACTTTAGTTGTAATTCCAGTTTGGTCCTGGGAAGAGGTGAGTATAACTTTTACCTAATCTGCACCATGTTGGATCCTCCACATCTCTTTGTTTATCAGCTTTAAATTATATCTTTTGGCTTCTGGCTCTAAAAGATGAAGAAATCAAGCATATTTTTTCTACCTCTCTCTTCTCCCAAGTTTTATTAATTGCATCACTTGTATATCTCCTAAAGTTATCATATTTATATTTTGCTTTGTAATTATAAGCTTCAGAATTATTTTGGTCTTTGTCTATCAATAAAGATTCAGTGCTTCTGGATAATTCTTTCAATGAATCATTTTGCTTTTCCATTCATCTCTTCTTTTTGGTGAAAGTCATACTCTAGGAGTTTATAGAGGAAACACTCATAAGAAAAATACACTGCAAATTACTTCTTTTCTCTTTTGAAATAGCTTATCTTTTAGACCAGTTATTTTCAAAAAGGCTGCGCTTTCAGGAATTAATTGTGAAGCTTTTTCAGGGTATAGCTATTAGTCTTCATTTCTTCTTTCAGACATTCTGGTATGTCCTTAAGGGCAGGAATAGAGGTAAGAGGGGGCAGAAAAGGCTGTGCAGTTTAGAAAAATCTAAAGATGATACTGTTTCAACCATCCTTTGATAATATAATACCATTCTGGTCAAAGGAAGTATATTAGCATGATAATGGAAAACAAGTGTTCCACACTTCATTTTTCTATCGTCCTATGCACTATGGTTTTTTTAAAAATGTTAAAGTTATTTTCTTTGTCTTACTGCATAGAAAATCTGTGCATCTGTCACTTTCGTTACATTGAGAACAAACTACTCCTGGTTGATAAGGCTTTCTTCTTAGAGTTGCTCTACAAAAAAAGCAGAAAACATTTGGTTAGAAAATGTCTCACATTTTGTTATTTACATAATATAATTAACAATTTTTATTAGTTTATAAAGGTGATTTAATTAAGAAAAAGGATTCAAGGAAGTACTCCAATTGGAAATGCAATCTTTCCTTCCTCTCCCCTCCACAAAAAGTCTCTTTTGAAATTAATTCTGATATCCTTGAAAGAAAATATTGTAATTTAAAAATGAGTGAGTTTTAAAGCTTATTTTATCTTATTTGCAGCAAAGTTTTTCTTTAAAAAATGGATATTACAGAATGCTTTGTAATTAACTGCTTTCTTGTTGGCACACTTGTATAAGAAGTTGTGTTAATTTTCTGAAGAGTTTGAAAAATCCTGAAATGTCTATTGTCTCAAAGACCTAGCTGCATGGATTACTTTGAAGTCTATATGAAAAATACATAAATATATAAACAAGTAAATAAATTTAAATGGAATTTTACCAAGTTGTTTTAACCCACTGTATAGACCAGAGGGGAGAATTGAGAAACTATTACATCAATTCCTCAAAGCTAAGTAAGAAAAAGGGGCCCCAAAGTAGATATGAATTGGGAAGCTTATATAAAAGATCTAGGATAGAAAAGATAGAGGAGATATGTAGGAAAATATATTTTTCAGTGAGGGGGGGTCATTGATACTGATCATTAAATAGAATTGCTTATTTACTCAGTGTGTATTGGAAGCTATAAAAACAAACATTAGGCATATATGTCCCTAGAAGTTTTTTTAGACTCATATCTGGCCATACCTTCAGTATATTGCCACTTATAGGACGTGGGTCCGAGTCCTAGATAAGGACATGTTGCCTGGCTGGCCGATTGGGTAACCTTACCTATGTCCAACCCAAAGTCCATTAGAAGACCATTATTTAAATTTTATAGTAGAACTATATTGTTACAGAAGGAGAACACAATTCTGGTGGTGATGGAAACTTTCATTGCTTACACTAGACCCATTTCTGCCACCACTTTATTCATGAAGGAGGTAATTCAGCTCCATGGTTTGACAAGCTAACAATTATAATTTGTAAGCAGATTCTTCTCTTCAAAGTTCCTCATGTATAGATTCACATATCTGTACAATGTCCATAGAACAATGGCAAGAGAAGATCAAAGAGATGTTGATCTTTACATTTCATAAAGCCAGAAGAGTTATACCACATACAATAACCACTTTCACTCTCACTCTTCCATATATCATTGAGAAATATCACAAAGCTGGCTTCTAGTTTACTGGTACACCTGGGTATCTATAGGTTTCCCAAGAAGGTTTAAAGAATCTATCCCAGTAAGCTAGAGAAAAATACAATGCAATAAACAGCAAGGAAGATTATCTTTTAGAGATCCTATTTGGTTCTCCATCTGATACACCTAATGCAGTGGTCGGCAAACTGCGGCTCACGAGCCACATCCGGTTCTTTTACCCCTTGAGTGTGGCTCTTCCACAAAATACCACGTGCGGGTGCGCACAAACAGTGCGACTGAAACTTTGTGGCCCATGTGCAGAAGTCGGTTTTCTGCCTGGGCGAGTCTATTTTGAAGAAGTACTGTTGATATTTGGCTCTGTTGACTAATGAGTTTGCCTACCACTGACCTAATGTATTAACTGCCAAAACTCTATGACTACTTCCTAGACTTATTCAAGGTCAAGAAAAGCACGAATCCTGTTGTTTTCTGCCTCAAATTATCCCTTTATGTGCAAAGCTATGTTACTTTGTATCACTTTCTGTAAAACTCAGGTGGTCATATCTCCACTTCCACTGCTTGGAACTAAACGACTAGGGGCCACAGTTAAACACTGACAAAGCTCCTTCGAGGGTGATATTATTTTGTTGTAACATCCTCTAATCATCCCCAAGATCATGCCTTTCTGATCATGCCTCCTTCCTCATTTTAGCACCTGATTCACAATCTCCTTTTCAATCAAAATTGTGCCATTGTCTTAGAATTTGGGACCCAGAAGATTACAATATGCTTATGGATGATTTGCCCAATAACTTGGTCTCTCTGTTACTGTAATTGGCATTTTGTAGCCACACTCTGGATCTTGTTATCCCCTAAAGCTGCTCCACCTCTGAACTCACAAAATCACAAATTACACTCGCTGACTGCAACCTCCTATCCTTCCAGAGTGCTCACTTATTTACTTGTCCATTAATTTCACTTGCACTGCAAGTCTATTTTCTCCCTAGCCACCCTGTTGTCTCTTCTCTATTTAGCTTAGGTCTCTGCATATTCTCATATTTGCATGTTCAGCTAAAAACCTGAAACTCTCTTGCACTATTTTCCTTTATAGACACCTGATTAAACCCAAGTCTTGAAAAGAAAAATAAAATAAAGGTATCTTACTGTGTGAATGTTCCATATCTGCTTCAGGGCAACTGGGTGCTGCTGGAGCAAAATCATTAAATGAGGGAAGGAATCTTTCTATGGTTCCCTACTCAGATTCCTCTCTCAGTTTCCACAATAACTATTTCAAACCTTCCCAATCTTCTTATTTTTTATTTTTTATTATTGTTTAAAGTATTACAAATAGTAGTACATACGTCTCCTTTTTTCTCCCATTGACCTTCCCTCGTCCTTCCCTACCTCCCCCGCCACCTGCCCCGGCACATGCCCTCACCTCCCCCCACCCAGTATCTTGCGTCCATTAGTTATGCTTATATGCATGCATACATGTCCATCGGTTGATCTCTTACTTCCCCTCCCCCCAACTCTCCCCAGACTTCCCGCTGTAATTTGACAGTCTGTCCGATGCTTCTCTGCCTCTGTATTTATCTTTTTGTTCATCAGGTTATAATGTTCTTTATTATCCATAAATGAGTGAGATCATATAGTATTTTTCTTTCACTGACTGGCTTATTTCACATAGCATAATGCTCTCTAGCTCTATCCATGCTGCTGCAAATGGTAAGAATTCCGTGTTTTTTTATAGCAGTGTAGTATTCCATTGTGTAGATGTACCATCGTTTTCTAATCCACTCATCTGCTGATGGGCATTTAGGCTGTTTCCAAATCTTAGCTATTGTAAATTGTACTGCTATGAACATAGGGGTGCATACATACTTTCTGATTGGTGTTTCTGGTTTCTTGGGATATATTCCTAGACGTGGGATCACTGGGGTCAAATGGGAGTTTCATTTTTAGTTTTTTGAGGAAACTCCATACTGTTCTCCACAGTGGCTACACCAGTCTGCATTCCCACCAGCAGTGAAGGAGGCTTCCTTTTTCTCCGCATCCTCGCCAGCACTTGTCATTTGAATTTTTTGATGATAGCCATTCTGACAGCTGCGAGGTGGTACCTCATTGTTGTTTTGATTTGCATTTCTTCGATAATTAGTGACTTTGAGCATGTTTTCATATGACTCTTGGCCTTCCTTCTGTCTTCTTCTGAAAATTGTCTATTTAGGTCCTTTGCCCATTTTATGATTGGATTGTTTACCTTCCTTTTGTTAAGTTGTATGAGTGCTTTGTAAATGTTCGACATTAAACCCTTATTGGAGATAACATTGGCAAATATGTTCTCCCATGCAGTGGGCTTTCTTGTTGTTTTGTTGATGGTTTCTTTTGCTGTGCAGGAGCTTTTTATTTTGATGTAGTCCCATTTGTTTGTTTTCTCCTTAGTCTCTCTTGCCCTAGGATCTATATTTCTAAAGATATCGCTACGACATATGTCTGCAATGTTGCTGCCTATGGAGTCTTGAAGGATTTTTATGGTCTCCTGTCTTACATTCAAGTCCTTTAGCCATTTTGAGTTTGTTTTTGTGTATGGTGTAAGTTGGTGATTTAGTTTCATTTTTTTGGCATGTTTCTGACCAAATTTCCCAGCACCATTTATTAAAAAGACTGTTTTGACTCCATTGTATGCTCTTGCCTCCTTTGTCAAATATTAACTGCATATAATGGCTTGGGTCAATTTCTGGGTCCTCTATTCTGTTCCATTGGTCTATATGTCTGTGCTTGTGCCAGTACCAGGCAGTTTTGAGAACTGTGGCTTGGTATTGTGATCTCTCCAACTTTGTTCTTCTTTCTCAGGATTTCTGTGGCTATTCGGGGTCTTTTTTTATTCCAGATGAATTTTTGGAGAGTTTGTTCTATATCTTTGAAATATGCCATTGGTATTTTAATACGTATTGCATTGAATCTATAGACTGCTTTAGGTAGTACGGACATTTTAATGATGTTGATTCCACCAATCCATGAACGTGGTATGTTCTTCCATTTGTTTATGTTTTCCTCTATTTCTTTCTTCAGTGTACTGCAGTTTTCTGAGTATAGGTCTTTTACCTCCTTAGTTAATTTTATTACTAGTTGTCTTAATTTTTTTTTGTGAAATGGTAAATGGGATTGTTTTTTTCATTTCTCTTTCTGTGATTTCATTATTGGTGTATAGAAAGGCCATAGATTCTGGGTATTAATTTTGTATCCTGCCAAATTCATTTATTAGGTCTAGTAGTGTTTTGATGCAGTCTTTGGGGTTTTCTATGTATAGTATCATGTCATCTGCAAATAAGGATAGTTTTACCTCTTCTTTTCCAATTTGAATGCCTTTTATTTATTCTCCTTTTTAAATTAATCTTTATTGTTCAGATTATTACAGTAGTTCCTCTTTTTTCCCCACCATAGCTCCCCTCCACCTGGATCCCACCCCACCCTCTGCCCTTACTGCCCCCACTGTCCTCATCCATAGGTGTACAATATTTGTACAGTCTCTTTCTGCACCCCCACCCACTTTCCCCCGCGAGAATTGTCAGTCCACTGTCTTTCTATGCCCCTGATTCTATTATATTCACCAGTTTATTCTGTTCATCAGATTTTTTATTCACTTGATTTTTAGATTCACTTGTTGATAGATATGTATTTATTGTTCATAATTTTTACCTTTGGCTTTTTCTTCTTCTTCCTCTTCGTAAAGAATACCTTTCAGCATTTCATATAATACTGGTTTGGTGGTGATGAACTCCTTTAGCTTTTTCTTATCTGTGAAGCTCTTTATCTGACCTTCAATTCTGAATGACAGCTTTGCTGGGTAAAGTAATCTTGGATGTAGTAGGTTCTTGCTATTCACCACTTTGAATATTTCTTGTCACTCCCTTCTGGCCTGCATAGTTTCTGTTGAGAAATCAGCTGACAGCCGTATGGGTACTCCCTTGTAGGTAACTAACTGTCTTTCTCTTGCTGCTTTTAAGATTCTCTCTTTGTCTTTTGCTCTTGGCATTTTAATTATGATGTGTCTTGGTGTGGTCCTCTTTGGATTCCTTTTGTTTGGGGTTCTCTGTGCATGCTGGACTTATAAGTCTATTCCTTTCACTAGGTAGGGGAAGTTTTCTGTCCTTATTTCTTCAAATAGGTTTTCAATATCTTGCTCTCTCTCTTCTTCTGGCACCCCCATAATTCGGATATTGGTACACTTGAAGTTGTCCCAAGAGACTCTTTACACTATCTTGATATTTTTGGATTCTTTTTTCTTTTCCGGTTGGGTGTTTTTTACTTCTTCGTATTTCAAATCTTTGATTTGATTCTTGCGATCCTCTAGGCTGCTGTTGGATCTCTGTAAAATATTCTTTATTTCAGTCAGTGTATGCTTAATTTCTAGGTGGTCCTTTTTCATATCCTCAAGGGTCTCACTAGATTTATTGAGAAGCTCACTAAATTTATTGGCAGTTTCTAGAAAATTCTTGGAAAAGCTTATAACTGTGGTTTTGAACTCTATATCCAGTAGCTTGCTTTCCTCCATTTCTCTCATTTGTGACCTGTTTCTTTGTCTCCGCATTTTGGCTGCTTCCCTGTGTTGATAGAGTGGCTTTCTGTGCTAGGTGTCCTATAGGGCCCAGTGGCTCAGCCTCCCCAATTACCTGAGATGGACACTCTTGGTGCACACCTTTGTGGGCTTTGTGCACAGTCTTGTTGTAGTTAAGCCTTGATTGTTGTAGTTATCACTGGGAGGAATTGACCTCCAGGCCAATTGCTGTGAGAATCAGCTGTGTCTACAGTGGGAGAACTTCTGTGCTGGAGACACCCTTAGGGGCAAGACTTGCATCAATGGGGCTTTGGTGCTCACTGAGTCTGCCCCCTGAGTGTGTCCCTTATGAATCTGAGGAGTTGTAATCTGGATGGTCCACTCTGACCACTGGGTACACTGGCTCTTGGATATCTAAGGCGGTGCTAATTTAGTCTCTCCCTGAGGCTACCCAGCAGGAGCTAAGAAAGCTATCTTCAGATTTCTCTTCTGTGTTTGGGGTTTAGAGGTGCCCAGATGAGGCCCAGCTGTGAAGCAATGCATGCTTCTGTGGGGCCTTGGGCCTTCTTTGGGATGTTCTGGGTCTCTCTGACCCAGCTGCAGTTAGCTAGGTAATTTTAGATTGCAAAGGACCAGGGCATTCATATGCAAAAGCCTCTGTGCAAAGCTTGGGTGGGGTGGGGTCTCAGGGCATCAATAGGGTGGAGCAAACAGCTATGGCTGATCCTCAGCCCTGCCCTAAGAGGCCCAGGGTCTCAGTGTCCCACGGTAATCGCTGTAAGCACCTCTGAGAGAAAGCCGCCCTTGAGATCTACTAGATGCCAGACAGTTCAGTTTCTCCCTGTATGAGTCTGAGTCCCCAGAGACTCGCTCGGAACTGGAGTTCACAGCAGTCGAGAGCTTGTGTCTCCCTCCCAATTAGAAAAGACAACTGTGTCCTCAGTTGCCAGCCCTTTCCACGTGTGCCTCCATACCTCTGCACTTTACTTCTGCACCTCCTCTGAGTCTCAGTGTGCTTTTCCCTTTCCTTTTAGTTGTAGACTTTCCACTCAGCCAGCCTTCCTGTGGTTCTGGGTGATGTCTGTTTTGACTTTTAGTTGTAGTTTTGAAGTGTTTGTGCGAGGCAGCAATTTCAGGTATTTACCTATGCCACCATCTTGGTTTCTCCCCAAACCTTTTATTTCTTCTTGTCTGATCACTATGGCTAGTACTTTTAGTACTATATCAAAGATGAGTGGTGAAAGTGGGCATCCCTGTCTTGTTCCTGTTCTCAGGGGAAATAGGTTTAGTTTTTGCTCATTGAATATGATGTTAGCTGTAGGTTTGTCATATAGGGCTTTTATTATGTTGAGGTATGATCCCTCTATTCGCACTTTGCTGAGAGTTTTTATCAAGAAAGGGTGTTAAATTTTGTCAAATGCTTTCCTGCATCAATTGATATGATTATGTGATTTTTGTCTCTCAGTTAGTTTATGTGATGTATCACATTTATTGATTTGTGTATATTGTGCCATCCTTGCATCCCTGGAATAAATCCCACTTGGTCATGGTGTATGATCTTTCTAATGTATTGCTGAATTTGATTTGCTAGAATTTTGTTGAGGATTTTAGCACCTATGGTCACCTGTGATTCCCTTTTTTTGTGGTGTCTTTATCTGGTTTTGGGATGAGGGTAATGCTGGCTTCATAGAAAGAGCTTGGAAGTGTGCTTTCCTCTTGAATTTTTTGGAATAGTCTTAGGAGGATGGGTGTTAGTTCTTCTTTGAATGCTTGGTAAACTTCCCTGTAAAGCCGTCCGGACCAGGCTTTTGTTTGCTGAAGATTTTTGATCGCTGTTTCAATTTCTTCAGTAGTTATCAGCCTATTCAGGTTTTTTTATTCTTCTTGGTTGAGTTTTGGGAGCTTGTATTTTTCTAAGAATATGTACATTTCATCTAGGTTGTCCATTTTGTTGGAATAGAATTGTTCATAGTATTTTTCCATAATCGTTTGTATTTCTGTGGGATCGGTTGTTACTTCACCTCTTTCATTTCTGATTTTGTTTATTTGGGTCCTCTGTGCTTCTTGATGAGCCTGGCTAGAGGTTCATCAATCTTGTTTATCCTTTCAAAGAACCAGCTCTTGCTTTTGTTGATCTTTTGTATTGTTTTTTTGGTCTCTATTGTTTATCTCCACTCTGACCTTTATTATTTCCTTCCTTCTGCTTATGCTGGGCTTTTCTTGTTGCTCTCTTTCTAACTCTTTGAATTGTATGGTTAGTTAATTTATTACCATTGTTTCTTATTTTTTGAGGTAGGCCTGTAGAGCTATGAACATCCCTCTCTGGACTGCTTTCACTATGTCCCATAGATTTTGGATTGTTGTGTTTTCATTGTCGTTTGTTGCCATGATGCTTTTTATTTCTTCTTCGATCTCTTTGGTAACCCAGTCATTGCTTACTAGCATGCTATTTAGCCTCCAGGTGTTTGATTGTTTTTGTTTTTATTGTAGTTGATTTCTAGTTTTATGCTACCCAATCTTCTAAACTCCATCTTCAAAGTCTTATTCTCAGGACATCCTCTGCCTTACTTCATAGAGAAACATAATGTACTTTAGATTGCAGCTTGAGATTTTTTTTGTCACTAAATGGGCCAAATATACCCACCCCATCTTTCCTTTTTTTCTAATACAATTAAAGTACTGCTTCTCCATCTTTCTAAGGTTAATCTCTTGTATGTCTTTATTCTTTGTAAAGAATTTACTTTTATTCTATATTACATACTATATTACATACTTCATGTCAACATTTAAATATACTCACATCATTCCCATTTCAAAAACAAAAGAAAAAACAGTCTTTGATTCATTACAACCTGGCATCGCTTCACTCCACATAAACGGCTCTTCCTATGTTTATCAATGAAGTTCTCTTTAAATCTGATATTTTTAAATCTTTATTTTGCTTGACCTCTTAGAATTTGAAATTTCATGCACTGGGCCACTAGTTGAATAATAAATTACCACAGGTGTGGTGACAGAAACTATCACCCATTTATTATCAAACAGTTCTATAGGCTATAATCCCAGGCACAGTGTGGCTAGAAGATTGTTTGCTAAGGGTGTCAAAGGCCAAATTCAGGGTGTTGACTGAGTTCTTATCCAGAGGCTCTTATGAGAAGCTCCTGAATTAATGAAAAATTTTCAGGCCAGCAGGGGGGCAGTTAGGTGCAATCAGGCCTGCAGGCAGGCAGAGGCAGTTAGGAGTGATCAGGCAGGCAGGAAGAGGGGTTAGGGGTAATCAGGCAGGCAGGTAGGTGAGTGGTTAGGAGCCAGTGGTCCAGAATTGCAAGACCAGCAGTTGGACATCTCCCAAGGGGTTCCAGATTGGACAGGGTGCAGGCCAGGCTGAGGGACCATTCTCCCCCACCCCCCATGCATGAATTTCATACATTAGGCCTCTAATTTTAATATAAATTCTGTAACATCTTACATTTATTTTTTATAGTTCACAAAGACATTTATGAGAATACTAGAGGCCTGATGCACAAAATTTGTGCAAGAGTAGACCTTCCCTACCCCCCTCGCGCCCCCCCCCACCCCCCCCGCTGACAGCACTGCTTCCCTCTGGCCTCCGGCAGGCACCTGGGACCTGGGATTCCCTCGCAGCCCTGGCTTCGTCCAGACGGTCGTCCAGAAGGACGCCCGGAAGGACATCAGTCTAATTAGCATATTACACTTTTATTATTATAGATATTGGAAGTTAGAAAAACTTAAGTTGAAAAATTCTCTATTTATTTTTATATTCTTTTTTAAGTTTGAAGTAACTTACCCCGGTGCATAGTTGCATATGAAAAGTGCTGCATATTTAATACGTCCAACTTCTGAACACGGAGTAACAGCACAACCAACTTTGTAAGACTTGTCCCAAACAAGCTAAAATGAAATTTTCAAGAAAAACATGAAATTTAATTCTAAACAATTATTCTGCCATATTGTAAACAATAATATATTCAATATACATAGAACCTTTAACTAAATAATTTAAAAAATATGAACTATCAATTAGCATGGTTTTAGGGTAGCATTTGCAACACTGTAGTTAGAGAAATACTTTAATAAATTCTACCAGTACATATTCTTAGGATAAAAAGTTTGAGAACCACTGATACAGAATAATACTTTCGAGTCAAAGAAAGGCCCACCAGCTGAATCAATTTTCATCCTCTTATTGAACCTGAGTTCTAGGTTATTGGAAGAGAGGAAGAGGAAAAGAGAGGAGAGATATTTTTGACAGAATAAAAGTTGTAAATAGAAGGGAGAAAAAGAGAGACACTAAGATTAGAGAAAGGGAAAAAAAGCAATAAAAGAATAGAGAGTAATTGAATGCTATTGTCATTTTTCTTTTGTTGAAGAAATTCCATTATAAAAAGATTTTGGGCCTTTCATTTTAAAAAATGAATAAAGGAGCTTGCTCTTATACAAGGAAAATCTGGTATTAAATTGGAATAAAAATATGAGAATAGTTCAAGATATTCCAGAAATTCTCTGTAATGCTTTAATATTTCTAATACTTTCAAGTGACAAAAAAAAGTACTTGTTTTGTTCTGTTAATCTCTGTGGGAGGGAGGGGAACCATTTTTGTTTCTTTTTATCCCAAGCCTTAGTGGTTTTAAAAGCATGGTTAGTAAAGAAATAGAGTGATGCATAAAAAGAATAGAGGATGGAGTGACTGCAACAGTTAAATTAGAGTTAGTCAGGTTAAATGCAGGAAACAGAAATGTCTAAGATACTAGAATTAAAAAGTATAAAATATAGAGGTGTAGGTCAGGGAGTAGAATTTATTATTTTACTGAAAGTATGAAGTTATATTAAGACTAGCTTTGATACAAATAAAATAATGGAGAACCATTATAACTTTCTAGAAGAAGAATAAACAGATCAAACATTTTTTGAAAGATTTATTTGATGAATGAGAAAGACATGAGTTCAACATGAAAAAAATTCCAAGATTTTAAGTTGTACATAAAACATGACATCAGTTTATTGATAGAAAAATAATCATTTTTATTTTATTTATTTTTGTTAATCCTCACCTGAGGATATTTTCCCATTGGTTTTTCAGAGAGAGTAGACAGGAGGGGAAGAGGCAGAGAGGGAGAAACATAAATGTGAAAGAGACATATTGATTGGTTGCCTACTGGGGCCGGGGATAGAGCCTGCAATCGAGGTATGTGCCTTGGCTTGGAATCAAACTCTCGACCCTTCAATCCTTGGACTAACATTCTAACCACTGAGAAACCTGGCTAGGGCAAAAAAAAAAATCATATTTTACATAAGCTTGGAAGTTCATTTAATAAATTATTGATCTCTGATATATTTATTGAAGACCTAAATAATGTCATGTTGTTGTGTTGAGAATAAACAGATGAGAAGATCCCTGCCTTTACTGTAGTATCACATATAAATAATTATTAAACAATGTGATATATGAAATAATAAATATATGTATAGAAAATAAGTAGTTCAGTATTTTGGGGGGATAAAGTATAAGATAGATTATTAGACATGAGGTAGGAAAATAATACTATTAATTTGCATTTAAAAAGTTTTAACCAATTAGTTATATAGTGGTATGTGTACTGATCTGTGCAAAAAATATCATCTTACACTTATGTTTATAGTCAATAATTTAGAAATAATTTTTATTTTCTGGTTTCTTACTTCCTTGTCTAGTGTACATTATTTTTAGAAAAGTACCTTTCATATTTGGGTATGGAGGTTAAATTTCCTATATTTAAAATAATGTTTTAATTGTATGGTTCAAATAATAGAGACAATTACAGACATTTTGAAGATCTAGGACTGATAAGAACTTTGATTCTATTAGACTTAATAATTTACCATTTGTATTTACTTATAAAATTTAAACAATCAATAAAAACTTGATAATAACGCTATTAAGGAATCTATTGAATTAATAATATAAAAATTAGATACCTGCATATATTTAGAACAGTCACCAGAGCAAGTGCCATTTCCAAAATGGTACCTTTCCTTCTCTGCATACCAACTTCTGATAGCAATACTTGCGGTAAATTCATTTTCAGGGCCGACCCACATATTTTCACCAATACCATTAAATTTAGGATGGGCCATTTTTATTTCTTCTAAATGAATATTACGCTCAAACACACATTTTTTCCCCCATGCTCTAGCAGTCCGTGACAAAGCTACATCCCAAGTCTGAAAAAAAATGCAAAAAGCAAAGAAAACAAAATAATTGATGAGTTTGAGTTCTCATAGTAAGATTTAAGGAAAACATTCCTAACTTTATGCTTAAGGATTTTATTTGTGGAATTTCTATAGGGAACTTTTTTTAGATAATCATAAATGAAACAACTATTTTCTGGTACAAAGGACTATGCATATATTAGTAATTAAAAAGTCAGATTGTTAGATGATGCAAATGATTATGATACTCTTACACAGTCTGTTCAGAAGTGTATAATACTCATGTAGTCTCTTCAGAACATATATTTATATTTTTTCAGAATATATATTTTTATCTCATACCTTTTATTCATAGTAATACAATCATCTATATATATATAAAAGTCCAAGTGACCATTACAACCGGACAACAGTCAGGTAGTCATGATGCACACTGACCACCAGGGAGCAGACACTCAACGCAGGAGCTGCCCCCTGGTGGTCAGTGTGCTCCCACAGCAAACCTCCTATGGCTAGCCAACTCCCTTGGTTCCTCCCCCTGGCCTGCCAGCCCGATGGGTCCCAATCGGGACTGGGCAAGACAGCCCTGATTGGCCCCGATCGCCAGCCAGGCTGAGGGACCCCACCTGTGCATGAATTCATGCACCAGGCCTCTAGTATAAAATATTCATTTAAGAACTATTTATTGAGCACTAATTTTATACAAAATATTGTGTTTTGAGGAAATAAAGTCTTACGATATTTCCAAAAATATGAGAAAATTTCACATGATGCTGCACCCTGGCCAGCTATCTAGAAATATCCAAAAATGTGTACTTTTGTTATTATTTAGAGCCTCATTAAGTTCATTGTTAAGGATAAGAACAAATACAATACATAAAGAAAAATCAACAAAATAGTTGTCAAGCCAAAATGCTAAGTACATATGTCTCAGTGTATCTGAAAGTAAGCATTTCTGAAAACTAAGATTTTTTAAGGTTTTCTCAGTTAATTTCATAAATTATACATATATATAATATAAAATATATCATAAAAATAAACAAATCAGGCTTTTAGATTACCCCCCCAACTACTTCCCTCCCCAAAGCTCATTATTGTTTAAAAAATTGCTTTGTATACATTTCTCTACACACACACACACACACACACATTCATATATAAGATACAAGTGGTATTTTAAATGCATATTTTGTGATTTTTTTCCCTTGCACTGTTGTAATAATTCCATACATAATATTATTGGCCTGTGATTTGTAGCTGTCACTTAGAGAGATTGTTCCATATTAACTCAAGTAGATCTACCTAACTTTTGCAATCTCTCCATAGTATTCTATATACTATAGTATTCTATAGCACATAATAAATGTTACCATTCCACTATTAATAATCTTTTAGATTGTTTCTCATTTGAAAACAATGTTTCATGGATCATCTTTTTACTGCCTTATTTTGTATATTGTTCATACATCACATGTTTACTATGTACCAGGCATTATTGTTTGTTTTTAAAAGTATTTTTTATTGATTTCAAAGAGGAAGGGAAAGGGAGAGAAACATCAATGATGGGAGAGAATCATTGATCAGCTGCCTTCTGCACACCCCCTACTGGGGATTGAGCCCACAACCTGGGCATATGCCCTTGACCAGAATTAAACCTGGGACCCTTCAGTCCGCAGGCCGATGCTCTATCCATTGAGTCCAACCAGCTGGGGTGTCACTATTGTTTTTTATGCACTATTTAACTTAGTGTTCAGAATATCCTATGAGGTATGTATTATTATTATTTTTTTGTTTCACAAAGGAAGTAATCAAAACACAGACAAGTATTTTACTTGTAGTCACATAAAACCAATAAATTATGGAGTCTGAATTTAACCCAGAAAGTCTAACTTTCTACTCCAAGTTTGGAAATATTTTACTTTATTCCTTCCCATGACAGTGTGTAAAATAAGTTATGATATTTACAAATTCCTTTGCTCAACCTTGAATAAAATTAGTTGAAAACAGTATCAATGTTTTTTCAATTATGTAATACAGTGTTATCAACTATAGTCACTACCCTTTTACCAACCTCTTCCTATTTTCCCACCCCCAGCCCGTGGAAACTACTTTCTGTTCTCCCAGTCACTTTTTTTTTTTTTTTTTTTAAGATTCCACATATAAGTGATACCAATGCACTTCTTATCTTTGTCGGGCTTATTTCACTTAGCATAATGACCTCAGGGTACATCCAAGTTGTTGTAAATGGCAGGATTTCCTTCTTTATCATGGATGACTAATATTCTATTGTATATATACACAACACCTTCTTTATCCATTCATCCAATGATGGACACTTAGATTGTTTCCCTATCTTGACTATTGTAAATAATACTTAAATGAACATGGCATTACAGTATTCTCTTTGAAATCCTGTTTTCATTTCCTTTGTATATATACCCAGAAGTGGAATTGCTGGATCATATGGCAGCTCTATTTTTAATTACTGAGGAACTGCCATACTGTTATGGCTTTGCTTCAATTATACTTCTGTCACTCATCTGAATTCTTTCTCTCAAGCTGACTGGAGCTGAGCCCTCTCTGACTCAGCCAGATCTCCAGTAACAAAAGGGGAAAAGCTTCATTATATATGGCAATGATTGCTTGGCTATGTCCTGAAAAGCACAGGCAACAAGATACAAAATAGATAAATTAGACTTTATCAGATTTATAAACTTTTGCAAATCAAAGGATACTACCAACACAATGAAAAGGAAACCTATGCAATGAGAGAAAACATTTACAAATCATATATTTGATAAGGGGTTACTATCAAATATAGTAATTTCCTATTTATTTATCTTGTTTTATTTTTAAACAAGAATATATAAAGAATTTCCTCAACTCAACTAACAACAACAAGCCTGATCAAAAATTGAACAAAGGACTTGAATGGACATTTCTCCAAAGAAGACATACAAATGTCTAATAAGTTCAACATAACTATACATTAGGGAAATACAAATCAAAACCATAATGACGCCTATTAAAATGGATATCTATACTAATAAAAGGTAATATGCTAATTAGACCAGACATCTTCCAGACATCCTTCTGGACGTCCTTCCAGACAAAGCCACAGTGGCAGGGGCCGAGGCAGAGGTGGTTAAGGGTAACCAGGCTGGCAAGGGAGAGCAGTTAGGGGCAACCAGGCCAGCAGGGGAGGGCAGTTAGGGGTGACCAGGCAGCAGGTGGAGTGGTTAAGGGTGATCAGGTAGGCAGGCAGGTGAGCAGTTAGGAGCCAGCAGTCCCGGATTGTGGAATCAGGCCTAAACTGGCCATTGGACATCCCCTGAGAGGTCCTGGAATGGAGAGGATGCAGGCCGGGCTGAGGGACCCCTCACCCCATGCATGAATTTCATGCACTGGGCCTCTAGTACATATATAAAACCCAGAAACTAACAAGTGTTGGCAAGAATGTGGAGAAATTACAACCCTCGTGTATTATTGGTGGGAATGTGAAATGGTACAGCCACTATGGGAAACAGAATGGCAGTTCTTCAAAAAAAATTAAACATAGAGTCCTGGTTGGTGTGGCTCATTTGGTTAAGTGTCATCCCATGCACTGAGAGGTGGCCAGTTCAATTCCTAGTTGGGACACATGCTTAGGCTTGGGGCTCAATCCCCAGTAGGGGGTGTTTTTGAGACAGCTGATGCATGTTTCCCTCTCCCTCTCCCTTTCTCTCTCTCTCAAATCAATAAAAACATATTTTAAAAAGATACACAGAATTTCCATATGTTCCAGCAATCCCAGTTCTGGGTATTGCCAATAGAGGTGAAAGCAGGGAATTGAACACATATTTGTACACACACCCATTTTCATAGCATTATTCACAATAGCCACTGGTGAAAGCAACCGGAATGTACATTGACAGATGAATGGATAAACAAACTGTGATATAAATATACAAAGTAAAATATTTAGCCTTAAAAAGATGGAAATTCTGACACATGCTACAACATGAATGAACCTTGAAAATATGCTAAATAAAATAAGTCAGTCACAATGAGAAATACTGTATGATTTCTATATGAAGTATTTTGCATAGTCAAATTCATAGAGACAGAAAGCAGAATAGTTGTAGCCAGAAACTTGGAGAAGCAGGAAATGGCTTAATGGGTACAGAGTTTCAATTGGGGAAGATGAATGCTAGTGATGTTTGCACAACAATGTGAATGAACTTAATGCCACAGAACTGTACAATAAAAGATGGTTAAAATGTTAAATTTTATGTCATGAGTATTTTACAATAAAAGAACTAAATTTTTTAGTTTAATGACAAGGTAGAAGACAAATACCGATGACAACAACATCATGGAAACAGGCAAGGGATTTAGAATTTGTGTTGTAAGATCTTTTTAATATTTGGAAGGAAGTTATAGATGTTAACTTTGGACTTTGTAAACTTATATATATTTTAAAATGCCAAGAATGACCAATAAAAAAAAAGAAAGTGTGATTTCTAAACCTATGAAGAAAAAGTTCTAAGGAGACCATATTATTACAATAAAATATTCTATTTACAGTTAATATTTCCATCCTAGCAAAATTTATGGGAAAATACACACCAACTTTTAGAAAGAGGAGAAGAGTGAAAATTAAGGTTGGAACTTTAAACTGTATCCAATACAATATTACTATTAAAATAATCATATATTAAGATATATATTGCTGGTACACAAGTGCCTGCTACATTATTCTCTATATTTTTCTTTATGTTTTAAATTAATATTTAGAGTTTAGAAATACAAACCCTATAAAAATTGTATTATGTGTTTATTAATTATGAGAAGGCAGGCTAATCATCTAACTTGTAAAAAACCAGAATTAGCCTGGCCAGCATGGCTCAGTGGTTGAGCATCAACCTATAAACCAGGCTATCATGGTTCAATTCCCAGTCAGGGCACATGCCTGGGTTGTGGGCTCAATCTCCAGTGTCCCCATGAAGGAGGCAGCCAGTCAATGATTCTCTTTCATCATTGATGTTTCTATGACTCTCTCCCTCTCCCTTCCTCTCTGAAATAAAAACAACAACAACAACAAAACACAACAAAAATGCCCTAGCTGGTTTGGCTCAGTGGATAGACCATCAAACTACATACTAAAAGGATCCCGGGTTTGACTCCAGTCAAGGGCACATGCCCAAGTTGCAGGCTCGCTCCCCAGTGGGGTGCATGCAGGAGGCAGCCAATCAATGATTCTCTCTCATTATTGATGTTTCTATCTCTTCCTTTCCCTTTCTCTCTGAAATCAATAATAATAACAATAATATATATATATATATATATATATATATATATATATATGTAATCATAAATGGGGGTGCATAGATAAAACTCTCAAAGATCCCCAAATTCTATGATTAAATTCAAAACATAAAAATTGGCTTGGAAATAATTATCTTCAGCAACAGATTAAATTCTAATGTATTTTTATAAAAATATATAAACATAAGTGGAAACACCGAAAATACAAAAGGTAAAGAAAATGAAAAAAGAACTAAAATATGATCACTCAAATTAGCATTTAAAAATTAACATTAATATGAAGTACCATTGTATAATTTATCAGTTTAGCAAGTGACTGACAATTCCCAAGCCAGTGTGGATGTGGTGAAAGCAGAACATTTATACACTGCTGGTATTTGCTTAATTTGGCACAACCATTTAGACTAGCAATTGCTATGTGTCATATAAATTAAAAATATTACATCCATTATTTATGCCATATTTTTGAATTTGTCCAAAGGAACCAATCTAGAAGGAAGAAAAGACTCAAGTCTAGGGAGATAGTCTTTAAAATACATTATAATGTAAATTGGAAGCTTCTAATTGCCTCATAAGAGACTAGTTATTTCAATACATTTTAGTCTTTTTTTTTTCTTTTCTTATTGACTTTTAGAGAGAGAAGAAGGGAGAGGGAGAGAAAGAGAAATATTGATGTGAGAGCACATCAATCGGCTGCCTCCTGCCCACTTTCTCCCAGGAACCAAGCCTGCAACCTTTCCATGCTCCAGATGAAGCCCAACAGAGCTTCACTGGCCAAGGCCATTTTAGTCATTTTCAATGACAACAAGGGAAGAGTTGATACATTAAATAGAAATGGGGAAGGGGAGAGAATGGGAAAGAAGCAAGAAAAAACATTTAATGGAATGAAAAGTAAGGGTTGAACTAGGGCAGGGGTGGGGAACTTCTGACCTGCAGGCTGTATAAGGCCTGAGAAATCTTTTTATCTGACCCTGCCAAAGCTACCACAGGTGGGACTCGAAATTCAATAAATCTAGGAGCTTTTTTTCATAGCAACATAAACGTATATTAAGTGAATCATAATAATAATGTAAATTTTGAGGGAGAAGCAAGGAATGACCATTATAGGATCGATAGGACACATATGATGAGTACATGACAGGACAGACACGTATGCTTCTCGTCTGCTGTCCGTGGCCCATATGCCTGTATTGTGGTGACTCAGAGGACAGTCAGTGCCAGGCTGGCTGAGAGTGTACACGCTGGGAAAGTGTTAACACGCTGTGGTGAAACTATAGCGATCCGGTGATGATGGACCAGATGCAATGAGATAATTCCTAGGGATGTTGATGACTTTGCCTCCAATGACTGACAACGATGTTGTTGACTTTTTGTTGACACAGATGATAAAACCAATCCAACCTTTATCCACACATCCATGATCAACAATCTTGTAAAAACTGATCTCAGATGAAGATTAAAGAAATCACAATACACTGAAAAGACCTCAAGAGTCTTTTTATGAACGTTGGATATGTTCCAAATCCAAGATACAGGATTAGAACAGTGATCAAAGCAAAATGATTGCAGTACGGCAACACACTGGATAGTTAATAAAACTTAAGTGGTGTGACATCCTACAAGTGGTGACTACAAAAAAGAGAAAACTTGATGTGCAGTGTCGATCTTTTTAAGAGAAATGGACAAATGATTTTTTTTGGTTAATCCTCACCTGAGGATATTTTTCCTTTTATTTAATTTTTTTTAAGAGAGTAGAAGGGAGGGGGACAGATACACAGAGACACATCAATTGTTTGCTTCCCACACATGCCCTGATGAGGGCTAGGGATTGAGCCTGCAACCGAGGTATGTACCCCTTGACAGGAATCAAACCTGGGACCCTTCAGTTCATGGGCTGACACTCTATCCACTGGGCCAAACCGGCTAGGACCAAATGATTATTTTTTTGTTGAAGTCAAAGACGAACCTATGTGCCCAGTTTGTGGCGATATGTTAGCAATAATGAAAAAAGCCAACCTGGATCGTCATTATAGCTCAAAACATGCTGTACTCAATGAATTGAGAGGCCAAATGTGTCAGGATAAAATCAATATTCTTCAGTGGAGTTTAGAATCACAACAATCTGCTTTTACTTAAGCCTCCGTATGACAGGGACAATGTTATTCAGATGAATTATGTAGTGAGGGAGCAAGTCGAAAAGAAGCTGAGGCCTCATGTGAGGAAGAGTTTGGTGGCTGCTACAGAACTGTTAGCACCAGACAAATTAAAATTGTTTCAGAGTGTTAGTTTGTCTCAGAGAACCGCCTCCGATGGGATTACTGACAGCAGTAGGTATTGAAAAAACACTGAAGGATTTCCAATTTTTCTCTCTGGCTTGTGACAAGAAGACATAACAAATACTGCCCATTTGGCCATTTTCATTCGTGGGATAACTGCAGAGTTTGACACATGAGAGGAACTGCTGTCCCTGGAAGCCATGCATGGCACTACAAGAGGTGAGCAACTTGAGAGACTTGTTTTAACAATGAAAAAATTTGAGCTAATGTTTGAAAAGTGGCCTTACTACTAACAGAGCTACAGCCATGACTGGCTCACAAAAAGGGTTAATTGCATTTGTCAAGAAAGAACTGAATCATTTCAGTCTCGATCCAAGTGATTTAATTATATGCCACTGCACTGTATACTAAGAGAGTCTCTGTGCAAAGTCATTGAGGCTCAACAATGTGATGTCAAGAGTAGTGTCATGTGTAAATTTTGTCAAAAGCAGAGGGTTTAATAGCGGCCAGGTTAAGGAGTTACTGAATGATCTTGACTGAGTACAATGATCTCGTTTATTGCTGTGAAGTGTGGTGGCTGAGTCGCAGGAACATGCTCATGAGGTTTTATGAACTACAGGATGAAGTCAAGCAGCTCATGGAGATGAAGGGAAAACCTGTCTGGGAACTCAATGGTGGCAAGTGGCTGTGTGATCTAGCGACCATGGTGGATGTTACCAAGTACCTCTCAGAGCTGAATGTCAAGCTGCAGGGCCCCAACCAGCTTCTCAACTCCCTGCTTTCAAACGTGAAATCATTTGAAGCTAAATTAAGGCTTTTGGAAAGTGCAACTCGAAAGGAGCAACACGGTGCATTTCCCCACTCTGGGAGGACACAAGCCTTCTGCAACACTTGAATATGCTGGTGAATGTGGGGAACTCTGAGGCCATTTAATGAAAGATTCAAGGACATGAAAAGAAAACCAATGGACTTGAACATCTTTGCTACATCGGTTCAATGTGGAACCCGCTGATGTGCATGATAACCTACAATACGAAATCATTCAGTTGCCAAGCGATGATGAGCTGAAAGCTAAGTACAACCACCTCCCACACTGCTTGCGTTCTATACAGGTTCCAAAAGCAACGATGGATTTCCCACTCTGAGGAGCCATGCATTGAAATACGCATCTGTGTTTGGAACAACTTTCTGCTGGGAGCAGTTCTTTTCAAAACTTAGCATCACAGAGTCGCCTGCGCTCCAGACAGACCGAGGCAAACCTGGAAAAGCGGTTCGAGTAGCAACATCAATACCAGCTAACACAGTGATGGTGAACCTTTTGAGCTCAGCGTGTCAGCATTTTGAAAAACCCTAACTTAACTCTGGTGCCGTGTCACATGTAGAAATTTTTTGATATTTGCAACCATAGTAAAACAAAGACTTATATTTTTGATATTTATTTTATATATTTAAATGCCATTTAACAAAGAAAAATCAACCAAAAAAATGAGTTTGCGTGTCACCTCTGACACGCGTGTCATAGGTTCGCCATCACTGAGCTAACATCACAAGCCTCACTAAAGAGAAGCAGGTCTAGCCAACAGACCAGGAGTTAATTACATGTTTGGCCAAATAGAGCAGGCTCACTTTTAAGTTTCTAATTTTGTAGGGCCTATGAGAGATGTTATAAATATCCAACTGGCCCCTGGCAGAAAGAAGGGTAAGGTGACTGAGATGTTCCCTTGGGTGGATACTGGAGAAAACACATCTCACAATAATTAAGGTAAGTGGTATTTTTTTTTTAATTGATGTAAAAACATCCTTGATGAAAAAAAAAATCACTATTTTAAATAAAAACAAGATCTGGCTTTTCATTTGCATCATCCTGAGAGTGCCTCACTAGCCTCGCCCTAATTCAGTGATTCTCAACCTTCTGGCCCTTTAAATACAGTTCCTCGTGTTGTGACCCAACCATAAAATTATTTTCGTTGCTACTTCATAACTGTAATGTTGCTACTGTTATGAATCGTGATGTAAATATCTGATATGCAGGATGGTCTTAGGCGACCCCTGTGAAAGGGTCGTTCGACCGCCAAAGGGGTCGCGACCCACAGGTTGAGAACCACTGCGCCTAATTGAAGACAAGGATCCTGTTGTTTAAATTGATAGTCTCCATCGATGTTTTTGCAGATTTTTAAATAAAAAAATAAATAAAGTGCACTGAACCGTCATTTCTTCGAATGGAAACCTCCTTAAATTGTACACCTCAGATGAGTGCCTCTACTCACCCTAGTCCCAGCCCTATGTAAAATCTTGGTAACAAATGTGTTAAGAAGACAGTGGTTTGTATTTCTTCAGTGAATAAACTTTACGCACATATATTTTTAAGCCCAAACGGAAAGTGCGGCTCCCCACACTCCTTAACCCTCAGAGCAGTGGCCCAGACTTTGCGAGGCCCCGGGGTGCGTGGTCAGGGCAAGGTTGTCAGAGGTTCAGGCAACCGCCTCGGGGCCTCACCATGAAGCGCAAGTTAGCCCCTGGGGGCTTGACCTTGCCTCGGAGTTCATTGTGGAGGTTCACGTACTCATTGATAAAGTTCACGTCCTCTTCGTGCGGCAGTAAACCCGCGCACAGGCCGGACGTCAGTAGTAGCCAGAGCTCACAGAGCCACAGTGTCACATCGGCCCCTCGCGTTAGGGGGAGCCATGGGACGTACCAGTCCTGTGCAAAGGGCCTCAGAGCCACCATGGTCCACCTGCCGGCCGCAGACCGGCCAGTGCGCATGCGCTGGCCCGCCCCATGACCTGCCAATCCAGCTGGCCACGCGGACAAGGTTGGCCCCGCCCCACAGACAAGGTTGGCCCCGCCCCCGAAGACAAGGTTGGTCCCGCCCCTTGAGGGGAAGCCCTGCTCATGTGAATGGTGGGTGAAGGTCTCCCCAGCTGTTGGCCCGCAGAACTCAGGGAGGCTGGACTCAAATGGGTGCAGGCTCTTCACTAAACTAGTTAATGCAGCTGGATATTATCCAGAGTTGATTTGCGGCGACAAATGATGTGTCAGCGTTTATTAATAAGCCCTCTGTACAGTAAATGCCAATTGCCGAATCATTAACACGCCTGAGAAACCTTCTAATTATGCCAGGGTAAATAATCATTCTTCTGTGATATTGATGAAGATTATCCCCCCCTCCCCCATGCTTACCTGTTGACCTGGGAATTTAATGCAGAACATGCTCCTTATTTTCCTCGTAGACTGAAAAATATCCTCTTTAAGGTGGACTTCACTGAGATTTTCTCTCAGTGTTTTGCGGGAAATAACAAAATAAATGGAAGATTGGAAGCTCAACATGTAGGGGTTAAACTAAGGATCATAAAATTATCATAAGCTTGAAATATTTCCATATTTTTCTCTTACCGGAATTTTATAGGCAGCCTGAAATATCAATAACAATCTTCTCTGACAAAAATGTCCAGTTCATAGTAAGAATTTATTTTTGTTTTAATTTCTCCTTCAGACAACAACTACTAGTGTCCTACCAGATTTTGGCCTGTGCTTTTTACAAACAATTTGCTCTAGAAAACTTACTTTGAAGGATATAAGTTCTAGGCACAAAATAAAAGCACACATTTGTTTGGGGGTTTCAGTTGCACCCTTCTATATAATAAACGGGTAATATGCAAATTGACCAAACAGCAGAACAACCAGAATGCCTGCAGACCCTCGCCCCAGCCAGCCCACCCCTGATGGCCCCCATCAGGCAGGCCAGCTGAACCCCACCAGTGCAGGATGCTTGATAGAATTTAGGAGATATTCAAAATCATTGACACTGGGACAGAATTTTGCCACAAAGAAAGCATTGTAACCGGTTGGTCAAAATATCTAAAAAGAAATGTGCTTTTAAAAATTATCTATGGTGTACACCAAGCATGTCAAACTCACGACCTTCAGGCTGCATGCAGCCTACAACAAATATTTTTGCAGCCCAGCCAATATAACGGTAAGTAAGAAATGTTTTAATAAAATTTCATAACTTAATTTTTACCATATCATGTTATACATAATTATTAATAATGAACTACAACGTTCTCTAATGACTGATTACTATAATCATGTTGCATTTATTTCCCTTAGGTACATTACACACAGGCACACCATTTCTCTCCACTAATACTAGCAGCGAATATTTTAGCAGGTGATGGCCATGTCATTAGTCTTGGACTGACTTGTTTGGTGTGCACAACAGGAAATATTTTGCTTTTGGAGAACAGGAAAAATAGGTTTAGCCCTTACCTGTTTGGCTCAGTGGATGGAGCGTCGACCTGCGGACTCAAGGGTCCCGGGTTCAATTCTGGTCAAGGACATGTACCTTGGTTGCGGGCACGTCCCCAGTGGGGGGTGTGCAGGAGGCAGCTGATCTGTGTTTCTCTCTCATCGATGTTTCTAATTCTCTATCCCTCTCCCTTCCTCTCTGTGAAAAATCAATAAAATATATATTTTTTTTAAAAAAGAAAAAGAAAGAAAAATAGGTTTATTTGCGTTATGCTTATTAATTTGTGTAGTTATTCAGTGTCTGGTAAGTTAATGTTCAAGAAAAAATATTAATTTTTATTAAAATGTTCTATTATTTTATGTTAACAAACATTTATTTTAGTCCTTTGTATTCAGCATGTCTCTATAGAAATAAACCTATGTTTCTATGAAAATTGAAGCTTTTGTTTGTATGCAGCCCACATAAACTTAAACCTGGTTCATTTGGCCTGTGTTAGCCTGTGAGTTTGACATGCTTGGTGTACACAATTGAAAGCAATAGGCCTCAGAAGATAGTTTCATTCAGGCCGTCAGTCATTTAGTAACTATTTATTACCAGGCAGTGTGTTATGGGGTTGACAAGGATTGGTGGACAAGACACAGACTCTGCTTCCAAGTAGCTTACAATTTAGAAAACTAGCAACTCGGTAACTTTATACCCTGTGAAAAAGACCAAGTCTTTCTGGAGAGTATGATGTCAAGAAAGTAAAGAACACAGGTAAGTGAAACGAAGGAAAAGGCACATAATACATATGCCAGGAGAGCAAAAACTGCTAAGAGTATTTTACTGATCAGAGCCTATTTCGGGGGTTAAAATGGCAAGTGCTGAAATATGGAATTCCTTTATGATGCTGATACTGTTATTAGATTATGAAAATTGCTATAGTAAAGCATGAGATAAACAAAATAATGCAATCATAGATTGCTAAGAAATTTAGGCAGTTTTACTAGTTCCATGTTTTAGACATATTCTATGACACATCATTGACAGGTGATCATTATAACCCCTGCTTAAATAATTCCACTCACAAAGAAGTCACCATTTCTCAGGTAGCCCATTCTATTGCTAGACACCCCACTCAACAAGTATTTCTTTAGGACCTCCTGTGTGTCAGAGCGACAAATGCTGAGCAAGTTAGACATATCTATCCACATGAAGCTTTTAGTTAAAGGTGTTACAGACAAATCAAACTATTCTAATACCATGTTTATTTCAAAATATCCTGGCTATGTGTCAGGAGCTATTTTATTTTATTGTGGTAAAATAGACATAACAAAATTTACAATTTTAATCATAATTTAGTATAAAATTCAGTGGCAGTTACATTTACAGTGCTGTATAACCATCACCACTATCCTACGCTATTTTAAATGCTTGTCTACTCATTTAAAAAATAAAATAATCCTTAAGATACAGATATTACTATGTTCATTTTAAAGATGGAAAAGTGAGAAAAAGTGGGAAGATGAACTTTACTTCATTAAACTATAAATAAAGGATAACTGAGAAAGATATTTGGTACATAAATGTCAAAGGATTAAAATACTGATGTTTCATTAACGCACATTTAAGAATAATTTAAAATTCCTGAGAAAATGAGCAGCACCATTAGAAAAATGAATGAAGGAGGTGAACAGGGACCAAAAAAGAAACAGAAAACAAAAACCTAAAATAATGTGGTGGAAGGTGGTCTCAGGAACTAACCAACAGTTTGCTTCTATCCCAAAGTCAAAACCATGAAATGGAGTATAAATCTGGGAATAGTAATATGAAATCTTGTCTCCTAAATTTACATTACTCTTATATTCTTGAGGTCAATATTTATTTAGTATGGTAATATGTATGCAATGACTTCTAGAAATCTTCCCTGAAAGGACAACATTTCCCCAGACTACCTTAATAACTCTCAAAAAATATATTTGTAAATCTGAGTGCAGTTTATGAAAATACATTTAAGTCTACAAATAAAGAAATAAAAATTAATATAATTTACCTCACACACTTATTGAGAGGATTATATAAATTATATGTAAAGCATTTAGTTGCTTGGAACATTGAAAATATTATTTAACTTTGGGTATTATTAAATTAAAACTATTAATAAGTACTACCTCATTTTCATTTATTTTGATGAGAACTAAAATAAATTTTTAACACTTAGCACTTTGCCAGACATATTATTATACATTCTTAATATATACTTGTTGAATTATGATAATCAGTGTGTTCTCACTAGCTACAAGGCACAAATCCATGGTGTGCAACTCCAGTTGAGAACCTGATGATTTTTACTAGGGGTGCATAGCTTTCCTGAGGGAGCATCTGCCCCCTGGTGGTCAGTGGACATCATAGCAACTGGTCGACCGTCTGCCTCCTGGTGGTCAGTGCACATCATAGCGAGTGGTTGAGCGGCCTTAGCATATCATTAGCATATTACGCTTTGATTGGTTGAATGGACAACCGGACACTTAGCATATTAGGCTTTTATTATATAGGATAATAAAAGGCTAATAATCAAATCGTCCCTTCAACTGGGAGTTTGATAAGAGTTAGACCAGGAGCTGAGCCAGTCAGCCGTCAGCAGCCCTTACCCCTGGCCAGCCTGGCCCGATGGGCCCCGATCAGGGTGGGCCGGCCGGACTCCACCCATCCACAAATTTGTACACCTTGCCTCTAGTTAAGAATAAGATCTGTTTAGAGTAAAATAATTGCAAGTGATACCAGGCCTCTTAAGATACCCAGTCAAGAGTCTATGGTTATGATCACAGGAAGTAGAAAAGACATCTCCTTGGTTCAGATTTTCTCTTATTGCCAATGAAGGGAAATTCCACTAGTAAGTCAGAGGCCCTCCTCCTACCCAGCCTCTGCTCACAGGTTAAGTATAGAGAGAACACTCTTCAAATAGATATTCTATTTTCTGAGACCTGTCACTACTGTAACAGGGAATAAAGCTTTATACCAGCCTGACTAACCATGAGATAGAAGTAGAATAAAATGTACTAACAAACTGATAAAAGCTATGAACATACTGACAGTTTCCTTATAAGCGTATTGCAGGCATGAGCAGTTCTAGTTCCTGCTTATACAAAAAACGGCCTTGACCACAACTTTGGTTGATGTGGATCACCCAACTGCAGGAATTTGGCTAGCACTGATCAGTTCCATATGCTAACATTAACAATCCATATTGGGACCAGCAAGTACACTGCCTGCTTGTCCACAGCCCCTCCTCCTGATCTCTTTGTTCTGCTTTCCCTCTCATTCCCTATAAAAACCCTTGCCTACATTGAGATTCTAAGATGGGTTTTGGACAAGAGTCTCCCATCTTCTTGAGATGTCGGCACTTGAATAAACTTCTTTCCTTTTGTTACTACCATCTGTCTCACAAGTTTGGTTTTCGTGGTGGCAGGCAGTCAAACCTTGGTTCTGATTACACTACTAGCACGTTCCTGTAGCAGTGTCAATTTAATACTCTGACAAATATTTCTTCAAAATCAGAGGATATAATTTTGTAAACATTTATTTTTCATGTGGCCTGTAGAATTTCAATTAATCTGATTAAAGGAATTTATATGTGTTTGGATGAATAAGGAGTCTGAAGAAGTAAGGGAGTAATTATATAAAAAATCAGAGGATATTTTAATTATTAATGAAAAATTTTAATTAAAAATCTATGAAAACAATGCAACAGTTAGAAAAGAATACTCCATAAATGTCAATTTACCTGTAGCCTATTTAAAAGTACAAGTTGAGGGGTAATTATGAATTAAAATCTTAATGACATAATAAACAAATAGCAATAGTTTACTAAAATGATAATGACTCCATATAGATGATACCAAATAGCAGTGTGATGGTTAATTTTACATGTCCATATGGGTAGACTATGTTTGCTAGTGTTTGGTCAAAAACTAGTTTAGATGTTGCTATAATGTGAGTGGCTCCGTCCAATCAGTTAAGAGTAAAGGCAGAGATTCCCTGAGAATTAGTGCCTTCAGACCACAAAATAGGGATTCTGTCTTATTTTCCAGGTTTTAGACTCAAGACTATAACACCAACTCTTTTTTTAAAATTTTTTTATTGATTAAGTTATTACATATGTGTCCTTATCCCCACATTATCCCTCATACCCCCCATTCATGCCCTCACCCCCCTTGTCATCTGTGTCCATTGATTAGGCCTATATGCTTGCATATACGTCCTTTGGTTGATCTCTCCCTCTTACCCCCAACTTCCCTTACCTTCCCTCTGAGGTTTGACAGTCTGATCAATGCTTCTCTGTCTCTGGATCTGTTTTTGTATAGTAGCAACTCTTACATGAGTCTCCATCCTGCCATCCTGCCCTACAGATTCCAGACTTGCTAGGTGCCACATCATGTAAGCCAATTTCTTTTCTTTTTTAAATATATTTTATTGATTTTAGAGAGGAAGGGAGAGGGAGAGAGCAGTAGAAAGGTCAATGATGAGAGAGAATCATTGATTGGCTGCCTTCCGCATGCCCCCTACTGGGGATCAAGCCCACAACCCAGGCATATGCCCTTGGCCGGAATCAAACCTGGGACCCTTCAGTCCACAGGCTGATGCTCTATCCATTGAGCCAAACCAGCTAGGGTGTAAGCCAATTTCTTAAAATCTCTTTCCCCTTTCTCTCTTTCACTTTTTATCTCTCTCTTACAATCTCCCCATTGTTGGTTTTCTGGAGAACCCTAATACAGGAAGACTTGAAATGCAAAAATCACTTGGTTTCATTTTTTAAAATACATATTTTTATTGATTTCAGAGCTGAAGGGGGAGAGAGAGAGAGAGAGAGAGAGAGATAGAGAGAGAGATCAACGATGAGAGAGCTAATTATCCATCAGCTGCCTCCTGCATGCCCCACACTGGGGATAGAGCTTGCAACCCCAGCATGTGCCCTCACCGGGAATCCAACCATGATCTCCTGGTTCATTGGTCTACATTCAACCACTGAGCCATGCCAGCCCGGCGGTTTCATTTTTAAAAAATATTTTTATATGTTTTTATTGATTTCAGAGAAAGAAAGGAAGAGAGATAGAGATAGAAACTTCAATGATGAAAATCATTGATTGGCTACCTGCTGCACGCCCCCTACTGGGGACCAAGCCCTAAACCTGAGCATGTGCACTGGTTCAGGGGTCGATGCTCAATCACTGAGCAATATTGGCCCGGCCACTTGGTTTCATTTTTAAGAATAGCATCAATCACCCAGAAATGTGGAAATTCTTAGGTATTTGGTAATGTTTATCAAATAACTCTCAAAATAAGGGGGGGGGGGGACATCTGTAATACTCTCAAAGATATAAAGTAAAATATGACATCTTAAAAATGCATTTAAAAATAGTTTTTAATATTTATAGCTGAGGGAAGTTGGTGGTTGTTTTGGTTGAGAAGGAAAACATCTAGATAATTTAGTCCAGAGTAGTCAGCTACTCAATATAAATGATTTTTAAAACTGTATTAATGGAATAATCTTTTTTTTTGTCTTCAGAGAAAATTCCAGAATTGAGTAATTCCTTGGTTTGTAGAGATGTTTTAACTATACTACAGATACTTTTGTATAGGGTTTTAAAAGGTATACTATCTGCATTTGCTATCTCTTAAAAGAGTGATTTTAATTTTCAGAACACACTTTTACTTATCAAAGTTTTAAAATTTAATTGATTTCCCTTTTGTTATTCTGTTCTCATTAATTATTACAAATATTATGACAATAATATAACATGACATGCTATCAGATACTTACCTTAATAATATTTTGTTTTAATAATGTTGATGGTATTCTTAAAGGAAACTACTGGCATATAAGAAAAAATATCTGATATCCTCAATGTTTAGTTCTTTAGATCTACTGCAGTTAAAATGAAATTTCTAAAGTAGAGAATGAAAATATTAATACATATAAAATTATAATTAAATAAAAACCCAAATCCCTGAGCCCTGGCCGATGGCTCAGTTGGTTAAAACATTGTCCCATACACTGAAAGGTTGTGGGATCAATTCCAGGTCAGAGCACACACCTAGGTTGCAGGTTTGGTCCCTGGTCAAGGCTCATATGGAAGGCAACCAGTCCATGTTTCTTACATTGATGTTGCTCTCTCTCCATCTCCCTTCCTCTCTCTGAGATCAATAAAAAAAAAAGCATATTTAAGAAAATATCACCAAATAGATTTCTAAAGTAGTTGCAATTAACACTGACACCAGTAGCAGTAAGAGGGTGTTAGTTGCACTATATATTTACTCCTGCTTGGTATCGTCTACATATTTTATTTTAGTTTTTACAGGGATGTATTAGTACTTTTAATTTACATTTCACTGGAGAATAATGAACTGTAGCATTTTTGCGTATGTACTAGTATATTTGCCATCTAAACACACTTGTATATGAAAGTTCCCTTCAAATCTATTGGGTTATCTTTTTCATATTGGCTGTGGAACTTCTTTATATTTCTAGTTACAGTCCCTTTTCAGTTGTATTTGTTGAACAAATATTTTTCTACTCTGGGGTTGGCTTTACATTCTATAATCAGTATTTCTTAATTTCAGTCTGGAACAGTTTGGCATTCTTTCTGTTTGTTGTTAGTATCTTTTGCATCTTCTTTTAAAAAACATACTTTTTTATTCATTTCTGAGAGAGAGAGAGAGAGAGAGAGAGAGAGAAAGAAAGAAACATCGTTGTGAGAGAGAAACATCTATTTGCTGCCTCCTGTACAACCCTACAGGAGATTGAGCCTGCACCCGGAAATGTGCCTTGGTTGGGAATCAAACCAGTGACCTCTCAATCCATGGGACGATGTTCAACCAACTGAGCCACACATCAGGGAAGGGCACCACCAGGTCAGGGCATATTACCTAGTTTGGGTGTTTGATCCATGGTTGGGATTCATATGGGAGACAACTAATGTTTCTCACATTGATGTTTCTCTCTCTCTCTCTCTCTTTCTTGCTTCCTCTCTCTCTCTCTCTCTTTCTTGCTTCCTCTCTCTCTCTCTCTCTCAAATCAATAAATATCCTTAGGTGAAGATTTAAAAAAATACAACCCGAGATACTTTTTTTACTATTACCCTTTTATACTGCAATGTTGTACATCTCTTGAATTAAAAACAGACATTAAATTTAGATAACAGACAAGAGTGTAGACATTTTAATAATTAAAATGATAAGGCTTACATTTAGGATAGACTATTTTTTATTGTCATGCGTGAGAATTTCTCTTATACATAAATAAAAATTAAAACATTCTCAGAAGAATACAAACTATGTACAATAGATTACATGCTGTCCACTGTGGCGCTTTCCCCTGTGGATTCCAATTTGGATATTCTGCCAATAAAACGCAACAGTTAAGAGCTCAATTTAGTTTCAAGGGACCAAAGTAATTAAATCAATATTCAGTTTTATACATACTGATAAGCTTTTCACGTTCTTCATTTTCTAAAATAGAAAAAAATTAAAGGTATTTAATTTTTGGTATAAAGTTATTTACTTTTTGGCTTTTGGAATAACTTAATCAACTTAAGAAACAAAATTTGACTTTTTAACTTAAAAAAAACCAAAAGCTTCCTCTCCAAATCCCATTATATTTAAAAATCCATACAATGCTCCCTGCCAACAATGTCATTTTCACAAATATTTCTAGAATGCCTTTTGCATTGAAGGCACAAAAGCCAAACAGACAAAACTATATCACTTTATATTTGGTATTCTGTCATTCCCGTTTAAAAATCTCTGAAAAAGGGAGTCCTTTATGTAGTGTTTTGGTTACCCATAGCCTTTTATCAAATATCTGACTCATTTCTGCACTGGCCCTTGTTCCAAATTTTGCTCTATGTCTCTCACCCTTCAAATTATTCTTCTCTGTTTACCATTCTATCAGCAATCTGCAATTTGTTAGGAATTCATGTTATTTATTTATTTATTCATTGATTTTTTTTGAGTGCCTGCTGTGTATTGAGCATGATTCCAGTCTTTGAATATAATGGTTATCAGAACAAAAGTAAAGTTCTTCTCCTTAGAGAAAAATAAAAAAATCTGAAATCAATTTAAAAATAAACTAAGTAAATAAAAATGAGTAAAAACGATAATTTCAGACAGTGATTTGTATTATGAAAAAATAAACTGACTCAAAAGATAGAAAATAATGAGGAACTTAAATAGCTAAAATGTATTGAGAACTTTATTTTGCACTCAAATCACTTTGCGTGATTCTTAGTAGTAAATGCTCTTAATCACCTCAGTAAAGCCACCTCACTGCAAAGCCTATACATTTGTTAAACTATATGTACTGTCTCTCAAAAAGGAATTCAACAAAACTAAAAGTTGGCTTTCATAGAACTAATCAACAAAGAAAAAAAATCAAAATTCATAGGACTTATGTAATTGGAACATAACAGAGCAGTGATAAAAATATGAGAAGTTCATTAAAACTTGCTATAAAACATACATTTGCTAATTTTGTTCTCAAACCTTAATAACACATAATATTACAAGAAATTAAACCAGTTATTTGAAATTTACAAACACACACAACCCAGAACAAAATGGTTTTACAGAAAACTCCCAAACATGGGGAAAAAAATCATCAGAATCTTATACAAATTGTAATCAAAATATAAAAAGAAGTAATACTCCCAACTTTCAGCTTCTTTTATGAGGCTACTTCAACTTTGAAGTTGAAAACATATGAGAAATGAGGAAGGAAAATTTCAGGCCAATGATAATTCTAAAATTAAATTGAAAAACTGTCAGTAAAATGTTACCAAAAATCAAGCCACTGCTTGGTCAGTGCTGCTCAGTGGTTGAGCATTGAACCATGAAACAGGAGGTCATGGGCATTGTGGGCTCAATCCCCAGTAGGGGGTGTGCAAGAGACGCACGGATTGATGATTCTCTCTCATCATTGATGTTTTGATCTCTCACTCTTCCTTCCTCTCTCTGAAATAAATTAAAAAAAACATTTTTGAAGAAAAATAAGAAATCAAGTCATCTCTAAAAGAAACCTCATGACCAATTTGAATTTCTTATGAGAATCAAAGAAGAGTTTAAAATTGGATTTTCAGGCCATAACTTAACTAGCAGAACCTACATGAAAATGTAAATCTCATTGGTTAAGTTATATTCATTAGATATATGTACAGCTTTTTTTTTGTATGTCAATCATATCTCAGTAAAGTGGTTTAAAAAATAACAACAAAGGAAACAATAAATAAACAAAATTGAAAGAGGAAACAGAATGTGATAAAATATTTAAAAAATTAAAAACCACCCTGTATCTATCTCTTTGCAATAACTTTAAAAAATGAGTGATGTGGACCATTTTTTTTAAAATATATTTATTCAAAGAGAAGTTCAGAGCACAAATCAATTTTTAAAAATTAAACTTACAAAGTAATACTTCTAAAACAGTTTCCAAAAAGAAAAAAAGAAAGAAATCCTTTGATAAAGCTTACAACATTAAAGAAAAAAACTGGGGCTAATTTCAAGAGATCAGAAAATATCTGGTAAAATTAAACATTCATTCAAGATAAAAGGCCATGGCAAACTAAGGAAAGAGAAAACTACCATAACCAGGCCATTAGGACTAATAAAAACACTCTAAAGCAAAAATACATAATGTTGAAATATTGTCCTTAAAGTCCTGGACAAAAGAATAGTCTCCACTATTGTAACTTATGTCCAACATTGCACAGGAAGATTCACTGACTATTAATATTAGTAAAATAAATAACTGATGTAAAAGTTAGATGACAGACTATTTTTTATAGAGAACATTAAAAATATACAAGAGCAATAACAAACTATTAATAAGAGAATTATGTAAGATTCCTGGATAGTAGACTAAAATAAAAGTAATTTATATTTCTATTAATTAGCAAAAATCAATTAGAAAATATAATTTTAATATGCCATTTTAAAGCAACAAATACATGTTACTAAGGAATCTAACTTGATGTGCAAGGCCTTTACTGAGAAAAGTTTAAAACTTAACTGAAAGATGTTTAAAGACACAAATAATCTTTATTAATATAGTCAATGCTATAAAGACGTTAATCCTTCTTAAATTTACCTATAAACTCAATGTAATGCCAACCACATTTCAAGGTCTTCTACGGAATCGATGAGCTTATCATAACATTAATTTTCAAGAGTAAAAGGCCAAGAATAACAAGATAATT
The DNA here is from genome assembly GCF_028538775.1 of Myotis yumanensis. Lineage (NCBI taxonomy): Eukaryota > Metazoa > Chordata > Mammalia > Chiroptera > Vespertilionidae > Myotis > Myotis yumanensis. Next base: position 142,384,234 of record NW_027223754.1, read on the forward strand.
TCCAAATAGTTGGAAAAGGAACAAGTTGGAGAACACCTCCTAGCTGGTCTCAAAGTTTATTGAGCCTTTGCAGTTTGTGCAGTGCTGTACTGGAGACCATTGTCAATACCCGCTTAAGTCTCAGCAATGTAGTCCTTTGGGACAAAAGCTGTCATCAATCACAGCTAGAAAATCCAAATAAAATACAACAAAACAGTGTTTAAGAGCATCAGAGATTCAAAGAAACAAAGACTAGAGCAGTGATGGCGAACCTTTTGAGCTCAGCGTGTCAGCATTTTGAAAAACCCTAACTTAACTCTGGTGCCATGTCACATATAGAAATTTTTGATATTTGCAGCCATAGTAAAACAAAGACTTATATTTTTGATATTTATTTTATATATTTAAATGCCATTTAACAAAGAAAAATCAACCAAAAAAATGAGTTCACATGTCACCTCTGACATGCGTGTCATAGGTTCGCCATCACTGGACTAGAGGGTGAAGATTTCAGAGCAGGAGATCCATTGAGAGGTGGGCTGATGTTATGAATGTTGGTTTTTCTCTGGGCCATTTTCTGATTGGTCCAGGTCAAGGGCTAAACATATGGGCTTTCCTCTGGCTAAGGCTGATATATGGGGAAAGGAGAAACCAGCTGAGCTTTTGTGGGTCTTGTGAGGCTAGAGAGAGAAAAATGGAGCATTGAGTAGGTCAGGGTTCAGGGGAGTGGTAGAAGTGGAGGACATTAGCCCAATGGATATCCATGTTTTACTCAAGCTATTTTAATTTTGAAGCTGGGAGGGCAGGAGGCCAAATCTTTAGGCTGAAAGCCCTAAAATAAAAGCAGATATTTTAGTAATTGCAGTGTGCTAAAACAATTAAATATTGGAGTTTAATAACCACCAGGGAAAGGCAGCAGTGAACACCTCAGCATCTCAGTGAAAAGCCCTAGAAATCTACACCCTTGGAACAGGGTTCAACAGAGGTTGACCAAGCTTTACCTATATTCTAGCCCAGCTTTCACTAAATTGTGTTTGGATTCAGTGAAACATCCCCATGTCCACCTGTTCAGCAGAGGCAAAGGTACAACTTTCTGCAGTTTTTTTAAAAAACATATGCTAGGTGTTTAATTAAAAGCTTATTAATCATACCAAGTGTCTCTGCAATGTATTCTTGTGTAATAGATTTCCAAATGCAGCAGTAACAATTTATTATTATTTCCCACATACATATTTCATGGAAAGTTGGGTGTCTCTTCACAAAGTTAACATACCTAGATAATCTTTAGGAATCTTTGTGGAATTACTAAGTCCTCTTTCCTTTCCAAAGGTAATGCATTCCGGACTCCAAGTATGGATTAGTTTTGCCTGATTTTAAACTTTATGTAAATGAAATCATTTAATATGCTTTCTTTTTTGTGTGTCTCTTATTTTGTATCATTGCAGCTTAAAATATATATATATATATATATATATATATATATATATATATATATATATATATTGATTTCAGAGAGAAAGGGAGAGGGAGAGAGAGAGATAGAAACATCAATGTTGAGAGAGAATCATTGATTGGCTGCCTTCTGCATGCCCCCACTGGGGATTGAGCCCACAACTCCAGCATGTGTCCTTGATAGGAATCTAACCTGGGACCCTTCAGTCCACTGAGCCAAACCATCTAGGGCACAACTTTTTCTTTTCTCTTTAAAAAATTTTTTAAAATTGATTTCAGAGAGGAAGGGAGAGGGAGAGAGAGATGGAAACATTAATGATGAGAGAATCATTCATCAGTTGCCTTCTGCTTGCCCCCCACTGGAGATGGAGCATGCAACCTGTGTATGAGCCCTGACAGGGAATTGAACCATGACATCTTGGTTCATAAGTTGACGCTCTACCACTGAGCCATGCTGGCCGGGCAACTTTTTCTTTCTTTCTTTTTCTTTTCTTTTTTTTTTTTTTTTTAACCATTTCCAAATCATCTACCCCCTTCATCTATTTCATTCTATCTTCAATCAAATAATTTATACACTTAACCTAAAAAATATCTTTGTTCTGAGGACCAATGAACTTCTGGAAGTGAAACACTAGTTTTAAATCATAATTAGTTTGCACATTAATTAATGTGTTACTCCTGAGTGAGTCACTATTTTAATAATAACTAATAAAAGGAGAATGGAGGCAAATGCCAATAAAATTTCAACTAGTAGTTCTTTGTTATAGCAGCAAATATCTACTATGTAGCAGCACACTGGATCACAGTTATACCTCACTCCCACCTGTCCTTTAGCCTCAGAGGGAAAATAATCAGTGAAGAAGGGAGGGATTATCTGAGTTTAAGTATGATTTATGACAAATGAGTTATATCATCAGAGAGCAGCAATCAAATCTTCATAAATTCTGTATAAACTTGAGGAGAGCTAAATTTGAAAATATAATGAATTTATGGAAACTTTTCTCTCCAAATAGGAAATTACAATTTACTTTTTTCATTTTGCTTACTGCAGAGGCTGTTTTCACAAATGTCTTCTTTTCCACACATAGAGCAGGATGCTCCTTCAGTGTAAGGGCGGGCCCCTGCATAATTTCCTCTGTAAAAAAGGGAAATATTGGGTAGCCAAATGGCTATTTACTCTTCTAATTTACTTATTTTTTTGGTTGCTCATTAAGCATGAATGTTGAAAGGAAAATGACTTTTGTCCCAATTTTATGCTAATCTATAATAATAAAAGCGTTAATATGCTAATTAGACTGGACAGCCAAACGACCTTCTCGATGTCATTATGGACATCCTTCCAGATGAAGCCGTGGCAGCAGGGGCTGAGGCAGAGGTGGTTAGGGGCAATCAGGCAGGCAGAAAGAGGCAGTTAGGGGCAATTAGGCAGGCAGGCAGAGTGGTTAGGTGCAGTCAGGCAGGCAGAGGGGTTGGAGGCAATGAGGCAGGCAGGCGAGTGGTTAGGGGTGATCTGGCAGGCAGGCAGGCCAGCAGTTAGGAGCTAGCAGTCCTGGATTGTGAGAGGGATGTTCCATATTGTGAGAGGGTGCAGGCTGAGCTGAGGGACCCCCCTTCCCATGCACAGATTTCGTGCACTGGGCCTCTAGTTTCTACTATAGAAAGCTACTTTAAAACTGTTCTTTATAGCATGTTCTCAATATGTCAAAGTTATATTCTATAAAATAAAATTTTTATTGATAGAGATAGAGAATAGAAGGGAAGGGAGAGAGAGATAGAGATTAATTTGTTGTTCCACTTATATATTCATTCATTGATTGGTTGATTCTTGTATGCGCCTTGATTGGGTATCAAACCCACAACCTTGGCAGGTCAGGATGATTCTCTAACCAACTGAGCTACCCATCCAGGGCATTATATTCTTTAATATTCTATAAAACATAAATTAGATATGAACCCAGTATAATCATGTATGTGACAGCCAGTTATTTTTTTGTAGCTTATAATTGTTTCTGGATTTTTTTTATCTAATCTCACAATCTCTGCCTTTTCATTTGGGTGTTTGTAGCATTTCTATTTGATGTGATTATTGACATAGTTAAGATTGAGGCTATCATCTTCTTATTTATTCTTTGTTGCATCTGTCGTGTTTTTCTTCTCTTTAAGTTATGCATGTGTCATACTCATTTCTGTTGCTAACTGAGAAGGAGTAAAATAAATACAGGAGGAGATATACACATTTGTACTCTCTGTAGCAATTTTGACATACCTCAGCTTCTTTTTATCAACCGTATATATTTATTCTGTGCTTGGATTTTCATCTTTTGTATATTTTACTTTAATTTTTTTTGTTAAATGACTGGGTTGTGGATGGATTTTATCTTCTTTCTTGTATAGATAAATGGGATTAGAGTTCCAGAATTTTATTTTTGTAGCCTCCCATTAGGCTTATGTTATATTTCCATTTAGATGCACAATAATAAAAAAGGCAATAACACTTACGGTATTTTTTTCTTAGAAGAATGTGCTTTTCACTATCATTCAGAATTACTTGCTCATTTCAGTTATGGTATAGTATATTAGGAAAGCATCTGCAAGCCTATTTTGTGTTTCAGTTTTTAGTATAGCAATGCATTCTATGTTACCTGTTGTTCTATTTAACAAAGAATGTCCATCATTTTAACTCTGAACTTTAAATATCTCATGGTAGGTATAATTCTTTACACAAGGTAATATCATCTCACCACTTACTATTTTCATCTGTTTCTTTGATTATCATTATAGAGGGAGGCTTCATTTATTAAATATATACCTGCCTTTTTAGTCTAACTTCTTATTTTTGGAAATAATTTTTAACATTTATTTTAATATAAAATATTTTTAAAAGCAAAACAACTTACAGAGGTCCGTAGTCACATACAAATATTGCAGTTGCAGCTCCCTGGAGTTGAGGACAAATTGCCATTGCACAACCAACTTTATATGAATCGGCCCAAACTACCTATAAAGAAAGGAATTTTAAAATAAAATATGCAAAACACCTCTATGAAACAATGCACTATGGGAATAACTATAATCTTAGTCACGCTCTAAAAGTGAAAATACATAAATTTTTATTAACTATTTTTCTTAATTTCTAATATTTAGTTTAAAACAATTTTTTAAAAGGCTGCTTTCATGAGGGCTACCTAAATAGTTTTTCCTCACTGATAATTCTCATAAGTCAAAAAAAATATAATATGTAGCCAAAATAATATATTTTTCTAGATGATTTATGAAAAAAATTATTTTCTTCATAGGTATAAATATAAACAATATTAAAATTACACTATAAATGAAAACAATGATACACTTTTATTTGTTTTTCTCTAAAAACTTCTACTTAGTTTATGATAACATTTTAAATTTTGTGGCCCTAACCATATTCTACTTTTGTCAAATTACAAAAACAGATAGAGATAGAGACTAAGAACATATTGCATTTATTGCAAAAAACATGCTTGCCATAAGGGTGCTGAATATTTTTGTTTCATTGTAAAGAATAGCAGTTATTCAAAAGAAGAAGATTTCTATGAAAAACTAACCATGGAGTGAGGCAGGGGGAGATAAAGAGTTGAAAAAATTAGTATTCTTTTGTGACAATGATAGAGTGAAACTTTCTTCTATTGCTTAAATGAACAAAGGGAAAAATACTTATTTATTCATTTGGAAAACAAAATAATGAAAGAAAATTGATATAGATTTTGATAACACAAATTACTTTTCTAAACCCATTTAATTTTACAATTCAATTAACAAAATGTATTGGTACATTTTATAAAGTAATATATTAGTCACCATTTCCCATGACCTGCATATAGCTATAGTCAACAGTTTTTCAAAATATATTTTAATGGCTCTTTGAGAGGCAGCAACAGCTATTCTGAGAAGGATTTCTAAATTTACAGCATCCTGTTGTCAGACAAAATTTAAATGGAATAGGAGCATGAAAGCTGCTAATTTCTGTGTTCAGTGAACCTCTGATAAGAATGGCATGCTTTCAGACACTGTATGTTAATTCAACTTAGACAGATAAGTTTAGAGAAGAGAGCTTTTCTCTTGCTTAAATGGTCCATTCTAGGGGCTCCGTGTCATGCCTAAAATGTGTTTCCATTTCTCACCCAAAACTCTCACAACAACCAACCAAAAGAATTGTAAAAATTATAGGAAATAAAGGTCTTCCGGATACTGGACATATGACAACAAAGGATAATGCCTCCTGAGAGTTCAGGTTGGGGAAAGCTGTGAATTATACAATTGTCTCAGCTTGTTGCTTTGAGAGCGTTTCCAGGCCATGACTGGTGGGGTAGGGGTGTTGGAGAAACCAGGAGGAGCCTAATGGATCCACATGGTTGAGAGACAGCTGAGAGTCTGTGGAGACCAAGGAGGCAGGAGTTTGGGTGGTGTAGTACCTCAGTGGTGAAAATCTAACAGTGACACTACTATGGATACCTCTAGGGGGTTCCCAACATCAATTCAGCAGAGCACTAATCAGAGCATGCATTTGAAGCACTACCCTAGACCTTGAAATGAACCATCTATAAAAAGTAAATGAAAGAATACAGGAACTTACATTGGGCCAGGAGTAAGGCCTTTTCCACTAGCTCTACTGGCAAGTTTCATAATTTCTGGGGCACTGGGTAGAGTAGGCAGAAGGATTTTGCCTCCATCTAATATGTTTTAAAAACAGGAACCAAAAGGATCAAACAAATTCCAGGTAACTTAACTGTATCCCAGAAGAGAATTCAATAATATTATAGGCATATAAAAAAAATCAAGCATCCAAGAAGGCAAGATTTATAAAGTTGAAGATATAATAAAACATATCTAATATTATAAGTAGCAGAAAATTTTAACCATAAGGAAGAGGGATAATCAATCCATTGAAACTACTCCAGAACTTACCTAGAGAAAACATTAGAATAATCATTGTAACTATCTCATATGGTTGAAAAGGTAGAAGAAAGGTCAAATATCCTTTTTTTAAAAAAATATGTTTCTTTATTGATTTCAGAGAGAACAGGAGAGGGAGAGAGAGATAGAAACATTAATGATGAGAGAGAATCATTGATCAGCTGCCTCCTGCATGTCCCCTAGTGGGGATCGAGCCTGCAACCCAGGCATGTGCCCTTGGCAGGAATCAAACCCACGACCCTTCAGTCAGCAGGCTGATGCTCTATCCACTGAGCAAAACTGGCTAGGGCCAAATATTCTTGATATAGTTACTGATTATGTAAAAAAGACAAAAATCAAGCTTTTAGAGATATAAACTTTAGTATATAAGATGAAAAATAAACTAAATGTTGTTAATAGTAGATTAAACATTAGAGAAGAAAAGATTAGTGAACTTAAAGATAAAGCAATAAGACTATTTGAAATTAATCACAGAGAGGAAAAAACTTAGAAAGAAAAGAGAACAACAATAATCATGGGGAAATTCAAGTGGCCATCAACATTGGTGAGTAGAATCAGGGCAGATAGAAGTCAGTAACAGAAATATTTCAAGAGGCAATATCCAGCATTTATCAAACTTTGATTTAAATTATAGACCTATAGTTTTAAGAAACTCAGTAAACCACAGCACAGAAAGGTGATGCAAATTTTAGTTAATTATGAAATGGCTCCAGATTTGTTGTAAAGAAAATTTCTTTTAACTGAAACAGAGAAAAAAAGGTATATTAAATAACATTGGAATAAATAAAAGATTGAGATTTCTTACTGGAATTAATGCATTGAGATGACAATGGAGTAATCTTTAAAGTTCAGAAAACAAAAGCTCCAGAGAATTCTATATCCAGTAAAACTATCTTCCAAATGAATGTGAGTTTTCAGAACACCCAAATGTAACTGAAAAGAAAATGCTAGTCCTGGTCGGTGTGGCTCAGTTGATTGTCATCCCATGCCACCAACAGTTTGCTGGTTGGATTCCAGTTGGGGCACGTGCCCTGTTTGTGGGCTCTATACCCAGTAGGGGGCATGCAGGAGGCAGCCAATCAATGTTCCACTCTCATATTGATGTTTCCCTCCTCCTCCTCGTCCACCTCCTCCTCTTCCTTCTTTCTCTTCCTCCCTCCCTCCTTACCCCTCTCCCCTTATCCTCCTCTCTCCCTCTCCCCACTTCCTCTCTCTCTCTCCCTCCCTCTCTCCATCTCTCCCTCTCCTTCTCCCTTCCTCCCTCTCTAAAAATAAATACAAAATATTTTAAAAAGAAAATGCTAAAAAATGTCTTGTGATTGCAATGTGCATAAATAAGAATTATTAAATCAAATGTCAAATATTTACCTGTGTATAATGGCCACAAGCTTTGGAACAATGTAGAGTACTATAATTATAAATCATCTTTTCATTACACCAAAGACCAATAGCAAATTCCGGTTTAAATTGGTATGATCCACCTAACCAAACATTTTCTCCCACATATTTAAAAGTTGGATGACACTGATATGGTTTTTCTGAGCAGGTCTTGCGTTGGTATTTGCACTTGTTTGCCCATGCTTTTGCAGTCTTGGCTAAACCTTCATCCCAAGACTGAAAGACAAAAATAATTTAAATTGAATTTTGCTATTCATTTGCATTGATGTTATCTAATGATTTTAATAGATGACATTTTGTTTAAATCTTTAATTTTAATAAAATATAGTTTTTCTTTGGCATTTATTATGTTCACCATTAGTCAGTTCTTTTAAGTTGTGCTTCAGAAACACTCTATGATCCATTCTGTGGAGGTTTATTTTTGTATTTATTGGACTGGTACAGTAGAGACAGTCAAAAAATATTTGAATGTGACTTAAATAAGCCAGAGTTCACAGTCCAGTAGTTTAGAGAATCATGCAAGCATTTCATAAGTAAAGGATGAGGACCCATTTATAATTAAGAACTTCCTGGCACGCTAGAAATAGAATTGTCTTAATTTGATCCAGTGTATTTATATAAAAAGTACCCAATCCTCTTGACTGATTAAAAAGTGCCTCAGCAAATGGAACAGGTTGACAGTATAACCATTTCCCCCAAAATTCAAAATTGCTCTGAACCAATGATTGCCATGTGGTTCCCATTCTTCTACTTTCTGAATAGAGATCTTTGTCGTGGTTGTCTTGTCCTTGTGCTGGCATTGAAAGTTGTTTATGTGGAGGACACAGACAATCACATGGCCAATGGTATCCATCCACACCTTACTCTGTTGGAGAGGTTGCTGTGTACCACTCAGCGATATTAGACTCTGATTCAGTAACTGGACAGGATATTGGGTTTTATCCTTTGAGGGAGGATATTGGGTTTTTTATTCCTTTGAGGGAGGTTTTGAATTTGTTCTATGTATTAAAGAAAAGGAATGAAAAATATTCCATTACCACAAAAGGAATCGATGGTAGAGATATTTAAGGTCAGCATGCTAGATAACCAGACTAGTTCTGGCCAGAACGATATGGGTGGGAATAGAATATATCACCTCTAGGTCTGATCATAAAACTTCTGTGCAACCCTTCAGCTTTCTCAGTGGTGACTCTGAGGAACATGTGTTGACATGATGGAACCAAGATGTAAACTTCAAAGGCACTGCAAGGAGAACAGGTGATATGGAGAGCGGTGTCACTGAGACGCTAAACCTATGTTATTTAAAACTAGAGGCCCAGTTCATAAAATTTGTGCACTCGGGGATGGGGATGGGGGTGGGGCTCCTTCAGCCTGGCTTGTGCCCTCGCACAGTCTGGGAGCCCTCGGGGGATGTCCAACTGCCAGAGAGGCGGTAGAGGCTCCCGCCACGCTACTGCAGCTGAGGCTTCTGGCTGAGCAGCACTCCCCTCTGTGGGAGTGCACTGACCACCAGGGGGCAGCTCCAGCGTTGAGGGTCTGCCCCCTGGTGGTCAGTGTGCGTCATAGCAACAGGTCAGTTCACCGTTTGGTCAATTTGCATATTAGCCTTCTATTATATAGGATAATTCAGACAGTGAAAGGCAAACTCTGAATGATCTCACCTCTATGTGGAATATTAAAAAACCAAACTCATGATACAGAGAACAGATTAGTGTTTGTCAGAATATCAGGTTGGGGGTAGGTGAAAGGTTGAAGGTGATCAAAATGTATAAACTTCCAGTTACAAGATAAAGAAGTTTATGGCTGTAGGGTACAGCATTGCAAGTATAATTAACAATCTGTATTGTATATCTGAAAGTTGCTCAAAGTTTAGATTTTAAAAGTTCTCATTACAAGAAAACATGTAACTGTGAGGTAATGGACGTTAATAAAACTTATTGTGGTAATCATTTTTCAACATATACATATATCAAATAATTATCTTGTATATTTTAAACTAATATGATGTTATATATCAATACAAAATTTTAAAAAGTTTGCATGATTTCAGGGCTGATCTGTTAACACATCATGCTCTGTCTTTTCTGACATTTATGAAAATTGACATGAGAAATGAGATGCCTGGTTTTTCTGGATGATGCAGTAGTGGATGACAGGAGAAACTCCTGTTGAAGTCTTAGCCAACAGTCATCACTTCTACTTTTGGCCAAAATGGAGTAACTTTCTGACTTGAAACAATAAAAATAACATACATATGTGCAAAAGCAAGACACATGAAACCAGGCAACAAGGACCAGTGATCCCTGAAAGGAGGGAAACCAATAAGGTGAGTCCTATAGTGGCCTTACCTGCTGCTTTGGGAGAATGTTCAGGCCATACAAGAATACCAGAAAGCACAGACATGCACAGAGGCAGGGCTCTAAAGAGGACTATTTAGCAGAGGGTTGATTAACACACACATGTGAAGAACATATGCAACACCAGGGAATGAATCACTCAAAATAATAGGAGAGCATATAACCTAATGCTTACACAGCACTGGGACTATTGCTTTTCTTGCTAGCGAGATTGGAAAACCTCATAATCTTGGGAATTGTGTCGAGTACTCAGGAGGATCTCTCCTTAATACAGGGAGATAATTATCCCTAGCCTCAGTCACTTCTTTTGTTCTGCCTTACAAATCTTAAACACAAGACTCAAAAGAATCAAATGTCAAGTAACATAAGTCCATGCCAGAAAAAAATGTCAAGAATATTTACATAAATACAAAAATTACCATCACCCAACAAACAAAAGTGGACAGATTCAGATATCTGATACAAACTTATCTGCATACAAGGACTCATGATAATACAATAAAAAATGAGGAGAAAGGCCCTGGCTGGGTAGCTCTTGGTTAAAGTATCATCAAGGTGCGCCAAGGTTGAGGGCTCTCTGGTCAGGGCACATATGGGAATCAACCAATGAATGCATGAATAAGTGGAACTACAAATCTATGTTTCTCTCTCTCTCTCTCTCACTCTAAAACCAATAAATTAAAATATATTGATGAGGAGAAAAATCAATGTATGAAAATTGAACCAGAATTAACACATATGTTAAAATTAGTAGAGAAAGAATGAGTGATAAACTTTTTTTTTGCATGAATAGAGTTATCAATGGGCTGTGAGATAACTTCAAATTGTATAGTTAATATGTTTATAAATGGAGTCTTTAATATTTAACTATACAATGGCTAAAATTTTTAAAATTTGTTTAAACCTGCAGACCCAAGAAGCTCAATGAGCCCCAGGAAATACGAATAAAACTACATCAATGCACATCATAATCAAATTGCTGAAAACCAAGGATAAGGAGATTTCCTTAAAGCAGTCAGAGGAAAAAATACACCTGATGTACATGGGAACAAAGGAAATGATCCAGTAGATTTTTCATCACAAACAATGTGCAGGAAGATAGAAGTTAGCAGGGCAACCTAGAATTCTGTGTCTAATGATAATATTGGTTATAACTTAAGTAGAAATAAACTCACAGACACAAAAAGTTGATAGGATTAATTGCCAACAGACCCATAGTATGAGAACTATTAATGTCCTTTAGGCAGAAGGAAAAATGATACAAGGTGGAAATATTGATCTGAAAAAAAAGGAAGAAAAGCACCAGATCTTTCATGTAAAGTGTTAAAATAACAAAAATGATCACATGTTTGCAAAGTTAAACTATATAAAACAAAGTAAAATCAAAGAAGGCTCATGGTTCTTTCTTCTACCTTATTCCTTTCTTCCTCCTCTTCTGCAAGTAGCTATGAAAATTTAAATTAATCTACATTTTTCCTTTCATTTTTTTTGAAAATATAGCATAAGTATGCATTTATATAGAATGTGTGTATATACAGGGGTGGACAAATGGAGGTTGTAATAAAAATAAACTACAGTTGCAATAAAAATAAACTACAAGAATAAACTGAGTCATGTCTTCACAGCTATCAGCTGTATGTGCATAAATACACATATGTAACTCTAGCAAGTAACAGCTTCAAGATTTCCTTTCTCTTTCCCTTCTATCACAAACCACCCTACAGGAGACAGCTTAGCCAAAGAATGATTTCAAACTGCATGCCGAAAAGTCCTAATTGAATGCATACAAATACGTCCATAAAATGAATCGCGAAGATCCCGTAGTATAATCCCAGCTCATTTTTTTTCTCACCATGTATTTCATGTTGGCCGCGGAGGGCTGGACTGTGCGACGCATTTCATTGTGAGCTGCGACACAGTCCTCTATGAAACTCTTGTCTTCGATGGAAGGTACGGTGGGAGTTTGACTGGCTACCAGATAGAAACCTAAAGTCCATAAGAAATTTAATTTATTCCCATAAACCATGGCAATACGCCGAGGATGGCCTGGCTGTGTGGACTGGTAACGGCCAAGCCAGCCTGCGCTCTGCACCTTGGCCCAACGTTCTCTGCTGGCTTGAGCTCATAGAGGGTTGCACAGCAAGCTGGGCCCCAGGGGCGGGGCCAGAATGGACAGGGAACAGGCAGCAGGAGGAGCTGGCCAGAAAGCCCTGGGCTACAGGGGAAAGCCTTGAGTTGCCCCCTGGTGCAGGCATTCAACCATCCTGAAGGCACTGTCTGTGGACCTAATCTGGAATCACCGCGAAGGGCGTCTGGATTGTAATCCAGATTGCAACATTCAAGCAGCACCGTGTCATGCAAAAGAACGAGATGAGCCCTAGGTGCTTTGGCTCAGTGGACAGAGCTTAGGCCTGTGCATTTAGTCCTGGGTTTGATTCCCATCAAGAGAGCATGCCCAGTTTGCAAGGTCTATCCCCACAGGGGGATGTGCAGGAGCCAGCCAATCAGTGATTCTCTCTCATCATTGATGTTTCTGTCTCTCTCACCTTCTCTGAAATCAATAAAAAATATTTTTTTTAAAAAAAATAGAAAAAAATGACATGAATTAGATGCTGACAATGGACCAGGCCTGTGCAAAACCCTATGTTAGTTTCATAGACTCAGCTTCTGTGTATTGCTTTTTTATCGTTTTAAATAAATTGCAATATCAATCTCTGGTTTCCTCAGAGATTGGGAATAAAGCTAGATATACTGGATGACGTAGTGTGATTCTCTATTATTTTGTCAAAAACTTAATTCAATGACTTGCTTGTTTCAGTATCTAAAGAGAATGACTGCCTAGAAAGATAAAAATAGACACATGGAAAGTGTAGCCAAGTACGTTCTCTGGACAAAATCTCTTCTTGACATTTACCTTTGGAACGCACCTGCCTTTTTGGTGACTAGGGAATTTCTGATAAGGACTCATTTAGTTGGTATGCTGAAGACTAGGGCAGAGTACATTTGATTGGTTATTTTACTTACATTGCAATATAAATGCATTTTTTTTGGCTTAATGTTTAAGACCCATTATATCAGTGTTGGAGTAAGTTTCTCCTGGACCCTGCTCAGTTTAGCAGTTGTGGGAATACTCACTCCTTTATCCTGCTTGACTATGCTAAGTGTAGAGTCCAAGTCCCTGGACGCCAGGTATTAGATGAAGACATGAGAAGTCGTGAGCATATGGGAGAGTCTTTATTGCAGCCCAAGTAGCCATTGCTTCTAAGGAGCCATTAGACAAAGCAATTCTTCAAAGTAGCCTCACAAAGGCAGCCATTGTACGGAAAAGCAGCCTCAGTAAACACAGGAGCTATCACACAAAGTAGCCTGACCAGGCAGCCTCTCACTGGCTGGTCAGTAACACATCTTTATACTAACTTAGACAAAAGAGGCTTCTTGCCAAAACAGTGACCTCGGTATTTGGGTTATAGAAAAGTACGCCTGCACAGTGCATACAGTGAAACTGCTGTGTCCTTGCACCTGTGTATGGCAACTTGGCCTTGAACATCTGGCACACTCTGATCAGGGTTTCCACAATCAGTTATATTATTATTCAATTAAATCAGCACTTTTTATGTGATATTAAATGACATTTAAATATATATATAATTGATTTCAGAGTGGAAGGGAGTGGGGGAGAGAGAGAGAGAAACATCAATGATGAGAGAGAATCATTGATTGGCTGCCTCCTGAAAGCCCCACAATGGAGATCAAGCTGCCACAATCCAGGCATATGTTCTGACCTGGAATCAAACTGTTACCTTCCAGTTCATAGGACAATGCTCAACCACAGAGCCATACAGGCCAGGCAATGACAGTTTTTATTATTACTGTGTTTCAAGTAAATATATATTTTAAATGTTTTTATTGATTTTTTTTAGATAGAAAAGAAGGGAGAGAGAGAGAGAGAAACACATCCTGCATACCCATACTGGGAATTGATCCTTTTACTGGGGAAGGAGGCTCTTGGTGTGGTGCATGGGACAATGCTCAAACAATGGAGCCATGCTGGCCAGGGCTCAAATAAATATCATAATTTGATGATTTGATTTGAGGTTGTTTATAATACTAATTAACTTAAGTGAGCACATATTTATATCTACTGTTATTCTAGTCAATTAAGCTTGCCATCAAAAAAAACACAACATTTTGATGCAACTAGTCATTATCTATACATATAAAAGCCAAGCCATTGGAACAACAGAATGACCCGTATGACCGGTTGCTATGACAAACACTGCAGCAGCCAACTGGCCCAATTGGGGCCCCAATTGGTCTCCCCAACCGGCCGTGGCCCCTTCCCTTGGCCAGCCCTGCCCCCGATTGACCCGGGAATGGGGCTGACCGGCCAACCTCCCTGTTCCCTTCACTCCATAGGGCAGGCCAGCCAGACCCCACCCATGCATGAATTTGTGAACCCGGCCTCTAGTTTGTTAATAAAATGCAGAAAATTATATTATGAAATGGGGTAAAATACAAGGATCCCAATGGAAATTCTACTGAGAAATACATATTTCTGTTCAATTATCTGCTAATGGAGAGTTCCAATGTGTGTTACTTTAACATTACATATACAGTCTAAACTGAACTTCTGATACCCTACATCCCAATCCTTACCTTTCCAGAATCTTCCCTATCTCAGTTAATGGCAGTTCTCTCTCTATTTTGTTTTTTTGTTTATTTGTTTTTTTGATGTGTTTTTTTTTTTTAATCTATTACTCAGGCCTCAAACTTTGGAGGCTTTGGTTCTTTAGCAAATTTTGTTAAAAAATATAAATGTCTTTATAGTTTCAGACCTCGATCAGTGCTCATCATTTAAAATGGCATCTCCTCAATTTTATGGATAAATGCAATGGATTCCTAGTGGATCTTCCTGTTGTCTAGTCTCAATACATCAGTAACAGTATACAGTATAGTCTTAATATACTTAAATATTTGGAGTGTCTACTATGTACCAGGTATTCTTCTTGGTGCTTGGAATTACAATCATACAGAACAAAACAAAGTAATATGCCTTTCTGGAATTCCAGTGGAGACAAATAATAAATGATAAACATAATAAACATAATAAATAATAAACATAATAAATAACTTCTACAGTATGATTTTTTTGAAAGGTGAAAACATCTATCAAAAGACAAATGCAGCCTAAGGTGTTTGGGAACACAGCGGGTATGTGGAGGCGAGAGATAGGGTTGTGATTTCAAACAGGGTGATCATTCTTTGAGAAGGTGACTTTTAAGTAAATACTCGAAGAGGATGCAAGTGGGAAGCATGTGGACACTGGAGGAAAAGAGTTCAAGGAAGGAGGAGATTAAAAACAAGGTGGAACTGTAATCCTAGGTAAACACCATGTGGAAAATGGGAGAGCTCAGTGATTATTCTGAGTTGCTCTGCTGGTGCGAGAAGAGTAAAGGCATTGAGTATTTTTGACTTTGTTAAATGATGCACAAATGTTAAGAATTTAAGAATAACTATTAAAAGAAAGAGAAATAGCAAACCAATAAAGGGGAAATGACAAATGAAGAATATTTTATCAACCCAATAGAAGTCAAGAAATCAGAAAGAGGTGTACTTTTTTTTTCCTTCATATATGTATTCAAGGTCATTAACATGCCTTGAATTATGATGTTGGCTGCAACTCATAATGTTTGGAAGTTTATTGCTTTTATTGCTATTCAGTTATAAATAGTTCATAATTGTCCCTTAGGACTTTTCTTTTCTTTAGCCATGTTTTATTTTTATTTTTTCAGTTACAGTGGACATTCAATTTTATTTTATTATTTTATTTTTTATATCAGTATTGGTTTTATATTGATATAACGTAGTGGCTTAAAACAATGCATACTTATTAATGTGTAGTTCTATAGTCACATGTGGCTCTTTGGCCCCTTGAGTGTGGCTCTTCCACAAAATACCACGTGCAGGCGTGCACGTACAGTGCGATCGAAACTTCATGGCCCATGCGCAGAAGTCGGTTTTTGGCCTGGGCGAGTCTATTTTGAAGAAGTACTGTTGATATTTGGCTCTGTTGACTAATGAATTTGCCGACCACTGGGCCAAGGGAAGTGTGCGAATCAGATGGATCAGGCTCTCAGGTAGTCATCAGGTTGGGGCCAGCTGTGTTCACAAGGTTAAGGCAGGTTCAGATTTGGAGCCAGCCTGCCCCCTGTAGGGCATGTGAGGGGAAGGCCCAACACATGGACAGTGGCAGCCCTCACCCTAAAGTCACACAATTCAGTTTCTCCTGGTATGTGTCTGGCACCTTTTGAGCTGCTGTCCCTTGGCTGGAGCTCAGTGTGAGTGCCTGTGGGTGGGTGAGTCTGTGACAGGCCCTTTAGGAGGAGGCCTGGGTTTGCAGCCACCCTCTGTCTCACTGGGATCATCTTCACAGTCAGCTGCTGTGGGGACTACTTTCCCAGCACTGGATCCCTGAGCTGGGGAGCCTGGTGTGAGGCTGGGACCCCCTCAGTCCTCAGTGGGGATCTCTGGGCCAAGACGTCCCTCCCAATTCTTACCATCCTCATGTGGTTTGGGGAGCAACCCATTCTGATCTCCACCCATGACTGGCCTCCTTAGTTTTAAGAGCTTTGTTCAGTTTGCCTTCAGGTGGTTCTCCAGGTTGATTGCCTGATAATTTAGTTGTCTTTTTATGTGCTCATGGAAGGAGGTGAGTACAGTGCTTATCTACACCATTTTTTTAATCCTGAGAATATGCTTTTGTTTATTTATTTATTTACTTATTTTTTAAATCTTTATTGTTCAAAGTATTATATATGTCCCCTTTCCTCCCCACTGACCTCTCCCACCCTTCCCCCAGCCCCCACCTCAGGCCTTCATCAACCTATTGTCTGTGTCCGTGGATTATGTATATCCCATATGAGTTCATTGGTTGATCTCTTCCCCCTCCCCTCACTCTCCCCTGTCTTTCCTCTTTGGTTTGACAGTCTGTTTGATGCTTTTATGTTTCAGTCTATTTTTCTTCATCAGTTTATATTCATTAAATTCCACATATGAGTGAGATCATGTGATATTTGTCTTTCTCTCACTGGCTATGCTTTACTGATTAGAGAGAGAGAGAGAGAAAGTGAAAGATAGAGGATAGATAGATAGATAGATAGATAGAGAAACCTCAATGTGAGAGTAAAACATCCATTGGTTGCCTCCTGCACATTTGGGCCAGCAATCAGGGTATGTGCCTTGACTGGGAATCAAATCCACAATGTTTTGTTTCCGTGCAAGGGATTACCTTCCAGTGAGTGGGATGGGGCTCCATAAATTGAGCCATGGGGGCTCTAGTCCACACTTCTTGACTGGAACCTGTATGAATTTTTCATTGAGCTACTAATGGAGTGTGTGTTCAGTTTCTCCAAATGTATACTTTTACCTTTTTGGTTTGTTATTAAGTTTCATTACATTTGTAGTCAGAGAATATTAACTATGTATGGAACTTGGATGAAGAAACAGATACCATAAAGAGAAGAAAGAGTCATGAAGTATCCACACATACACCCCAAAACTGGCACATAATAGAAATGGCATTTCTGATGAGATAGGTATCTGATGAGAATGGCATTTCTGAGGAGATAGGCAGGGGAGGGTGAGGCAAGGGTGATAGGACTTTTAAAAGAATATTCTCAGATAATTATTTATCCTTATGGGAAAATGTAAGCTTTAATATCTTCCTTTTTCTTACACCAACATAAATTCCAGATTAAGACAAGTGTGGGAAAAAATATCTAGAGGAAAATAAGAGTATTTCTAGCGCATCATACCTATTGCCTCTATGTATCCTTACCTTCATATCTGCATTTAAATACTATACTCAACAGAGCATCCAGAGTGATCCTATTAAATGTAAGTCAGATCATGTTACCCCTCTGTTCTAAACCTTCCAATTGATGGCTTCCTATGGCACTCAAACCACAATCCTAAATCCTCACAATAGCCTTCAATGCCCTCCCTTCTTTTTCAGACACTCTGGCCCCATTATTGTTTATGAAAAGAGCTAGGTGCTCCTGTCTCAAGCCATTAGGTATTGTTTGTTTTGGCTACAAATTCTTTTTTTGTTGAAAGTATTACATATGTCCCCACTTTTGCCCCATTTATTCATTCTAGCCAGTCCCTTCTCACTGCCGAAGGCCTTCAGCACCCTATTGTCTGTGTCCAAGGGTTATGCATATACGCATACAAGTCTTTTGGTAGATCTCTTCCCACTCACCCACCCTTCCCTCCCTTCCCTGGAGATTCCACAGTGTGTTCCATGCTTCTGTGTCTCTGAATCCACTCCATTCATCAGTTTATTTTTTTTCATTAAATTCCACATATGAGTGAGATCATGCGATACTTGTCTTTCTCTGACTGGCTTATTTTGCTTAGCAGAAAACTCTCCAGGTCCCTCCATGCTATTTCAAAGGGTAAGATATCCTTTTTTTCTGTGATACAGTATTCCATGGTGTAAATATACCATAGCTTTTTTATCCACTCATCTACTGATGGGCACTTGGGCTGTTTCTAGGTCTTAGCTATTGTAAATTGTGCTGCTATGGACATAGGGGTGCAAACATTCTTTCTGATTGTTTTGGGTTTCTTAGGATATATTTCTAGAAATGGAATCCCTGGGTAAATTGGCAGTTCCACATTTAATTATTTGGAGTTAAGTGGAATTTTGGAGTTTAGATTCTAGTCCTTTCCACTCTCAGTTATTGGGACAAAGTTTGCCTTTGAGGTTTTCTATTTGTAATTTAGAAATAACAGCCACAACCTTAGGAGATAATAGATATCTCCTTCTGTATAAAATGTATAATATAGTAACTGAGACATTGGTACGTATGCATTATATTTTGGCTGAATCGATATGTAATACATTCAAAGTTAATATTGTTTAAAAGTTATTATTATTATTTTGCATTTTACATTGTAGCTTGTAATAGGTTTAGATTGGTATGGGCTTTCACAGTCCTCTGGTGTATTTCACTTAAATTTAACTTAAATTTCTCAACAACTTCACTGACATAGAAAATCTACCAGTTCCACAGTAATTCTTTTATATTTTCAGACTGTAATTGTCAGGTACTTATTTATAACTTTTATCTTTTTGTCTTATTCTTATTTTCTGGAAGCTTTAATTGTCATGACTTCAAACATGTGAATGGATCATGCATTAACTTCCTACTGCTGCTGTAACAAATGACCACAGACAGTATTGTAAAGCAACACACATTTATCCTCTTACAGTTCTAGAGGTCAGACCCGGGGGAGGTGCATTCCTTCTGGAGGGTCAGGGAAGAACCTGTTTTCTTGTCTTTTTCAGCTTCATTGCTTGGCTCATGGCTTATGGCCCTTCTTCCCTGTTCCAAACCAGCAAAGGCTGGGCAAGCCTTCTTGTGTTATCTCACTCTGACACTCTTCTGTCTCACGTGTTCCTCTGCTTCCCTCCTATAAAGACCCACGTGATGGCACTGAGCCACGTGGGTAATCCTGGGCAATCTCCTCATCCCCAGGTCTTTCATCTGCCATCGTATGTAAATTAACATATTTACATGTTCTGAGGATTAATTAGGACATGGACGTCTTTAGGGGAGCATCATTCAGCTATCACATATCTAAATCTCTCTCTTTTAAAGTTTTATTAAAATAAAATACACTCTCACAAAGTATACACATTTTGGGTGTATGGTATATGAATTTTCACAGCCTGAACAAGTTTCTAGATCAAGAAATAGAAGGGACCCTGTTCCCCAACACCCCTCCCTTGGTGCTGTCTCCCAGTTACAGTCCACACCCTCTGTCACAGCAGGTTGACTTCTCTGTCCTACTGTCAGAGGTTATGCACTTCAGTGAAATCACAAAATGTAGACTCTGTATCTTATTTTGTTCAACATTATGTTTGTACATTTTATCCATGTTATTGTTAATAGGTGTCCTTTATTTTCATTTCTGTACAGTATTTCAGTGTATAAATATACCACAATTTACTTATATACACATGCTTATGGACATTTGACTCTTTTTAAAAAAATACATTTTATTGATTTTTTACAGAGAGGAAGGGAGAGGGACAGAGAGTTAGAAACATCGATGAGAGAGAAACATCGATCAGCTGCCTGCTGCACACTCCCCACTGGGTATGTGCCCGCAACCAGGGTATATGCCCCTGACCGGAATCGAACCCAGGACCTTTGAGTCCACAGGCCGATGCTCTATCCACTGAGCCAAACCGATTAGGGCCATTTGACTCTTTATGAAGAGTGTTGCCATGAACTTTTGCATGCCTTTTTGTGAATGTATGTACTGTGCTCATTTCCGCTCAGAAGTGGAATCACTGGACCATTGAGTATGCATGTGTTCAACTTTAAAAAATATTGACAGCCTGGCTGGAGTGGCTCAGTGGTCGAGCATCGACCCATGAACCAGGATGTCACTGTTTCATTCCTGTTCAGGGCACTTGCCCGGATTACAGGCTCAATCTCCAGTAGGAGGCGTGCAGGAGGCAGCCAATGGATGATTCTCTCTCATCATTGACGTTTTTATTTCTCCCTCTCCCTTTCTCTCTCTGAAATCAATTTAAAAAACCATATTTAAGAAAATATCGCCAAATAGATTTCTAAAGTGGTTGCAATTAACACTGTCACCAGTAGCAGTAAGAGGGTGCTAGTTGCACCATATATTTGCTCCTGCTTGGTATCGTCTATATTTTTTATTTTAGTTCTTCCGGAAATGGTTTAGTAATTTTCATTTACATTTCACTGGATAATAGTGAACTGTAGCATTTTTAGATATGTATATTGACCATCTATATGCATTTGTATATGAAACTTCCCTTCAAAACTGTTGGGTTATCTTTTTCATATTGGCTGTGGAACTTACTTATAAATTCTAGTTACAAGTCCCTTTTTAGTTGTATTTGCTGAACAAATATTTTCCTATTCTGTGATTGCCTTTACATTCTCTTGATCAGAGTTCTTAATTTCAGTGTTGACCAGTTTACCATTCTTTCTGTTTGTTATTAGTGTCCTTTGTACCTACTTTAAAAAATATATATATCCTTTTTTTATTGATTTTAGAGAGAGGGAGGGAGAGAGAGAGAGTGGGAGAGAGATAAACATCATTGTGAGAGGGAAATATTGACTTGCTGCCTCCTGCATGCCCCTACAGGAGATGGAGACCACAAACCAGGCATGTGCCCTGATCAGGAATCAAACTTGTGACCTCTTGGTCCATGGGACTATACCCAACAAACTAAGTTACACCATCAGGTAAGGGCACCATCATCTCAGGGCACTGTCATGTGAGGTCACATATCTAGGTTGGGGGTTTGATCCCTGGTTGGGGCTCATATGGGAGGCAACTAATCAATGTTTCTCACATCGTTGTTTTTCTCTCTCTTTTTCTTATTTCTTCTCTCAAATCAATAAACACATCCTTGGATGAGGATTTAAAAAAATAATCTGAGATACTTTTATTTACTATTACTTTTCTTCTATACAGCAATACTATATACCTTTGAATTAAAAATATAAATTGAATTATATAACACACAAGAGTGTTGAAGTTTTAACAATTAATCTGATGAGACAGTTAGCCATGCACTTTTTTTTTATTGTCATGTGTGAGACTTTCTCTTTTATATAAATGTTAGAAATAAAGTCAGTGGTGGTCCATTTCAAGGCAAGGCATTTAACCCTGAATGGAAAATGACTGGTAGTTTCCTAGCATAGCAGCCCATGGACATGACAAAGTTCATTCACCTGGAGGGTCCCCGGGCAAACAGGATGTTAGGGAGGGGCATATTGACAGAGGAACTTAAACTGGAAAGGAAAGAATACCCTATAAGGAAATAATGAAACTTAGGTGAGGTCTGGGAAGATTGTATACCCTCTAGTACTCAGCCAATGAGGAACCGAGGGAGGGACCTGAGCACCAGGGAATAAAATGTGGGTTGTAAACCATTTGGGTGTGCCTGCCCACCAGACACCTGATCTTGCCAGACCGACATTAAACACCTCACTTTTGCTGTACTTTGTGTCTCCATGTCCATTATCTTTATTTAATTTTGGACTGGTGAGTGTGTTTCCCATAATACATAAAGATTAACACATTCTCAGAAGAACACAAAGTAGGCACAATAGATTACATGCTGCCAACTGTGGTGCTTCCCCCTTTGGTTCCCAATTTGGATATTCTGTCAATAAAAAACAACAGTTAAGAGCTCAAGTTAGATTCAAGGGACCAAAGTAATTAAATCAATTCTCAGATAGTTTTATACATACCTACAAGTCTTTCACGTGTTTCATTTCCTATAATAGAAAAAAGTAATATAAAATTAAAAATATTCATTTGCTTTTTGGGCTTTTAGAATAAGTTAATGAACTTAGTAAACAAAATTTGGCTTTTTAGCTTAAAAAAAATGATGAAAGTTTCCTCCCCAAATCCTGTTGTACCTAAAATCCGTGTGATGCTCTCTGCCAACAATGTCATTTCCACAAATATTTCTAAAATGCCCTTTGCGTTGAAGGCATAAAAGCCAAACATAGACAAAACTATATCACCTTATATTTGATACTCTGTCATACCCATTTAAAAATCTCTGAAAAAGGTAGTCCTTCATGTAGTGTTTTGGGTACCCACAGCCTTTCATGAAATATCTCACTCATTTCTGCACTGGCCCTTGCTCTGAATTTTGCTCAATGTCTTTCCCCCTTCAAATTATTCTCCCCTATTTACTGTGCTATCAGCAATCTGCAGTTTGTTAGGAATGCATTTATTTATTTATTTGTTTGTTTGTTTGCTTATTCATTCATTTATTCCTTTTTTCCTTCCTTTTTTTTTTAAAAAAAAATTTTGGCTGTGTGTTGAGCATGATTACAGCCTTTGGACGTAATGGTTATCAGAACCAAAATAAAGTTCCTCTCCTTACAGAAAAATAAGGAAAGAAAATCTATCATCAATTTAAAAATGGACTAAGGAAACAAAAATGATCATTACAGAGAGTGATTAGTACTATAAAAAAGTACAATGCCTCAAAAGATAGACAATAATGAGGAACTTAAACTAATACCTAAAATTTATTGAGAGCTTACTTTAGTTTGCACTCAATCACTTTGTATGACACTTAAATGCTCTTAGTCACCTCCTCAGTAAAGCCACCTCACATTAGTTCAGGAGGCACAGAGAGGCTCAAGCAACAATCAAGATTTTGTTTAAAAAGCGATAAAAAATAATAAGAAAATAAGAATACAGGAAACAATAAATAAACAATAATAAAGGAGGAAACAGGATGTGATAAAAGTTTTAAAAAATTAAAAACTACCTGTATCTATCTCTTTGCAATAATTTCAAAATATTAGTTAAATGAACCAGTTTTTAAAAATTTACTTACTCAAAGAGGAGTTGAGAGTAAAAGTAAATTTAAAAAAATTAAACTTACAATGTAATACTTAGAAACAGTATCCAGAAAGCAAAAAAGGAAAAAAAAAGAAAGAAAGAAAAGAAATACTATGATGAAGTTTACAACATTAAAGAAAGAGATTGGGGGTAATTTGAAGAGATGCAGAAAATATCTGGTAAAATTAAACATTCATTCAAGATAAAAGATCACAGCAAAATAAGGAAAGAGAAAACTAATGTAATCTGGCCATAAGGACTAATTAAAAACATTTTAAGGAAAAATACATAATTTTGAAACATGTCCTAAAAAATATGGAGCAACAAAATGGTCTCCACTGTTATAAATCACTATAGGCCCAGAGCATGAAAATTTATGCACTGGAGGGGGGGTCCCTCAGCCCAGCCTGTCCCCTCTCACAGTCCAGGAGCCCTCAGGGGCTGGAGGTGACCCAGCGATCAGGGAAAGGTGATGCCCCCATCACACCTGTGCTGCTGCCACTGCTGGCAGCAAAGCCTCGGCCAGCCCTGTTTACCTGACCCTGGGCGGCTTTGGGTGGCTGGGCAGCCATCATCCGAGTCTTGCATGCGCCTTAGGCTGGCCCTGGGTGGCTGGGGGGGCTGAGGGTGGGTCTGGCTGCACTGTGTTCCTGCCACCTCCCTGCCTTGGCTGAAAGGACTGGGAGGCTCTGGTGGGGCTGAGGGAACTGGGCAACGCCATCTTGTGGCTATGGGCACCACCATTTGTGATGGCATGACGGTCAATTTGCATATTCCCTCTTTATTATATAGGATTGTATTGGAAGATTCACTGACTATTAATATTAGTGAAATAAATAACTGATGTAAAGTTTATATGACAAAACATATTTTTTATAGAGAACATTAAGAAAATACAAGAGTATTAACCAACTATTCATAAGAGAATTATGTAAGATTTCTGGATATTAGACTAATATAAAAATAATTTATATTCTATAAATTAGCAAAAATCAATTAGGAAATATAATTTTAATATGCCATTTTAAAACAACAAATACATGCTACTAAGGAATCTAACTTGGTGTGCAAGGCCTTTACTGAGAAAAGTTTATAACTTAACTGAAAGACATTTAAACCCAAATAATCTTTATTAATATAAATAGTCAATGTAATAAAGATTTTAAATCTTAAATTTACCTATAAACTCAATGCAATGCCAACCACAATTTCAAGGTCTTCTATGGAATTGATGAGCTTATCATAACATTAATTTCCAAGAGTAAAGGACCAAGAATAACCAAATATTTCGAAATAGTTGGAAAAGGAACAAGTTGGAGAACACCTCCTAGCTGGTATCAAAGTTTATTGAGTCTTTGCAGTTTGTGCAGTGCTGTACTGGAGACCATTGTTAATACCCACTTAAGTCTCAGCAATGTAGTCCTTTGGGACAAAAGCTGTCATCAATCACAGCTAGAAAATCCAAATAAAATACAACAAAACAGTGTTTAAGAGCATCAGAGATTCAAAGCAACAAAGACTAGAGCAGTGATGGCGAACCTTTTGAACTTGGCGTGTCAGCTTTTTGAAAAACCCTAACTTAACTCTGGTGCCGTGTCACATATAGAAATTTTTTTGATATTTGCAACCATAGTAAAACAAAGATGTATATTTTTGATATTTATTTTATATATTTAAATGCCATTTAACAAAGAAAAATCAACCAAAAAAATGAGTTCGCGTATCATAGGTTCGCCATCACTGCTCTATACACTGGATGCTTCCAAGACAGCAAAAGCCAAAAGTTTCCAGGTCTCTTAAAGACCAGTTTCAGAACTGGCACTGTATCAAGTCCTTTATTCAAGGAGAGGAGATATATGGTCCACTCCTCGATCGGAGTAGAGGCATGCATGTAAAAGGGGAGTGGGGGTGGGGGGAGAGGAATAGTTGTTGGCCATTTTTCAAGTCAATGTACCACTCCAAGAAACAGCATATCCCAGCCCTAACCAGTTTGGCTCAGTGGATAGAGCGTCGGCCTGCGGACTGAAGGGTCCCAGGTTCAATTCCGGTCAAGGGCATGTACCTTAGTTGCGGGCACATCCCCAGTAGGAGGTGTGCAGGAGGCAGCTGATGGATGTTTCTCTCTCATTGATGTTTCTCACTCTCTATCCCTCTCCCTTCCTCTCTGTAAAAAATCAATAAAATATATTTTAAGAAAAGAAAGAAACAGCATATCACCAAAACTAAGAGAAAACAAAACAACCTTGAAAGTAGGAACAGACCCACAGGTGATTTGGATGCTGGAGTTTTGAAAAGGGGTTGGAATAGTTGAAGGTGTTGATAATGGAGCTTGAGGGTCGGGGGAGTTAATAGAAACATGTGCTTTGCAGTTACATAGCATGGATTCAGATTTTTCTTCCATTGCAGTAAGAAGCAAGTGAGGAATTTTAAGAAAAGAAGGTATTTGATCTGATTTTCTTTGGGTAAAACAGTTTGGAGTAGAGTAGGAAGAGTATCATTAGACTGGACTAGTTCAGGAGAGAAATGACAGTGGCTTGGATACTGGGCAGGAAGGAGAAATGAAAAAGAGTGTTTCTTTGTTATCTTTTCAAGGAGAAAACATTAATTTTTAGGTGGGACATAATGCAGGAAGGTTATTTTTTAAATTGGTTTGAATGAAATCTGAATTTAGAGGCACCATACTCTAAGTCATTCTTTAATTGATGTATAAAATGGATATTCAAACATACATATCTCATGGAAAGTTAATTATCACAAATTGAACATACATAGATAACCTTTAGGTATTAAGTCCTCTTTCCTTTCCAAAGGGAACCACTATCCTGAGTACAAATGTAGAATAGTTTTGCCTGATTTTGAAATTTATATAAAGGAAATCTTTTAATGTGCTTTCTTTTTGTATCTACCTTCGTTTATGGCATTATATCTATTTCTTTTTCTTAAATCTACCCCCTTCATCCATTTCACTCTATCTTCAGTCAAAGAATTTATACACCTAACTTAAAAAGTATCTTTGTTCTGAGAACTAATAGGATGATGATGGAACAGAAACACTAGTTTTAAATCACAATAAGTTTGGACATTGATTAACATGTTAAGCGCCATGTCAGTCACCGGTGACTGACACTATACTTTACCTCGGGATTGGTCAGTCGCTGGTGTTGCCAGCATATTGGTGAAATCGGATATCTCGGGCTAAACGGAAAGGAAGAAAAAACAGGCTTGGCGCTTAACTTGTTAATGTGTTACTCCTGAGTGAGTCACTATTTTAATAATCCTATATAATAAATGGATAATATACAAATTGACCCTAACGGCAGAACAACCAGAACAACTGATGGACCAGTCACTATGAGGCACACTGACCAAGTCCCATCCCCTGGGGTCAGGCTCCCATCGCCTGATGGCTAAAGGGGAACTGAAGGTGGGTGGCGGAGGATGTGGGAGGCACTAGGCCAAGACCCCTGCACAGCTGGTCACCCCACAACCAGAGGGCACCCTACAGCAGGAGCTGGGCAGGAATGGCCAACCTCTTGGTCCCTCCACCCAGCTGCAGGCTCCGATTGTCCATGGGGTACCAGTTTCCATTAGTGGGAAGAAGATACAATAGAACAGCCTGGAAAAGGCAAATCTTTTTCCTTATTGATTCTTTATCACCGGGCTCTAGAGAAATAATGGCCAGGTCCCCTGCTGGGTCCCTTGGAGTCCCATCTCTCCTCCTCTGCTGAACCCTGCTGATCATCAGGTGTCCCAAGAGCAAGAGGGAGAGGAAAGCTGGACTTAGCAATGCCACCCACCTGAGGGTCAGGGGTAGCAGGGGGAAGTGGTGACCATATACAGACTTTGGAGTCACACAGACTCTGCCAGTTAGAGCTGTGTAACCTCTCTGAGCCTCGGTTTCTTCATCTATAAAATGAGTATGATAATAGTAAGAGCCTCATTGGAATGTTACAGCATGTGCATAAGATTATGCATGTAAGGCTCTCAGCCCAGTGCTTGACAGGTGCTAAGTGCTCACTGTTGTCACTGTGATTATCTGTCCCCTGCCCTCACTGGGCCCATGAACACCAGTGCTTAACTGGCAAGGTAGGCAGGTGTGGAGATTGCCTGCTCCATGTCCTGGGGCCCCTGGGGGAACTCAGATTCCGGATTCTGGATTCCGGATACACGGGCAAGATGGCTCTGCAACATGAAACCCCTGAGGGTCAGGAGTCCAGCCTGGTCCCAGCATGTGCCCCTGGGTCTCTGGGAAATACCCGCTGCCTTCCCTCTCTTCCCGGCACTGTCCTGTCCTGCCTCAGTTGTCACTCACGCCTGGAATCCCTGCATCATCTGTGTGCACATCTGTTCCCCAGCAGCCCCCACTCCGTGTGCCTCTCAGCTCTGCCCTGCACTTGGGCAAAACAGGTAACCACCTTGATCCTTTGTTTCCTCATCTGAAAGCTGGGAATAATAGTGCCGGCCTCCTGGGGTTGTGGATCAAACCAGGTCACCAGGTGAAGCAAAAGTGCTGGGGCCTGTGTTAAGTGGCCATGCAGTGCCAGCTGTTCTGTTACTTCTGCTGAAAGGCGAGTCTGTGAGGTGCCCCTGTCCTGTGAAAACCCTGAATGAGATCTTCAGCCTCTTTCAGAAACTAGGAGCTTATTAGCATAATAATCCACCTGTGAAGGACCTTTTGACTCCTATAAGCATTAACAACAAAGAGTAAAAAGCCTGAGGCCTAGATGTCGGTCCTGTATACCAATAGGTTGCTGGTTAGGTTCCCTGTCAGGGCACATGCCCAGATTGTGGGATCAATATTTCTCTTTCTCTCTTTCTTCCTCTCTCTCTCTCTCAAATAAATAAAAACATTTTTTTTTTTTTATAAAATATATTTTATTGATTTTTTACAGAGAGGAAGGGAGAGAGATAGAGAGCCAGAAACATCGATGAGAAAGACATCGATCAGCTGCCTCCCGCACATCTCCCACCGGGGATGTGCCCGCAACCCAGGTACATGCCCTTGACCGGAATCGAACCCGGGACCCCTCAGTCCGCAGGCTGACGCTCTATCCACTGAGCCAAACCGGTCTTGGCAATAAAAACATATTTTAAAAAATAAAGTTAGAAGTGAAGCCATTATGGTCCCATGGCTGCAAACTCTAGAAGAAAACATAACTCAACAAGAATAAGAGACTCTTAAAAAAAGAAATTACAGCAATAAAAATAACAGAATTCCAATGAGAAAGAAAACGGGCATCTAAAAGAATCCATGTGGCTACAGGGGAAATTGCTAATGAGCCTAGATTTTAAAAGTCAAACTGGGAAAAATGTATTTGCAGCAAATAGTCAATAAATGGTTAGTATCTTTTTTTTTTTTTTTTTTTTTTTTAAATATATTTTATTGATTTTCCACAGAGAGGAAGGGAGAGAGATAGAGAGCTAGAAACATCAATGAGAGAGAAACATCGATCAGCTGCCTCCTGCACATCCCCCACTGGGGACGTGCCCGCAACCCAGGTACACGCCCCTGACCGGAATGGAACCTGGGACCCCTCAGTCCGCAGGCCGATGCTCTATCCACTGAGCCAAACCGGTCCCGGCTGGTTAGTATCTTTAACATATAAAGAGCTCACACAAATCCTATATAATAAAAGCTTAATATGCAAATTGACTGAACTATGGAACAACTGGTGGAATAACTGGTCACTGTGATGCACACTGACCACCAGGGGGCAGAAGGTCAATTCAGATGATCAGCTAAGCCAGAAGCTAGCTCATGGCTGGAGAGTGCAGCAGTGGTGGTGGGAGCCTCTCCTGCCTCTGTGGCAGCGCTAAGGAGCAGTGAGCTGAGAGGTAAGGAGCAGCAAGCAGGCAGCTAGAAAGGGGCAAAGGGTCCTGGGCTATGAAAGGGTGCAGGCAGGGCTGAGGGACCTTCCCCTCCAGTGCACTGATTTCGTGTACCTAGCCTCTAGTAACTAATAAAAGGAGGAGAATGGAGGCAAATGCCAATAAAATTTCAACTTGTAGTTCTTTGTATAGTAGCAACTATCTACTGTATAGCAGCACCCTGGATCACATTTATACCTCACTCCCACCTGTCCTTTAGCCTCAGAGGGAAAATAAGCAGTGAAGAAGGGAGGGATTATCTGAGTTTAAGTATGATTTATGACAAATGAGTTATATCATCACAGAGCAGCAATCAAATCTTCTTCATAAATTCTCTATAAACTTGAGGAGATCTAAATTTGAAAATATAATGAATTTATGGAAACTTTTCTCTCCAAATAGGAAATTACAATTTACTTTTTTCATTTTGCTTACTGCAGAGGCTGATTTCACAAGTGTCTTCTTTTCCACACATAGAGCAGGATGCTCCTTCAGTGTAAGGGCGGTCCCCTGCATAATTTCCTCTGTAAAAAAGGGAAATATTGGGTAGCCAAATGGCTATTTACTCTTCTAATTTTGTGCATTTACTTATTTTTTGGTTGCTCATTAAGTCATGAATGTTGAAAATGACTTTTGTCCCAATTTTATGCTAATTTGTTTTATAAAAGGATACTTTAAAACTGATCTCTACAGTTGGTCTCAATATGTCAAAGTTATATCCTTTAAAATAAAAATTTTTATTGATTTTTTTAGAGAGCAAAGAAGAGAGGGAGAGAGGGAGATTAATTTGTTGTTTCACTTATATATTCATTCATTGGTTGGTTGATTCTTGTATTAAAACTGCAACCTTGATGAGCAAGACCAACATTCTAACCAACTGAGCCACCCAGCCAAGGAGTTATATTCTTTAATATGCAATAAAACATAAATTAGATATGAAACGAGTGTAGTTATGTATGTGAAAGCCAAAGTTATTTTTGTTTGTTGGTTGTAGAACACTAAGATTATCTCTTTATTTTGTAAATGGAACAAGCAAAATTTAAATAGTAAATGGAAACATGCTTTATGGATTGATTTAAAAGTATAATATCATCATCCTTATCGAGTCCTGTTTGATGATATACCAAAGTAATGGTACCATCTGGACAACCATTTGACAGATATTGTGCCTGCTTTTCAATAGTATAAGCTGATACATTCTAACAAACCTGCTTTTGTTCCATCTCAGTGTTTGTGGTAGACTTTATAAATGTTACTTGGAGTACCCAGAGAAAACATTAATAACATTAGCAGCACTCCATTAAAGAATAAGCCACAATTCATTTATCCACCTATCTGTTTAAGGACATTTGTGTTGTTCTAGTTTTTTACTATTACATATTAAAGTACTACGCACATTTTGAATATTTATTTAAGTCTCCTTATGGGCATACATTTCCTTGACTACGTATCTAGGAGTGAAATAAATAGATCGTATGGTTAGTACATATTTAACTTTTTAAGAAAGTTCTACACTGTGTGCAAAATATTTGTGACACTTTATATTCCCACCAGCTGTGGTGGAGAATGCTAGTCCCTTCACATCTTCCCTCTGGATTTAGAATGGCCAATCTTTAGCCAAATTGTTGTGTAGCGATATTCATTGTGGTTTTAATTTGTATTTCCTTAATGATTAATGATACTGAGGTTTTTATCATTGCTTTTTTGCCCTCTGAAAATTTTCTTTATTAACCTTTTATTCATCTTTTTATTACTTTAAGTATTCTTCATATTGAATTGTAACAGTTCTCCCTATATTCTTGATACAAGTCTTTTATCGGATATGTTTTGCAAAGACTTTCTTTTACTCTGTAGCTTATCTTTTCATTCTCTTAGCAAT
Organism: Myotis yumanensis; assembly: GCF_028538775.1. Classification (NCBI taxonomy): domain Eukaryota; kingdom Metazoa; phylum Chordata; class Mammalia; order Chiroptera; family Vespertilionidae; genus Myotis; species Myotis yumanensis. The sequence goes on from NW_027223754.1 coordinate 142,415,542, forward strand.
GTCTTTGAATAGTTGTAATTGTAATTTTAATGCAATCCAACATGTCAATTTGTTCTTTTATGGATCATGCTTTTGGTGTGGTAGCTAAAAATTGTTGGCTATGTTAAGGGCACAAAGTTTTTATAGTTAAGGTTTTACATTTAGCTCATAGATTAATTTTGAGTTATTATTATAGGTTTTATTTTATGCAGATTCACGTTTGCTTTTATATATATACTAGTAGCCCTGTGCACAAATCCATGCACCAGCAGCTCTCTGCAAGGCCTGTCTGCTCCGTACCCGCTTCCCAGAGGCTCTCCGTGGCCTAGAGGCACAACTGCGGCTGGGTGCGGAACATTTGCCTCATAGCCAGGGCAATGATGCAAGCGTTCTCACCCCCTCCCCGCCTGGCCGCTCTGTGCCCGCTGCCCAGAGGACTTCCATGGCAGGGGTAGAATACTTGCCTCATCGCCATGGCAACGAAGCAAGCATTCCACAATGCCACTCACGCTACCTGCTCTCAGTGGACACCTCCCTGGGACTGGGGGATTCTGGCGGGGCTGAGAGGACTGGGCACCACAATCTTTGTGACAGAGTGACAGTTAATTTGCATATAACCCATTATTAGATAGGATATCTTATCTAATAAAGAGGGAATATGCTAATTGACCCTCACACCATCGCATAGATGGTGCCACCCACAGCCAATAAGGAGGGAATATGCTAATTTTCTGCTCCACCCTCAAAGATGGCAGCACCCACATCCAATAAGGAGGGAATATGCTAATTGACTTCCATGCCATCAATGATGGCAGTGCCCACAGCCACTACATGGTGCCCAGTCCTCACAGCCCCCCAGCCATGCAGGGCTGGCCCGAGGGACAACCAAATGACTGAACAGCAGGCTGTGTTGGGAGACCAGGCCAGCAGGGGGGGTTAGTGAGGGATGACCAAATGACTGAACAGCAGGCTGCGTGGGGTGACCAGGCTGGCAGGGAGGCTGTGAGGGGCGACCAGGCTGGCAGGGGGGCAATTGTGGGCAACCAGGCCAGCAAGGGGGTTAGTGAGGGAAGACCAAATGACTGAACAGCTGGCTGCATAGGGTGACCAGGCTGGCTGGTGAGGGAGGCGGGTTGTTGGGGGTGATCAGGCCGGCAAAGGGAACAGTTGGTGGTGATTAGGCTGGGGGAGGGGGGCAGTGTGGAGTGACTATGCTGGTGGGGGGACAGTTGGGAGTGACCAGGCCAACAGGGGTCAGTTAGGAGTGAGCAGGCCAGCAGGGAGGGGGCAGTTGGGAGCAAACAGGCCAGCAGCAGGGGGCAGTTAGGGGCAAACAGGCCAGCGGGGGGGAAGTTAGGGGCAACCAGGCAGGCAGGCAGGTGAGCGATCAGAAACCAGTGGCCCAGGATTGTAAGAGGGATCCCGGATTGGAGAGGGTGCAGGCTGGGCTGAGGAGACTCCCTTGTGCATGAATTTTGTGCACTGAGCTTCTAGTCCTATCCAATAAAAGAGTGATATGCAAATTGACCATCACTCCAACATACAAGATGGCCATCCTGATGTGGTCAAAGATGGCCAGCAGGGGAGGGCAGTTGAGGGGAACCAGGCCTGAAGGGGGGAGGGTAGTTGGTGGCGACCAGGCGTGCTGGGAAGGGGAGTTTTGGGGAACCAGGCCTGCAGGGGAGGGCAGTTGGGGGGGACCAGGCAGGAAGGGGAGGGCAGTTGGGGGCAATCAGGCTGGCAGGGGAGTGGTTAGAGGCAATCAGGCAGGCAAGCAGGAGAGTGGTTGGGAGCCAGCAGTCCTGGATTGTGAGAGGGATGTCTGACTGCCCATTGAGGCCCGATCCCACCAGAATTGGAGATGGTGCAGGCTGTGCTGAGGGACACACCACTCCCCATGCACAAATTTCAGCTTTGTCTGGAAGGTCATCAGGACAGTTGTTTTGCTGTTCCTCCACTCGGTCAATTTGCATATTACACTTTTATTATATCTATATCTATATATCTATCTATACCTATATATATATATAGAGAGAGAGAGAGAGATAGATGTATATATAGATGTAGCTAGATAGCATTTTGTTACAGCAGCATTTGTTGAAAAATTTCTTTTCTACTGCATTGTCTTTTTATATCTATTAAAAATCAGTTGAACACATGTGGTCAACCATGTGTAGATTTAATTTTGAACCCCTTATTCTGTTCTATTGATCTATATGTCTAACTTTATGTCAAAATCACAATGTTGTGATTATTCTAGCTATAATAAGTCTTGAAAACAATAGTGTCAGTCCTCCAAATTTGTTCTTTTTCTTAGTTGTTTTGGCTAGTTTAAGTCCCTTGCATTCCCATATCAATTTTAGGATCAAGGTTTCTCAACATTTACAATAAAGGCCTGCCAGGATATTTATAATTGTGTTGAATATATATATCAATTTAGTGAAAAATTACATTTTATCAATATTTAGTCGTTTACCCTATTAAAAAGGTATATCTATTTATTTGTGTATATGTTAATTTATTTCATGAAGATTTTATAACTTTCAATGTACCGGTCCTTCATACCTTCTGTCAGAATTATCCCTAGATAATAGATATATAATGCAATATTTGTATCATCTTTATTTGTAAAAATAACCACCTGAATGCATTCCCATAGTACATTACAGTTAAGTACTCATTACATTATTAGCATTCAGTAGTTGAAAAAGTATAAAACTGTGCTTGAGAGGATTCAGATTGGTTCAAAGTCATTCACTGAACTCAGTTATTTTCCTCATTTTTACAGTCATAGCATTTATCAGCCTCATTCAACCCTAATTTACATAAGAATACATTACAGGCAAAACCCCACTGAAATCATCAAACAATAGTTTATGCTATTACAAATATATTATGCAAAATAGAACACTGGCACCACATTTGTATCATCCTGCTTCACAAAGATATATTGCATATAATTATTTATATTTTTAAGCTATTATGAATGATAATGCCATTTTATTTCAGCTTCTAATTGTTCATTACCAGAATATGGGTATGTAATTGAGTTTTGTATCTTGATATTGTATCCTGAAAAATGTCTAAACTTACCTATTAGTTCTAGAAGAGCTTTCATAGACTCCATTAGATTTTCTACATACTAGATCTACAGACCTGCAGTTAGCTAAGTATGACCCATAGCTAAGAATTAATTTTTTTATATTTAAGGGGTTATTTAAAATACAAAAAACCAAAGATGGATATATAACAGAATGCATGTGTTCTGCAAACCTAACATTTTTGCTATCTGTACTTTACAGAAAAATGTTTTGCTGTTAGCCTTAACATTACATGCAGGTTTTTCACAGATGTCCTTTATTAGGTTTAAGATGTTGCCTTCTGTTTCTAGCAGGCAGAGAACTTTCACTATGAATGAATGTTTGTCTTTTACTCCATCCAGTGAGATGATCAGATGATCTTTATTTTTAGGTTGATTGATATGGCTAATTACATCAATTGATTTGAGAGTCTTAAATCAGGCCTATATTCCTTGAATAAACTCCATTTGGACAAGATGCATTATGCTTTACTATCTTATTGTATTCAATTGCTAAATTTTGTTTCAAAATTTTCTACCTATATTCATAAGAGATACTGCTCTGTAGTTATCTTTTCATTTTATTTCACCTGTGTAATTTGTATCTTTTGAGGAATTTGTTCACTTCATCCAAGTTGTCTCTTGAATACTTACCCCCATTATTATTTTGAATGGCCTTCTTTATCCCTGGCAACATTTTTTGCTCTGAAATTAATATTACCTGATATCAATATACACAATGCAGGTTTATTTTGCCCAATGTTAGTATAGTAAAGCTTTCCCCATCCTTTTGCTTTTCATGTTTTTATATTTAAAGTGCTAGAGGTCCAGTGCACAAATTTGTGCACGGGTGGGGTCTGGCTGGCCCACCTCTATCAGGTTGATTGGGGCAGGCTGGCGGGGGAAGGGGCCCCATGTGATTGGCAGGCTGGCCTCACCCCCCTTTGGGGTGGTAGGGCCCATTGGAGTGGGGCAGGCCTAGGGGAGGGTTTGCAGGTGATTTTCTGGCCAGTCCTGCCCCCTATTGAGGTATGGGGGCCAATCAGGTTGGGGCTGGCCATAGGAAGGCACCACAGGCAGTGGTAGGGCTGGCCCTGCCCCCTGGTCAAACTCTCAATCAAGGGAACAATTTGCATATTAGCATATATAAGATGCTTCTTGTAGGAAGGATATGATTGTTTCTTGATTTTTATCTAATCTCACAATCTCTGCCTTTTCATTTGGGTGTTTGTAGCATTTATATTTGATGTGATTATTAACATAGTTAAAATTGATGCTATCATTTTCTTATTTATTCTTTGTTGCATCTGTCGTTTGTTTTTCTTTTTAAGTTATGCATGTGTCATACTCATTTCTGTTGCTAACTGAGAAGGAGTAGAATAAATACAGGAGGAGATATACACATATGTACTCTCCTTAGAAATTTTGACATATCTCAGCTTCTTTTTATGAATCCTGTATATTTATGCTATGCTTAGATTTTCATCCTTTGTATATTTTACTTTAATATTTTTGTTTGTTAAATGGTTGGGTTGTGGGTGGATTTTATCTTCTTTCTTGTACAGATCAATGGGATTAGAGTTCCAGAATTTTATTTTTGTAGCCTCCCATTAGACTTATGTTATATTTCCACTTAGATGCACAATAATAAAAAAGGCAATGAAACTTACGGTATTTTTTTTCAAAAAATGTGCTTTTCACTATCATTCAGAATCACTTGCTCATTCTAAGTGATGCTATATTAGGAAAGCATCTGCCAGTCTATTTTATGTTCTATTACTTAGCGTGGTGATGCATTTTACGTTATCTGTTGTTCTATTTAACAAAGAATGTCCATCATTTTTACTCTGAACTGTAAATATCTCATGGTAGGTATAATTCTTTACACAAGGTAATAGTCTCTCACCACTTTCTATTTTCATTTGTTTCTTTTATTATCATTATGCTGGGAGACTTCATTTATTAAATATATAAATAAGTATAACATTTATTTAAATATAAAATATTTTTTAAAAGCAAAATAACTTACGCAGGTCCATAGTTACATACGAACATTACAGGGTCACCTTTCCCAAGTTTAGGACAAACTGTCATTGCACAACCAACTTTGTATGAATCGGCCCAAGCTACCTATAAGGAAAGGAATTCTTAATTAAAATATCCAAAACACCTCTATGCAGCAATGCACTATGGGAATAGCTATAATCTTAGTCATGCAATAAAAATGAGTAGACAGAAATTCTTATTGGCTATTTTAATTTGTAATATTTAGCTTAAAACAATTTTTTAAAAGGCTGTTTTCTTGAAGGCTACTTAACTAGATTTTCCTCACTGATAATTCTCATAAGTGAAACAATATAATAGTAGTGAAAATAATATTTTTTCTAAATGATTTATGAAAAAAATTATTTTCTCCATGGTTATATAATACAATTAATATTAAAATCACAGTGTAAATAAAAACAGTTATAGATTTTTATTTCTTTTCCCTAAAACCTTCTACTAGTACTTAGTTTATGATCACATTTTAAAAGTTGTGGTTGTAACCATAATCTCATCTCTGTCAAATTACAAGACTCAGATAGATACAGAGACTAAGAATACATTGAGTTTATTGCAAAAAACAAAAACATGATTTCCATAAGAAGGGTGAATATTTTTGTTTCATTGTAAAGAAGGGCAGTACTCAAAAGAAGAAGATTCCTATGGAAAACTAACCATGGGCTGGGAGGCGAGGAGAAACAAAGAGATTTTAAAAAATTCGTATTCTTTTGTGACAATGATAGAGTGGAATTTTCTTCCATTTTCTAAATAAACAAAAAGGAAAATGCTAATTTACTCCACATGGAAAACAAAATAACAAAAGAAAATTGATATAAATTTGATAACACTAATAAATTTTCTGAACCCATTTATTTTACAATTCAATTAATATAATGTATTGATACATCTTATAAACTGATGTATTAGTCACTATTTCCCATGACCTGGGTATAGCTGTAATCAACAGTTTTGCAAAATATGTTTTAATGGCTGTTTGCCTGAGGCAGCAAAGTGTAATAAAAGCACTGAACAGAAAAGATATGAGTTTTGGTTTGAACCATGTGTGTATCTTTCGAGAGCGATAGATCAATTCTGACCTAGTTTACCACTTAGTAAAATGAGATTAAGCTAGTTCCTTAAAATACCCATTCCTTTGGAATGTTTTAGAAAGTTAATAAACTATACGACTACACGTATATATATTTTTAAAGAAATTCACATTTAAAAATTTGGTTAATGAATAACTGACTACACCATGAAATTTTATTGCTTAATATATCTGAATTGTGACATTTTTTTTTGACTTTTGGAATGGTAAAGATAAATTTTGAACATGTATAGGTTTAAAATGTTTACTTTCCTAAAGGAACTAAATGTAACATTAATATGAACATTGGTTGTAACTTCAATACAAATATCTTCAGATGGTAACAGTAAGAACATTTTACCTTATTTTCTTTAGAACACTAAGCAAGATACAGGTGTTGAGCCAATATGAAGAAAGCCCCTATTCCTAGCTTTTTACACATCTGTGTACATTATCCAGTAAGGAGTGAGCTTGTGGTTCTGCTGTATAATGCTAAGGGACAAGGGGTATTTGAAAACAGGTTCCTTTCCCCTGACAGTAAAAGAGGAGACAAATGATTATGTAAAAGCTGTGACTCAGCCTTGATGCCATAGTAGGAATACTGCATTCTGCTTGTTATCAGGACACCTGACAATTGATCCCATTCTCTCAATTTTCCTAGCAGTAACCAAACCATAATCATTGTATAAAACAACTATTCTGAGAAGGATTTCTAAACTTATAGCATCCTGTTGTCAGATGAAGTTTAAATGGAATAGGAGCTGCTAATTTCTGTGTTCAGTGAACCTCTGATAAGAATGGCATGCTTTCAGACACTGTATGTTAATTCAACTTAGACAGATAAGTTTGGAGAAGAGAACTCTTCTCTTGCTTAAATGGTCCATCCTAGGGACTCCATGTTATGCCTGAAATGTGTTTCCATTTCTCACCCAAACTCTCTCAACAACCAACCAAAAGAATTAGAAAAATTATCTATACTAACAAAAGCATAATATGCTAATTAGATCGGATATCTTCCGGATGTACGTCTAGACCAGCAGTTCTCAACCTGTGGGTTGCGACCCCTTTGGCGGTCGAATAACCCTTTCACAAGGGTCACCTAAGACCATCCTGCATATCAGATATTTACATTACGATTCATAACAGTAGCAACATGACAGTTATGAAGTAGCAACGAAAATAATTTTATGGTTGGGTCACAACATGAGGAACTGTATTCAAAGGGCTAGAAGGTTAAGAACCACTGTTCTAGACAAAGCCACGGTGGTGGGTGCCAAGGCAGAGGTGATTAGGGGCAATCAGGCTGGCAGGGGAGAGCAGTTAGGGGTGATCAGGCTGGTAGGGAAGGGCAGTTAGGGACTAGCAGGCCTGGAGGGGAGGGCAGTTAGGAGACAGCGGTCCCAGATTATGAGAGGGATGTATCTAAACTGGCAGTTGTACATCCCCTGACGGGTCCCAGATTGGAGAGGGTGCAGGCCAGGCTGAGGTACACCTCCCACCCCATGCACAAATTTCATGCACTGGGTCTCTTGTAGGAAATAAAGGTCTTCAGGATACTGGACATATGACAACAAAGGATAATGCCTCCTGAGAGTTCAGGTTGGGGAAGCTGTGAATTATACAATTGTCTCAGCTTGTTGCTTTGAGAGCATTTCCAGGCCATGACTGGTGGGGTAGGGGTGTTGGAGAAACCAGGAGGAGCCTAATGGATCCACATGGTTGAGAGACAGCTGAGAGTCTGTGGAGACCAAGGAGGCAGGAGTTTGGGTGGTGTAGTACCTCAGTGGTGAAAATCTAACAGTGACACTACTATGGATACCTCTAGGGGGTTCCCATCATTAATTCAGCAGAGCACTAATCAGAGCATGCATTTGAAGCACTACCCTAGACCTTGAAATGAACCATCTATAAAAAGTAAATGAAAGAACACAGGAACTTACATTGGGCCAGGAGTAAGGCCTTTTCTACCAGCTCTACTGGAAAGTTTCATAATTTCTGGGGCACTGGGTAGAGTAGGCAGAAGAATTTTGCCTCCATCTAATATATTTTAAAAGCAGTAACCAAAAGGATCAAACAAATTCCAGGTAACTTAACTGTATCCCAGAAGAGAATTCAAGAATATTATAGGCATATAAAAATCAAGCATCCAAGAAGGCAAGATTTATAAAGTTGAAGATATAATAAAACATACCTAATGTGATAAGAAGCAGAAAAAAATTACCCATAAGAAAGAGGGGTAATCAATCCACTCAAACTACCCCAGAACTAACCTAGAGAAAACATTAGAATAATTATTGTAACTATCTCATATGGTTGAAAAGGTAGATGAAAGGTCAAATATTCTTGATATAGTTACTGATTATGTAAAAAAAGACAAAAATCAAGCTTTTAGAGATTTAAATTTTAACATCTAAGATGAAAAAATAAACTAATTGTTATTAATAGAGGATTAATCATTACAGAAGAAAAGAGTAGTGAACTTCAAGATAAAGCAATAAGACTATTTGAAATTAATCACAGAGAGGAAATACTTGAGAAAGAAAAGAGAACATCAATAACCATTGGAAAATTCAAGTGGCCATCAATATTGGTGACTAGAATCTGGGCAGACAGAAGTCACTAACGAAAGTATTTCAAGAAGCAATATCCAGCATTTATCAAATTTTGCTTTAAATTATAGTCCTATAGTTCTAAGAAACTCGGTAAATGGCTGCACAAAAGGTGAAGCAAACTTTAGTACATTATGAAATGGCTACAGTTTGTTGTAAAGAAAAAAATTTATACAAATGGTCAAAAGACACATGAAAAAATGCTGAAAGTCACTAATCATCAGAGAAATGCAAATTAAAATGACAATGAAGACAAAAGATGGCGGCTGGCAGGGCAGAGGTGAGGGATAGGATGTGAATGAGTGAGAGGGTGAAAGGAGAGTGTGTGGATGTGTGTGGTGTGTGTGTGAGTGAGTGAGGGACAGTTAAATACGACAGGAGTAGCAGGGTCTGGCAGTCTAGACTCTTCTGGACAGGGAGCACCTACCATAGCCATGGACACTCCCTAGGCTGCGGGCACAGAGCCCACGCCACCTTGAAGGGAGAGCGGCCTCATCTAGGAACTCATCAACACCACCACCCAGACAGCCCTTGGACACTGCCTGCGACCCGGCAGCCACTTCAGCCAAAATCCTGCTGCCCGACCCGCAGACCTGCAAACCTGCAGACCTTAGGACCTCTACCTCTAAGGTGCACCGTTCCGGCAGCAGTAAGTGCAGCTTCCCCATCCCCAGCGGCAGACCTCCGGACAACACAGACATGTGCTTCCAACACACAGGCCTCTGAAGCCCACCACCCCACAGGCAGCTCTTGGGAGTCACTGCGAGCCCCTACTGGGTGTGATATTGTGCAATTGGGGATGCACTGCCCCCCAGTAGAAATTCTGAAATCACTCTTCCTGAATAACTGCTCACAGACACTGTGGCACAACTATAATGCCAAGGCCCCTCAGGGTGCATCAGAACTCTGTGCCACAAATGCACTGCCACAGACACAAGCTTCCAGCACTCAGGCTTCTGGAGCCCACCGCTCTACAAGCAGCTCTTGGGAGCCTCTGTGAGCACCCACTGGGTGCGATATTGTACAGACAGTGGCGCACTGCCCCCCAGTAGAAATTCTGAAATCACTCTTCCTGAATAACTGCCCACAGACACCATCGCACAACTTCAGCTCCAGGGTCCCTCAGGGTGCATCAGAGCTCTGCACCGCAAATGCACCACCATAGAGGTGCATTTCCAGCCTGCAGACCTACTGTGCCCACCACTCAACAGGCAGCTCTTGGGAGCCATGGTGAGACCCCGCTGAGTGCGATATTATACAAATAAGGAACATGCTGCACTGCAGTAGGAATTCTGAATCCACTCTTCCTGAATAACTGCCCACAGACACTGTCACACAACTTCAATGCCAGGGCCTTTCAGACTACATCAAAGCTCCACACCAAACGCACCGCGAGTATCCCTGTGAGCTGCCACTAGGAGTATGTGTATCCAACCATGGGTTCAGCAGCAAAAACTGAGTCTTCCTACCCCACAGCTGCAGAACTCTGGACACTACAGTTGTGCTTTTCCAGTGCACAGGCCTCATGAGTCCTGAGCACACTGCTCCACAGGCAGCTCTTGAGTGCCGCTGTGAGCCCCCACTGGGTGCGCTCTTATCCAAACAATGATGCACTGCCCAGGCAGTAAATATTCTGGATACCTGCCCACAGAAACTTTGATAGCTTGGCTTCATCCAGGGCCCTTCAGAGTGTGTGGGTGTGTGTGCCGCACTGGCAAACACACCGTGGGTGTCCCTATGAGCCGCCACTTTGTGCATGTGTATCCAACCAATAAAGCAGCAGCAAAAACTAGTCTTCCCACCCTACAGCTACAGAACTGTGGACACCACAGTTGCGCCTTTCCAGAGTGCAGGCCTCCTGAGCCTCACCACCCTGACAAATGGCTTCTGGGCACCTCTGTATGCCCCTGCTGGGCATATGTGATTCCAACCAAGGATGCAAGGCAGCAATAATTGGGACATGCCGCTCCCCGGCTGCTGACATCTGGACTCCGCAGTTGCACCTTTTCAATTCTCAGGCCTACATCAGGAAAACCCAAATAGCTCAAGTAGGGGGTTAAGCTAGATTACCAAGCCCAGGAGACCTGAGAGATCACACCAGCAGCACCATCCCCAAAAGAACCTGGGTAACAACGGAGTCAGATCTAGGACACAGAAGCAAAACCATACAGCAAAACTTGGGAAGACAAAAAAACAACCCCCAAAAGAAAGAAAAATCACCAGAAAGGGAATTAAATGAAATGGAGGCAAGTAAAATTTCAGAGAAAGATTTCAGAGTAATGGTTCTAAGGATGCTCAAACGTCTGGATGACAAATATACACAACTCAATGACAAATACACACAACACAATGAGAATTATAAGGAGCTAAATGAGAATGTCACCAACATGAAAAGGAAGGAAACAAGGGGAAATGAAGAATGACATAGCTACAATAAAGTACACAATGGAAGGCTTAAACAGTAGACTACAAGAGGCTGAGGACTGCACTAGCGAATTAGAAGACAAGGTAGGAAAAAGCACACAAATACAGCAGCAACTGGAAAGAAGACTTAAAAAGCAAGAGGAGAGCCTAAAAGAGCTTTGGGACAACACAAAACAAAACAACATCTGCATATTTGGGATACCAGAAGGAGGGGAAGAGAAGCAAGGAATAGAAAACCTGTTTGAAGAAATAATGACAGAAAACTTCCCCAATATTGGCAAGAAAAAAACTACGCAAGTCTAAGAAGCATATAGAGTCCCAAATATGATGAACCCAAAAAGACCAACACCAAGACACATCATGATTAAACTGGCTAACATCAACAACAAAGTAAGAATCTTAAAAGCTGCCAGAGAGAGACAGAAAGTTAGATACAAGGGATCTCACATTAGAATATCAACTGATTTCTCAACAGAAACACACCAGGCCAGAAAAGAATGGAATAAAATATACAAAGTGATGCAAACCAAGGAACTGAATCCCAGAATACTATACCCAGCAAGGCTATCATTCAAAATTGAAGGTGGAGTCAGGAGGGGCTAAGAGAGCTTATTATCACCAAGCCAGCAATGCAAAAAATGCTAAAGGGACTACTGTAAAAAGAATAAACAGAAAGGCAAGAAAAAACACAAATATTAAGAATAAAAAGTATGACAAACAAGTAATAAAAAATAATAACATTAAACATAAATGGATTAAATGGCCCAATCAAAACAAATAGGGCAGCTGAATGGATAAGAAAAAATGACCCATATATTTGGTGTCTGCAAGAGACCCACCTCAGAACAAAGGATTCACACAGATAGTGAAGGGATGGAAAATATTTTTCAGGCAAATGGAAATGAGAAAAAAATCTGGGGTTGTGATCCTTATATCTGACAAAATAGACCTCAAAGTAAAGGGAGAAATTCAACAAGAAGATATAACTCTGGTAAACATATATGCATCCAATACAAGAGCACCCAAATACATAAAACAACTTCTGGAAGATATCAATGGAGAGATTGGTAGCAATACAGTCATAGTAGGGGACTTTAATACCCCAATGAAACCACCGGATAAATCCTCTAAACAGAAAATCAGCAAGAAAACAGCAATCCTAAGTGACTCACTAGATCAGATTGACTTAATTGACATCTTCAGAATATTTCACCCCAAAGCCACTGAATATACATTCTTCTCCAGTGCATACGGGACATTTTCAAAGATAGACCACATATTAGGACACAGGCAGTCTCTTCAAATTCAAGAGGGTAGAAATCATATCAAGCATCTTCTCAGATCACAGAGGCATAAAACTAGAAATCAACTACAATAAAAACAATGAAAAAAATCAAACACTTGGAAGCTAAATAGCATGCTACTAAACAATGATTGGGTTACCAAGAGATCAAAGAAGAAATAAAAGGCATCCTGGAAACAAATGACAATGAAAACACAACAGCCCAAAATCTATGGGACAGAATGAAAGCGGTCCTGAGAGGGAAGTTCATAGTTCTACTAACCTACCTCAAAAAAATAAATAAAAGGTAATAAATTATCTAACCCTGCAACTTAAAGAATCAGAGAGAGAGAGCAACAAGAAAAGCCCACAGTATCTAGGAGGAAGGAAATACTAAAGAACAGAGTAGAAATAAATGACATAGAGATCAAAATAACAATACAAAAGATCAATGAAACCAAGAGCTGATTCTTTGAAAGGATAAACAAGATTGATGAACCCCTGGGAAGGCTCACCAAGAAGCAAAGAGAGAGGACCCAAATAAACAAAATCAGAAATGAAAGAGGTGAAGTAACAAGTGACCCCACTGATATACAAAGGATTATAAAAAAAATACTACCAAAACCTCTTCTCTAAAAATCTGGACAACCTCAATGAAATGGACACATTCCTAGAAAAATACAAGCTTCCAAAACTAAATCAGGAAGAATCAAAAAACCTGAATAGGCGATAAGCACCGATGAAATTTAAACAGTAATCAAAATGCTTCCAGCAAACAAAAGCCTTGGACCTTGGCTTCACAGGGGAGTTTTACCAAGCATTCAAAGAAGAACTAAAACCAATCCTTCTCAGACTATTCCAAAAAATTCAAGAAGAAGGCACACTTCCAAGCTCTTTCTATGAAGCTAGCATGACCCTAATCCCAAAACCAGATAAAGACACCACAAAGAAAGAATTACAGGCCAATATCCCTGATGAACATAGATGCTAAAATCCTCAACAAAATTCTAGCAAACTAGATCCAGCATTATATTAGAAATATCATACAACATGACCAAGTGGGATTTCTTCCAGGGATGCAAGGCTGGTAAAATATGTGAAAATCAATAAATGTGATACATCACATAAACAAATTGAGAGACAAAAATCACATAATCATATCAATTGATGCAGAAAAGGCATTTGACAAAGTCCAACACCATTTTCTGATAAAAACACTCATCAAAGTTAGGATAGAAGGATCGTACCTCAACATAATAAAAGCTTTATATGACAAACCTACAGCCAACATCATACTCAATGGGCAAAATCTAAAACCATTTCCCTTAAGAACAGGAACAAGACAGGGATGCCCACTCTCACCACTCCTGTTCGACATAGTACTGGAAGTATTAGCTATTGCGATTAGACAAGAAGAAGAAATAAAAGGCATCCAAATTGGAAAAGAAGAAGTAAAACTGTCCTTATTCACAGATGACATGATATTATACATAAAAAACCCTAAACACTCCATCAAAAAACTATTAGACTTAATAAATGAATTTGGCAATGTGGCAGGATACAAAATTAACGCCAAGAAATCTATTGCATTTCTATACACCAATAGTGAACTTACAGAAAGAGAGACTAAAAAAACAATCCCATTTACCATTGCACCAAAAAAATTAATCTACCTAGGAATAAACTTAACTAAAGAGGTAAAAGACCTCTACTCAGAAAACTACAGGACGTTGAAAAATAAGATAGAGGAAGACATAAATAGATGGAAGAACATACCGTATTCATGGATTGGTAGAATCAACATCATTAAAATGTCCATACTACCTAAAGAAATTTATAAATTCAATGCACTGCCCATTAAAATACCAACGGCATACTTCACAGACCTAGAACGAGCTCTCTAAAAATTCATCTGGAATAAAAAAAAGACCCCAAATAGCTGCAGCGATCCTGAGAAAGAAGAACAAAGTAGGTGGGATCTCAATACCAGGTATCAAGCTGTATTACAAAGCCACTGTTCTCAAAACTGCTTGGTACTGGCACAAGAACAGACATATAGATCAGTTGAATAGAATAGAGAACCCAGAAATCCACCCAAGCACTATGTTCAATTAATATTTGACAAATAGGCAAGAACATACAATGGAGTCAAGACAGTCTCTTCAACAAATGATGTTGGGAAAATTGGACAGATATATGCAAGAAAATGAAACTAGACCACCAACTTACACCATACACAAAAATAAACTCAAAATGGATAAAAGACTTAAGTGTAAGACAGGAAACCATAAAAATATTAGAGGAATCCAAAGAAAAAAATCTCAGACATATGCTGAGCAATTTCTTCACAGATATAGCTCTTAGGGCATTAGAAACTAAAGAGAAAATAAACAAATGGGGCTAAATCAAAATAAAAAGCTTTTGTACAGCAAAAAAACAAACAAAACAAAAAGAAAACACAAAAAAATCAATAAAACAACAAGAAAGCCCACTGCATGGGAGAACATATTTGCCAATGTTATTAACCGTAAGGGTTTAATCTCCAACCTTTACAGGGAACTCATACAACTTAACAAAAGGAAGATAAACAGCCCAATCAAAAAATGGGCAACAAACCTATATAGATACTTTTCGAAAGAAGACATAAGGAAGGCCAAGAGACATATGAAAGCATGCTCAAAGTCACTAATCATCTGAGAGATGCAAATCAAAATGACAATGCAGTATCATCTCACACCTGTCAGAAGGCTATCTTCAACAAATTAGCAAAGGACACGTGCTAGCGAGGATGTGGAGAAAAAGGAACCCTTGTACACTGCTGGTGGGAATGCAAACTGGTACAGCCACTATGGAGAACAGTGTGGAGTTTCCTCAAAAAACTAAAAATGGAACTCCCATTTGACCCAGTGATCCCACTTCTAGAAATATATCCCAAGAAACTAGAAATACCAATCAGAAAAGATATGTGTACCCCTAAGATCATAGCAGCACAATTTCCAATAGCTAAGATTGGGAATAAGCCTAAGTGCCCATCGGTAGATGAGTAGATTAAAAATCTTTTCTACATCTACACAATGGAATACTATGCTGCTGTAAAAAGGAAGGAACTCATACCATTTGCAACAGCATGGATGGAACTGGAGATCATTATGCTAAGTGAAATAAGTCAGTAAGAAATAGATAAATATCACATGATCTCACTCATTTGTGGATTATAATGAATAACATAAATCGATGAAGAAAAACAGACCCAGAGACAGAAACATTGATCAGATCTTCAAACCTCAGAGGGAAGGTAGGGAAGCGTGGGGGTAAGAGGGGAAGATCAACCAAGAGACTTATATGCATGCATGTAAGCATTACCAATGGATGCACACAACAGAGGGTGGGGGTGAGGGCAGGATTAGGCAGGTGGGGGACAATGGAGGGATAACCACACATTTATAAGACCTTAATCAGTAATAAAAAAACGACAGTGAGATATTACCTCACACCTGTCAGAATGGCTATCACAAAAAAAAATCAACAAACAGCAAGTGCTGGTAAGGACGTGGAGAAAAGGGAACACAAGTTCACTGCTGGTGGGAATGCAAATTGGTATAGTCACTATGGAAAATAGTATGGATTTTCCTCAAAAAATTCAAAAAGGAAATTCTGTTTGACCTGGTGATCTTATTTCTGGGAATATATCCTAAAACCCCCAAAACACCAATCAGGAAGAATCTATGTACCCCTATGTTTAAAGCACCATTAATTACAACTAGAGGCCCATTGCAGAAAGATTCCTGCAAGAATAGGGCTTCCTGTGGCCGGATCAAAGCAGAGAAGGGAGTGAAACCCGCTGAGGCGGGCTTTTCCCACTCCCAGTTGCTCTGGCTGGGTTTCCCTTCCCGCCTCCCGTCTCCACAGCCTTGGCTCCATTCCTGTTTCCGCTGCCTCTACTTTGCTCCTTTCTGTAGCACTTCGCTTCCACGTTGTCTTCAGTCTTCGCTCCCAGCCGGCGTATGCAAATTAACCGCCATTTTGGTTGGGGTAATTTGTATATAGCCACTCTGACTGGCTGGTGGGTGTGGCTTAAGGTGTAGCAAAGTTTTGGTCAATTTGCATGTCTGTCTTTTATTAGTGTAGACTAGAGGCCCGGTGCACAAAAATTTGTGCACTCGGGGGGGGGGGGGTGGTCCCTCAGCCTGGCTTATGCCCTCTTGCAGTCTGGGACCCCTTGGGAGATAACGACCTGCTGGCTTAGGCCTGCTCCCGGCTGGCAGAGGGCACGCCCAATCCCTAGGTGCAGCCCCTGGTCGGGCTCAGAGCAGGGCCGACTGGGGAGTTGGGGCACTGCCCCCTGTCATGCACAGAGCAGGGCAGATCGGGAGGTTGCAATGCCACCCCTAGTCACGCTCAGGGTAGGGCCAATTGGGGGGTAGGGGCACCGCCTCGTCACACTCAAGGCAGGGTCGATGGGGAGGTTTGGGCACCACCCCCTGTCACCCACAGAGCAGGGCCCATCAGGGGGGTTGGGGCTCCATACCGTGTCACACACAGAGCAGGGCCGATCAGGGGGTTGGGGAGATCCCCCCTGTCACGCACAGAGCAGGGTCTATAGGGGAGTTGGGGCACCGCCCCTGTCACACATAGAGCAGTGCGGATCAGGGGGTTGGGGTGCCGCCACTGTCACACTCAGGGCAGGCCTGATGGGGGGAGGGGGGATTGGGGCGCCCCACCCTGTCACACACAGCCGCAGGGCAATCAGAGGGTTGGGGAGCTCCCCCCTGTCACGCACAGAGCAGGGCCAATCAGGGGGTTGAAGAGCTCCCCCCTGTCACAAACAGAGCAGGGCAGATAGGGAGGTTGTGGCCCTGCCCCCTGTCACACACAGAGCCGCAGGGCGAGCAGGGGGTTTGGGCGCTGCCCCCTGTCACGCTGATCTCGGTGCCGGGAGGCCTCGCAGCTCCGCTGATCCCGGTGCTGGGAGGCATATTACCCTTTTACTATATAGGATAGAGGCCTGGTGCATGGGTGGGGGCTGGCTGGTTTGCCCTGAAGGGTGTCCTGGATCAGGGTGGGGGTCCCGCTTGGGTGCCTGGCCAGCCTGGGTGAGGGGATGATGGCTGTTTGCAGCTGGTCATACCCCCTTTAGGGTGGGGGTCCTCACTGGGGTGCCTGGCCAGTCTGGGTGAGGGGCTGAGGGCCGTTTTCAGGCTGGCAGGTGACTG
Source organism: Myotis yumanensis (assembly GCF_028538775.1). NCBI lineage: Eukaryota > Metazoa > Chordata > Mammalia > Chiroptera > Vespertilionidae > Myotis > Myotis yumanensis. Next base: position 142,433,258 of record NW_027223754.1, read on the forward strand.
AAGCTCCCAACCTGTCCTTTTTTCCTTTTTTTTTTTTTATTCTGGGCTAGCTTTAGCTCTGAGGCTCGGCTCCAGCTATGAGACCTCTGCTGCTGAAAGCAGGTTTCTGGCCTTTGTTTACTTTCTGTATTTGAAACAATGTTGCGGTCCTGCTGGCTGAAGCCCGGGGTTTTGTTTAGCTTCTATATTTGTTACAATGTTGCTTAAAGTGCAGCTGAGAGGCTGGGAAGGCAGGCGGGGAAGCTTGGCTTCCTCCGTCACTGAAGCAAGCAAGCCTCCCTATTCGTGTCAGCTGCCTGGCTGCCGGCCGCCATCTTGGTTGGCAGTTAATTTGCATATCTCACTGATTAGCCAATGGGAAGGGTAGCAGCCATATGGCTAATTACCATGTTTCTCTTTTATTAGATAGGATAGCTGAGATTTGGAAACAGCCCAAGTGCCCATCAGTAGATGAATGGATAAAAATCTCTGGGACATTTACACTATGGAACACTATGCAGCTGTATAAAAGAGGGATCTCTTACTCTTTGGGACAGCATGAATGGACTTGAAAACTATTATTCTAAGTGAAATAAGCCAAACTGAGAAAGACAAGTATCACATGATCTCACTTATTTGTGGAATCTAATGATCAAAACAAATTGACCAACAAAATAATATCTGAAGCTGGGATGGCATGGAATAGATTTACATACCATGATGTGGGGTTGGGGGGACAAGAAGGGATAAACCAAAGAACTTACATACTTATATGCATAACCCATGGACATGGGCAATAGGGTAGGGAAGACCTGGGGGAGGTGGGTCGGGGCTGGGAGGATTAGGGTGGAGAGAGGGAATTGAAGATATCTATAATATTATCAACAATAAAAATGTTACAAAAATAAAAAAATAAAAGAAAATTATAAAGCTAATCAGAGAAACAAAAGCATATTACATATGCTGCAATAAATAAAAAGTTGACAGTAGATTTCTTATTGAAATTAATGCATTGAGATGACAGTAGAGTAATCTTTAAATTTCTGAAAACAAAATATCCAGAGAATTCTATATCCAGTAAACCTACCTTCAAAATGAAATTGAGTTTTCAAGATACCCAAGATTAACTTAAGAAAAAATGCTAAAAGGAAAATGTCTTATGATTGAAATGTGCATAAATAAGAACTAATAAATAAAATGTCAAATATTTACCTGTGTATAATGGCCACAAACTTTGGTACATTGTTGACTACTATAAGTATAAAATTGCCTTTCATTATACCAAGAACGAATAGCAATTGCTGGGATATATTGGTATAAAATACCTAACCAAATATTTTCTCCCACATATGGAAAAGTTGGGTGACACCGATTTACTGGACAGTGGTTGTGTTCAAATTTGCACTTATTTGCCCAGGATTTTGCAGTCTTTGCTAAACCTTCATCCCAAGTCTGAAAGACAAAAATAATTTCAATACATTGTGCATATTCGTTTTCATTTAAGTTATTCTAATGATGACAGTCAAAGAAATTTTAAATTTTCAATTTTAATAAAATATAATTTTTCTTTTGCATTTATTATGTTCACCATTAGTCAGTGTGTTTTTTTTCTTAAGTTGTGCTTCAGAAACACTCTATGGCCCATTCTGTGGCCGTTCATATTTGTAGGTGGTCAAAACGTACAGACTTCCAGTTACAAGGTAAAAAAGTTTTGGGCTATACAGTACAGCATTGTGAGTATAGTTAACCATTCTGTAAAGTTGCTCAGATATTAGATCTTAAAAATTCTCATTATAAGAAAAAAATGTAACTATGAGATAATGGATCTTAACTAAACTTATTGTGGTAATCACTTTGCGATATATATACATATACCAAATAATTATCTTTTATATTTTAAGCTAATACAATGTTATATATCAATACAAAATTTTAAAAAATTCGCATGATTTCAGGGCTGATCTGTTAACACATCATGCTCTATCTTTTCTGACATTTATAGAAAGTGACATGAGAAATGAGATGCCTGGTTAGACGTACACAGAGGCAGGGCTGTAAAGAAGACTATTTAGCAGAGGGTTGATTAACACACACATGTGAAGAACATATGCAACACCAGGGAATGAATCACTCAAAATGATAGGAGAGCATATAACCTAATGCTTACACAGCACTGGGACTATTGCTTTTCCTGCTAGCGAGATTGGAAAACCTCATAATCTTGGGAATTGTGTCGAGTACTCAGGAGGATCTCTCCTTAATAGAGGGAGATAATTATCCCTAGCCTCAGTCACTTCTTTTGTTCTACCTTACAAATCTTAAACACAAGACTCAAAAGGATCAAAATGCCAAGTAACATAAGTCCATGCCAGAAAAAAATGTCAAGAATATTTACAGAAAGACAAAAATTACCATCATCCAACAAGCTAAAATGGACAGATTCAGATATCCCATACAAAGTTATCTGCATACAGGACTCATGATCTATATATATAGAACCCTTATATACAAATAAACCGAAAGGCAGAAAACCGAACAACCAAACTGAACAACCAGCCGCTGTGACATGTGCTGACCACCAGAGGGCATTTGTGGAACATGGCAGGTGTTGGCAGCAGGTGGCAGAATGGGGAACATGGCGGGTGTCAGCCATGGTGGGATGGTGGAGGAGGTGAGCAGGGCACCAGACCAAGATAGGGTGCTGGTCACTGTCATCAGTGTGAGCCTCTGATGGTTACTAGAAAACTCTTTGCTTCCATGCTCCGTGGTCCCACCTGGTGCTCATACATGCTGTCAGCGCTGAACCTGCTGGCACCTGCTGCCAGTGCCTGGCGCCGGCCTCAATTGATTGGCGCCATCAAGGGGTACAAGGGGTGGCTGCCATCCCTGATCACCCCTAAGGGCTTCTCCATCTCCCTCTGCTCCTGAGGGGTGACTGGAGTAGCTTCCACTGTTCACATCTACTGACAGCACCAGCCACGCTCAAACCCACTGCTGGTGCCAGCCTCAATTGCTCCATGCCATCAGCGGGTGCGAGTGGGACCAGCGCCATCAGCACGTGGGAGTGTCAGCAGCAGGAGCAGGGCTGCCAGCAGAGAGGGGACCAGGGGCTGAGGTGGGAGGGGCTGGCCAGGGGTGTGGAGGATAGGCTGAGACCCACCCCTGTGCTCACCACAGCATCATGGCCCATAGTTCCTTTCAAGGTGCACAAATTTGTGAACTGGGCCCCCAGTAAGACAATAAAAAATGGGGAGAAAGGCCCTGGCTGGGTAGCTCAGTTGGTTAGAGTATCGTCAAGATGGGCCAAGGTTGAGGGCTCCCTGGTCAGGGCACATATGGGAATCAACCAATTAATGTATGAATAAGTGGAACAACAAAACTTTGTTTCCCTCTCTCTCTCTGTCTCATACTCTAAAATCAATAAGTTAAAAAAAAATTAATAAGGCAAAAAAATCAATGAGTGAAAGTTAAACCAGAAGTAACACATCTGTTAAAATTAGTAGAGAAAGCAAGAGTCATAAAAAAACCCTTTTACATAAAAAGAGCATCAGTAGGTTGTGAGATAACTTCCAATTTTATAATTAATACTAGAGGCCCGGTGCACAGAAATTTGTGCACTGGGGGGGAGGGGGAGGAAGAGGGGTCCCTCAGCCCATCCTGTGCCCTCTCGCAGTCTGGGCCCCCTCAGGAGATAATGACCTGCTGGCTTAGGCCTGCTCCCGGCTGGCAGAGGGCACGCCCAATCCCTAGGTGCAGCCCCTGGTTGGGCTCAGAGCAGGGCCGATTGGGGTGTTGGGGCACTGCCCCCTGTCATGCACAGAGCAGGGTGGATCGGAGGTTGTGATGCCACCCCTAGTCACGCTCAGGGTAGGGCCGATTGGGGGGTTGGGGCACCGCCCCCTGTCACACTCAAGGCAGGGTCGAGAGGGAAGTTGTGGCGCCACCCCCTGTCATGCACAGAGCAGGGCCTATCAGGGGGTTGGGGCGTTGCCCCCTGTCATGCACAGAGCAGGGCCCATCAGGGGCGTTGGGCTCTGTACCCTGTCACACACAGAGCAGGGCCGATCAGGGGGTTGAGGAGCTCCCCCCTGTCATGCACAGAGCAGGGCAGATAGGGGAGTTGGGGCACTGTCCTCTGTCACACATAAAGCCGCAGGGCGATCAGGGGGTTGGGGAGCTCCCCCCTATCAGGCACAGAGCAGGGCTGATCAGGGGTTTGGGGCGCCTTCCCCTGTCACGAACAGAGCAGGGCAGATAGGGAGGTTGTGGCCCCACCCCCTGTCACACACAGAGCCGCAGGGCGAGCAGGGGGTTTGGGCGCTGCCCCCTGTCACGCTGATCCCGGTGCCGGGAGGCATATTACCCTTTTACTATATAGAATAGAGGCCTGGTGCACGGGTGGGGGCCGCCTGGTTTGCCCTGAAAGGTGTCCTGGATCAGGGTGGGGTTCCCCACTGGGGTGCCTGTCCAGTCTGGGTGAGGGGATGATCGCTGTTTGCAATTGGTCACACACCCTTCAGGGTGGGGGTCTCCACTGGGGTGCCTGGCCAGTCTGGGTGAGGGGATGATCGCTGTTTGCAGCTGGTCACACACCCTTCAGGGTGGGGGTTCCCACTGGGGTGCCTGGCCAGTCTGGGTGAGGGGCTGAGGGCCGTTTTCAGGCTGGCGGGTGACTGAAGCTCCCAACCTGTCCTTTTTTTTAATTCTGGGCTAGCTTTAGCTCTGAGGCCTTGGCTGCTGAAAGCAGGTTTCTGGCTTTTGTTTACCTTCTGTATTTGATACAATGTTGCAGTCCAGCTGGCTGAAGCCCAGCTGACTAAAGCAGGTTTCTGGGGTTTTGTTTAGCTTCTATATTTGCAACATAGTTGCTTAGAGTTGCAGCTGAGAGGCCGGCAAGTCAGGCGGGGAACGTTGGAGTCCGCCGTCACTGGAGCAAGCAAGCCTCCCTGTTTGCTTCAGTGCATGGCTGCCGGCCGCCATCTTGGCTGGCAGTTAATTTGCATATCTCCCTGATTAGCCAATGGGAAGAGTCGCGGATGTACAGCTAATTACCATGTTTCCCTTTTATTAGATAGGATGCTTATAATTGGAGTCTTTAGTATTTGACCATACAGTGGCTAAAATTTTTCTAATTTGCTTAAATCTGTAGGTCCAAGAAGCTCAATGAACCCCAGGAAATTAGAACAATACTACACCATGGTGTATTATAACCAAATTGCTCAAAACCAAGGATAAAGAGATTTCTTTAAAGCAGCCAGAGGAAAAATACGTCCGATATACATGGGAACAAAGAAAATGATCCGGTAGATTTCTCATCACAATGTGCAGGAAGATAGACGTTACCAGGGCAACTTAGAATTCTGTGACTAGTAATAATATGTATCATAACTTAAGGAGAAATAAACTCACAGACACACTAACTTGAGAGGATTTGTTACCAACTGACCCACAGTATGACAAATATTAATATCCTTTAAGTCAAAGGAAAATGATATAAGGTGGATATTGATCTGCAAAAGAAAAAAGAAAGAAAAGAAAAAGAAAGAAAAAATGCACCAGATCTTTCATGTAAAGTGTTAAAATAACAAAAATGATCGCATGCTTACAAAGTTGAGCTATGTATAAGACAAAGTCAATTCAAAGAAGGCTCATGTTTCTTCTACCTTATTCCTTCCGCCTCTTCCTCCTCTTCTGCAGGTAGCTATGAAAATTTAACTTAATCTACATTTATCCTTTCATTTGGAAAATATAGCATAAGTATGTGTTTATATAGAATGTCCGAATATACAGGGATGGGCAAAAGGAGGTTTACAATAAACAGTACAATAATTAAGAAAAAAAATAAAAGAATAGACTGATTCATGTCTTCACAGCTGTAAACTGTATATTAATAAACACACATATGTAACTCTAGCAAGTAACAGCTTCAGGATTTCCTTTCTCTTTCCCTTCTATCACAAACCACCCTGCAGGAGACAGCTCAGCCAAAGCATGATTTTAAACTGCATGCCGAAAGTCCTAACTGAATGCATACAAGTAAGTCCATAAAATGAATCGCCAAGATCCCTTAGTATAATCCCAGCTCATTTTTTTTCTCACCATGTATTTCATGTTGGCCGCCGAGGGCTGGACTGTGCGACGCATTTCATTGTGAGCTCTGACACAGTCCTCTATGAACTTCTTATCTTCGATGGAAGGTACGGTGGGATTTTGACTGGCTACCAGATAGAAACCTAAAGTCCATAAGAAATTTAATTTATTCCCATAAACCATGGCAAGATGCAGAGGATGCCCTGGCTGTGTGGACTGGTAACGGCCAAGCCAGCCAGTGCTCTGCAACTAGGCCCAACTTTCTCTGTTGGCTTGAGCTCATAGAGGGTTGCACAGCAAGCTGGGTCCCAGGGGCGGGGCCAGAATGGACAGGGAACAGGCAGCAGGAGGAGCTGGCCAGAAAGCCCTGGGCTACAGGGGAAAGCCTTGAGTTGCCCCCTGGTGCAGGCATTCAACCATCCTGAAGGCACTGTCTGTGGACCTAATCTGGAATCACCGCGAAGGGCGTCTGGATTGTAATCCAGATTGCAGCATTCAGGCAGCACCGTGTCATGCAAAAGAACAGCATGAATTAGATGCCGACAATGGACCAGGCCTGTGCAAAACCCTACATGTCAGTTTCATAGACTCAGCTTCTGTGTATTGCTTTTTTATTGTTTTAAATAAATTGCAATATCATATTGCTGGTTTCCCCAGAGATTGGGAGTAAAGCTAGCATACTGAATGACATAGTGTAATTCTCAATTATTTTGTGAAAGACTTAATTCAATGACTTGCTTATTTTAATATCTAAAGAGAATGACTGCCTAGAACAGTGGTTCTCAACCTTCTGGCCCTTTAAATACAGTTTCTCATGTGGTGACCCAACTATAAAATTATTTTCGTTGCTACTTCATAACTGTAATGTTGCTACTGTTATGAATCGTAATGTAAATAAATATCTGATATGCAGGATGGTCTTAGGCGACCCCTGTGAAAGGGTCGTTAGACCGCCAAAGGGGTCACGACCCCCAGGTTGAGAACCGCTGGCCTAGAAAGATAAAAACAGACACATGGAAAGTGTAGCCAAGTACTTTCCCTGGACAAAATCTCTTCTTCTTGACACTTACCTTTGGAACACACCTGCCTTTTTGGTGACTAGGGCATTTCAGATAAGGACTCATTTAACTGGTATGCTGAAGACTAGGGCAGAGTACATTTGATTAGTTATTTTATTTATTCTATATAATAAAAGGCTGACATGCAAATTGTCTCCAAGGACAGGACTTTGATGCGATGCGGAACAAGGCAGGTGTCAGTGACAGAGTGCTGGCAGGGGGCAGCAATGGAGGCGCTGCTGGCCCCATGGGCCCTGATGAGTGTGGGACTGTGGTGGAATGGTGGAGCAGGTGAGCAGGCAGCACCAGGCTAAGGCGGGTGCTAGTGGGGGCCCAAATCGCTCTGCCAGTCACCCCACAGATTGGACCTGATGGTTGGCCAGGCCTAGAGACCCTACCCATGCATAAATTTTGTCCACCAAGCCTCTACTTGCAATATAAATGATTTCATTTGTATTAATGTTTAATACCCATTACATCAGTTATACTATTATTCAATAATAAATCAGCACTTTTTCTGAGATATTAAATAAAATTTTTATTATTGCTGTGTTTCAAATAAATATATATATTTAAAAATATGTTTTATTAATTTTATTTATTTTTTTTAGTTAGAGAGAAATGGAGAGGGAGAGAAAATACATCCTGTATGCCCCCTACTGGCAATTGATCCTGCTGCTGGGGATGGAGTCTCTTGGTGTGGTGACAAGACTCAACCAACAGAGCTACATTGGCCAAGTCTCAAATAAATATCTTAATTTGATGATTTGAGGTTGTTTACAATGCTAATTAACTTAAGTGAGCACATATTTACATCTACTGATATTCTAATCCAGTGGTTCTCAACCTTGGCTGCACATTAGAATCACCTGGGAATCTTTTTAAAATCCTGATTTCTGGGCCTCATCCTCCAGAAATTCTGTTTCTTTGTTACTAATATTGTGGCCTCACCCCATAACAAAGAAACATAATTTCTGCATTTGAAATATGAGGAAGCAAAAAACACCCAACCAGAAGAGCAAAAAGAGAAAAGAATAAAAAAATATGAAGGTAGTGTAAGGAGCCTCTGGGACAACTTCAAGTGTACCAACATCCAAATTATGGGGATGCCAGAAGAAGAGAGAGAGCAAGATATTGAAAACTTATTTGAAGAAATAATGACAGAAAACTTCTTCTACCTGGTGAAAGAAATAGACTTACAAGTCCAGGAAACGCAAAGAACCCCAAACAAAAGGAATCCAAAGAGGACCACACTGAGACACATCATAATTAAAATGCCAAGAGCAAAAGACAAAGAGAGAATCTTAAAAGCAGCAAGAGAAAAGCATTTAGTTACTTACAAGGGAATGCTCATACGACTGTCAGCTGATTTCTCAACAGAAGCTATGCAGGCCAGAAAGGAGTGGCAAGAAATATTCAAAATGATGTATAGCAAGAACCTACAATAAGATTACCCAGAAAAACTATCAATTAGAATTGAAGGTCAGATAAAGAGTTTCACAGACAAGAAAAAGCTAAAGGAGTTAATCACCACCAACCAGTATTATATGAAATACTGAAGGGTATTCTTTAAGAAGAGGAAGAAGAAGAAAATGAAAAAGATAAAAAATATGAACAACAAAGTGGCAACAAATACATATCTATTAACAATTTAATCTAAAAATCAAACGAATAAAAAATCTGATGAACAGAATAAACTGGTGAATGGAATTGAATCAGTGGCATGGAAATGGAACAGAATGATGATTCCCAGAGGGGAGAGGGTGTGGCAGGGGGTGGGAAGAGATTAGACAAAGATCTTAGAGGCATGTATGCATTACCTATGGACACGGACAATTGGATGGTGAAGGCCTGGGGTCGGGTGGGAACTGGGTGGAGGGGAGCTATAGGGTGGAAAAAGAGGGACATCTGTAATAATCTCAACAATAAAGATTAATTTAAAAAAATAAAGTATATGATAAAAGCAGAAAAAAATAAAATGGCATCTTCTTGATTTTATGGATAAATGCAATGGCTACCTAGTGGTTCTCCCTTCCCCCACTCTTGACTTCCTGTAGTCTAATCTCAAGATATCAGTAACAGTATATAGTCTTTAATATACTTAAATATTTGGAGTGTCTGTATCAGGCATTCTTCTTGGTGCATGGAATTACAATCATATGGAACAAAACAAAGTAATCTGCCTTTCTGGAATTCCAGTGAAGGGAGACAAATGATAGATGATAAACATAATAAATAGTTTAGATAAACATAATAAATAGTTCATACTATAGTTCTATAGTATGATTTTTTAAAAGGTGAAAACATCTATCAAAAGACAAATGCAGCCTAAGGTGTTTGGGAACACAAGTTAAGTGTAGTTATTGGTAGAGGCAGGGGATAGGGCTGTGATTTCAAACAGGGTGATCATTCTTTGAGAAGGTGACTTTTAAGTAAATACTTGAAGAGGATGCAAGTGGGAAGCATGTGGACACTGGAGGAAGAGAGTTCAAGGAAGGAGGAGATTAAATACAAGGTGGAACTGTAATCCTAGGCAAACACCATGTGGAAAATGGGAGAGCTCAGTGATTACTCTGAGTTGCTGTGCTGCTGGGAGAAGAGTAAAGGCACTGAGTACTTTTGACTTTGTTAAGTGATGCACAAATGTGAAAAATTTAAGAATAATTATTAAAAGAAAGAGGAATAGCAAACAAGTAAAGGGGAAATGACAAATGAAGAATATTTAACCAACCCAATGGAATTCTAGAAATCAGAGATATTCCTTTTTTTATTTCTTCATGTGTGTATTTAAGGTCATTAACATCCCTTGAATTATGATCAAATGAAACAGAATTGCCCCAGGGGGCTGTGGTGCCTGCCAAGTCCCCCCTTTGGGTGTGCTGTTTATGCAGCTAACCAGGTGTTGTTCTATTCTGGTCAGAGGCCAGCCACCAGGTGTATTGCTCCTGGGCCTCTTGGGAGGGACTACAAAGTGGTCTGAGGCTAGTAGCCACCTGTGCTGCATCTGGAGGCACGTGGGAGAGGCCATGCTGTGCCCCAAGGCTGGCTGCCACCCCACCTGCACTGGGCCTGAGGCCACTCAGCAAAAGCACAGGGAATACTGAGGCCAGCTGTCGCCTGCTGGGGGCTGTAGGTCTTGGGAAGTTTGTCAGAAAGCACAGGCCAAGGCGGCGGGTGAGGCATGGCTGCAGAATGGGCCAAGGGAAGTATGCGAATCAGATGGATCAGGCTCTCAGGTAGTCATCAGGTTGGGGCCAGCTGTGTTCACAAGGTGAAGGCAGGTTCAGATTTGGAGCCAGCCTGCCCCCTGCAGGACATGTGAGGGAAGGCTCAGCACATGGGCAGTGGCAGCCCTCACCCTAAAGTCACACAATTCAGTTTCTCCTGGTATGTGCCTGGCACCTTTTGGGCTGCTGTCCTTGGCTGGAGCTCAGTGTGAGTGCCTGTGAGTGAGTGAGTCTGTGACAGGCCCTTTAGGAGGAGGGCTGGGTTTGCAGCCACCCTCTGCCTCACTGGGATCATCTTCACAGCCAGCTGCTGTGGGGACTACTTTCCCAGCACTGGATCCCTGAGCTGGGGAGCCTGGTGTGAGGCTGGGACCCCTCAGTCCTCAGTGGGGTTCTCTGGAGCCAAGATGTCCCTCCCAATTCTTACCATCCTCATGTGGTTTGGGGAGCAACCCATTCTGATCTCCACCCATGACTGGCCTCCTTGGTTTTAACAGTTCTGTTCAGCTTGCCTCCAGGTGTTTCTCCAGGTTGATTGCTTGATAATTTAGTTGTCTTTTTCACGTGCTCATGGTGAGTACAGTGATTATCTACTCCACCATCTTTTTACCTGAAAATACGCATTCATTGATTTTAGAGAGAGGAAGGGAGAGGAAGACAGAGAGTGAAAGAGAGATTGAGTGAGAGACAGAGACAGACACAGAGAGAGAAACATTGATGTGAAAGTAAAACATCCATTGCTTGCCTCCCACACATGCCACTACTGGGTTTGGACCAGCAACCTGGTATGTGCCCTGACAAGGAATCAAACCCACAATGTTTTGTTTCAGTGCAAGGGATGAACTTTCAGGGTTTGGTCTGAGGCTCCATTAACTGAGCCACCACCACGGCTCTACTCCAACAGACGGGAACCTGTATGAATTTTTCATTGAGCTATTAATGGAGTTTGTATTCAATTTTTCCAAATATGTATTTTTACCTTTTTTTGTTATTAAGTTTCATTACATTTGTAGTCAGAGAATATTAACTATGTATAAAGCCTTTTCGACAGGAACTCGGATAAAGAAATAGATAAAATGAAGAAAATAATGAGTCAAGAAGTATCCACATGCATTCCAGAACTGGCATATAACAGAGATGGCATTTCTTATGAGATAGGCATCCTGGACTTTTAAAAGAATATTCTCAGATAATTGCTTATCCTAATGGGAAAATGCAAGGTTTAATATCTTCCTTTTTCTTACACCAACATAAATTCCAGATTAAGAGAAGCATGGATAAAAAAAATCTCTAGAGGAAAATAAGAGAGTATTTCTAGGGTGTCATACTTATTGCCTGCATGTATCCTTATCTTCATATCTACATTTAAATACTATTCTAAACAGAGCATCCTGAGTGATCCTATTAAATGTAAGTCAGATCATGTCACCCTTCTGTTCTAAACTTTCTAATTGATGGCTTCCTGTTGCACTCAAATCACAATCCTAAATCCTCACAATAGCCATCAAGGCCCCAAACAACAGGACATTACTCTGATCTCATCTTCCCTTTCTCTCTCCTTTTTTTCAGACACTGTAGCCCCATTATTGTTTATTAAACAAACCAGGTGCTTCTGTCTGAGGGCATTTGGTATTATTTGTTTTGGCTACAACTTCTTTATAACTTCATTTATAACCTCTTTTAAATATTTGCTGAAATTACATCTTTTCAAAATACGTGACAGTGGTATTTTATATTAACCATAATACACCTTACACTTCTTATGGCCTTTTTAAGCTTTGTATTTTTCCACAACCATTAACACATTTTATGTTTATTTACTTATTTATGTCATTATCATCTTTCTTGTCAACTGAATGTAAGACCCATGAGGCAGGGATTACCTATTATTATCATTACTAGAGGCCTGGTGCACGAATTCATGCACTGGTGGGGTCCCTAGGCCTGGCCAGCAATCAAGACCTATAGGGGGGGTAGCTGGCAGGAGGTTGAGGAGGGACTGCAGGAGGTTGGCTGCCAGTCCGGGGGCCGGGGGCAGGGGGCCGGGGGCCTAGCCAGGGGGAGGTGCTGTGGGTGGTTGGCTGGCTGGCAATGACCCCAATCCGGCGGGGAGGGGCGGTGATTGGGGGCATGGCTGGCCTGGGGGTGGGGCCACAGGAGGTGGGGGGGGGCCATCAGGGCCCGATTGGGCTGGTTGGCAGCGGCAGTGCATGTCATAGCGAACAGTTGAGCTCCCAGTTGGTCGAACTCCCACCTGAAGGGGCAATTTGCATATTAGCCTTTTATTATATAGGATTTTTACTAATGCATCCCCAGCATCTCCACAGAAGTGTTTAATATTTGATGACAAATTTAATAACTAAATCCCTTAAGATTTTAAACAAATGTTAGCTCCTTTAATGAAATCCTCCAATTAGGAGGACTCTCCTGTCATTAAATCACTTCATGTTATGATAACTTTATTTCTCTTCCCCCCACTCCCCCATATTAGTCAGGGTTATCCAGAGAAACAGCCACATTAGAACATATATCCCCACAGCTTCTTTACACACACACACACACACACACACACAGGCACACACAGTGATTTTGAAAAAATTGGTTCATGCAATTGTGGGAACTGGCAAACTGAAAATCAGTAGGGCGAGCTGTCAGACTGAAAGTCGAGTATGCGTTGATGTTTCAGGCAAGTCTGTAGCAAGAAACTGAGGCAGTTTCTCCATTGCACTTTGGAGGCAAGATCCTGTCTTCTTCAGGAAACTTCAGACTTTGCTCTTCAGGTCTTTTAACTAATTGGATGAGGTCCATCCACACTATGAAGAGTAATCTGCTGTATCGAAGTCTAGTGATTTAAACCTTAATCACATTTAAAATTTTTTCTCATGAAACATCTCGACTGGTATTTAAACAACTGCTCACCATTATCTGGTCAAGTTGACACATAACATTAACCATCATGTCATCTTACTTCCCCAAACATTTCATGTGCCTATTTTATTACTTTATTTATCTTTCCCCCTCAGACACTATACTCAATCAATTTATAAGTTGTGTCAGCTCTACTTTTACACTATATCCTGTATCCAAATACTGCTTCCCACTCTTGGGATGGCCAAGGTCAACATCATCTCTTGCTGGAACAAAGGTAGCAGTATCCTTCTACTTTTTTTTTTTTTTTTATCCATTCTGGGTTCATTACAATTTATATTCAATGGAACAACCAGTGTATTCCCTTTAAAGCATAAGCCCCCCATTTTACAAAGCCTCTAATGACTTCCTATCATACTTATAAATCTGAAGTCCAGGTATGACCTGAAAGGCACTCCATCACCTCACCATGGCTCATCTCTGCTCCCTAACCTACATTCTTCCCTGACTCACTCTGCTTCAGCCACATCCATCGGCCAGATAAGGATGCTCTCTCCTCAGGCCTTTGCCCTCGCTGTTCCATTTGTCGTTAGGGTTCCCCTCAGTAAAGCCATACCTGATCTCACCTCATTTTCTACTGGTCAATGTCTAGCCCATTAACTGTTGCTATCTGAACATTATATTATTTATGTCTTTAACATTTGTCACCTCTGTTAGATTGTAACCTTCACTGAGAGACTGGCTTTCTTTGCTTCACTGCTATATCTAGAGCATATAGATCAGGTACTGAACCCTTATGCCCGCAATAAAATTTTTTGAATGAGTTCCTGAAGAAATGAACACTCTAACTTTCCAATAATATGTATACAAATGTTAGGTTTTTTAGAATCTATATCTTATTTGTTATATACATACAATGACTCAATAACTTTTATAAACTCAATTTAAAAGATAATAAGTAGGCTCATATGTTTTTACTGTTCATGACATTGGAAATATTTGCAGATAGTAGGTGTTCCATGAATATTTATTGAGCTCCAAATGCAAATTATTTTGATACTGAAAATAATATAGGTTAACATATAGTCAATTTAGTTTCATTTTGTATATAGAGAAATTAATTGGCTGTTATAACTACAGAACTTTTGTAATGTATTTTATTGCAGAATGACAAAAATGTATAATTTACATAATCAACACATAATCCAAGATTTTTGCTTTTTTTAATAGATGTTTTAACCCAATATCTACATTAGATAGATTTGTTTTAATTAGACCATGTTCCTAATGGCTCAGATAATCACATTCAGAAATACTATACAGTTTAGGTATAGGAAGCCTAAGTTCCGGGAATAGATAAGGATATTTCATTTTCTTGCAAATGTATTTGTTCAATGGGCAATGATAGTTGGGCATGAGAATTTTTAAGGGTTTTGATAAATGTTTAAAAGTTGAAGTCTAGCGTTAATTTCATTATTACTTCTTATTCAGTTTATTTTTGCTCTTCTTTCTGTGTGGGGATAATGGGTAAAAGAGTTTTATGGAGTGTAGGGAAGAAACAGAAGGCATGATTGCCTTATACCCATTTACTTCACTACCTTTATTCTTTAAAAACATATTTGTCTTTTTACCCCATAATTTTCTCCAACTGGAAATGTAATGCATGTATTTTGAGGGGAGCCAGTTGTGAAAAGGCACTGCAGAGTAGAAAACAACCTGATTTTATGGGAAGAGAACTGGATTAGGCTTCAGAAGCTCTTAGTTCTAGCTTGGGTATCTGACACTTGCTCGTACAGTTCAGGAAAGTCAGTCAGGCGTCCTAGAGTAGAACGGAACCTTAGAAACCTCTCAAATCAGACCTTTTCTTTTATTGGTGAGGAGTTCACATCCAAAGACATTGTGTGTAGAGCAAAGAATAAAATGGAGGTTTCCTGATTCCTAAGCCTGTTCCTGTTATATCCACATTTTAATCTATAATCATATATATTATATACAACAAATGATCGTATATATTTGTGTATATGTGCACACATTTTTAAAGAAATATTTATGTCTATGTCTATATAGCTCTCTATAACATTGTATTGCAATCTTGGCTTTTTCAATAATTGAAAACTCCTTGAGAGCTTATTCTTAAAAATTTTCCCCATCAAAATATCATTCTGGGGCTGACACCTGATATATGCTCCATAAAATACGTTCAATAGAATTCGCCTAAAGGAGGAATTATACAACTGCCATTGATCCAGACCGGGCTTTCACTCTCTCCCTGCGCAGGAGCAGCACCAGCTCCAGTGAGTCCGCTCCAGCTCCTCCCCAGAGTTTAGAGGCGTCACTGAGCTGGACACAGGGTAAGGCCCAGGAGGCTGCTACTAGAAGTTCCCTTCTGGGTGAGCACCTCTGAGAGGCTGGCGGGTCACTTTAGGCGAGGACCCTGGGGGAGGAGAAACGACCCACACAGCTTGGGGGCAGAGGGAGATGGTGTGGATGCAGCGAGGGACTTGGGACTATGACCCTCTTACCCTGGAAGTGAGAAAAGGGTTGGAGGCCCAGGTTGGGAAGCCGGTTGCCAGGCAACCTGCAGACTCTGGTCTGAGTTGGCTGGAGCCTTTGCTGGGCACTGCCTCTTTTCCTTGTGTGTCTGAAAGTGTCTTAAGAGGGTTCTTGGTGAAATCGCCCCAGCGTATATCTTCCCCAGCCCTCCCACTTTGGACCTGCTTTTTACCCAGCTTGCTGGATCAAGTCAGGTTGGCTGTCCTTGGGTCCCAACACACCCAGTCCATGAATCCCAGATAGGAGGAGCGTGGAGCATTCCTTCTGGTACATCGCAGGTACCATTGCCTTGCTGTATTATCTGCCTTGTTTGAAATTAACAATGGCCTCAGGTTCCATTAAGGTACCTGGGTCTGGGTCCCTGCCTGCATGGAGCTGAAAATACTATTTCCAAATCGCATTCCTCTCTCTCTGATTATGTGCTGGATTTATTCTTTGCTTTCTGTTATGTTCTGATTTGGTATAAGCAACAGTAAAGCCACTAATATCACTAACCAAGAGAGACATGATGATGATTAGAATTGGAAATAAACATCCTTTAAAAAATGAGAAAAGTGGGAGGTGATTTGATTCATGTTGGTAGCACTAAGGATAATATGGTAAGACTCATGGCATGCTAGCGGTAACTTCTCATGAGTTCCCTCAGTTTCAGAGAAGACAAGCCACTGAGGTGGACCTGGAAATTTGAGGGTATGAATATTGTTGTTTTTAATATTGGCAATGAATTATAGTTATTTAAAGTGACTATAGTTATTTGAAGTGGTTGTAGTAGCAACTAAGGTATAAAGAGTTGTGTGGCTGATGTGTGGAGAAGAGTCACCTGGCTGATTGTTCAACACCCTTGTTTCCACTTGTGTCTGTTGGCCACTAATCAGCATGGCAAATACCAACAGCTATTGTGATGTGATGACAAGCAAACAACAACCTCCCTCCCCCCACCAAACCAATAACACCTTTAAAAAGCTCTTCTTTGAGAAATTGATCTGTGAAAAGCAAGCTGGCTACTAGTACTGTAGAAGTATTATTAAATCAAATGACTTATGTTTTCAGAATATGTCTACTATTGGTTGGTTAGTCTTCCTGACATCACTCACCAGTAGAATTCCATGCTTAGGACTTAGGGTTTTTAGAGAAGGGGGCTATGGCAATGGTGTGAAGGGGATCGTATAGACACATTATTAAAGAATTGGTATACCTTTCAGGTAAGAGGATTTCACTGGCCACGAAATGAAACTATTTTAATAATGATGGTGGCTACCATGTATTGAATGTTAATGGTGATCCACATGATACAAGAGAGTCAGAAAGGTGCTAACATTAAGCTCATTTTACATGTTAGAAATGTTGGTCAGAAAAATTAAGTTCTTACCCAAGCTTACGTTATGGGAAAGTGTAAAAAATGAGGATTTGAATGTCAGCCAGTTTGACTTCAAGAACTACGGGGAGGGTGGGAGTAAGGGGGAGAAATCAACCAAAGGACTTGTATGCATGCATTTAAGCCTAACCAGTGGACACAGACAACAGGAGGTGAGGCTATGAGTTGTGGGGATTGGGGGGTAATGGGCAGATAAGGACGCACATGTAATACCTTAATCAATAAAGAAATTAAAAAAGAACTATGCCATGCTATCTTTCTTTAAAAACAAAACAAAAATATTTTGCTATGAAAATAAATCCAAGTCTGATAGAAAAAGGAGGTATGAATGAATAAGTAAACAAAAATGTATACTTGGTAATATAAGGATAAATATTCAGAATCTGGATGACTGAGATATTCATATGTTTTTTATTTTGTACATGTTTGCAAGCTGATTATTTTCACATTCTTTTGCAAGCATTTTTGCCTATCACCTCAGAATTACCAGTTGGGTCATTCACTCCATTTTATTCTTTGTATTAGATAAATAATACTGCTTGCTACAAAACATTTTCAGCAGTCTCCTCTGGCAAAGTTAACACTCAAGAAAAGTTCGGGAAAAGAGTAAAGAAAATAAAACACTTTGTGGTAGAGAATAGGTACCTGCATTAGTTTCCTATTGCTGCTCTAAAAAGTTACCACAAACGTGGTGATTTCAGACAATATAAACTCGATATTTTGCAGTTCTGGCGGTCAGAGGCACAAAGTAAACTCTGCAGGACTGAAGTCAAGGTGTCAGCAGGGCTGTGTTCTTCTGGAGGCTCTGAGGGGGAATCCTGTTCTTGTCTCTTCTGCCTCCTAGAGGCTGCCTGTGACCTCTTCCTCCATTTTCAAAGCCAGCTGCAAGCACCTTGCTCCTCAATGACCTGTGCTTCCATCCTTACATCTGATCTTTCTCACTGTCTCCCTTTTATAAGGACCCTGTGATTATATTGGACCCATCAGTTGAACCAGGGTAATCTCCACATCTCAAAGTCCTTAATCACATCTGAAAAGTCCTTTTTGTCAGGTAAGGTAACATATTCACAGGGTCTGATGATTAGGATTTGGACATCTTTGGGGGGGCGGCGGGGCAGGGCTATTATTCAGACTAGTATCGACCCCATAAATGTTGCCTCACATAATGGAATTGCTCCACAAATAGTTAATTTTGGTGAAAGAAGGAAAAGTGATTGACCACATGATTTTTTTTCCATATAATATTATTATGTAATTTGTAAGATTTATTTAAAATTTGAGCAAGAATTATACTTTTATATATTTTATGTTTTCCAAAGTGTATTGCACAATCAGTACATGAACTTGAATGGATTTGGAGGTTAAAGGAGTTGCTGCTTCTCCTAGAAGTCAAACTCAGTCATTCTCTGGAAGAAGGAAGCCACTACAAGTACGTGTGCTATATAATTTCCCTCTTGTAGAATGAGTTGTTAAATAATTTTCTGACTCCTTTCTTGAAAAATTATGACTGCTCATACTCACAAATATTTAGGATCAATATTTCCCTGATTAGAGGAATTTAACCACTAAACTTGAAGGTAATCATTACTTGAAAATTGGTCACTGTGAATTTAGTTTTATTTTAAAATATTAAGCTTAATTACTATTTTCTTTTTGTTATTTTAAAAATTATCTGTGTATGTGTAACTAAAATATAAAAATAAGAATAAGAGTAAGAAGAATAAGATATCTATGTATACATTTTGTGTTAGCTAGGGAAGAAGAGAATCTGGGCTTCTGTTATTAGGAGTTCTATTCTTTTCAACTTTCATAGTATCACTGTTGTGCATATCCTTAAGTAAGTACAAGTTTAAAGCTACATTGTTCCTGTACCCACTACCTAATTGGGTATACTTAAAGTTTAGTTTAAAAACACATAAAAGTTATGTGTATTTTCTTGCTGTTCTTATTCCAAATATTGAGTGCCTACTGCTTGTCAGTGACCTTGATAAATGTTTTGATAGCTTGCATCACTTGATTCTTACAATAAAACATTGAGGTACGTTGTATTTTTTTAAAAATATATTTTATTGATTTTTTACAGAGAGGAAGGAAGAGAGATAGATGAGAGAGAAACATCGATCAGCTGCCTCCTGCACATCTCCCACTGGGGATGTGCCCACAACCAATATACATGCCCTTGACCAGAATCGAACCTGGGACCTTTCAGTCCATAGGCCGACACTCTATGCACTGAGCCAAACCTGTTTCGGCAGTACGTTGTATTTTTACCTGCTTTTAAATATGGAAGAACTCATGGATGGACCTGGAGAACATAATGCTAGATGAAATAAGTCAGTCAGAGGAAAACAAGTACCATATAATTTCACTCATATGTGGAATCTAATGAACAAAGTGAACTGACAAACATACAGAGAATAGGCTGAGGGCAGGGGGATGTCCGCCTGTGGGTAATGGGCCTAACTGGCAGGCAGACATCCCCCGATGGATCCCAGACTGTGAGAGGGCGCAGGCCAGGCTGAGGTACCCCCCTCCCCAGTGCACAAATGTTGTGCACCGGGCCTCTAGTAAAAACATAAAATTGAAAGAAGTGAGGCTCACAGAAACAAGTGACTTGTCAGGATTTTGAACTCCAGTTCTGACTTTAAGATCTGAGTTCTCTACTGTCTCCAGCCATCTCCCTTATAACAAGTTGGTGCTTTGGGATTCCAATGGTTCACAATATTGTGTTAAATCTGAAGTATTTAATAATTTTAATCAAATCAGCCCTTCTTATTAGTCAAAATATCAAGTAAGTTTTATAGTCTTTCATATTATGATTAACATATCATATTACAAACTTTTTTCCAAATTTCTAGGAAAAGGTCCTGGTTTAAGTTCTTAAAAAAAAAAAAGATTTCTAAAATCACATTCTTTCTCCTCAAGTAATAGCTTCCTTTAATCTTAATGTCTTATCTCTCTATTAGAAAGGTCCAGCTCTGGTGTTGGATGTAGGGGACCAGTTCATGTTTATCTTAGAACTCTAGATCCTTGAGAAAAGAAAAAATAACCTCAGGTATCCAGGTTATTGTTTCTTAGAGTTTATCAGCAAAGTATTACCATTTTATTTATCAGCTACCATTTCTGGAGTGCTCTAAAGGTAGAATTAAAAGTGAGAAATAATAATTGCCTGGCTCAGTGGTTGAGCATCAACCTATGGAGGTCACGGTTTGATTCTTGGTCAGGGCATATGCCCAGGTTGCAGGCTCAATCCCTAGTGTGAGGCATGCAGGAGGCAGCCAATCAATGATTCTCTCTCATTGAGGGGCGATCAGGCAGGCTAGTGAGCAGTTAGGGGTGATCAGATAGGCATGCAGAGTGGTTAGGGGTGATCAGGCAGGCAGGTGAGCAGTTAGGGGTCATCAGGCAGGCATAGGGGTTAGGGGCAATCAGGCAACCAGAGCAGTTAGGGGTGATCAGGTAGGCAGAGGGGTTAGGGGCGATCAGGTAGGCAGAGTGGTTAGGGGTGATCAAGCAGCTAGGCAGGCAAGCAGTTAGGAGCCAGTGGTCCTGGATAGCAAGAGGGTACAGGCCAGGCTGAGGGACACCGTCCCCACCTTCCACCCCCTATGCAGAATTTCGTGCACCAGGCCTCTAGTTTGTAAATAAATGAGCAGGCCTGTGTTCCCATAAAACTTTATTTACAAA
This sequence comes from Myotis yumanensis, assembly GCF_028538775.1. Taxonomy (NCBI): domain Eukaryota; kingdom Metazoa; phylum Chordata; class Mammalia; order Chiroptera; family Vespertilionidae; genus Myotis; species Myotis yumanensis. The sequence continues at coordinate 142,454,095 of NW_027223754.1, forward strand.
AACAGAGCTGGGCCATAGTTTGCTGACTCTTGGCCCTGGGGTTTTATGAGCTATAATTTATTGTTATTCTGGATTGGCTGGTACCAAATTGGCTAGCACAAAAGAAAGATAACTGCTATTTAAAAAACATTTATGCCTATGACTTCAGAAGACTGTAAGTCCATTAAAGCACTTTCTGAGAATAATAGTTATGATGATCATGACTATGACAACCACAGCTACTAGTATATTCTATTTAGATGTTCACACTACCGTTACATGATGTCACAATGTCTCCCAAACACAATAAAGAAAATCTTTGATGTGTGATGAAAATGTGCTGCTATTTTAGCCTGATATATATATTTTAAATTGTATTACTATATTAAGGTTAGTTAAATGCAATTAATTAATATCTAATCTAATAAAAGAGAAACATGCAAATTGACTGCACCTCCTTTGCACCCCAAGCCATGCCCACCAGCCCAGCCAATGAGAGCTACTATATGCAAATTAACCCAACCAAGATGGCAGCTGGCAGCCACGGACCTGGAGCAAGCAGGATGCTTGGTTGCCCTGGCGATGGAGGAAGCCAAGCTTCCTGCCTGCCCTGGCCCGGCTGTGGCCTCTGCTCAAGGCAACAAAGTTTCAATTATAGAAGATAAATAAATCTCAGATACCTGCTTCCAGCCAGCCTCCACTGGGAGCTTGGGTAGCTGGGGGCCATGGCCAACCTGCAGAGACATCAGCCCCTCACCCAGCTGGCCAGGCACCCAGCGGGATCCCCACCCTGATCCGGGACACCCTTCAGAGCAAACCAGCTGTTCCCCACCCATGCACCAGGCCTCTATCCTATATAATAAAAGGGTAATATGCAAATTGACCCTAACAGCAGAATGACTGGGAATGACTGGTCACTATGACACACACTTACCACCAGGGGCAGACTCTCAATGCAGGAGCTGACCCCTGGTGGTCAGTGCGCCCGTATCCTCAGCAGCACTAAGGATGTCCGACTTAGGCCTGCTTCCCACTGGCAAGTGGACATCCCCTGAGGGCTCCTGGGCTGCCAGAGGGATATCTGACTGCCAGCTTAGACCCGATCCCCCGGGGAGTGGGCCTAAGCCAGCAAGTGGACATCCCTGAGGGGTCCCAGACTGCGTGAGGGCACAGGCTGGGCTGAGGGACCCCCCCTCCCCGAGTGCACAAATTTTTGTGCACCAGGCCTCTAGTATTATATATTTATTTTTGTTTCATTATATTAAATATATACTTCTATTTAAATAATCTTGTGATTTTATGTTTCTACATTTTGACTATTTGTTAAGATATTATTGAAAGAATATCATTTTGAAGCTGATACAGAGCCAGATTTGTTTTCTCTTACTCTTATGGTATATAATCTTATATATAATCTCTAACTTGCTATCAGAATCAAAAAATGACCAGTTATGTAACATTTCAGAATAAGATATAAGCAACAATGGGTGAATTATTTCCTGTTTTTATTAACTTTAACTTTCCCTAAGACTCATACATATTTCTTATCACTGTGGCTAAGCTCACTGTACTTTTCTGGTCTTTGTACACTTTTTTTTGGCAATATGGGCAATATGATTGAACATTTACAAACATATATGTGTATATATTTGTCACTTCTTTGCTTACTATTTTCCCCATAACGTTTCAGACAAGGTCCAAGTTCCTTAACTTGTATTGTAATATAACAACTCTGGCCATTGCCTTCTCACTCTATGGATTTCAACCCTTTCCACTGCTAACTTTTGCCTGTGGGTGGGTTCAGCACAAGTTGTTCCTCTTGGCTGGAGCAGTTTTTTTCCTTCTCTCTCTATCTGGCCAACTCTCCTACACATCCTTCAGAGATTCATTTAAACATTACTTTTTTGTTTTTGTAAACACTTTGTCAAGTCCCTAGACTAGGATGGATACACATGCTCTGTGTAGCTTCTCGGTCATAGCACTTATTTTTCACATTATTGTTTTTATGAGTGAACTAGAGGCCCAATGCATGAAATTTGTGCAAGAGTAGGCCTTCCTTCTCCTGGCTGCCAGCACTGGCACACAGGACCCGGGCTTCCTTCCCTCTGGCTGCTGGTAGGCACCCGGCACCTGGGATGTGGGCTTCCCTGCAGCCTCCGGCAGACACCTGGGACCCAGGCTTCCCTCGCAACCCCGGCTTTGTCTGGAAGGACGGAAGGACATCCTGAAGGACATCTGGTCTAATTAGCATATTATGCTTTTATTATTATAGTTGTTCTCTGCAGCAGGTGGAGTACCACGTAGGTAGGAATTATCTATATTGCTTATCAATCTATCTCTGTTCTCAAACACAGGGCTTAATCAATATTTTTTACATAAAGTTTAGTGAGAAAAGTTATAATTAGCCTTATTGCATTAATCCATTGCTTATCTTTTAAAGTATAAAGAGTATATGCACATTGATTCTATTTTTTTTTAAATTAAAGCAAAGATGGACTTCCAAATCATGGGTCATACAGAATCCTTGCCCTCCTGTGTAAGTCACATTTTTTTTCACATTTGAACTGTTTAATGAGCAAATATTTATAATATACTGACAAAAAATAAGGCAAAATTATATATGCATGGCTATGATTGTAAACCACAGAAAAATTAATATGCAGGTAGGTGGCCTAAAATTATTATGTCAAAATTAACTAAAATAGCTCTTCTATAGGATGATAGGATTAAGGATAATACTTTTCTTGTTTTTGTTTTATTTAATATTGTTCTTCTGTATTCCTGGAAAAGTTTAAATATTGTTTTATTTAGAAAATTTAGCTAAGTGCATTTATTAAAGAAATATATATACCGCTTCTCGGCCTTTTGGCTAAGATCAAGTGTAGTATTAAAGAAATATATAAAATTTTGCATTTTATAACTAGGATAGTCAAAATGAATTTGATGGGAACTCTATCTGTACTTGTATCTTGAGGAATATGATTTTATTTTGAACTAGAATACATTGACTTGTTTTATACTTTATATTTTACCCTTTTAAAATTTGGAAGTATATATGTCCTTTCAAGTATTTTAGACTACAGGGCATTCTGGAAAATAGAAATTAAACTTAATAATTATGGGGCTGAGTCACATGAAATTGGCAAGTATCAGAAATTTCTTGTGGTTCTACATAATAGTACCTGTATACTCATCTAGACAGGGAATGGAGCTGGGTGCAAACACTAGATACAAGATGTTGAGTATGTAACAACAGTCAATTGTGTGTTGGTAAATGTTTTTAACAGCTGGTTTTCCGAAACTGTACTATAAGATTAATATAAATTTTAATTGTTAATTATAAAGAATCTTAAGTATATTTTAAATTGATTATACATTTTTACTGACATAAAGGATTTGTAGCAAGGAATTGACAAATACTAATAAAACTTATAAACCCTTTATTGTAAATTGATTGTAATCAATTGATATAGCCAATTGATTATCACAGAAATATATCTTTTCGTTTTGTTTTGTTTTTAAATTCTCAGTTGAGGATTTTTTTTTTCTATTGAATTTTAGAGTGGAAGGGAGGAAGGAGATGGAGGGGAGAGAAAAACAGACCCGGGAGAGAGACACATCCATTGGTTGCCTCCTGAACCTACCCGGAGGATGGAGCCTGCAATGGAGGCACACACCCTTGACTGGGAATTGAACCTGCAACCCTTTGATCTTTGGGACAATTCTCCAACCACTGAGCCACTCCAGCAAGGGCAAGCTATCTTTGTTTTTTTGCTGAATTCTTATATCTGTAGCCAACCTATGGTGGGAATTGATGAACTGTACAGTTCCAACATGAGTATTGGTTGATATTTTTATTTATTGTAGGGTGATGTGAGTGATTTCTCTATTGAATCAGGTGATAGTTTTGAATACTTCAACAATATTTCTGTTTGTTGTTATTCACAATGTGACAGTGAAGACGTGATATACTTTTAAGTTTTTTCTGCATTATTTATTTTCTCCACCACTTTTAAAGTCTCAGAAATCAAAAGTAATAAATCAAGTCCTGATTCATATTATTTTGTCAATTTCTGTGTAAATAATACCACTGTGCTTGATTTCAAGCTACCTATAGAGGAGTGATGACGAACCTATGACACGCGTGTCAGAGATGACATGCGAACTCATTTTTTTTGGTTGATTTTTCTTTGTTAAATGGCATTTAAATATATAAAATAAATATCAAAAATATAAATCTTTGTTTTACTATGGCTGCAAATATCAAAAAATTTCTATGTGTGACACAGCACCAGAGTTAAGTTAGGGTTTTTCAAAATGTTGACACGCCGAGCTCAAAAGGTTTGCCATCACTGCTATAGAGTAATACCATTGAACACAGAATTGGAAAGAAATGTCTACCATTATATTACTACACAGATATAAATAACCTCTGGCATACAAATAATAGTGAAGGATAGTAAAATCATTAGGAAGTAAACCATTGGCATCAGTGTACCATTTTATGTAAGATGCAGCATATATGATTTGCAACTATTAAAGTCTCTTTTTTAAAAGTTATGGGCTACATAGATTTTTTTTTTTCAGGGTCCCACGCCTTGATTTGGGAAGCCTTGTTGACTCTGATGATGAGGTAATTTTTACTTAGTATTTAATATATCAAACATTTGAACACAATATTATATGTAGCAGATAATAAGTATCACTTGATTTTATTTTTAGGATGATTTTTCATATATTCCATTTAGAACAGCGCATATTCATTTTGACCCACCAAATCCATCTTCTGCTCTTGAGGGGGTCACACCATGTCAAATACCATATACTCAGCAACATCTAAATGAACTGGTTAGTATTTAGTTCTTATAACCAACATTCTGAATTATAGTGTGCATTTTAGCACTGTATTTAATCCAGAAATTTTATTATGTTTAACCTATGTTTTGTTCAGTTTAAGGATTTAACATATTAATATCCTAAACAATAATGTGGGTGAAGTAATTTTACTGTGCTTCACGTTTTTTCTCACAGAGGGGTGTTATTATTAAAGTACCTTATAAAATTGATTGGTAAAGCATAGGATTATCCTAATAGGAAATCAGGAATTTCAAATTATGGCAGAATATTAGATCAGATCTTGCTCATTTAAAAATATAAGATTAGTTTCTTGGAAATTGACTCATTCTTTAGGCTACTAGTGTATTATAGAATAAATAATTCCAAGGTATCTCCTTGGGACCTATTTGTACTTCACACAGTATTCCGTGTTATGAACATAAATTCTGACCAGTATCCTATGAGTAGGGCATGCCTTGCTGTCTTTGTTAGTCTTTCTCATGTAACTGTCTCTATTCATGTTCTCATCAGTTTTATTTTGGGTAAATTGCACCAATAGTACCCTAGTCTGTATCATGTTACAGTTTTGCCTGAAGCTCTGCCTCATCCTTCTCCTCTGGGTTAGACTTGGATCCTATCTAATACAAGGATATTATGCAAATTAACCATCACTCCATCACAAAGATGGTGGTGCCCATAGACAAAAGATGGCAGCGCATAGTCCTCTCAGCCCCGCTGGAGTCTCCCAGTCCCAAGGGGGCGACTGCTGGAGCAGGCAGCATGAGCTGCCTGGCAGAATGCTTGCTTTGTCACTGTGGTGATGAGACAAGTGTTCCAAGCTGGGCCATGGATGGGCCTCTGGCCAGGCCGGGGTGCAGAACGCTTGCATAAGAAGATAAGGAACTGACGAGCTGAGCAGAGTCGAGTGGCCCCCCCATTCCTGGGCAAGGTCAAGTCCAGGTGGCCAGAGGGTGGAGAGGGTGGAGGATAGTGTGACAGGAGGGGCTGATGGTGGAGGCACAGGGTGAAAGCCAGCTGAGAAAGAGGAAGAAAGCCCTTTATTGGAGTTCCTGAGAACAGGGAGGAAAGTTGTTTGCATTTCCCAGCCACAGAAGGGCCTCTGGCCAGGCTGGGGTGCGGAATGCTTGCGTTGCTGCGGATGGGCCTCTAGGCCACGGAGAGCCTCTGGGCAGCAGGCACGGAGTGGCCAGGCCCTGTAGAAGGCTACTGGTGCACAGATTTGTGCACAGGGCTACTAGTTATCAATAATTTTCAAGGGTTGTGCTGGCTTTTAAAGTGACTGTCCCTCTCTGGGCCATTAAGTATGCCCTAGTGTTTGCCTAACACTTGTTTTAGGTTTCTCTTATCCACTCTGTTATGTCTCACTCCCCTGGAAATGTGGCAGGGGCCCAAATAATACCAGAAGATAAACATCTTAACATTCTGGAAATGGGAACCATCTCAGCATTAGTGATTTGTAATTCCTATGACCCTTCTGGAAGAAATGATTGACAGTGGAGTTTTTCTGGGGCAGGAAGAAAAGGCCTAAAAAGAAAGAAAAGTTGTTCATTGTCCTCTCAAAGTATCTTAGTACCAGGGCTGATTATCCCTGGGAAACAAGCTAAGGGCTTTCTGGTATTAAAGGCCAGTGCCCATTCTCAGCAGTTCTGTCTGCTCTGGTTGCTGTGATGCTGCACAGCTAAAGGTTTTAACTATCGCCTCTTTTAGGATGTAGATATAATTGTCTGTTTCTTACGCATAAATGCTAAGGTAAGTGATAAACCTATTAATGTTAGTAAGGCAATTAATAATGATTTTGATTTCTTTTTTCTGGTGGTTAGCATACTTTTTCTATTTGTCTTAGGAGCAGGACATTATACCTGAAGATTTGCCAGCACCAACAAGCAAATATAAACTAAAATATCAGCAATACAAAACTGAAATGAAAGAGGGATATAAACAGTATTGTCAGAGAAATGCAGAAAAGACAAAGTCAAATATCAGATATCAACCATCTCCGAGAAACAAGACAGATGACAAGGTAATATATGAGGCTTTATAAAGTTATAATGAAATTTTGAAAAAGAGTACACATATTATAGAAACATCTTCTTGTCTGACATGTCTTGCTGTTAGTCATAATAAGTGTTCCCTGGTATTTTACTCAGATTAACTAGTTTATTCTTCACAATTATCCTAAAGGGTTATTGCTACCATTTTCAGATGTGAAAACTCTAGCCATATGACATGACCTCATCATCTTTTCTCAATTGGAAATTTTTCACTTGCCATGGATTGTAAATAAGACAGTATAGCTGTTTTTGATGTAGCTGCCTTGAATTCTGTCTTCCAATCTAAATATTAAAGTTGAAAAGTGGTTTCAGATTTTATAATGGCCCTCTTTTTTTCTAAAACTACCATTACTCCATGATTGTCTTCTGTCTCATTTTGGGAAATGTGTTTTAACATATGAATTCCTAAAATTGTTATGCTTTTATTTAACACTAGAGACCCGGTGCATGAAATTTGTGCATGGGGAAGGGGGGTCCCTCAGCCCGGCCTACACCCTCTGGCAATCTGGGACCCCTAGGACATCCCTCTCGCAATCCGGGACCGCTGGCTCCTAACTGCTCACCTGCCTGCCTGATCGCCCCTAACCACTCTGCCTGCCTGCTTGATCTCCCCTAGGTGCTTGCCTGCCTGTCTGATTGCCCTTAATGGCCTCTGCCTCAGCCCCCACACCCAGGACCCAGGCTTCCCTCTTCTGGCTGGCTGCAGGCATTTGGGACCTGGGCTTCCCTCCCACTGGCCGACCACAGTACCCAGGACCCAGGCTTCCCTCCCTCTGGTCAGCCACTGGCATCTGGGACTGCAGGAGGCTTCCCCCGGCTGACCGCAGGCACCCATGATCACGGGCATCTTCCCCAGGCCAGCTGTAGGCACCTGGGACCACGGCTTTGTCAGGAAGGATGTCTGGAATGATGTCCAGAAGATGTCCGGTCTGTCTGGTCTAATTAGCATGTTACCCTTTTATTAGTATAGATTAATTAGGTGGAAATTCAGTAAGAGTAAAACTTAATGAATTTAATGGCTTTCCAGAAGCATACAGGAGAGGTCAATCTTGAATTTTGGAAAGAAAGGTTTAGAAATAGTTCGTGATGCAACTGGACATAAAGAAGAGAACAGTTGTATACAATTCTTAATTCAGTTAACTTATTATAAAAATAATATATTTTCAGGGACGTTTGATAGTTATATTTGGTTAGTTGTATTTTTCTATAGGTAAAAAAGATTAATTTATAAACATGTGTAGCACATCAGTTAGTTTTTCTAATCCACGTATGGATTATCTAGAATGACTAAATCACATGCTGTTTAGCTGAAAGCATAACAGCAAAAGTTATGGGGTTACTAGGTGTCCTTTATCTTAAAACAAAATTCCCAGATCCAAACAATGCACACAAGTATAATAATCTAGTGTCTATAATAAGCAGAATAATTTCACAATTTTTTCACATCGGATGAGAAGCCAGATTCTGCAGAGATTTTGAAGATTGGGCTGAGAAAACTTGCTAATGGATTTCTTGTAGGCTTGAGAGAAAGGAAAGATAAAGATTGGTGCTAAGGCTTTTGTTTTGAACAATTGAAAGGGTGGGGAAGACCACAAGGAAATATGGTTTGAAGAGGTTAAATTTAAGATACCAAGTGGAAATACTACGGTTCCCCCTGTGTAAAGGTTAAAAACAAGCTGAAACAAAACAAAATGCTTTTCAATTTTTCAACTTAAACATAATGTAGAATGTCTGAAAGAAAATCTGACAAAGATATTAGCAGTAAATAAATAAAGGTATAAAATATCCTCATACATTGATTCCCTATAGTTAATACTTGAACAAGATTCATTATTCATTCATTGAATAAATATTCATCAAGTGCTTACTCTGTGTATCCCTCTTCTGGCACCAGGGGAACTGCAACAAAAAGGACAGGCAAGGTTCCTGCCCTCATGGAACTTATAGCAGGAGAGGTAGGCAACGAGTCACAAAGAGATGTATAGTAAGATTTCCTGTAGCAATCACGGCCATGACAACAGAGTAGAGTATGAAGAAAGATCTTGAAATCTATTACATTTTTCCAGTTGCAATCCTACTGGAACACTTTTGTTGTTGTTAAGGGAATATAGCACATCTTATATTCAGAGAAATAGTTAGTGTTTATCTCTTTAGGACCCCAAAGGATTTTTTCCTTAAAGGATACACCCCTTCTTTTAGTACTTTACCTCCAAATTTAATTTTTATAAGGAGTGGGCATACTTACATTTATTAGCTTTACAAAGACTTAAATGGACACTAATAGTTATAATAGTTGCTACCTTTTATGTAATGCTTTCTGTATGTCAGGTACTTCTTTTTTGAAGTGTGGGACATGTGTCATCTCATTTAATCTTTTTCTCTGTGTGTTTGTGAAGTAGTTACTGTTGTTAATTCCCATTTTCATGAGTAAACCAAGGCACAGAGAGTTCATCTAGCTGGAAAGTGGAAGAGCTGGATTCGAATAGGCAATGTGATCCTCAGAGCCTATACTGTTAGCCCCTCCACAAATAATCACTGACATGTTCACTGGCTCTTTAACCCTTTCTTCTTTTAAAAACAAATATTCAAAGTATGTGTATGTGAGTTCATTTATTGCTTTCACGTACAGAATGCCCAAGGGGAAGAAGCCGTCACGGATGACCTTACAACTCTGGATAGGAAAGCCCTCTTACAGCAGCGTTATGCGGACAACCCTTACCAGGCACAGCAGAGTACAAGAAAATCTAATGCTGTAAGTTACCAGTCTGTTTACTTATTATTTGATAAACCAGTGAGATAATTTGCCCTGCAAGGTTTTACAGACTTATCATTGAATAAATAATTTTAACAATTAAATTTGGACTGAGATGAATATTCATTAATATGCACATTGAGTCCTCATTTTAATAAACGATTGACGTTTGGTCTATTCACTGTGGAGAAATTGTCTTGAATCTTTGAGAGTTTGTAAAAATCCTAATATATAAAACCCAGGGTCTGTAACGTCCAAAATGACTGAAGTCTCAACAGACCGGAAGTCAGTCCTGCAGTCAGTGCTGCGTTTCCGTGGTAACCCAGCACTCACTGCCACTGCTGTGGGTGCAGCGACCCAGCACTGACTGTCAAGGGGGCTGTGGATCAGGCCCAGAGAGAGAAGCAGATTCTGACCCATAACCTCCATGGCAGCTGTTGATCAGCCCTTGGCTCTCTTTCTCTCTGGGCCCGGCCAGAAGCCACGCCTCTCTTTCTCTCCGGGCCTCCACGGGGCCTGCTGATTAGCCCCGCCTCTTTGATCAGGCCCAGAGATAGACCCAGAGACACTAACTGGCATAGAAACCGACCAATCAGAACCAAATCTGGGTGAAGTGCAAGGAGCCAATGGCTGCCTAGGAGGCAGAGCTTTTGACACTGACTGGCATAGAAACTGACCAATCAGAATCTAATCTGGGTGACTGTGAAGGCAGAACCTAAGGTGGGGGCTGAGGAGGGGTTTTAATGGTAACAGCTGTTTGGTGTAAGGTGTAAGAAAGTGGTTCAATTTTTTAATGACTGGTTTGTCAGTATAGTGCATATGGCTGGCTATCAGTCCAGATATAGAGATTATGTGTTTTTGTCTGCCATAGCATCTCCTCCTGCTGAAAAAGGCTTCCCCCACTATTTAAGCAATCCTATCCTATATAATCTATCTATAGTAATAAAAGTGTAATATGCTAATTAGACCGGGTCGACCGGCCATTTTCCAGACATCCGACTTCCTTTTGGACAAAGCCATGGTGGTGGGGGGCAAGGCAGAGGCAGTTAGGGGTGATCAGGCCAGCAGGGAAGGGCAGTTGGGGGCGAGATCAGGCCGGCAGGGGAGGGCAGTTAGGGGTGATCAGGCAAGCAGGCAGAGGCAGTTAGGGGTGAACAGGCAGGCAGGTGAGCAGTTAGGAGCCAGCGGTCCCACATTGCAAGAGGGATGTCTGATTGGAGAGGGTGCACTTTGGGCTGAGGGAACCCCTAACCCCGGGAATTCATGCACCGGGTCACTAGTTTTGTTTATAAAGTTCCTAATGTTAATTGGCTACTCTCTGTCAGTGGGTTTATTTGTCATCGATTCTCCCCCACAATAGTCTGATTATGTTTTTTAAAGTTAGAAGCTAAGAAAGCTAGAGAAATTCAGAGCTGTTAAAGAAAAGGATAGGAATTAAATATAAGCTCTTTAGCAAAAGGGTAGTAAAACTTTAGATTCTCAATATTAACTATATTATAACCTTTACAAAATCAATTAATATTGTTTGATGGGTATTGCTTAGATCAATTCTGGTATGCCATTTCTTTTTTTTTAACATTAAATTTTTTCAATAGAAGTATTTTACTTAATGTTGTTTACTTTTTAAAAATTAAATTAATTGGGGTGACATAAGCTAATAAAATTATATAGGTTTCAAGTGTGCAATTCTATGATATACCATCTGGAGATTGCCTTGTGCCCATCACCCATCAGACCAACCTGCTTGAAGTTGGAATCCAGTGGCCACCCCAGACACTCCTGGGTGGTGAAAATCTTAGGGATGCTTGTAATAGATGATGGAAATCCAGTGAATATTGGCTCAAAAGTTGGGGAAATTCATATTTAGATAAACTAAATAATAATAAAGCAATATGGATCTAGCCCAGCCTTGGGCATACTATGGCCCGCGGGCTGGATCCGGCCCGTTTGAAATGAATAAAACTAAAAAAAAAAGACTGTACCCTTTTATGTAATGATGTTTACTTTGAATTTATATTAGTTCACACAAACACTCCATCCATGCTTTTGTTCCGGCCCTCTGGTCCAGTTTAAGAACCCATTGTGGCCCTCGAGTCAAAAAGTTTGCCCACCCCTGATCTAGCCAGTTACATTTTCATTATCATTGAAGGGAAAATTAATATATTTTTATTTTGGTCAAACTCATCCAGAATCACTGTCTTCTGAACTGACAGCAGTGTGTAATCAGTTTCCACCAGGTAGACTGGTTTTCTGTGGATGTCCCACATTGTTAACTTGTTATAGTTTTTTTACTAAAACCACATAACATTATTTTCTATGCCTATTATTATTTAGACTAGAGGCCCGGTGCACAAAAATTTGTGCACTCAGGGAGTCCCTCAGCCCGGCCTGTGCCCTCTCACAGTCTGGGAACCCTCAGGGGATGACCACCTGCTGGCTTAGGCCCGCTCCCCAGGGGATTGGGCCTAAGCTGGCAGTCAGACATCCCTCTGGCAGCCCGGGAGTCCTCAGGGGATGTCCACTTGCCAGTGGGGAGAAGGCCTATGTTGCAGTCGGACTTCCTTAGCGCTGCTGAGGAGGTGGAAGAGGCTCCCACCACCACCGCTGTACTGGCAGCCATCAACCTGGCTTGTGGCTGAGCAGAGCTCCTCCACGTGGGAGCGCACTGACCACCAGGGGGCAGTTCCTGCATTGAACGTCTGCCCCCTGGTGGGAAGTGTGTGTCATAATGACCAGTCATTCCCAGTCTTTCTGCTGTTAGGGTCAATTTGCATATTACCCTTTTATTATATAGGATAGAGGCCTGGTGCACGGGTGAGGGCTGGCTGGTTTGCCCTGAAGGGTGTCCCGGATCAGGGTGGGGGTCCCACTTGGGTGCCTGGCCAGCCTGGGTGAGGGGCTGAGGGCCGTTTTCAGGCAGGTCACACCTCCTTCAGGGAGAGGGGGTCCTGCTGGGGTGCTTGGCCAGTCTGCGTGAGGGGCTGATGGCTGTTTGCAGGCTGGCCAAGCCCCTCAGTGGGGACCCTCACCCCATGAGGGTGTGGCCATCCTTGGTGAGGGGCTGATGGCTATTTGCAGGCTGGCCACAGCCCCCAGCCATCCAAGCTCGCAGTGGAGGCTGGCTGGAAGCAGATATCTGAGATTTATTTAGCTTCTATAATTGAAACTTTGTTGCCTTGAGCGGAGACCACAGCCAGCCAGGGCAGGTGGGAAGCTTGGCTTCCTCTATCGCCGGGGCAACCAAGCCTCCTGCTTGCTCCAGCTCCGTGGCTGTCAGCCGCCATCTTGGTGGGGTTAATTTGCATATAGTCACTCTGATTGGCTGGGGGGCGTGGCTTGGGGCATAGCGCAGGTGCAGTCAATTTGCATGTTTCTCTTTTATTACATTAGATATTGATGTTTGGTAGAATAAGGAATATTAGCAGGATCATTCTAAAGATAAAGAAGCTACTTTAGAACTTTCAGAAAGAGAGATTAGAAAAACAATCCCATTTACCATCGCACCAAAAAAATTAAGATACCTAGGAATAAACTTAACTAAAGAGGTTAAAGACCTCTACTCAGAAAACTTCAGGACGTTGAAAAAAGAGATAGAGGAAGACATAAACAGATGGAAGAACATACCATGTTCTTGGATTGGTAGAATCAACATCATTAAAATGTCCATACTACCCAAAGCAATCTATAAATTCAACGCACTTCCCATTAAAATACCAATGGCCTTCTTCAAAGATCTAGAACGAACTCTCCAAAAATTCATCTGGAATAAAAAAAGACCCCGAATAGCTGCAACGATCCTGAGAAAGAACAAAGTAGGTGGGATCTCAATGCCAGATATCAAGCTGTATTACAAAGCCACTGTTCTCAAAACTGCCTGGTACTGGCACAAGAACAGACATATAGATCAGTGGAATAGAATAGAGAGTCCAGAAATTAGCCCGAACCAATATGCTCAATTAATTTTTGACAAAGGAGGCATGAACATACAATGGAGCCAAGATAGTCTCTTTAATAAATGGTGTTGGGAAAATTGGACAGATATATGCAAGAAAATGAAACTAGACCACCAACTTACACCATACACAAGAATAAACTCAAAATGGATAAAGGACTTAAATGTACGACAGGAAACCATAAAAATTCTAGAAGAATACAAAGGCAACAAAATCTCAGACATATGCCAAAACAATTTCTTCACTGATACAGCTCCTAGGGCAGTTGAAACTAAAGAGAAAATGAACAAATGGGACTACATCAAAATAAAAAGCTTCTGCACAGCAAAAGAAACCATCAACAAAACAACAAGAAAACCCACCTCGTGGGAAAACATATTTGCCAACGTCATATCTGATAAGGGCTTAATCTCCAAAATTTATAGGGAACTCATACAACTTAACAAAAAGAAGATAAACAATCCAATCAAAAAATGGGCAAAGGATCTAAATAGACACCTCCTAAAGAGGACATTCAGAAAGCCAAGAGACATATGAAAACATGCTCAAAGTCACTAATCATCCGAGAGATGCAAATCAAAACAACAATGAGGTACCATCTCACACCTGTCAGAATGGCCATCATCAACAAATCAACAAACGACAAGTGCTGGAGAGGATGTGGAGAAAAAGGAACACTTGTGCACTGCTGGTGGGAATGCAGACTGGTGCAGCCACTATGGAAGGCAGTATGGAGGTTCCTCAAAAAATTGGAAATGGAACTCCCATTTGACCCTGTGATCCCACTTCTAGGAATATATCCCAAGAAACCAGAAACACCAATCAGAAAGGATATATGCACCCAGATGTTCATAGCAGCACAATTCACCATAGCTAAGATCTGGAAACAGCCTAAGTGCCCATCAGTAGATGAATGGATTAGAAAACAGTGGTACATCTACACGATGGAATACTATGCTGCTGTTAAAAAGAAGGAACTCCTACCATTTGCAACAGCATGGATGGAACTGGAAAGCATTATGCTAAGTGAAATAAGCCAGTCAATGAAGGAAAAATACCACATGATCTCACTCTTTCATGGATAATTAAGACCATTACAAACTTTTGAACAATAATAAATACAGTGGCAGAGCTGCCTCAAACTGATTGTCAAACTGCAGTGGGAAAGCCAGGGAGGGTTGGGGGACAGGAGGGAGGGGAGTAAGAGATCAACCGAAGGACTTGTATGCACTCATATAACCATAACTAATGGACATAAGACACTGGGGGGTAAGGGAGGGCAGGGGCTTGTCAAGGGCCGGGGGGAAAAAAGGACACCTATGTAATACCCTTTGTAATACTTTAATCGAAAAATTAAAAAAAAAAAAAAAAAGAAGCTACTTTATAAGACAACATAGTGTATCAAATAAGGGTTCTTTGATATGTGTCTCAAGTTACACTTGAAATGCATGTCACCAATGCTTAAGGTCAGTTGGGTTTTTGTCTTGGTGTAATCCAAAGACACCAAGTGTGAGTGGAATTCTTTTCCTTACAGTTACTTTATTAGTGGCAATACATCTAAATTCACTATCAAGTACATTTCACTTGATTGTGGTAGTCCTCATTTATCTGTGCTTTTCAAGGAAATGTTTATGTAAGTAAACATTGAACACATCAAAAATTAGTACTTATTTATTTTTAAAAAGTAGTAATTTAATATTTAGCCACCTAACTGGACGACAGAAGCAGTGAGAGTGAGGTTTCTATTTCATATCTTCTAGTTTGCTTGTCATTTTTCAATGTTATCAGATTCTTTGCACCAGTGTGACTTCTGTATCTAATCTGTTTTATGCTTACACAGACCTCTAAATCAATGTGCCTCAGGGTGGTTCTGACCTTTCCAAAAAGTATAAACCACCATAAATGTCAACAGTTACGGTGGGCTTTCTGCAAAGGCTCCATATTTATTAACCTCAGCTCTTTTGTTTGCTTGTTATTGGTGTAATTAGCTAGTTTGTTGATATTGATAATAGGAAGAGAGCAAAGGGGAGGCCAGACATTATAAGCATGGTCATCTGGGCAGCTTCACCAAGAAGCTGCAACATCACACTCCCCATGGGAACCACTGGTCCATTCCCTGAAGATCACTGGGGGAAGATATCATATAAAAAGGAAGATGGATGCATGCGCAGTGAAGTTGGGGTGACGTAGGAAAGGTGCTTGTCTGTCAGTCTAGCCTGGGGAACAATGGATTGGCTAGGATGTGGACCCCATCAAAAGCATGCAAAATCTTGGAAAGTTAAAATCTCCAGACAAAATCTCTTGTTCATGCTGGCTCCCTCTTGTTCTGTGAACAGCACTGTTCTCTCTCCATAGCCATGTGACCTTAAGCAGTGCATGGCCATGGCTGTGCAAGCCTCACATGCAATGGACTGCAGCTGGGAACACAAGTTAAGCTAGCCAGAGGCTAGACTGGAATGGACTGTAATATGGAGCAGAAATCCTGGGCAGTGGCCTTTATTCTGGCCCTGCTGAAGACACAGTTGAACTCTTTCAATGGTGGGATGGACAGAGATAAGACCTTAGAGGGGAACACCCTTAATTTTACATAATCATTAAGGCTTTCTACTAACCCTCCTCATCCCATGGGGCCTCAGGAAATTATTTTCCTCATGCACCCCAAGAACTTCACTTTCACTAATAACACTTCTGGGTTTTACATCTCTGTTCTGGCTGACCTTTTTTCTATATAATTCCACATTTTAGACAGTATCCACTTTCTAAATCACCCTCGGATATAAAATGCTTTATCTGTAAGTTACACAATTCTTCTAACTTCTTAAAAATCATTATGAAGTGTCACAAGCTTAAGACCACAAGATGCAGTTATATATGACACCAGAGGCCTGGTGCATGAAATTAGTGCATGGAGGTGAGGGGGTCCCTCAGACCAGCCTGCACCCTCTCCAATCCAGGACCCCACAAGGATTGGGCCTAAATCGGCAGTTGGACATCCCTCTCGCAATCCGGGACTGCTAGCTCCTAACCACTTGCCTGCCTGCTGGCCTGATGCCCCTAATGCTCCCTTGCTGACCTGATTGCCCCCAACGGCCTCTACCTGCTGGCTTGATCACCCCCTAACTGCTCCTCTGCTGGCCTAATCATCCCTAATTGTCTTCCCCTGCTGGCCTGATCGCCCCTGCCTGCCCTCCCCTGCCAGCCTGATCACCCCTAACCACCTCTGCCTCAGCCTCCGCCACTGTGGCTTTGTCCGGAAGGACGTCCAGAAGATGACCAGTCTAATTAGCATATTACTCCTTTATTAGTATAGATGATATGAGCTCCAATAAGGCAGATTTGAATGTGTAAAGCATACATCTTAAATTTCTACCCAACAAACATCTAAATTCAATTGCAGACTAACAATTAAATGATCGTGCCCAATGTTTCTAGGTTTCTTAGGAGTTTATACTTTTGTTTTTATAATATACCTTTAGTTACTCTAATTTAAATTTTGTGTCAGTTTCAAATAGCATTCTCTCTCTAAAGGTACAAAGCTTCCATCCTAAGCAACATTACATACTTGATTTTATTTATTGGAATGTTTATTGGGATGATCCATGGGGATGGATGACAATAATTTATATTCTGAAAATAGAACGTTTTATTTGACTTCTTAATTTTTTCACCTTTTTTGACTTATCCTTCAAAAGAAACATTTTAGTGATTATAGTTACTTGATAATCTAATTGGACTTGAGTGATTACAAATTAGTTTATGAAATCTAAAATGCAGTGAAAATACTTTTGGAAAAGCAAAAAATAGTATGAAGATAGTTTAGTCAAAACACTAATTGAGAAAAGTTGATCAAGGGTTATTAATGGATTATATGTATCAAAAATGTTACTCTTTTAATGATGGGAGTCTTTTGTTCATTTTTTAGATTTTTGCTATAGCATTAATGATTCCAATTCAATTTTAGCTTCAGGTACTGGGGATGGTTTATATTTTAGGACTCTTGCATTAACTGTAGTATATTCTGCTTTATGGACAGTGTGATTTTCCTTATTTCTCTTCTCAGGAAACTGTGGCCGCTGAGAAGAAGAAACAGAGCGTTGCAGAGCAAGTGATGCTGGACCACCTATGCCGGTGAGAATTAGTCACTGGGACAGACATCCATTCAGAAAGTGTTCATAGCAGCACAACTTACAGTAGATAAGACTTGGGAACAGCCCAAGTGCTCATCAGTAGATGAGTGGATAAAAAAAGCTCTGGTACATTTACACCATGGAATACTATGCAGCAGTATAAAAGAAGGATCTCTTACCCTTTGCAACAGCATGGAGGGACCTGAAGAGTATTATGCTAAGCAAAATAAGCCAGGCAGAGAAAGACGAGTATCCCATGATCTCACTCATATATGGAATCTAATGAACAAAATAAACTGATGAAAAAAATAGATTCAGAGACATAGAAACATGGAACAGTCTGATGAATCACAGAGGAAAGGCAGGGGTGGGTGGGAAGAGGTTAAATGTAACTTATATGCATATATGCATAACCCATGGACACTAGAATGGGAGCATGGGGCAGCTAGAAGGAGCCAATGGGGTGGGGGTAGACATCTAAAATACTTTCAATAATAAAGATAAGTTAAAAAAATACATTACTTTTTTATGCCTGATGACCCATATCCTTGGCCAATCAATAAGTTGTTAACTCAGACATTCCCAAATTTTCTCTGTTCAATGCCCTCATAGTGTTTTAGTGCTTTTTTCAGAGCACTCCGAGGCTAACAGAAATACCCATTATTTCTATTTATTAAATTTTTTAGTTTAAACAACTGAATGAGCATGCACTTCTAACTATTTAATGGCTTTGAAAAACAACAGCACATGAATTAAAAGAAGACATATTTTTCTCATTCTTAAGTAGCCATAATTACTTGCTAATGGGATGTATGTACCTTTTGGGGGCACTGCACAGTCTCTCAAACCTTGGACCTGTTTATGATGCTGCCACAGTCACTTTCTATTTCATATGGCACTTGATGTTTACCACAGCACTGTAGAAAGCCCTGCTTTTCAAAGATGAGACTTCACTGAGGGAGTGTGTCTTATTGAAACTGTGAGTTACTTTGAGCTAGTAGTTCATGTGGTGTCCAATAAATACAAAATACTGTTTCCCTCAAAAACTAAAAATATCCTGCAGTGTCCCTGGGAGTTCCCTGGGGCACCTCAGAGTGACTTGGTGTGGAGTTTGGGAACAGTGGGACTAACTATAGAATTGTAGAATGTAATCTAAGTTTCACAACCCTTAGAAAACTATATAAAGATTTAGCACCTGCTGTGCTCAATTGCATGCGAATGTGTAAATACTGCAAGATTTCAAAAGAAACCGGAATAGTCTAGGTCTAGGACATCTTCGAGAAGAAGTAAGACAAGTTTAGCTTTAGAAAAAAGTCTTTGATTAGGTGGTGGAGAGAAAGAATAATATTCCACATGCATGTTTTTCAGTAAATTGTCTGAAATAAATAATTATACTTACAGTCTTCAATGTATCTCCTTCCATTATCTCATGAACTCACTTTAGTGATGTTTCCACCCCACCGTCCCACCACAAGGCGATTATTCACTTAACATCT
Source organism: Myotis yumanensis (assembly GCF_028538775.1). Lineage (NCBI taxonomy): Eukaryota > Metazoa > Chordata > Mammalia > Chiroptera > Vespertilionidae > Myotis > Myotis yumanensis. The sequence goes on from NW_027223754.1 coordinate 142,473,310, forward strand.
GACAAATATAGAATTCTGGTAGCAGTGTAAATTAGCATTCATACATAGGCTTTTTTGACTGCCTACCAATATGTGAATGCTGGCACAATGGATTATCCCACTTCAATCTCGGACTTTGTGTTTTGTGGCGTAGGGCTGTAATCAGTGATCCAGAGCAAAACTTAACCACTGAGAAACCAGAAGGTGCTTGTGTCCTTCCAGATTCAAACATAACACCTCTTCGATTTAGGAAAAGAACACTACATGAAACAAAGTAAGAAGACTTACCAATGTAAATTGAGCCTGTGGTATTTATACATGTGTTTTTTTTTAAATGTTATTTTGTGTCCACCTGAAAAGTTTTTTGCTTTTTGCAATTTAAAAGGAACTGGATTTTTGGAGTTTAGATTCTTGTCCTTCCACTTTAAGATATTGGGATAAAATTTGCCCTTTAGGTTTTCTATCTGTAATTTAGGAATAACAGCCACAACCTTAGGAGAGAATAGATATGTCCTTCTGTATAGAATATATGATACAGTAACTGAGACATTCGTATGTATGCAATATATATTGGCTGAATCTCATTGGTATGTATTACATTCAAAGTTAGTGTTTAAAAGTTATTATTTTGCATTTTACTTTGTAGCTTATAACAGCTTTTGGCTGAAATGGGCTTTCACAGGCCTCTGGTGTATTTCACTTAAATTTCTCAACAACTTCACTGACTGTTGACATCTAGCCTCAGCTTTAAAAGACATAGAAAATCTACCAGTTCCACTGCAATTCTTTTATCGACCCATGTAATTGGCAGTTACTTATAACTTTTATCTTTTTGTCTTATTCTTATTTTCTGGAAGCTTTAATTGTCATGACTTCAAACATGTGAATGGATCATGCATTAACTTCCTACTGCTGTTCTAACAAATGACCACAGACAGTATTGTAAAGCAACACACATTTATCTTCTTACAGTTCTAGAGGTCAGACCCGGGGGAGGTGCATTCCTTCTGGAGGGTCAGGGAAGAACCTGTTTTCTTGTCTTTTTCAGCTTCATTGCTTGGCTCGTGGCTCACAGCCCTTCTCCCCTGTTCCAAGCCAGCAATGGCTGGGCAAGCCTTCTCATGTTATCTCACTCTGACACTCTTCTGTCTCACGTGTTCCTCTGCTTCCCTCCTATAAAGACCCACGTGATGGCACTGAGCCACGTGGGTAATCCCGGGCAATCTCCTCATCCCCAGGTCTTTCATCTGCCATCGTATGTAAATTAACATATTTACATGTTCTGAGGATTAATTAGGACATGGACGTCTTTAGGGGACCATCAGTCAGCTATCACATATCTAAATCTCTCTCTTTTAAAGTTTTATTAAAATAAAATACACTCTCACAAAGTATACACATTTTGGGTGTACGGCATATGAATTTTCACAGCCTGAACAACACCCAACCCTTGGTGCTGTCTCCCAGTTACTGTCCACACCCTCTGCCACAGCAGGTTGACTTCTCTGTCCTACTATCAGAGGTTATGGACTTCAATGAAATCACAAAATGTAGACCCTGTTTCTGGCTTATTTTGCTCAACATTATGTTTGTACATTTTATCCATGTTATTATTAATAGGTGTCCTTTATTTTCATTGCTGTACAGTATTTCATTATATAAATATACCATAACTTATTTATGGTATATATGGTAAATGTCCATGCTTATGGACACTTGACACTTTATGAATAGTGTTGCCGTGAACTTTTTGCATGCTTTTTTGTGAATATATATATCCATTTCTGCTCAGTACCTACTTAGAAGTGGAATCACTGGACCATTTAGTATGCATGTGTTCAACTTTAAAAAATATTAACAGCTGGCTGGGGTGACTCAGTGGTTGAGCGTCGACCCATGAACCAGGATGTCACTGTTTCATTCCTGGTAAGGGCACATGCCTCGGTTGTGGGCTTGATCCCAAGTAGGGGGCATGCAGGAGGCAGCCAATGTGTGATTCTCTCATTGTTGGTGTTTTTATCTCTTTCTCCCTTTAACTTCTCTCTATGAAATCTATATATAACATATTTTTTTAAATATTGCCAAATAGTTTTCCAAAGTGATTGCAATTAACACTGTCACCAGTAGCAGTAAGAGAATGCTAATTGCACCATATATTTGCTCCTGCTTGGTATTATCTATATTTTTTATTTTAGTTCTTATGGGGATGTATTGGTAATTTTAATTTACATTTCACTAGAGAATAATGAAGTTTAGTACTTTTACATATGTATATTGGTCATCTAAATATATTCTTATATGAAACTTCCCTTCAAATCTATTGGGTTATCTTTTTCATATTGGTTGTGGAACTTATTTATACATTCTAGTTACAAGTCCCTTTTCAATTGTATTTACTGAACATCTCTTTTCCTACCCTGTGGTCGCCTTTACATTCTCTTGATCAGAATTCTTAATTTCAGTGTAGACCAGTTTGCCATTCTTTCCATTTGTTGTTAGTGTCCTTTGTGTATTATTTTATATATATTTTTTTTATTGATTTGGGAGAGATAAAGGAATGGAGAGGGAGAGCAGGAGAGAGAATAATCTATGCATGAGAGAAACATTGATTGGTTTCCTCCTGCACGCCCCTTACTGGGGATTGAGCCTGCAACCTGGGCATGTGCCCTGGCTGAGAATCAACCGGTGACCTCTTGGCTCACGGGTCAGTGCTCAACCAAATGAGCCACACCATTGGGGCTTCTCTATCTTCTTTAAAAAATTTCTGGCAACCATAAACTCATTATCTCTCTGACTTTTAATGCCATTTATCAAGATGTTATAAATTCATGGTAGGCTTCTAGGCTTTTTCTTTGGTCTCATCTACCTGTAATATATTTTTGCACCAATATAATTCTATCTTTTTTATTGTTGTTGTTGTTAATTCTCACCCCAGGATATTTTCTTCCACTGATTTTTAGAGAGAGTGGTAGTAGACAGGGAGGGCGAGAGGGAGAGAGAGAAACATCGATGTGAGAGAGACACATCTATTGGTTGCCTTCTGCATGCACCCAGACCAGGGCTGGGGATAAAGCTGCAACACAGCTATGTGCCCTTGACCAGGAAGCAAGCCCATGACCTTTTGGTGCAGGGCCCGAAGCTGTTTCCATTGAGCCACACTGACTAGGGCTATAATTCCATCTTAATTAGTATTACTTTATATTAAATACCTGCAGCTTGTTTATCTTCAATATTGTCTTAGCATACTGGGCCCTTTTCTCTTTAATAGAAATTTTGATTAAGTTAGTTTAGTTCTATGAAAAACCCTATGGGGATATTGATTAGAATTATTGAATTTATGGACTTTACCCCCTCCCTTTTTTAATATTCCCAATAGAAGATGATAAAATTCTGCTTTATAGAGTTAGAAGCAGAAAATTGGCATGTCTTCTCGTCTTTTCCTTGGGAATCAGCTGCCTGCAGAAGTACACATTCTGTTCTACGCATTATGTTTTACAAGTACCTCCCCAATGGGAATGAGTGAATTAGTCTGTTAAATTCTAGCATCAAAGACTTAACTTTGATTTTGTTGCTGTATTCCTAAACTCAATCAATAATAAAATTCATATTTTGATCTTGACCTGCTTAATTCTTATTTCTGTATTGGTTAAGAACTTGGGTAGGTTATTGGTACTGCTTATCAGATACCTAAAAGCCCAACATGGAACTTTCCATTAATAATATAGATGCCTGTTTACTTCATTTATGTTTTCAAGGAGTCACTAGACTCATTGAAGCTATTACTTCAACTTATCACTGTTATACTGAGCAATATAATGTAATGGCTATGAACAAGATTTTTTTCTAGCTTTGCCATGTACTAACTGTATGTCTATGTAAAATTTATTTGTGAAATGGGGATAATAATAATTACTTCACAGAGTTATTGCAAGCATTAAATAAGCCAATACACATTAAAGTGATTTTAATAATAACTAGTGTCTAGGAAGTTCTCAATAAATGGTAACTATTATTGAAGCTGTTATTTTCTCAGCATTTAGAGTTGTTTGTGGCACATAATGGGCATTCAATAAGCACATTAATACTAATGGATTAAATTGAATTGAGATGATCAACCTTTTATGGCTCTACCCTGTGTTCACAAACTCATTTGGTCTACTGCCTCTTGTTGGCTGTATCTTGTTTACCTTTCATAGAGACCTAGATTTTATAGAAATAAAACATTTGAAGATCTTTATGTCTCTTGCTATTTGCATTGTTGCAATGTTATTACATCTGCAGGATATATCATAAGACTATTTAGGAAGGCGATTAAAAATATATCACTGCATCTTAAGATTTCTTAACATAGAGATTATTGGTAGTAGAGTGCCAAAGTCTGTACATTGGTGCTTTCCTTCATATTATTAAACAGAACTTTGAGAAGAGCAATCTTTGTGAGATCACTCAGTGCTGTCTGAAGGCCATAAAGATTAAATGTCTGATCTGAGGTCTCATAGACCAATTCCAAGGCTAAAACCTCATCGAATTCTCTTTTGCACTCTCCTGGATTTTGGTAAGAAATGTTTTGAGCTACCCCTACTGAAAACCTGACTGCTACTGACTTAAACAAGTCAGCATTTATTTCTTATATATAACTAGCTGCTGCACATTGTTGTTGGTTTTACTTCAGTAGCTCAGAGATGGCACCGCTCTGGGCTGACTTCTTCCAGGTTTGATTGGCCTTTCTGACATGGTTGCTTGATGGCTATATTGGCTCCTAGTGTCATATCCCTGCCGTGTTCACAGTCAGGAACTCTTCCCATGCCACTCTCTTATCCGGACAAACTAGCCTTTCTTGGAAGTTTATTGGCAGAACTGGGCTGCTCGGTCATGTAAAATTGAAGAGGCTAAGAAAGCAAATTCTATGGTGGAAGGGAAACAAGGAGAATAGGGTTAGAAATGCCATCGGGTTAGCTCTGCAGCAGTGCCAGTAACAAATATGCTATCCTAGTTGAATATTTACTTTTATAGCACTAGGTTATTATACATTCTAACATAAAAGTTGTTCATGTCTTACATGCCATATTTTAGGTTTATACTTATGTGTCTGCTGCAATGATCAATCTGGAAAAAAGAGGTTAAATGGTCATCTTAATGCCATTTGTGAATTTCAAAACATTAACAACTTTTTTTGTACTTTTATTGTTTATATCAAATGTATGTAACTTTAAAATCATTGTTGACAAATGTGTTTCTTAACAGGATAAGAACACATTCTACATTAACTGAAAATATGCTTTCTCGTAAAGTGCAATTTGACTGTAGGATCATATCAAGGTAATTATAATTTTATTAAACTTTTAAATCTTATGATTATAAAATGTATCCTATTTTCAAATAGAAATGACAATAGTGAGATTAGTAAAATTTGTCACAAACAAGTGAAAAATGTGAATTTAGAACAAACATTTTTAGGAAATATATATCAATCTGTTATAAAAATTATAGGAAGTATGAACCTAACTAAAAGCATTTTAATTAGAAGTTATTTAAAATGTGATTTTAAAATGTCTTTCGAAAAGAAATAGAGAAGTGAATTTTTAAAAGGTATATATTACTACCAGAAGATTCCAAGCCATTGAAAAAATAACCTTTATGTAAGCTGCTTTATATAATTTCATGTTAATGGCTTAAGTTAGAGTAGATTATTGATAGATGCAAGAAGATGACAAAGTAGGTGATTCTTAACTCTCTTTTCGCTGTCTTATAAACTTCCAGTAAAATGTAAATGCTACTTGATATTTTTTGTGTACACTACTGGTAAAGTCTTTTTTTTTTAACTATCATGTTTGTTTAATGATTTTAAACTTTCTTGGACAAAGGGTAATAAATGCACATCCTTGATTGGCTTCTTGAAAACTCAACATTTTTTAAAGATCTTTCATTTTACCTTAAAAGTCTATATCAAATTAGTAATCTATTTATCCATGTTCATATCAGTGTAAACTAAAGCTTTTTCTCCATCCAAATCTAACTAAAATGGGCACTGCACAAGCTGTGGCATGTTTTTCCCCTGGCTTCCCCTCCAGTGGTCGGCAAACTCATTAGTCAACAGAGCCAAATATCAACAGTACAATGATTGAAATTTCTTTTGAGAGGCAAATTTTTTAAACTTAAGATATATAGGTAGGTACATTGTTATTAAGTTAATTAGGGTACTCCTAAGGCTTAGGAAGAGCCACACTCAAGGGGCCAAAGAGCCGCATGTGGCTCGCGAGCCGCAGTTTGCAGACCATGGCCCTAACCCCTGCTCATTGCCACACACTCCAGGGAGTCAATATTATCCCTCTGAGGTGATGATTTTAGCTTATTATTTAATTTGAAAGTGATCTTATTTGAAAACCTTTGATATTATTCTCTTTTTCTAGAAATGGACGTGATGCTTGCAGAGAGCTGATTGGATTCTTTTTTATTCATGATCAGTCCCTTACAATTTACGAATATCGGCAATTTGGGAAAAATAGGTATGCCGTAAAGCATTGTTACATCTCTCAAGATGACTACTTCCGAGAGAAGCTGACTAATTTCACATTCTTGTCATTTAACTCCTAGAACAAATGTGCTTCCTTTTATTAAAAAAAATACTTATAGTCATCAGTGTGGGCGAAGAAAAGGCAAACAATACCAACTTGGCGATTTTTATATTGTAAGTTTGTGTATGTGTACAAAGGTTTCATTCCAGATGTTGGATTTTGTGGGTCCTGTGGGGCTGGAGGAGTGAGCTTCTCTTCTTAGCTGATTCTCCTTCCTGAGCAGGGGCATTTGTTTGTCTGAATGGCCAATGGTTGATGTTTCCCTGGAGGTACTGGCTCTCAGACTCAGACCCCAGTGCTCTGAATCGAAGCATAGCTTTTATTCCCTGTAATATTACCTTCTGCCCCCACCCAAATCCACAATGTAAGCCCTGAAGAGCTTGTTTCTTGGTACTTTTAAAGGCTTTCCAGGGCCCTAGCGTTTGCTCAGTGGTTAGAGCTTTTTCCTACAGAATGAAGGGTCTCAGTTTTGATTCCAGTCAAGGCCACCTACCTTAGTTGCAGGCTCAATCCCTGGCCCTGGTTGGGGCATGTGCGAGATGCAACCAACTGATGTGTCTCTCTCATATCGATGTTTCTCTCTGTCTCTCTTCCTCCCTTCTACTACTCCTAAAAAAAAAAATCAAAGGAAAAAATATCCTCAGGTGAGGATTAAACAAACAAACAAACAAACAAACAAGCAAAGGTTTTACAGGGCTGTGCCACTGGGCTAGGGGCAGTGCTCCACCTAAAACAGGCTTATCTTCTGGGGACACATGGTTTTTCTCCACACAGAGTGTTAGTTGGCTCTGTAACTGTCATATATCTGATAGTCAGCTTATCTTTGTGATTTTTCCACCTCATGTAACTCCTGGCATATGTTGTATCACAAGGAATTCCTAGAATGGGTTGATAATCTATAACAATAGAAGCATAATATGCTAATTAGACCAGATGTTCTTCCGGACGAAGCCGGAGCTGTGAGGGAAACCCGGGTCCCAGGTCCCAGAGGGAAGCCAGTGCCAGTAGCTGGGGGAAGGAAGGCCTATTCTTGCATGAATTGTGTGCACTGGGCCTCTAGTAGATAATGTTACAAATCTGTATAGTGCTCCTATATTTTAAATCATTATATTCACCCTAGAGGCCTGGTGCATGAACTTGTGCATGGGTGGGTTCCGGCTGGCACACTCCAATCGGGGTTGGGGGGGAGCGATTGGGGGCAGGGCCAGTTGGGGGGGAGGGGCCTCAGGCGGTTGGCCAGACAGCCCCACCCCCTGATAAAACTCCTGTTGGAACTCCCGGTTGAACTCCCAATTGAGAGGACAATTTGCATATTAGCCTTTTATTATATAGGACTAGAGGCCCGGTGCACAAAATTAGTGCATGGGGGGTATCCCTCAGTCCGGCCTGCACTCTCTCCAATCTGGGACCCCTCGGGGATGTCTGACTGCTTGTTTAGGCCCGATCCAATAGCCCCCAACTGCCCTCCCCTGCTGGCCTGATCACCCACAACTGCCTTCCCCTCCCGGCCCAATCGCCCACAACTGCCCTCCCCTGCTGGCCTGATCACCCACAACTGCCCTCCCCTGCCACGACCCGCCTTCTCTGCCAGGACCAGCCTCCTCCACACCGCGTGGAGCCATGGGACCCCCAGGCCTCACTGTGCAGAGTGGCCACCAGGCCCCGCCTTTGCTGTGCACACGGCCATCTTGTGGCGGCCATCTTGTGATGACGTCACGCGCAAGGACACGAGGACCACCTAGGTTTTTATTAGTTTAGATGTTATCTCATGATTACAATGCAGCATTATCCACCGTGATTATTCATGTGACAAATACTGTATATTCATAGGCTAAGCATTAGAGAGAGCACAGTGGGTAAGTCAGACCCATTCCCTGCTTTTGTTGAGTTTAGTCTAATGGGAAACATTGTCAGATAGGAGGGGTAATAATTTAGATTTGTGGAGTCAAAGAAGACTTCATGAAGAAAGTGCCATCTAAATTTCACTAGAGGAGGAGTTAACTAGATTGGATAGGGAGATAGGAGAGGTGAGGGAAAGTCTGTCTGGAGTATAGAGTTCAGGGTTGGTGTTGTCAAGAATGAGTCAGAGTTTACTAACAGCAGCCTCTGTTAAAGAGTTACCTAAAATGTGTTGAGTTCGATTCTGGATCAGGGCACATGCTGGGTTGTGTACTGAAGGTAACTGATCGATGTTTCACTCTCCTTCTCTCCCTTCCCCTCTCTAAAAATCAATAAAAAACCACATATCCTCCAGTTAGGATTTAAAAATAAATAAATAAATAAATAAATAAAATGTGTTGGGGAGTCATTGAGAGATAAGACGTGGACAGAATGTGGAGAAAGAGGTATAAAGAACCAGATTGGATTGAAATATAGAGATTTAGGAAGAAGGTTATGACAACCTAAAGTAGGCAGGTGACTGTGTCTGTGAAGCTAATTAGAAAAATAAAATGAAAAATCCTCTTTAGGAGGTAGAATCAGTAAGAAGTAGTGACTATCAGGTGAGGACAAACTTTACATCTTAAGCTGGGATTAAATAGAATATACACGTGTCACTCAAGTCTGCCTCTTGAGATCTGGAGAAAATCAGCTCCGAGTCCCACTTCACAACCTGCAGAAAGGATGTCTAATGCCTACCCCACGATTGAAGTTACCTCTGGCTCTGAGTGCTGTCTCCAATAACTTAGTGTGGTTTATGAATTATTCTACCCTTCCTGTTCTATGTCACTTGAAGCAGATGTGGAACTCTGCTCCCTTTGATGATTTCCATCAAAGAAAAGAAGAAAAGAAGGGAGAGAGCAGGGGAAATCACGCAAATTTGATGCTTTATGTATATGGCAGACATTTTGAGAGGGACATGGAGGGAAGTTAATATTGGAGCAGTGTCTGTAGCTTACAATTTATTAGACATTCTTATTCTTAGATATATGTCCCTTAAGTATTTCCCACGGTAAACGCACCTCCTCTTCAATATTCTATTTTTGACTCCTCCCATCTTTTTCTCCTCCCTTCAATACTCCATTTCTTTATGCATAAATATTCTACCTTGTCCTTTTTTATTTTGGGGGTGGGGGTATTCTTTTGATTTTCAGATGTTACTCTGGAACTTTTCTATATGCCCCCCCAAGGTCTTTTCCTAAACACTTCCTAAAAGAAATTTTAGTGCCAACTATTAAGATAATAATCAAATAAACATACACACATGCCCACAGGCACATGTGTAAAAAGTGCACCCACAAATGTTCATTCATATGCATGAATGTATAGCTTCAGATGCACAGACACAGATCACATGATGTAACCTATGCACACATGAATATATACACACATTTGCTTTTATGTATGTTCTTATGTGTATAACCCTACTACACAACCCACATAGTCTCTTCAACTGCTTATTATTATGATTTGAAAAGAATTTATACACATCTACATTAATAAAAGAGAAACATGCAAATTGGCGTCACTGCTGCACCCACCAGCCAATCAGAGTGACTATGCAAATTAACTTAACAAAGATGGCAGTTAATTTGCATACACAGGCGGCCGGAGGGGTGGAACCAAGCCTCGTTGTAGCCTCGAGGCTTGGCTTCTCCACTGCGGCCTGACCAAAGGCCTGGGTCCCAGGTACCGGAGGAAAACTGGTACCAGAGGAAAACCAGTACCGGCAGCCAGAGGAAGGAAAGCCTATTGTGTGAATCTTCGTGCAACAGGCTTCTAGTTTCAAATAAAGGAGGAAGCACTTGTAGTTACAAGTTTTCGTAAGTAAATGCTCCAGGAAAAAGGAGAGGAAAGAAATCTCTTCCATTATTTTTAAGAGAGAGAATTAAACTTCCCATCTGACCATATTTATATGAGTGACTTAGAGATCAAAATAATAACAATATTCTGAGTAGATTATGTATATTTGATAGGAATATTTTATTGAAGCCTTTAAGTTCAAATCAGGTTAAAAGTAGGTTTTATGTTTATGTGATGTTTGTTATCAAAAGACTAGTTGAAAAAGTGTGATTGATCTATCACAGTTCATCAATCTGTGCATCAATAGCTCTATTTTCATTCTTTTTAAAAAATATATATTTTATTGATTTTTTACAGAGAGGAAGGGAGAGGGATAGAGAGTTAGAAACATCGATGAGAGAGAAACATCGATCAGCTTCCTCCTGCACACTCCCTACTGGGGATGTGCTCGCAACCAAGGTACATGCCCTTGACTGGAATCAAACCTGGGACCTTTGAGTCCGCAGGCTGACGCTCTATCCACTGAGCCAAACTGGTTAGGGCTAGCTCTATTTTCATTTGAATAATCTGTCATATCTTCCTAAGATTCTTATGAAGATCGAGTTTTTATATTATTTTTCTACATGGATTGTTAAATAGATGATTATTCTAATTCAGAGATTGATTGGGAGATTAGTTCCTTTATTTTCCTATATTATTAGTTGAAGCCTGTATGACTTCTAAATGGTCTCTAAAATGCTTTTTAAAAATCATTATAAAAGTATACCATGTCACATAGTAAAAACTGAATATTTAAAATTAGTATTAGTTGTATCTTCTTCTAGACATTTTAAGCTTTAAATAATTCATCTGTTAATTTTTTTAGGGTGCAAACTTGACATTTTTAAGTTCTGATCATCTCAGACTTCCAGAAAGCATAAAAGAAAACACATTACTTATTCTTCGAATCACAAATATTGATCGGGTAGCTTCGGATGATCTCAGGTAAGTCACACATGCATTTGTCATTTTGAAGGAAAGTGAGAACACTGTTATTTATTATCTTAAAATTAAATTCAATTCCAAAGCATTTTGTCTTAAGTTAGATTTATATTTTTTAAAACAAAGCATAGCTATACCTGTCTATTTTATTTACCTCACACTCCATGTGTGGAAACAGTTACAATCAAGCAAAGAACAAAAATGTCCCATTTTATGTTGAAGAAACTGTATTAACTGGCCTTTGCTATAACACTTCTATTTTATAAAATGCTAAGACAGAAATAACATTTAAAAGATGAGATACAGTACATCACACTATAGTTTAATTTCCCCACATTTTAGTGTGATGTTTTGTTTTTATAGCATTAAAAGTGTCGGGTCCTACATGTTACTAGTGTTCATTGATTGCTAATATCAATAATGTAAAAATAATTCTATGACTATAAAAGGCTTTTAAATGAATTGGACCTATGTTAATTATTTTTATATATTCTATTGTTATTGCTGAGTGCTTCTTAGAGGTAAATATAGTGCTATGCGGTGTTTCATAGTGATAAATATAATTCATTTTATTGTATGGCTCAAAATGAATGCATTTTTTAGTTTTCAAAAATAGCACTTTATACTTTGCAAGGTAAAACTGCTTTTAAATTTAATAGTTTTAATTATTTTAAAAGAACAATAAAATGGCCACAAAAATGAATATAATGTTTAAAGATAATTCTCGGAAAGTTTTAAGGATTTTAGCCCTTGATTTAGCATATTAAATCCTCCCAGGTATGAAATCAGGAGGCGGAAGGTGGGATTTGATTAATCTCTAGGCACTCTTCTAACTTTGATAGAGTTTCATTGAGACTTGAGCAGGGAAGAGCTGAGAGTTTCCACACTCAGAGTTACAAAAGAGATTGTATTTTTTTCATTTTGAACATGTCAATTGCAGAACTGATTCTGTGGAACAGGAGGATGATACAACCAGGCAAGAGGCCAATGATAGGCTGGTCTTCAAAGCCATTCAAGGTCTGTGTCATTTTAGTATACTCTCAAGTATTTTAAATTTTTAACAATTTTCTTTGTAAGTAGTAAAGCAGTATTTTTCAGGTATTTCTTAGTTTTATGACACTTGACTTATATTTTCTATTTGCTTATCTTTTTTGCAAGTTAATTATGTACATATACATATATATGGTTTCCCAAAGAAATGTATACACATACTTTGAATAATTATAAAGGCAGTTTTTATTAGAATACATTTCATTTTCAAAATTGAGCTATCAGCTGTTAAAGGGTGTATATATATTTTTTTTTGGGGGGGGGACACTGTATATGTATACAAGTATTTTAAAGATTTCTCCTACTTTAATAATCCTATCTAACTGAATAACTAGTATTATATGAATTATGAATTTAACAACTAGAAAGAACTAGGCAATATGGGTTTATTCATGAACTGAATCAAGTAGCTAATTTTGTAATATAATACTTGTCTTATGCATTAGATGATATCTGAAAGAGATTTGTAGTAGCTTACTTAGTGTAAAAGAAAAAATGTGAGATTGGGAGCCAGATGTGTTTGGATGCTGTCATTCAATAGACATATAATTGTGTAATTCTCTTGTACCTCTTTCTTCATCCTTAAAATGCAGAAAACAATTGGTTTCATTAACTTTACATAGTTTATGTAATATATGTAGACTTTGGACACTAACACATATTACAGATTTTATTTCTAGAGTCTAATCTTCTACTATAGTATACTAGGCTCAGACAATTCTTTTGTTGAATTTCTTAGTCTAGAAGTAATCACAGAGAATCATCATATAATTTATGAATTTTGATAAATCCTGATTTATAACTTAAAGATGATCACAGAGTAAGAAGACTAGAAACATTTTAAAGTTGTAGGAATTGGTATTTGAAGTCTCAAATATTCTTGATGCCATTGTTTGTAAATTGTTTATTTACATAGCCAATACAATATTTGTCACTATTGTGTCAGGTGATATTTACTTCCTCTATATATTTTATTTACTATGTTATTAGTAAAGTTCCCTATATTTCCTTGAGATGGCACAAACTGCACTAAATGAAATCACTGACCCACAAAGAGAATACTAGGGGCCTAGAATATAACTTCTTATGAATTCCTGGAAGAAAGGATTACTTTCAAATGTATCAGTACAGAATAACACTCCAAGCCTTGATGCTCTTTCACATAGAAGTTTTAATTTGAAACTGTTTTAGACATTTTGAACTGATCATCTTTGAGTGACTTGCCTGGTGTCAATTTTGTAATTCATTTGAACAACAAAAACAGAGGAAGGAGATGAAAAAATGTGGGATTGTTAGATGAAAAGGATGCCTAGAAAACAAAATTTTATTTGTAACATTTAGGTTATTTTCATGCTGATAAAGTGAAAATAACACTTTCACCACACAGTGGTGCTATAGTTCTGGTATATTTGCATGCAATTTTATATATAACCTTTATTAAAAGGATTCTATTTTTCAAAGTTTTTTTTTGTCAGTCATACATACAATTAGGTTGACATTACTCATATCAGTTACATCAAGTTTAACTTTCTTACATGAGAGACAATTGCAATTTGATAAATTTGTGAACAGGAAGTATTAGTTTCCTTCTTTCCTCTTCCTAAACAGATAAGCTAAAAGAACAGCTACATAAAAGAGGTGTCCGTATTTTGACTGCAATGGGAAAATACTTTCAACAACTGGACAAGGAAGGAAATGGACTTTTAGATAAAGCAGATTTTAAGCAAGCTCTGAAAGTCTTTCACTTAGAAATGTCTGAAAAGGTATGCATACAGATACTTCACTGCATGAATGATTTATTATTCTTAGGTGCTATTCTTCACTTCTCTACTGAAATTTTAGTAGTTCATTTGTCTCCTTCTTCTTTATGCCCTGTTATTAGTATTAAGCCACTAGGTAATAAGCCATGTTGATTTTTTAAAATTTCAACATTCATTCCTCTACCATGTATATAAGTGGGGTTCCCCCGGCAAAATGTATACACACTTTAACAGCTGATAACTCAGTTTTCACTCCTTCTCAGGTTTAACTGATTTGAAATAATGGGTGAAGCTAGACTAAGCTTTGAACAAAGAAAATTTATCCTAAAGTGTCTCTAGACTTTTTTTTATGGGGATACATAAAATATAAAGTTTACGGTACAAAACCGGCAATAGTCGATGAATTGAGGGCACATAAATACTTAACAATATGATTCTTAATGTTTGGGATTCCATTGCTTTGAGTCATCAGCAGTGCCTGGACCAGAACAGTCATCACTTTGAAAACAGGCATTGACCAAAAAGAGAATTATTCATTTCTATAGATTCTTTTAAATTTTAAAAATGAAGTATATGTTAATACACACTGACTTTCTAATAACTCAAAGTGTGTATACATTTTGGGGGGACACCCTGTATATTAAGAACATATTAACTAGCCATTATCCAACGCTCTGAAAAGATATGCTCTGTCCTCAAAGGTCTTCATAATAAAAGGATAGAAAGATATAAATGATTACAAAATGACATGCGTTAAGTAGAACATGCTTTCAGAACACATGGGATAAATTTCAAATCAGGTTATAGGGAAGGAGAGGGAAGATCACAGAAGGATTCCTGGAGGAGGACATATCCCAGCTGAATTTTAAACATGAGGAATTAAGCAGACAAGAGGGGAGGGGTGTGGATCAGACAATGGATCATTCACAGAAAGGAGAAGCGCATGTGAAGGCATGGAGGGGAGAGGGAGTGTGGCCTGTCCAGGAATTACAAATAGTTCATGCCCTCAGTCCCCACCCCCAGAGCCTTCGCTCATACTGATCCTTCTGCTGTGGAGTAATCTTCCTCTAGACCAGTGGTTCTCAACCTTCCTAATGCCGCGACCCTTTAGTACAGTTCATGTTGTGGTGACCTCCAATTTCATTGTTACAAATTGAACATAATTAAAGCATAGTGATTAATCACAAAAACAATATGTAATTATATATGTGTTTTCTGATGGTCTTAGGCGACCCCTGTGAAAGGGTCATTTGACCCCCAAAGGGGTCTCGACCCACAGGTTGAGAACCGCTGCTCTAGACCTTTGCATGCTGGATTTTCTCATCATTCAGGCCACAGTTTTCTCTACAGAGAGTACGGCCCTGGCACTTCTGTCTATAGGAGCACCCATCTGGTCCCTGGATCCCTGGTCTTCTCTCTACCATTTCCCCATTTTCTTTTCTTTATGCTACTTTTTAAGTATTGTCTGGCTGTGCCTGCAAATGGAAAGTAAACCCCATTAGGGCAAAGGCCAGGGCACTTCTTATTTCCTGTTCTATTTCTTTATTTATTTTTAGTGATATTAGAGGGGGGAGAGAGAGAGAGAGAGAGAGAGAGAGAGAGAGAGAGAGATATCTCCACCATGGACTGGTTGCCTCCCGTATGCGAGCCCAACCAGGGGCAGGAGTCCCAACAGGGGGCAGGGAGTGAACTCACAACCCAGGTGCACACCTTGACCAGGAATCGAACCCGAGACCCTTGGGTGCATGAGATGACACTCTAACCACTGCACTACCAGCCAGGGCAACCTTGGTGTCTTTATCCACAGTTACATAGGTAATTAATAACTGAGATAAAACTGGAACCCAGATAATTCAGTTGAGTCTAGTACTCTTTCTTTATATATGTGTATATATATATATATTTTACTTCAGAGAAGAAGGGAGAGAGATAGAAGGATAGAAACATCAATGAAGAGAGATAATCATTGATCGGCTGCCTCCTGCATGCCCCCCACTGAGGACCAAGCCCCCAAACTGGGTATGTGCCCTGACCGGGAATTGAACCATTGCTGGGGTCCAACCCCAGCAGGTCCAGGGGTCCCCAAAGGTGTGGACAGAGTCGGCGAAGAAGGAATGACACGGAGGCTGCGTTCAGTTGATCATCATAGTCGGGTTCTCTTGTCAGGGTCTCCCGCCATGTTCTGTCTAGGTTCTCCAGCCAGGTTCTATAGCCAGGTTCTGTCCAGGATCTTTTGCCATGTTCTCTC
This sequence comes from Myotis yumanensis, assembly GCF_028538775.1. NCBI lineage: Eukaryota > Metazoa > Chordata > Mammalia > Chiroptera > Vespertilionidae > Myotis > Myotis yumanensis. Next base: position 142,489,644 of record NW_027223754.1, read on the forward strand.
CCTAGGTTCACTCTCTAGGTTCTGTCTCTAGGTTCTGTCCAAGTTCTCTTGCTAGGTTCTGTTTCTAGGTTCTGTGTTCTGCTACCTTGTTACATCTGTATTTATACCAGTTGATTTTAATCCTATCAATTTCTAAATCAAAGGTTAGGGCGTTTCTTATCTCCATTCCAGGGAGTAAAAGATTATGTAGCTAAAGCGTGATTGTTTGTAGTTAAAGTGATTAACTACCCGCCTGGCACTTAGTTAAGGGGTTTCACTCCCTCCCTAACTTCAGGGGAAAATCCCCACCTGGGGAAACAACCTTTCTCGGAGAGGTGACCTTGGCCAAAACACATAGCGCTAAGGGGAGCAAACACATTAAGAACAGTATGCTATATATGCCAGGTCCCTTGAAACACATGCTGTGCAGATGTTTCTTCCCTGCAGCGACTGTGTCAAGCAGCAAGGATGGACTGGCTCCCAGCAAACCATGACCTCCTTCCTGGTTCATAGGTCAAAGTTCAACCACTGAGCCACACTGGGCAGGTAGTCTAGTACTCTTTCTGCATCACCACAATAGTTCCCTTTTTGGTTGATTTGTCAAATTTTTATGATTAGATTCAGGAATAAAAACAAAAAATTATGCAAGGCATCTAACAGAGAGAGAAAATTTTTTGAGAATATAAGTAAACTTCCCCTCTTTCTCATATATTTTAAACATTTCCTGTCCCGTCCCCCTCTTCCCCGCCACATCACTGGAGACTGGCCATGCAATGATAAGCAGAATTAAGTGGCTATCAAATATGAATATAAACAGAAGCATGGACATATAGAACAGACTGAGAGCTCTCAGGGGTGGTGGGGACTGGGTGAATGAAGGTGAAGGGATTAGGCAAAGGACATATATGCCTCACCCATAGGCACAGACAACAGCGTGGAGATGGCAGAGGGAAGGGGTGGTGGTGGAAATGGGCACAGGGGGCACATCTGTAATATTGTATGATAAAAATAAAGTTAAAAAATCTTAATATTAAAATAACATATAAATACTTAACATATAGAAAATAACCTTTTCTTTTAAAACTTGCTTTACTAATCACGTTTCTATTGGTTATTTCCAGTTTATAATTATTACTAGAGGCTCGATGCACAACATTCGTGCAAGGGGCTTGGCTCTCACAGCCCCGGCTTTGTTCGGAAGGTTGTCTGGAAGGCCGTCCAGTCTAATTAGCATATTATGGTTTTATTAGTATAGATAATAAATGTTGCAATACATATCTTTGTGCAGCCATCTTTGCACAAATAAGTAAATATACATATGAATCACCTAGAAAAGAAATTGGTATGCACCGTAAAAAGCTTTCTATAGAGATACTATCATTGAATAAACCTCAATTTTCTTCAACTAATTATCATTTTTCATTCTGTACCATATCTTGAAAAAAGAAGGGGGTTATATAAATTTGTTGCCACTTTTGGTAACTTATTCAAGTTTTGAAAATTATTCATTTTAAGCCTCCAGCATTATCTTTTAAATCTAGTATTCCATGAGTTGGGTTAGCAAATTCATTTTTTCCTCTCCATATTAGTTATGAGTTCACACTTAAAAGCTCATTTTACAGACCCTTAAAGTCTGTATCATGTATAGGTCATTAAGGCAGACAAAAAAAATGTATGGGTTGTTGAGATTTAGTTTTTCTTACTACAGTTTTATTTGAAAAATTAGGAGGAAGTAGAAGAGAATATTTTTTGAGGACCTGTTATTACTGGAAAGGGGACCTGGCCCAGCGAGCCTGCCTCAGGGCCAGCAGATAGCGTGTGGGTTCTTCACTCCGTGCAGGAAAGATTTTACAACACAAGTCCAGGTGATTTTGAGAGTACACTTACTACAGCTGGGGGCAGTGAACCAAGGAAGAGCCTAGGATAGAAGCAGCAGCAGGAGACTAGGCAGGGCTCACTGGGGAGTCGGAGGAAAGGGGCCTTGGAGACAGGCTTAGGGGGTTGGCCCTGGATGAGCTGGTGCTGCTGCCCATTGCTCCCCTGGTTGCAAGTCTCCTCGGGACCCTTCGAATTCAAGAGATGCACGTCTGAGAGGGAAGAAGTGAGGGAAGCAAAGGCGAGGGCATGCTCCCAGGAGAGGGGGTATTCCTGGCCCTTTGTTTTGAGGTTTTTTAAAGGCTGAGCATTTAGGGGAGATCTCAACAGATGATTCATCAGCTTTTCCAGGCGTGTCCTTTGAGAGTCATGGTCTCTACTGATTGGTCAGGGCCAGGGGGTCATTAGTCATCGCAGCTGGTTAGTCATCACCCGCTTGGATTTGCAGCTTTTCTGGGACTGGAGCTGAAATACCATTATTTCTAGGGAGAGGTCAGAGGGTCTAAATCACATGGCCAGCCATACGCCAGGGGAGGAAAGGCCACCCTGGGGGCGAGATCTAGCACTAGTTTTGCTCATTGCGAGGCACCTGGCTTTCCTACCCTTGGAGACCTTCTGTGTCTGGCTGTAAATGGCTGGGCCAGTTTGTTCAGCTATCTGTCTCAGTTTCCCTGGCCCACTTGCCAAGCAATTTTCTTAACTTCTTACTATCCTGCTTCACTATTATTTGTCAATCACCTTGCAGATGTTTTGTTTACATTTTCATTGAAAGCTAACAACTGAAACCTGAATTTAAGAAAATCTCATGGTGTGATTTCTTTGTTATTAGGAACTCTGGAAATAGAATATTCTATTAAATAGTGCATTTATCAAAGCAATAAGTGGCAATGGTAAAATGAACAAACTAGCATAAGAGATTTACTCAGAATAACACCTTATGCTGTAAATTGTGGAATCATATTAGAATCATTCAAATATTATGCTTTATACTTTCAAGCCTGAAGACTAGGAGAAATACAATTACTGGTTCTATTGCTATTGGAGGCATTCCAGAACCTGAAGTGATTTTTTAATTGTCACAGATATAATATGTAAAAATAATTAAATGTCCAAAGCCAAGTAAACAATGAGCACTTTTATTTTTGTATGGAAAGAAAATGAATTTAAAATGACAATTTGTGTCTTATTGTCACTCCTAAATGATTATTTAATTTACAGAACTGTTCACCACAGAGTTTCTTTAAATAGCTTTCTGAGTGCCTTTGAATGGATTTGGATATAATTTTTTTTTTTTTTTGGAGGGGGGAGATTTTCTTAAGTCCTCTACCTTGTTTAAGAATGTAAAAGATGTAACAAAATACTATGATCTTATGGTCATGTACAACTTTAAGGTGAAAGAGTCATTGGTCTCTGTGTATTATTTCTAGGATTTTGAGTCTTCATGGCTAATTCTGAATGACAATGGCAATGGCAAGGTTGACTATGGAGAATTCAGACGTGCCATTATTGGTGAAATGAATGAATACAGAAAATCATTTGTTCGAAAGGTAACTAAGTAATCTTTTAAATAGTTACTTTTAAAAAATATGTTTTTATTGATTTCAGTTAGAGCAGTGGTTCTCAACCTTCCTAATGCCGCAACCCTTTAATAAAGTTCCTCATGTTGTGGTGACCCCCAACCATAAAATTATTTTTGTTGCTACTTCATAACTATAATTTTGCTACTGTTATGAATGTAAATATCTGATATGCAGGATGTATTTTCTTTGTTACAAATTGAACATAATTAAAGCATAGTGATTAATCACAAAAACAGTATGTAATTATATATGTGTTTTCCGATGGTCTTAGGCAACCCCTGTGAAAGGGTCGTTTGACCCCCAAAGGGGTCGCGACCCATAGGTTGAGAACCGCTGAGTTAGAGGAAGGGGAGGGAGAGATATAGAAACATTGATGAGAGAGAAACATTGATTAGCTGCCTCCTGCAAGGCTCCTAGTGGGGATTGAGCCCGAAACCGGGGCATATGCCCTGACCACGAATCAAATCAGTGACCTCCTAGTGCAGTGGTCAGCAAACTGCAGCTGGTGAGCCACATGGGGCTCAGTGGCCCCTTGAGTGTGGCTCTTCCACAAAATACCACATGTGGGCGCGAATGTACAGTGCGATTGAAACTTTGTGGCCCATGCGCAGAAGTCGGTATTTTGTGGAAGAGCCACACTCAAGGGGCCAAAGAGCCGCATGTGGCTCACGAGCTGCAGTTTGCCCACCACTGAAGTGCATTGGATAATGCTCAGCCAACTGAACCACACATGCTGGGCTTTAAATAGTTACTTTAGTAGATTGTTAGGTTCCATATTGTAAGGCTTGAGTGAATTACCACTGAAAATGTTCTAAATCCCTTTATCTGCAATGTATCTTGATTTAAATAAAACACAAACACATACAAATACAACTCTCCCAGGATAAATCTAAATAATTTATGCATATATTTTAGGAAAATAATATAAAAGGAAAATGAAATATGAATCAAATTTTGGTTCACAAATTACTGGTTCCATAAACACTGCTGTCTCCATAAACTACTAGCTATGTGACTACTGGTAGTACTTGAGTGCAGGTTACCTATCTCGGCCTCGAGAAAGAAGATACCTACCAAGAAGGGCTCCTGGTGGCTAACTGGTCTCAAATTTATAAATAGAGCCTAACAGCCCTGTCTAAACAGGGCCCTCACACCAGACCCGCACTGTGTTCCTGCTGTATGAGCCAGCCCTTATAGAGGAGTTCCTGAAATAGTGTTTCAACCAATAGGACTGAGACTTCCCCTGTTCAGTTGGAACTGTGCAGCCAAATCCTCATTAGCATTTTATTGACCTATCAGATCAGCTCACTGACCAATCAGGGCAGTGTTTTTTGGACCAGCCAAACTTCAAGGATTTGGAGTTCTCTATTGCATGAGGATAGACTAATTAAGGTCCAGGGGCCAGGACTTCTCTATAAGTCAGCTTTCCTCTGGCTCAGGGCGAACCTATGACACGTGTGTCAGAGGTGACACGCAAACTCATTTTTTTGGTTGATTTTTCTTTGTTAAATGGCATTTAAATATATAGAATAAATATCAAAAATATAAGTCTTTGTTTTACTATGGTTGCAAATATAAAAAAATTTCTATATGTGACACGGCACCAGAGTTAAGTTAGGGTTTTTCAAAATGCTGACACGCCGAGCTCAAAAGGTTCGCCATCACTGGAGTACACTTTCCCTTTCTGTTGAAGACCAAAGGCTGTTTTCCCGAGCTGGAGCTGAAACACTGAAGATATCTCCTCAGGTGAGAATGAAGCAGAGCTCAGAGCGGAGCAGGCAGACCGGACAGGAGCAGAGCTTTGTGAGAGGGGCCTCACCCAAGGGCCACCTCTCTGAAGACCATCTTCCAGCCATGCTGTTTCACACTTGAGCTGTTTGCACTGGATAAAGTTTCCTTTTTCATTGTACCCCAAATTGGGGATTCCTGTTGACAGTGAATTGGTGCCAACAATCATCAGTTGGCACCTTATATCTTGCTCCAATGCCATTTTTTCTTGCATTCATGATGCTTCCTTCATATACCAGTTTAGATTTAAAAAAAAAAAATTTTTTTTTTTTATTGATTTCAGAGAGGAAGGGGGAGAGAGAGAGAGAGAGAGAGAGAGAGAGATAGAAACATCAATGATGAGAGAGAATCATCGATCGGCCGCCTCCCGCACATCCCCCATTGGGGATCAAGCCCACAACCCAGGCATGTGCCCTTGGCTGGAATCGAACCCGGGACCCTCCAGTCCACAGGCCAGCGCTCTATCCACTGAGCCAAACCAGCTAGGGCCAGTTTAGATTTTTAAATTGTCTTGTTTAAAGCTTATAAATCACTACTGAAGAATAATCAATAAGGTTTGCATGTCTAATGATTTCGTAGAAAAAAATAACATTTCTCTTATTATTTAGGCTTTTATGAAACTAGATTTCAACAAAACTGGCAGTGTGCCTATCATAGACATAAGAAAATGTTACTGTGCAAAGAAGCACCCTCAAGTAATTTCAGGTAATTATTATGAGGTAAAATCCATTAGATTTCTAAAATGTTAGTTAATGAAAGTAATATCTTCAAGTAATATTAGTTTATAATGTAGACCTGAGGCCATTAGGGGAGGAATAAATCATTATGTTTTAAACTAGAAAAGTGAGAGCTCTTTGACCTGCATTTAAAAATTCTCAGGTCTATTGTCTACTTATTTTTTCTTCGATGTTTATAATCAAGATTGAACTTTTATGTTCTATTCAGCTAGTGAGGAATTTGAGTTAAAAATAACAGAATAGATATAGAGAATAGATAATTACATGTGCAAATTCTCTGAATTAGTTTCACTGAATGTGCTTATACTTGAAGATTTAAGGCAGAATGAGGGAATGTCTTTCTCTAAGGGTAGAGCTACACATATAATGAAGATATAATGAAAATTTGAAAATATAGAGAACATCTCAAAGTAATTCTAGAGACTCATTACCCTACTATATTTCTTCTGACTTTATATAATAAAAATTCACTCATAAATACATAATTGATTTATAAGTGAATTTTTATTATATAGAAAGCATTTGGCCACTTTACATTGCATTTTCCTTTAAAGAGGTAGCAATTGCTATTATTTAATCTTTAAAGCCTAAGCGATTGTTATGACCAAACGACCAGAATGACCAGAACAACCGGCCAGTAGCTATGAAGCGCACTGACCCAGACCTTGCTGCTAGGGCCCTGACAGCCTTGAATCTGGTTCGTCCGCACCACGGACCCAGGCAGGAGGGAGGAAGGAGCCCAAATCCTTATGGAATCGGTCATTGGTTAGCTTGCTGCTGGGGCCAACCTCCCGCAGTACTTCCTGCCAGCTGGCCAGGCCAAGGGACCATACCTGTGCACAAATGCATGCACTGGGCTTCTTATACGTACATATATTCCAGTCCTTACATTATAGAGTTTCATAGTTTATATGTACTATAAGTATCTAATAATTTTTGAAGTTTTTTCATGAATGGTTCACTAAACACATTGCTGTGTAGTTTGCTATCTTATTCAACAATTAGAGGCCCAGTGCACAAAATTCATGCACTGGGAGGTAGGGGGTCCCTCAGCCTGGATTGCAAGAGGGCACAGGCCAGGCCGAGGGACCCCACTGGTGCACAATCAGGCCGGGGATGGACTCGGGAAGTTGGCCAGTTGGGTAGGGGCTGCTGGAGGGCTCCAGGGCGTGTCTGGCCCATCTCGCTCAATCCCAATCGGCTAGACCCCAGAAGCAAGCTAACCTGCCAGTCAGAGTGTCTGCCCCCTGGTTGTTAGTGCATGTCATAGCCAGCAGTTGAGTGGCCTTAGCATATCATTAGCACATTACACTTCGATTGATTGAATGGCTGACCAGATGACCAAACACTTAGCATATTAGGCTTTTATTATATAGGATATGTTTTAGAGCTATTTCTAAGTTAATCCATGTTGAGCTATCTTATTTTTATCTGCTGCATGTTATTCTTTTAAAAGTCAATATATTATAATTGAGTGCAGGTTACCTATTTCTTAGCAAAAAATAGTGTGAAAACCTCTCTATCTGGCTAGTCTTCTATTGGAAGACTTTTAATTTCTACCTATTATGTGCAACCACAAACTAATGAGTTTGTTTATTTGGCCTATTTTCTTGGGGTAATATCAAGACCTAGAATATCAACATTTCAAGTTTTAATTGATACTTGCAAAATGCTTTGTAAGACAGCTATTCCAGATTATACTGCCATTAGTTGGAGATTTTATTTTACCTCAGATTGTTGCCAATCTAATAGTCTATATTTTTTAAATTTGCATTTCCCTGATTATTAGGGAGATTAAACACATTTTTGTATGTATATTGATCATTCATAATTTATATTTAATGAATAATCTCTAATTCATAATTTTGATTACGTACTGATAAATACTATAGAAGGCTATTGTTCTAGAATTTTCCTTTTTTAATATTAAAAAGATACACTTTAATTACTTTGCTTTATTTCTGTTATTAACCCTTGCAAATAGTTTATTTATTACTTTTAATTGTGAAGTGAAAAAAAAACACAATTTGTATGAAGATTAAAGCGAATAATCACCACTGGCTTCCCAATTTTTAATAATATATTTCAGGTCAAAATAACTTAATTTGCTTATCAATGACTAAATGAACTACAGTTGCTGAAAGAGAATTTCTAATATTATTTAGTTACACGTAGTATATCTGTTTTTCCCTTAAAACCCATGCTATTCTCTGCTTTTTTTCCTTTAAATTGTCATACTAAAGATAAGAACAAGATAGTTTACATTTTTCAAAATTAAGTGCTTTCAACACCATGTGTTTTTCTCTTTGTCTTCTCCCCTCTAATAATCTTAATTAAACTGCTTAAGTAGCTCTAGTTTATTTTATTTTATTTTATGTGTTGGTGAATTCTTGGTGAGGGTTTTGTTTTGTTGTTGGATAAACCTTTGTTAGTTTAAGTAATTAGATACCTTGTTTTTGCACTCACATTGAAGGAGATAAGCTAGCAAACCAAACAACCTTAAAAAGAGGAAAATCTGTTACTGTTTAAAAAAAACAAACTTTTTTGTTAAATCTATCATTACAAATTATAATTTATTCACATGCCCATCTTTAGGATGTATATTGTTTATAATTTAATTTCAAATTAAGGCTTTTATATCAGACAATTTAATTTAATTACAGAAAATATTTTCTTTTTAGTTTAAATAATTTATTTTAAAAAGTATTTTCAGCTTTAATAGAAATGTAATTTATCAAGTGTTTTTTAATGCACTAGTATTAGAAGCCTGATGCTGTTTATTAAAATACTAAGAGAAGCAAAAGAAAGGTTACAAACGATAGAAGGTGGGTATTTCCTGGGTGGGGATACAACGGAGGTATACAGTGCTTCAATATTTGAAACAAATTTAAATAAAAATGTTTTTTTTAGAAAAAAAATAGAGTGAAACTTATCTGTTAAAAATATGGATGGTAAACAAAGAGAGAAATCTCTTCTGCCAACATGGATATATTTTTATATACATTAGATCTTGATTATCCTTGACTAACATTCAATCACAAATTTACTATATTGTTTTATATTACCATCTCTGTATGGCCCAATTATTCAGTCCTTGTTTATCAACCTGTTTTTTTTTTTTAAAAATAATCACTGTTCTTTATTTCTTATACATGTTTTTAAAAGACTAAGCATTTTTCTATTCAAAGCAGATTTTATTCTTTTAGTGTGAATGAACTGTTATCTAAGTCCATTATAGAACCTCTAGTACTTGAAAAAGATCCAACTCTGACCATAATTTTGCCTTTCCTATTAGACAAACAAGGCAGCATTCTTATTTAAGTTTGTTATTTTAAATGAGACTTAAAATGATTTAAACCAACCATCCTTAAATAAAACAAGAAATTTTAAAAATAAAATGATTTATAGAGTCACAGAGATTTTTTTCTAATCCTTTTCTGCCTTTATATATGGGCTTCTGTTTATTGTCTTTGTGTATTATCTGACCATCTATAGCTTCCTTTCATCTCTTAATCCTTCTTTTTATTAAAAAATTAATGAATGTCTTTTTTCCTGCTGTACTCTCAGATCCTGAGAGTAGATCAGTGCCAGGAGGGTAGGGAGTGAAGGGGTGGCAAGTTAGTGAGCAGAGTTCTCTGATGGAGCACCTACATTGGATGACCAGTGGAAGCTCCCCAAGAAAATGGTATTTAAGCTGAGATCAATCTCCCTCTCTGACCATAATATGATCAAAGTCACTTATTTAAATAGCTTATTGTTCTCTTTCTGAATTAAAAAAAATCAAATGAATTTTCAGAAGGATAAATCAGATATTTTATGTTCTCTCTTTAAATAATAAACTAAAGAATTACAATTTTTTAACATATATGATTCTCAATAGCATCTTCTTATAAGATAAAGTCAATCTTATTTAATATAACCCCATGGGAATAGCCTACTTAATGTCAGAGATTAAAATATAATGATTTAATCAAGTGTAAGGTCTTCCACAAACATTTCCAATGGCCTTTGAATCTTGTGTTTGCAGCAATGCTTTTCTAGCTGCAGTCATGAGTAACTGATTCACAAAATAACTAATGCCTGAATGGGACATGCCTTTTACACATGACATCACTGTGTTAACAGCATGTAAATCTTTGAAATGATTTGAAATGATTCCTTAATGAGCATTAAGCAGAGTCCTTTAAAACATTAAGAAATACAAGAATGCAACAGTTGTAGCTGCTGTTTTGCCTATACCTATAGGATGCATCTTATCAGAAGTTTAAAAGATGCCTCCAATGTGTGTTAAAGTCATTACCATTAAATTCTAGTTCATGCAAGAAAATGTTTAAATAAATTACAGGGTAGTTTGCCATGAGATTTCAAATTGCTGAAAGGTTTTACAAGGTGATTAAGTATTTCTTTACCATCAACGGTCATTTTCCTGTACTTTTATGGAGATTGTTACATCATCAATACTATTTTGCAGGCCATTCCACAGAGGAAGAAATCAAATTATCTTTTCTGGAAACGTTAAAAGAAGCCTGCAGCAAATCTGATGAAGTCTCATATTGTGAATTTGAAGATTACTATGAAGGTCTAAGTATAGGAGTAGTAGATGATGAAGATTTTGTTACTATTTTACGTACTCCATGGGGGATTTAGTTTTTCGAAGTTAGTCCTAAGCATTTTAAAGGAGAGATGAATTCAATGTGAAGTATGATCAAACACTGCAATATAATTTTCTAAAGCTCTATTCTTTTTTTTTCCTTTTTTTTCTCAAAAGAATTGAGTCTAGAGAGAGAAATATTCAGAAAGACAGATATAGGGGTATGTGTATGTTCAGGTGCAAGTATGATTGTTTACTTATGATTGCTCACTTGTCTCTAAGTTAAAAAAAGACCCTGCTTGAATATATTTCAGAGGTCTTTTTTTTATTAGACTTCAGAGGAAAGTAACATCTGTATCAAACTATATGAGATCATCTATGTAGTAACCAAGTTTCTTGTCCAATTTTTTCCCTATTCATTTCCCAAAATAAAATTGCTACTCTTTTCAATTGATAAATGGGAATTGGACCCCAAACTTATGAGACTGAAATAGTTCAAACATATGAAAATGTTAAAGGAATGAAAGGATATGCAAGAGAAATTTTCCATGCAGTGTGATTATGGATGTTTTCTGTAACATCAATATTTTGAATGATAGAGGCTTAGCCCTAAAATGCTTATTTAAACACAGACTTGTGAATTCTTCCACATTGTGTGTTGTTGTTTCTCAATAGAACACAATGTAATTATTTAGTAACCAGTTCTATTCATCTTTTTATTTTATTTTTAACTGCAGACCTTATAACCTGCACAGAATTATTATTTAGCTAGAAACAATACAAAATAGGAGATGGGATGTTTTCTTAGATTACTGAATAAACATCTCAGAAAGGGCATTGTCACATACATGGACTGAGGGATAATTTGATAATTCTTAACCAAAATGTAAAAAGATATTTTGTGTCCTAAGATGATTATAAATTATTCTAAACATCTTTTTGTTGTTGTTGTTATATAAACAATTGAAACAGTTCCTTCTAAATAGATATCACTTAATGGTTAGAAGTGTTGTAATCACTTTTTCTAAATTCTCCTATGTTCTTCACTTCTCCTTAGAAAGCAAAGAGAGAAGTTTATAGAGTTGTTTCCAAGTTCATAATTTTACATTTTTATGTTAATATAAATTATTTAAAAAGCAGTGTTGAGTGAAATAAGTGGCTAAAAAATGAAAATATATTCTGTGTAGAATACAACTTTTTGGCATATAACTTTATTCATCTATACTCCTGGCAACATTTTAAAAAATGTGATGTGTGTGAACTAAATAACTTCAAAGTAGTATGTACCTTTTCAAGATTTTAGAAGGTACCAAAACTCACTGCTAAAATATCAGAAATACTATCTAATAAAAGGGTACTATGCAAATTAACCATCACTCCATCACAAAGATGGCAGTGCCCAGTCCTCTCAGCCCCCAGTGGAGTCCCCCAGTTCTGGGGGGGGGTGGCCGCTGAGAGTGGGCAGCATGAGGGGCCTGGCAGAATGCTTGCTTCATCACTGTGGCAATGAGGCAAGCGTTCCACCCTGGTTGCAGAGGGCCTCTGGGCAGCGGGCACCGAGCAGCCAGCGACGGGGCGGGGGGGGTGGGGGACACTTGGGTTGTCACCTGGCGAGGAGGCAAGCTTTCTGTGCCCGGCTGCGGATGGGCCTCTGGGCAGCAGGCGCGGAGCAGCCAAGCTCCACAGATAGCTACTGATGCACGGATGCGTGCACAGGGCTACTAGTACAGTGGGGCCTTGACTTACGAGTTTAATTCGTTCCGTGACGGAGCTCGTAACTCAAATTACTCATATGTCAAATCAAAAAGTGAACGAGTGAAACACGTGATGCTGGGCTGATGTTGTGGCGTTCACTGTGACGTTCGCTGCGCCAACCAGCGGTGGGGTATCTGAAGCTGGCTCGTAACCTGAATTTTAGCTCGCAACTCAAAGCAAAAAATCAGCCGAGAGACGGCTCATATCTCGAAAAACTCATTAGTCGGGACACTTGTAAGTCAAGGCCCACTGTATAGGTATAACTATTTTAGTGTTGTTTTCACTAGAAGAATTCTTTATTCTTTGGAGTTTTTTTTAAAAATTAGGTTATTGTAATTAAATCAAGGTGTTGGAAGATGTTTTTAACACTGTTTGTAAGTCAGATTTTTTTACTTGGAAAAATTCATCCAACTATAGTCATCTTAAACCCTGTAAATTGCTCTGCTGTTAAAATGACTCATAATACTGTGGGTGCTCAGTATGCATGTAGTATTTTTCATTGATAAAATTATATTTAGTTCTCCTTAACAAATCTATTCTCAATTTTGTTATGCCACATTTCCCTGTGCATATAATCAGAACATGTATAGGCTGTTATATTATTTTAAAAAAGGAGGAGAACTTTTTTGGGGATTTAGCATATTAATATGACAGCATACTTTAAAAAAAGCCTCCACCCTATTAGTATAAACATTCATATGTGATTATCTATGGGAAGTTTATTTAAATGATATAACATTTTTGTAGTTAATTTCTTATTTTACACAGTTATTCTCATGTAGAGTTAGAAAATACATATTCAGTGTTGTTTGTTTTATTTCATTAAAATATAATTGGTGGCACAATAAATCATTCTGCTTTGCCTCAATGTCTGCATTCTTCTTTGACTTTTGCACAATAAAATCTATTATTTAATATTCAATTCAATAGAAGAGCATCTAATAGGAATTACATTTTTCAAACATAGTAATTGACTTTTGAAATTCTAGTCTTAATCTTCAAGATTTTAAATATCTCTTGATTAACTTTAAAATATTAAGTTAAATGTTGTAATGATGGTACACAAAGTTTATAGTTCATTTTATCATTCTCTAGCTCTTTAAAAGGTAGTTACTTGTTCTAGTATAGAATTGCTTTCCCAGTTAACAATACTATTTATTGAATTCAATATATTGATTTACTTTACTGTTTCTATTCTTATAAATAAAGTTTTACAGAAATTTCAGGAAAATTTCACATTGTATCAGAAAACTAGAGCTATACTTTAGGAATATTTAGCTATATTTAATTAGGAAAAATATACATGTGCATGATGGAGCGATTACAGTATAGACAAAAATATACGTAACTGTTTTCTTCTTTTAAAAAAATCTTTATTGATGAGAGTATTAGAGATGTCCCCCTTTTTGTATTCCTGTTTAAAATGTTATATTATATAAATATATATTGCTTAATGAAGTGATTGCACAGGAAGAGTTACCTAGAATAATTCATAATTTTGATACAGATATAAAACACATTTTATTAATTAGTTTGGATTTACAGTCAGTTTAAGTTGTCAGTTACTAATAGAGAAGTAAGTTGTCAGTTACTAATAGTTGTCAGTTACAAATTTTGCCTACTGCAGATTAACATGCCTTTGTGTGATTATAGTTTATGAGCTATGAAAAACTATAATCACTATTGGTTGACCAGCGAGGGCAAACATCTACAGTGAATATGCTTAAAGAAGTAGAAGGCACTGAGCCTACTCAAGCCAAGCAAGAGCAAAGAGAATCTGTGGGTTGACAGGATGTATTGGTATCTATATATATAAAAAGCCAGCGACCAGTAACGACTAGAATGACTGGCCGCTATGACACCCACTATGGCCAGGAAACCAGCCTAATCAGGGGATGGGGCTGGCCGGCCAACCTCCTGTGGCCCCTCCCCTTTGTCCGGCCCTACCACCAATCCCACAGCCCTACCTGCCCAGCCAGTCCCTCCCCTAATCGGCCTCTCCCACCCCAATACTGGGCATGGCCAGCCAGCCAACCTCCTGAAGCTCCTCCTCCTGCCAGGCCCCACCCTGATCCGCCTGCAGCCCCACCCCCCAGTCAGCTCCACCCTGATCAGCCCCCCCCCCACTCTAATCAGGGGCAGGACCAGCTGGCCAACCAACCATGGCCCCTCCCACAGGCTGCTGGCCCCCTATCGACCGCCCCCCACCCAATTCAGGGATGGGGCAGGCCAGCCCACAGCCCCTCCCTATGGCCGGCTCCAGCCCTGATCAGCCCCCACTACCCTCATCTGCCCAGAACCCCTCCCAACAACCAGCTCTGCCCCCGAATTGCCCTCCCCACACCAATTGGGGGTGGGATGGCTGTCCAACCTCCCATGGCCTCTCCCCTGGCCGCTGACCCCCAATCAGCCCCACCACCCCATTTGGGGGTGGGGCAAGCTGGCCCACCACCCACAGCCCCTCCCCACTGCTGGCCCCACCCCCAATTGGAACCCCCCACCCCAATTTGGGGTGGGTGCCCCAACCAATTGCTCTTAGCCCCTCCCCCCAGCCCGCCTGGCCCTGATCACCCTGATCAGGGTGGGACAGCTGGTTAACCTCCTGCCATCTCCTCCTCTTTACAGGCCCAGCCCGGATCCGCCCCGATTGGGGCTTGGCCGGCTGGACCCCACCTGTGCATGAATTCATGCACTTGGACTCTAGTCTGATGATAAGAAGAAGCTCTTCGCCTAGCTGGTTTGGCTCAGTGAATAGAGCATCAGCCTGCGGACTGAAAGGTCCCAGGTTCGATTCCGGTCAAGGGCATATGCCTGGGTTGTAGGCTCAATCCCCAGTGGGGGACTTGCAGGAGGCAGCCGATCCATGATTCTCTCTCATCATGGATATTTTTATCTCTCTCTTCCTCTTCCTTCCTCTCTGAAATCAACCATATATATATCAAGAAGATCCTGTCATAGCCTTTAATTTTTATTTATTTATTTTTAAATATATTTTTATTGATTTCAGAGAGGAAGAGAGAGGGAGAGAGAAAAACATTAATGAGAGAGAATCATGGATTGGCTGCCTCCTACTGGGAATCAAGCCTGAAACCTAGGCATATGCCCTTGACCAGAATGGAACCTGGGATCCTTCAGTCTGCAGGCCAATGCTTTATCCACTGAGCCAAACCAGCCAGGGCCACTTTTATTTTATGGTTAAACAAACTTGTAAAGAAAACGTATTTATTGGATGGCATCATATATAAAGAAGGATGTTCCATAGTAGACCCACTGTTCATTTGATTATTCCTTTTATTTGTAGTCATTCATACTTATTGGGTAGCACTACCCACAATTACCCAAGGCTTTGAGATATTCTAGAACTTTCTCACACTCATACAGCCTACTCATTCTCAAACCCTTTGATTTCTTTCTTTCGAATCTGTCCCTTTCACTGCTCTCAATGTGTACACCTTTGCCCAGGCTCTTCCAACTTCTCACGTGTGTTAATCCCTCTTCAACTCTGCCCCTCCCAATGCTTCAGTCCATTCTACACGTTGCTTTTGTAGTGATCTTTCTAAAATGTACATTCCTTCCATGATGAAAGTTCTCTCGTGGTTTCCTCTATCTTTCAGAAAAGTTTAAACTCCTACCTTAACGTGTAAAACCTAAGTGATCTCATTTCCCTAAGTTCATCTTCCTGGGCTCAGTCTGGTAAGCTTTTCATGGACAGTGGTGGTTGGAACTCCAGGGACAAACTGCTGGGATTTCACTGAGCTTACAGAACAGGTTGTATAATTTCTGTGTGCCTCCTTGCTATGACGCTCTTGTTTAATAAATGTCTGTATGTGTGGGAGAATTTGGTCTGAAATTTATCTATAATAATAAAAGCATAGTATGCTAATTAGACCAGACAGCCAGACATCTTTCCAGACATCCTTCCAGATGACCTTCTGGACAAAGCCAGGGCTTCAAGGGCTGAGGCAAGCCACTGTGGCTGTGAGGACTGAGCCCCTTGCCCTAATTTCATGCATCGAGCCTCTAGTTTCATTATAACTGAATAGTGAAGTTAGGAGAAGCAGCGAGTTCTCACCTACCTTAAAGATTTAAATGGGGGCAAGGCCAGCATGGCTCAGTGGTTGAACATCAACCTATGAACCAAGAGGTCACTATTAAGTTCCTGGTCAGGTCAGGGCATGTGCCCAGGTTACAGGCCTGACCCCCAATAGGGGGCATGCAGGAGGCAACCAATCAATGATTCTCTCTCATCATTGATGTTTCTATCCCTTTCTCCCTCTCCCTTCCTCTCTGAAATCAATAAAAACATAGTTAAAAAAAAACATTTTAGTGGTGGGGGGGGGGTGTCACAGTGAATCACTATAAAGAACCTATTACTTTTGCACAATTAAATTGCCCTTAATTTAGGTGTCAGTTCACAGTTCTCTGTCAGACATTGGAGTAGTCCTCACTGACCCCAAAATGGTTTGGTACAGTCCCTAAGGTAGAAGATTAAGACACTCCTCCAGCCCTAGTCCTTGATTGGTATAACTCAAGCATAAACCAGGCACAGTGGAACAGGGAAGGACTATTAGTATCATCTCAACTGGATAATAATTCACACTTTGAAAACATACGATTTATTAAAGTATCATTGAGACCTGGCCAGTGTTGCTTAGTGGTTGGAGCACCCCAGGTTCAGCTTCTGGTCAAGGGCATGTATCTGGGTTAGGGGCTTGATCCCAGGCCCATTCAGGTCACAACCAATCAAAGTGTCTCCCTCATATCAATGTTTCTTTTTCCCTCTCTTCCTCCCTTCCTTCCATTCTCTAAGAATCAGTGCAAGAAATATCTTCTGGTGAGGATTAAAAAAAAAAGTATCTTTTAGATGGCAACTAATGTGTTCTACACAAAAACTGAAATAGCAAAGATTTTAGAGTTTCAATTGTATAGATTGCAGGAATGTATTAATGGAAATGCATGTTCAGATTTCTCTCTTTAGTAACACATATATAAGCTGATTTGTATCATTTTTGGATATCTGAGCAAAGTAGTTATTTGGAAGGATCGGAGTTATAAATTACCTATCTGGTGACAAATTTTATTCAATGAGAAAACAAGGTCCCTGTTGTGTTAACGATTCTTTTTATCAAGTTAGAATGGAATTTCTGAGCCATGGCTGAATGAGTGCAGATATAAATGAAAAGATTCTCACCTCTGCAACTGTGTTGAGTTTTCTGAGATTTTCAGATGATGAGAAAGCCAATATGAAACAAATGACTGAAGTTCAAGAGAATCATCATATGTTATTTATGAAAGCTGCATACTTATCTAATAGTTGGAAATATTTTTATTGAAAAAATTTTAAGAAAATATAAGTTGTCAAGGAAAAGTAATTTTGAGAAAGTATTCAGAGGACCACACCAGCAAGAAAAAGTATTCACTTGGAGTAATATTTTAATATAAATGATGTTGTAGAAAGAGCACAAGTTTTAAACTCACTGAATACTGATTTCAAATGAGCTCCGCTACAAATTAGCTCTATGACTTTGGAAAACGACTTAATGTCATTTAATATCTACTTTATCTGAGGATTGACTATAGATATGGATATACTTAGAGATGTAGATATAGGTATATACCTAGATATTTAGTACTTATCACAGTCTAGCAGGAAAATGGAACTCCATATACACTTATCTCCTTTGTTTTAATGAAAAATTTTAAAGTAATTAATTAATTAAAAGATTAATAAACATTTTCCTCATTTTTTTCTTGATTAATATCAAATGGCATCCATAAGAGCCATTCTTTTAAAGAGACACAATTAAATGGGTAGGAATAATTTATATGTCACTATATCCTCTGGAATCTAGTAAACATTATTATCAATTCTCTTCTTTCATCAGAGCCTCTGAAGGAAAATCAAAATCTTGTATTAAGACTAGCAACTCTCTTTTCCGTCAACGTATATAGCAAAGTGACAGGTTAAAAAGGTGGTTAGCAACAAAATTTATTGTTACTGAAATTAATTGTAAGATGATACAGGTGGAAGACTAATTTTATATCTGTAGAGACTTGGGCAACGTTCCTGATATTTTTGGTGTATACAACAAAACAGTGGATGGCCTTTAACCCATGTTTTCCAAAGGTGGCTGCGTCCGTATCTCTCATCCCATATAATGTTCTTACAGAGTGAACTTGACTTCACATTGAGAGGTGAGGTCCGTGTCCCCTCTGCTTGGGTCTGGGTGCCCTGTTCCTTGTGTGTAACATTAGATTGTGGCGGAGATGCTGTGTTACATGTCGGATTAGGCCACAGAGAACCTCGTCTGCCTGTTTGTTGGAATACTTGAACCACCAAGTAAGAAAGAAGTCAGATTGTGGGGCTGCCAAACTGCAGAGGCTACAACAGGTGCTCTGGTGAAGAGCAGACAGGCGCTCCAGCTACTGTCAGTTATCCACCGAGTGAGTGAGTCCTCTCAGGTTGATTACCGCCCCAGCCAACATCTCACTAGCAGTGGTTCTCAACCTCGGCTGCACATTAGAATCACCTGGGAATCCTTTTAAAATCCTGATTTCTGGGCCTCATCCTCTGGAAATTCTGTTTCTTTGTTATGGGGTGGGGCCACAACCTTAGTAACAAAGAAACAGAATTTCCGGAGGATGAGGCCCAGAAATCAGGATTTTAAAAAGATTCCCAGGTGATTCTAATGTGCAGCCAAGGTTGAGAACCACTGCACTATAGTCACATGACAGAACCCCAGTGAGAAGCACCCAGCTGAGCCCTTTCAGATTCTTTGTTTTTTCTTAATCCTCACCAGAGAATATTTTTTTCCCATTGACTTTTTAGAGAGAGTGGAAGGGAGGAGGAGAGACACACAGAGAGAAACATGATGTGAGAGAGATACAGCAAGTGGTTGCCTCCCACACTCGTCCGTATCGGGATCTGGGATCCAGTGCACAACGGAGGTACAGGCCCTTCACCGAAATCGAACCCAAGACCCTCAGTCTGTGGGCCACGCTCTAACCACTGAGAAAACTGGCTAGGCCAATATTCTTTTTAAAAAAAATTTCAGATGTGTTAAGGTGTAATGATTGATCCGTAACTTTGTGAACAAAATCAACTGGTTGCTTTTAGCTGCTAAATTTTGGGATTATTTTTTAATATACAAATAGTAAGTAGAATAAGTCCTTAATTAGAATTTTAATAAAGCAATGTTATTAAAAACATTTTGTTAAATATTCAGGGGATTACGTTAATATGCCCCACATTTATGAATTTTTTTTGACACATTATAGGAGAAAATAGGCAAGATAAGTCTATGGGATCTCAGGTGTGTAGAGGAAAGTGATCTGATGGTATGTGTGATGCACAGAATCCAAAAGGTCATACTTTATGTAGGGATGGGGAAAAAGGCCTTTCTTTTTCTTTGCTGTGGGCTTCCACAATTTATGAGAAGCATCTGGTAATTAAACCCCTTAGCTCCTCTGATTTAAACAGCCCCTGTGTTCAACGTACAAGACAAGTTAAGCTACTCTCAAGGCTACATTCTTACATACATACCCCTCCTTCCTGCTATTTTTACAACTCAGGGATAATTTGCACCAAGAAGTCTCTAGGTAAGTTCTCCCTCCTCCCTTCAAACAAGGCTCTTTTGAACTCTGTAACTTTTGTTTTAAGAATGTGTTACAGGCTTTAGAACTAACAAACTACAATTTCCCTGATGTCTGCTCAGTTTCAGCCCCCAAATTCCCCTCCCATCCTTGTCACCTAGCAACAGCAGCCAAGGCTTTAAAAGGGGGAGCAGCTTTTTGTTCTTTGCCATGCACAGGCGCTTTCCCTTCGGGGAAAATAAACTTTCTCTCTGCATTTCTCTCTTCTTTTAGTTGTGAATCCTTTCACAGCCCGCATTGCGGGCCCAAAACATTAACACTTTTTTAAAGGTGAACTGAATTGAACCATAATATAAAGTTGAAACTTTGTAGAACATATGTTTTACCACTGCAACAGTTACTCATTAGGTGGTATTAATTCTGGCAATTGGTGAGTTTAGTTATTACTGTGTTAGGTTCAGTATTATATAATTTTCTTGCTGAAAAACTTGCCCATGATACATATGGCAAGATAATTTGTAGAGATTATTTATGTTGGCTCTTATTGCTATAAAACACAGAAAAGAATAAAAGAGTCCACTCCAAATCCATTTCAAGAACACAAGCAAGCTTTTGTTTTTCTTGTCCTAGGGTTGGAAGCAGAAATGCCAATAATTCAGTTCAGGATCTGAACTTTCCACTCTCTTTGAGTGTGTGTGTGTGTGTGTGTGTGTGTTAGACGAGTTTGCTTAAGTAGATTATAATGGTTATAGTCCCATCTGAAGTGGAAGAGGGAACTTTGGGAGTTTCTACTCAGACAGAGAAGGAAAGGGCTTTCCTATGCTAGCCCCTGGTGGTGTAAAGTAGAACAGGCATGCTTTCTGTCCTCAAGGAGCTTTGTGGGTCCTGGAGACTGCGGATCGAGGTCAGTGAGTACATAGTACGTGAGATAAGTGGTGGGCAGCATGGATAGATATCACAATGATACTGTAGGTGAGTGTGTGTGTCTGTACATGTGTCATGAAGAGGAAGGAAAAGACAGGGAAGATGATACTTGAGCAAGTTTGCATGGAGTTATGTAGGTCAATGAAGGCTGGGAAGCACAGCATCATTCCGAATGTAACTATCCTATTTATGAAATTTCTTGTAAACAATTTAAAACGTAAGTTCAGGTCTCATCTGTAATGCCAGAAACATTAGGACTCCTTATACCCTCCATAGCCTCTGGGTATCATTTGTATCTTTTTTCCCATTTACATTTGTCTCTATCAATTATTCTTATTTGAGAGGCAATTGGTGTTTCTGTTTTATTGTTCATCACTGTACTAGAGGCCCAGTGCATGAATTCATGCACGGTGGGGTCCAGCCGCCCACCCCTGATCAGTTTGTAGGGGGCGCTGATTAGGGGTGGGACCGGCCAGGGGAGTTATTAGTGTCAACAATCTTTGCAGGGTGTATACACGTTTGCTGTTGGCTTTCAGATGAGTTGAAGCTTCAAAGGCGCTTTAGTGTCAGGGACACTTACAGCTTCCGTTTCTAAGCCTCTCCCTAAACAGGTAATGCGGCTTAGTTCCCTGCTGACAAACCCTCTAAGGAGAGGCCGTGGTGTGATGTGGCTGTCCTCTTCGGTGGTAAGCAGTGGAGAGAGACCACAGGAAGATGGTGGTTGTGCTGGGTGCCTCTCCTGGACACCTGACTGACGGTCCAGACAGTGAGCAGTTTTCCTCCTGATCACTTGTCATTCAGGTTCCTGTCTATGAAGGCTGAAGAGCGTTTACTTACTTAGAATCACTGAAGGTCACACTTCAGTGATTGGGATGGGGGGGCCCATGGGGGGGGGGCTGGCAGGGGGGAGGGGCCCGGGCGGTTGACTGGCCAGTCCCGCCCCCTATCGGGCTGGTTGGCTGCCACAGTGCCTGTCATAGCCACTGGTTGTTCTGGTCGTTCCGACCACCTTTCAGTCACTTCGCTTTTATATATATAGATACATTCTTTGTCTAGTGCAGCTCCTGGCTTTATGTCTGGCACATAAATACACAATACATATTTGTTGACTGGTATAATACATAAAATTGTATCTGCCTCAGCAATCCCAATACTTTTGTATTATTTTTTTATCAGATATTTGATACTTTTTAATCTTTTCTGTTTCTATCCTGTCACATTGTTTATGATTTCTACATGAAGAACTGACACTTAAAATATGACTTTGTTCCAAAATTGTTGGAATTATTTAAAATCCACACCAATGTGTCCTTCTGGGTGTTTGTATTTTACCCTTTTAATGATCATTCTTTTATCTTTTCCTCCTTTATATTTTTTATGTATGACTAGAGTGAGTAGTTTGTTTACAAGACATTTGAAGACTTTGAGTTTTCCTGTAATCCTCTAGTTATTAGTGTTCTCAGTACAATACTCGACCGTTGTCTGAAGAAAGACACATAAGTAGAAAAAGTGTGGGGAGTTGGCCTATCCTAGAATGATCCTGTGGCCCCCAGGCAATAGGGACTGGTGTGAGCACAGCAGGCTTGAGTCACATGCTTTCTCTTTAAGTACGACTTCTGAAGGAGTCGCTCCGCTGTCTTTGGCAGTCTGAGCTCTCCAAAATGTGGTTTCCTGGTAGTAATCTGCTTACTTTCCTCCCACTTTTGAAGTTTGGAGATTCTTTATATTTGTTTTCTTCAACTTTACAGCCATTATTATGACACATCACAGTACTGACTTCAGCTTGTTTATTTGATATCAGGCATATTTTCTACTTTTTGTGTTTCTCATCTTTGTTATTTTAATTTCAAAATTTTTTCTAGTAAAATGTTCATTATTAATTTTGATCTATTAATCCGATGTTTTTTCATATATTTTAAGATTTTATTTCAATGATATAATAGCCATATATATTTCTATATTCTTTTATATAAAATTTTTGCTGTTCTCTACATTTTTCTTGAATCTGTATCTTCTATTTTATAAATGGCATGTTTAGGTATCATTATATCATTGTATTATAGGAAAGATCTTTTTTTTTTATCAGTGAAGTCAGGTTAATGGTTCCCCGTTTTCCTCTCTTGCACGCTCTCCTCGCTCATCTTCAGATTAGGACCTAACAATTGCATCTCCTGAGCCAGTTTTTCCCCAGAACCCAGTGAGACGAAGTAATCCTTTAGAACAACAGAGTCCTGCCCAGGTGGCTCAGTTGGTTGGGTGTCATCCCATGAACGGAAACGTGGTAGGTCCATCCTTGGTAGTGGGCATGCAGGAGGCAGCCATTGATGTTTTCCTCTCATATTGGTTTCACTGTCTCTCTTCCTCTCTCTTTAAAAGTAAATTTCAATTAAAAAAGAAAAGAAAAGAAAAATGGTACCTAAGAATGTGTATATGGACTAGAATGCAAAC
Organism: Myotis yumanensis; assembly: GCF_028538775.1. Lineage (NCBI taxonomy): Eukaryota > Metazoa > Chordata > Mammalia > Chiroptera > Vespertilionidae > Myotis > Myotis yumanensis. The sequence continues at coordinate 142,512,914 of NW_027223754.1, forward strand.
ACACACAATTTATCGTGTACAGTCCCTGTTTCAGTATTATTTTCCAATTACATTATTGAATTTTAGTTTCTTCATTAACAGTGTCAATGGTATTCCTATGGTTGGATAATTATGAAGCTATAGATAAACACTAATCTTAATTGAAAGCATTTAGCCTAATTGCTTTTTACCCTTAAACAAGCTCATGGTTCTGCTCCTTTGTTCCTTCCTTCAACAAATATATATTAAGTACTTTTTGTAAGTCAGTTGTTGGGCAGACTTCAGGCATCCCAGTAAATCCAGGTTAGTTTCTGACATTTGCTACATTTGTTTCAATTCACGTGACAGATTGCAGAAACCTGGTCTAGGATGATATCACTGGATTAGGATGATAGCTACTGGAGAATTTTAAATTCTGATTATACATTGAAGGTTGAGCCAAAGGATATATTCTAGTGCTACAAATGACACATGGCATTACATATTGCTCCCAGACCATATGTACCCTTACGATGTTGTCCAATGTTTTAGAAATGTCAACAGCTGACTACTTGAGCCCTTCCAGTTAAACTTGACAGATTGACCATCCTTGCCCATCAGCTCTTCCTCCAAAAACTTTATTAAACTATCAACGAAGAATTAAAAAGCTATTAGCCATGAGGACAAAGAGAACATAAGAGACAGTGCACGAAAGATTTCAGAAAATGTTTACACAATAAACTAATGGAGATTTAATAGACTTAGCAGACCTAGAAGAAATAGGAATCCAGTGCCTGCAGGAGTGGAACACTCATAAGAAGTGATCTAGTTTGCCTGACAGAATGTCCATAACATAGGGTGAGAGACGATTGACAGCATGGTTGGTTGAAAACCCATATACCAATTGGCTGAAGTTGCTCCGTTTCCTCGAGCACTCGGGAAACTGCCCTACTTACATCCATCGAGGTAGCAAGAGGCTGAGTGTGGAGAGACTGAGCCCAGGAGCTTCAGGATTCAGAGATAAAAGATACAGGATGAGGTAGGGGGGGGTATAGGAGCTAAGAATAGCACGATTGTAGAGAAATCTACATTTTGAAATGCAGCCTGCTTTTCCTGCCTTGCTCCTAGCATCCTAGACAGCCAGGTTTAGTATAACCTCCCCACTAACACACACCAACACACTCCTTACAGTGAGCTTATGGTTTTAACATGTTGAGAGGCGGCCAACAATCCCTAGACATTTGAGAAAAGATAAACTTAGGAGACAGATACAAAAACAAATCGCGGGGGGGTTGGGGGGGGGGGGGAGAAGTGAACAGAAACAATCAATGGAACACAGGAAACAAAAAGAAGCCAGTATCATCAAGGATATAAGCAAAGGCAAAATGCTTATGACACCAAAACATGTTCATATGAAAAAATCAGAGAACAATTTTTAGTTTTGGAAATTAAAAACGTGATGAACAAAAAGAGGTTTGTTTCGGCCTCTGCTGGTGGCTTGGTAAGACCCCAGAGCGGCTGGGGGGCCAGCAGTCTGCAGGACGAGGTGCTGCCAGCAGGAGGCATGGGCGTGGGCAGTGGCAGGAAGCTGGGCTGTGAGGCTGAGCAGATGGCCATGGCAGTGGAGGGGATGCCTGTCGGGGCACTGCTGAGTTGATGGGTGCCTGACACATGGAAGAGTCCATGATGTTCCTCTATGCTCACCTCTCTATGCCAGCTGCTGTACCTCCCACCAGTGAAGGACCTGGAAGCATAGCTCTTGGCAGTCTAGAATGAGCGCAGCTCTCAGTTCTTGAAGCTCTACCCAGAATAAGCACAGACATTCTAATCCTGAGGAAAAAAGGCTCAGTTTGATGAGGGCTACCATTGGGAACAAGAACTTTTTTTGTGTCGAAGATAGAGAAATGTCAAAATCTAAGGGATTTAACCAACTTTTTTGGTGAGGGGAGAGCGGGGAGAGATCTTGTACATAAACTTTTATCCTGGCTACCAATATTTTGGATAGATCCTTGGCTTTTATGAAGGTGAAACCTAAAATTCTTCTTGCATTGGAGTCTATTGTTTTTGCTGGCTTCCAGAATAGTTGAAGAAGAATGCAATGTTTCATCTACTCATAAAATAATCCAGGTTAGTCCATGTAAATGCACTGGCAGAAAAGAAAAGGAAAAATTCTTCTGGAAAAAAATCCCAACTATGAATGAAACACACTGCTATCTCATGTTTTTTTTCTTCTCTCACTTATATAAGACATTAATTTTATTTTTAAGAAAGAGAAGAAATATTGAGCCCTGATAAACTGGAAGCTTAGCTGAAAGTATAAAATTTTCTACCAGTCTTTACAAAAGCAAAACCATCTTTGTGCCTTCTCAATTGAGAAGTAGAACCTAATTCATTAAACTATTGCAAGTTCTCCTGCTTGTTATAAAGGGTTCAATGATTAAGGACACTGAGTTCTTTTTACTCGAGAGAGGTAGTTTCTAATTGCCTAGCTGAATATTTTCTCTTGAAGGTTGAAAAAAGTTGGTTTGGATTGTTTCTAGGTGCAGAACCCAGACCCTCCAAGACAGCAACTAGAGTGTTCCTGAGCTGTCAATAACACCAGCGAGTAGCATCTTGATGAAGGTGAGGACTCTGAAGATGTGAGTTGTAGAGAAGGAAGTCTCAGCAGCTCTCTCTCTGACAGTGATCAAAGATGTACTTTCTTTTTCAACTTGAAGTGGCACAGTCTCTGTGCTGTCCATTTTAGAAATCTAATTGTACTCTGACAGGATTGAAAGTATGTGTATAGTTTATAAACAATAAATGAGGGATTATGTTGTATTTCTGTACAGCTCCCATTTAGACAGGAATACATACACTGGAACACCTGTTGTCTATAATTATTCAGACCAGATTGGGTCTGTTTCTACACTCTAAGCTGTCAAATGAGCTAGGACCTCGCTAATGATGAAAAATAGTTAATATCGGCACTTTGTTTTTCTCTGAATAAAAATGATCTTTACTTACTTGTTCATATAGATAATAGATTTTGTGGGTATGGATGTAGGAAGCTGAAGGAGAGAACTTTTGTTTTTTTGGATTAATATGAAGTAGGAGACTGAAATCTGCTGTGAATAAAACAGAATCTGAGTAGAAATTTAGGGGGAGTGGTGCAGGTTCTGAATGCGTTTTGAGGGAAATTTTGGAGGAAACTAATCAAGGACAAGTAAGGGTACTGAGGTCCTAGCCAAAGTTGGAAGTCATAACTCAATAGGAGTGCAAAATCAAAGAACGAGGGGCCTTTTATCAAATATTCACAACTACCAAAATGTACAAACAAGAAAGGTTAATTGTTACTGCTCAAACATTTAGGTTTTGCAGATTGCTTGTGATGTTGAACTTGAGATGAACAATCTTGAAGCCCAAGGTAAGGAAGGAAGCAAGGTAACCTAGGAACAGAACTAAAAAATCCAAAGAAAATAGGGAATCCAGGGACTGGAGGGTTTGTTGAGATTGTTGTACAGATTTGGTGTGAAGGATAGTATGAGAAAGGTGAAAAAAACAAAAATTTGTTTACAAAATTTTGAACGTGGAACTTTGAAATTTCTAAATGACCTGTTAAAGGTGTGTGCCTTGGAGGAGGGCAGAGAAGGAAAGGATCTAGGGAATGTGAAATTAGGATGTGGTCTTTTCTTTACATGAACACTGAACTCTCCCAGAATTGTGGCAAAAAGAGACTGTGGGCCGGTTCTGAAAGTCTACACTGAATGAAGTGAGCTTAACAAGGATGATAAAAGATAAGAAGCCCTCAGTGAGGACTTTTACAGGCAGATGGAAGAGTAAAGATCTGGAAGAAGAACTGGAGCTGTGGAATGTCATTTCCACTCTCTCTCAATAAACTCACTTACGTGTGGATGTGGAGGAAAGAATAGCTTCCAATAGAGAGGCTTGTGGGAGTATTGAAAGCCATAATGAATCAAGGTGTCTCTTCCTGTAGCACCCATTTCCACACATACTAAACAATTTTATTCAGCTGAGATTAATACAAACTCAGATATATTTTGAAGTACGGTAAAAAATTTATGTACATGTTAATGATAAAGAACAACAAATTCCTAAGAAAATTTATAGTTATGAAATGCTACTTTGGGCTAATTCTCTGGTTCCTTTGGGAGACTGTCTTTCCACTGTTCTCCATGTAGAAATACTTTACAGTTATCTAACAGGCAAGGGGAGGTGAAGAGATTTTGAAGGAAAGGTTGGGATATAGGGCAGTTCATTATCCACAGAAAAGGGTGTTGCCTGGCAATAGAGAAGAGGAGTTGGGGTAGTTGGGTTGTTCAATAGAGAGAAAGGTCAGGAAGAGAAGTCTGAAAACAGTAATGGTGCAGGGACCCTAAAAAAGAAAAGAGTCCAGGATATTGAATTTTTTTCAGTGATTAAGAAAAACTGGAATGAGGCTTGTTCACAGATATGAACCCTGAGAAAGAAAACACCTACTAAGAAGGGCTCCTGGTGGCTAACTGGGGTCAAATTAAACAAAACAAAACAAAAAAACCAACAACAACAAAACCAGAACCTACTTGGGCCTCTTAGGCAAACTGCACTTTAGGGAGAAGTCTGCACTCAACTGCCTGCCTGCACTGTCTCTGCCATCTGAGCCAGCCCTTACAAAGGAATTCCTGGAATCCTATTTCATCCAATACGACTGAGACTTTTCCCATCTAATTGGAGCTGCCCAGCTCCATCCAACCAGAGTGGCTCTATTTTGACCAATCAGGACAGTGCCTTTTGGACCAATCAAACTTCGAGGATTTGGAGTCCTTATTTGCATGAGAACAGACCAATCACAGACCAAGGGCAGGGACCACTGTTCATATAATCAGCTCCCCTCTGGCTCTGAGAGCTACTTTCCCTTTGCACTGAAGATTGAAGCCTGCATCTCCCTGACTGAGTTGAAACAGTCTAGATGTTTTGTGGTAAAAGAGCAGAATAGACCAAAGCAGACCAGCAGACCAGCACAGGCCAGAGCACACTGTCACAGAGCAAAGCGACCAAAGCACAGTGAGCAGGCCAGTGCAGCATGGAGCAGAGCAAAGCAAACCATTGAGGAGCAGAGCTGTCTAGGGGAAGGGGCCTGGCCCCAGGGCCCCTGGGCCCCAGGGCAACCTCACAGCTGTGCTGTATCACAATTGAGCTCTTTTGTTCAGAACAGTCTCCTTCTTCACTGCTCCCCAAATTGGGGATTCCTGTTGGTGTTAGGTGGGTGCCAAGGACCATGGGTTGGCACTGGTGATTGTCCTCAAATATTTTCCATTCTAAGTTTTGCACAAGTCATTTTTTGTGTGCTAAAAATACTGTGTCTCAGGGAGCTGGTAAGACTGTGTGAGGAGATTTTCTGCAAGTATCAAGAGTTCTGACAATTTCAGGGCTTTTTCATGGTGTGAGAGACAGTGATGAGTCATTACTTTAAGTTCCTTCATGTAACCCTCAGTGTAGTGTGTCTTATAATTAATTCTGATGGTGACAAGATAACTTACTTTAGCTCAATGACTCTTTCCTGCCAGGTCAGAGACAACCAATAAAAACTGGGAAACAGGATTTTACATTTTATTTTATTTATTTATTTATTTATTTATTTATTTATTTATTTGAAGGTTTCTATGATGCTTGTCTCTACAACCTCTTTAAGACAGTTAAGTTGTGCAAACTGATGAACAACACTGAGTTCCTCAGCAAACTTAACTTTTAAGCCCCCCAATATCAGCTCTTTGGGTCTTCCACTTACAGTGTCTTGAATCCTGGTTCTTGGAACTATTTACTTATATCAACAATTACAGCAACACTGGTTTCCTTCCCTTAAAGGCTATTTCTTCCTCATAAGAGATCCCTAAAAATGCATTCGATTAAAAACATATTTCAGAACACTTGAAGCTCTTTTCTTCCATTGCCAAGATAATTCTGTTATTTTGAAATTATGAAGCACTCTCATCTATACAGCTTTGTGAAGAAAAGCTTTCTTCTTCAAATGTTATTGGATATTGAATTTTAGTTCCTGTTTTTCCTCTCTGTGAAAAAGCAGGCACAGTATCTTCAGATAAACTAATTTAATAATTTATCAATGACCACATGACAATAATTAAACCAGGTAGGGATATGAATGGTGAAATAAAGAAAACTTATAAAAGAAACTCTGACATTTAAAGAATTGTATTTTCAGTCTAACCTGAAAAAGCTGCAGTCGTTTCCAGAAGGAACTAAAAGCAAGCCAGTTGAAAGAGATTGGGAGTTTGGAGCAATTGACAAAAGGGAATTTTTCTAAAAAGGCAGATGGTGGTCTCAGAAAAGGAGACTTGCTAAATGTATTGGGTAAAGGCAGGAATTAAAATTTCCACATTGTGCTTTTGAGGATATCAGGATGGGGCTTAACCTGGAATTACTGAGTGTAAGTCTAGCAAGAAAGTAACATCTGCGGGTGTTAGTGGTTTTCTAGCCTGAAGGGATAATGACAAAGGAATGCTAACCTTGGGATGAAATGCTTAATTTTTACTTTTAAGAGATACTGTTCTCATCTAGGTACAATAAGGCATCAGTTGACATCTATTAAACAAAATCTGAACTTAGTCAATCATTTAAGCATCAAATGATTTACTGATTTAAAAAAAGATAAGTTCAGTTGGTTAGAGCATCATCCTGATACAACAAGTTGCAGTGCAATCCCTAGTCAGGGCCCATGCAAGAACCAACCAATGAATGCATGAGTGGGTAGTGCGACAGGTGGAAGTCCCCCCCTCCCCGCCGCGCTTCCTCTCTCTAACATTAACAGATAAAGAAATGAATAAATAAAGACAACAAAATTGTGTTAGAAAACATCACAACTGAGAATAGGTGGGGATTTGCTGTGGACACTTGAAGATGATGTGACTTTGTTTAAAAAAAATGTTGAGTAAGAACTAAAATGAAGAAACACAAGAACTTAAAAACAGAACCATGGGAATCATACATATTAAGAAGATTTTGAGTGATAGATTTATTGGTGGGACTTTATCTAAAGTTCACAGAAATACTGTACATTCTTAAATAGAAAAGTAGCACTGACTTAGGAATCTTAATTGATACGTTGAGTTGGATAATAGGGTGGTGGTGACAGCTATTGCAATTATCCAAATATTAAAGAATTTCCCCTGCAGAGCAAGTTTTGTAATAAGGAGAAATAAAGAAGAAATAGGTATAAGGTTGTGGAAAATAAACTGATGGACAAAAGTAGATCCAGAGACATAGAATTAGTTACTTGTTAATTCCTGTTGTCATTGACTGAGGTGACATTTATTTATCTATCTATTTATTTATTTATTTTTATTTTAAATAGGTATACTTTTTAAAATATATATTTTATTGATTTTTTACAGAGAGAAAAGGAGAGGGATAGAGAGCTAGAAACATCGATGAGAGAGAAGCATCGACCAGCTGCCTCCTGCACATCCCCTACTGGGGATGTGCCCGCAACCAAGGTACATGCCCTTGACCGGAATCAAATCTGGGACCCTTCAGTCCGCAGGCTGACACTCTATCCACTGAGCCAAACCGGTTAGGGCCTGAGGTGACATTTAAAAACAGATTTATTTAATTGTTCCCCTTTTGTTTATGACCCATCTTTCTTTTCTAGCTCTTCTTTATAGCTGTCAGTAATCTTTCATAGTTTATTTTTGTTTCCCACGTTTTTGGGTTTTTAGGATTTTTATTATCATCTTTGGTTATTTGATTTTCAAATTTTTTTATTCTTCAGAAATATTGACAATTAAAACAACATCCTTTTTCTTTTCACATTTTTAACATAAACGGTGTACAGTATGTTTCTTATAATTTATAATCCCTCAGTATGTTACCTATTTTATTATTTCATTTATGTTTATTTATTTTTTCAAAATTTATCATCACTTTTGTATTGCACTGTTCTTGCTGCCAAGAATTAGCTCCTAAAAGTAATTTATTTTATAATTTTTCCTTTGATAAATAAGTTAGTCAATTTATGTATAATTTTTGTGTTTACTTTTTATTTTTTCCTAAAGTTTAATTTATAGTGATTTAGAAATGAAAATAAATATATTTTAAACTTATTTTGTTATGTATTTTAAAATAATGAAATTATTTTATAAAACTTATACTTCTGTTATAGCTTTGATTGCCTCCTATATTATTTGATATGTTTTATTTTTTTTTTATTATTTTTTTTTATTATTTATTTATTTATTTATTTTTTCAAGTCACTCGTCCGACCTAAAAGGCAGAAACCTCAAGGGAAAAACTCCCAAACCAAGATCATTACAATATGGATCACAGGATCACCCAGCTTCCCACCCAATATCAGAATTTCTCCCCACAGCTTCCACAATGGGTGATCAGCCAGGATCTTCTTGACCAGGATCTTCTTTTTTTTTTTTTTTATTGCTTAAAGCATTACAAAGGGTATTACATATGTGTCCTTTTTTTTTTTCCCCCCGCCCTTGACAATACCCCAGCTTCCCCTACCCCCCAGTGTCTTATGTCCATTGGTTATGCTCATATGCATGCATACAAGCCCTTCAGTTGATCTCTTAACCCACTCCCTCCTGCCCCCCAACCCTCCCCGGCCTTCCCGCTGCAGTTTGACAATCTGTGTGAGGCAGCTCTGCCTCTGTATCTATTATTGTTCAAAAGTTTATAATGGTCTCTATTATCCATGAATGAGTGAGATCATGTGGTATTTTTCCTTCATTGACTGGCTTATTTCACTTAGCATAATGCTCTCCAGCTCCATCCATGCCGTTGCAAATGGTAAGAGTACTATGCTGCTGTAAGAAAGAAGGTACTCTTACCATCTGCAACGGCATGGATATGTTTTATTTTTAATGTAGTTAAGACGTATCCATGATATTATAAATATATAACTTGGTAGTTTTTTAAATTATAAATGTATAATTTAGTATTTAAATATTTTTAAATTGATGTTTCTATCTCTTTCCTTTCCTTTTCTCTCTGAAATCAATAAAGATATATTAAAAAACAAAAAAACAAACAAAAAGAAAACAAACAAACAAAAGAATCCCCACAATGATGAGGTAGCTCCTAATGGCCAAAGCCAGAACAAGTTGAGCAACAAAATAAAAACAAACAAACTGTGATCATCACCAAACTATGAAATAAATATGCATAAGTCCATACAGATATACCTAAATGATTGAATAAAATCAGGGAGAATAAGCCAATCTTTCAAGCAGGAGAATTCCTAGTAGCTTTTGTAGATACTCTGTCTTCAAAGAGTTGGGACATAATTCCCCACTTCTTAAAAGTGAGCTACACATAGTGACATCGTGACTTCCAAAGAGTACAGTGTGGAAATGGAAGAAAAAGAGTAACTTTACAGTGAAAAAACCTGACAAATACTACCTCAGCCAAGTGTAATCAAGAGCAATTAGACATGTTGATCATATGAGAAGGGGACTTTACCCCTGTGGCCTCTCCCCAAACCTATAACCTCAGCCTACTCATTAAGAAAAAAATCAGAACTCAAATCGAGGGACATTTTACAAAATCTGTGATCAGCACTCTTGAAACTGTCAAGGTCACCCAAAAACCAGAAAAGCCTAATAAAATGTCACAGTCAAGAGAAACCTAAGTGTACATGACAATTAAATATAATGTGGTATCCTGGAGATCCTGCAACAGGCAAAAATGACATTAGGCTAAAAACTAAGAAAATATGAATAAAATATGGACTTTAGTTAACAATAATGATTGGTTCATTAGTTGTGACAAATGTACCATAGCAATGTATGCTATTAAGGCTGTGGATATATAAAAACTCTCTTTACTACCTTCTCAATTTTTCTGTATACCTAAAACTGTTCTAAACTAAAATGTTCATTTAAAAAATCTGTTGTGGGAGTAATTTTTTTGTTCTTTTCCCCACCATAAAATGTTTTCTTTGATCTGTAATTCTATCCTGCATGTCATTTAGATAGTAGCCTAAAATAGAAAAGTCACTAAAACAGACTCTTACTAATGTAGTTTGTAACAATATGCCTGAGAGAAAAAGATCAATGGGAGAGTGTCCTTGTGATATTATAGTCAGAGACCCTGCAGAAAACCACAAAATTCTTGGAAAGTTGTCCTACAGAGAGAGCACAGAGAATCTCATTAACCTGAATAGCTGGGCATGGGCCCTGACTTTAGCTTTTTGGTAAGTGCAAAGGCAATTCTGGTTCACACTAAAGATAATGAATCACTGCTTTATCACGTGATTTAGCACTGTACACATAATAAATATATACTGTCTCTAGACTCTCTTTACTCTCTATCTCTCTGATATAGTCATTTAATTTAAAGTTGCTATACAACCTAGCTGAACCATGATCAGCTCATAGCTCATAGTTCTTCATCTTTCTTTACAAGACCTTGCCTATAACCACAAACTAAATTTCTCTGGCCTGGATGCTTGGAGTATAGAGATGAATAAGATATACATGCTTCTCATCCTAATAGAGGTTACAGTATGATGAGAAAGACAAATATTAAACAAGTAATTATCCAGACAACTAATCAATTATAAAGGTGATAAGTGCTATGAAAGAAGAACTAAGGATATAACAGGTCAATTTGCCCAATGTTTGTGTTTGAGTGGAGGCGAGTGTCAGGGAAGGTTTCCATAATGAAGTAATGGTGAATCTGAGACGTGAAGGATGAATTGAGTTAGCTAGTGTATAGCTGTGGAGTTCAAGAGAGTGTCAATCAAGCAAGTAAGAGGTTTAGAGGCAGAGGGAAGAGTATTGCAGAAGTTCTGTGTGGGAAAACCCAACTAATGCAATAATTCAGACGAAGAGAGGAAATGCTGGGGGAAAGAATTTTCATGTGATTTTAAAGAATCATTTCACAGATTACATACTAATTACAATAGTCAAAATGTACCTTTACATGAAGAGATTTCGTGGTCGCTTAATTACCAAATAACCAACTTAGCATCACCCATAGTAGTAGAACTGCCTATGCATGTCTTCAGATGGGATTTGGTAAAAAAGTACACTATATCATCTATGTGATATTCTTTCCAAAAATATTTAATTGAATCTAACAATGAGAGAAAATTAGACAATTCCAGAACATGGGACATTCTGCAAGACAAATGGTCTGGACTTTTTGAAAAAACAAAACAAAACATGAGAAACAAAGGAAGAGCAACATGTTCAAGATGAAGAGAGATAAAAGAGAAATAATGAGCACATGCAAATATGTGAATATTAATTAGGTACTGGATTGAGAAAAATCAACATGGAATATTTATTAGACATTATGGAATCATTGTTAATTTTCTTAGGTATTATAAGTATATAGGAGAATGTTTTTATTCATAGGAGATACATGCTAAAATATTTAGAAATGAAGTTTCAGGTCTTCTACAGCTTATTTTCAATTGAGTCAGCAATATACTCACACATACCTGCATGTGTGTATATATAATGTTAATGTGTATGCATTTAAATGTAATGAAATATTTGTATAGTTAATGAGTGAGTTAAGTTCACCAGCAATGAAATGAATGCAAAGCAATCAAACAATAATAAAGCATTTCCCTCTTATCTTAATAAAAAGGGTAAATTATGCCTCTCACACCATTTACTAAGGCAGAAAAGGTGGACAAATTCTCAATGTCTTTCCTTAAATATTAAAAAGTAAATATTTGAAATCTAAAGGAATCACTCCTGCATATTTTGAAAATGTGAACAACCAGAACATTTTCCAGCTATCCTAGATATTAGAAAACAAAATCTTAAGGTTTTCATATGTTAAGTGAGAGTTTCTACTTTTTTCCTGGAAGAAAAATGTCCAACCCTATGGGGTCTCCTCTCTGCCCAGTGGCATATGTGTACTGGGTATGCTCTAGCAGCATTTAGAAAATTGTATTTACAGGTATGCTTCATGGCCATATGTTTTCATTCCATTTTTATTGCAAGTATTTTTGCTCGAACAAAGTAGTTTTGTCTTTATATGAAGAGATTCAGGGCTTTTAGTTTGCCAGCCTGAGAATGGGGCTTCTGGGTACTCTTTTTTAATAGGCTGTGCAAGTTATCATTTTTGCTTGTGTTGTGTGTGTGTGTGTGTGTGTGTGTGTGTTTTAAGTTCAGCAATGGTACAAAGATATTTCTGTATTGCTTTGTTTCACTGTGTAATAGATTCTAGTATGATTCCCATGGGTTAGAATCTGTGAAAACATTTTCCTTACTAAGAAAAAAAAATGCATGGGAAATTAACTTGCTTCTAAGTCTTGGTGGAAGTGATGAAACTTGATGTTTAATGATGCTCCCTTGTGATTTGGAATGCACATTTCTAAGACTGAGCAAGACTACAATTAAATTTCTAGTTTCTTCTCTTGCCTAGAGGGAGAGTTCATCCAAGCTGATCCAGGCATTGCTTTCTAATAATTTCCTTTGCATCTGCTGTGACAACACGACACATTTCATTCTCTTATAACCACTGAAGTCAGAACTTTTTCCCTACAGCTAACATAAATTCCTAAACTTGTAACTTCATTTTGGTGTTATCTTGTTCAGATGAGAAATAATGACAGTTTAAAAGATATTTCTGAAAGCATAAAAATGCATAAGCATTTGTTTTATACTGAACATTTTCTCGGTTCTCCATATAGTGTTTGTGTTGCTCAGGGTTTGGGAGTAAAACATAAGGAAGATGGTAATTGATACAGTTGATGGGAGCAAAGTTGTAGAGTGTTAGGGCTGAAGATTCTGTCTGTGGTCCACACTTTTTTTTAGCCTGGATTCTCACTTCTTTTCTTTCCTTTTTTTTTTTAAAGTGGATTTTTTTGTTGTTGTTTTAATATATTTTTATTGATTTTTTTACAGAGAGGAGGGAGAGGGATAGAGAGTTAGAAACATCGAAGAGAGAGAAACACCAATCAGCTGCCTCCTGCACACCCCCTACTGGGGATGTGCCTGCAACCAAGGTACATGCCCTTGACTGGAATCAAACCTGGGACCCTTCAGTCCACAGGCCCACGCTCTATCCACTGAGCCAAACCAGTTAGGGCCTCGCTTATTTTCTTAAATTTATACTTACACCTTTCCCAAAGTTATGGGTGAAAGACAAGAAAAAAAGAGGTATATCATTAGATTGTGTAAACTTTGCTTTTCATAAAGCCACAACGATTCAAAGATGGATAAAAAAATAAAGTCATAACTATTTGCAGTACCTCACCGTATACAAAAGAGAGTCCTTTTGCCCTCTGCACTGCACAATTCTTCTCCTTAAGAAAAGTGAAATGCCTTCTAGGACTTTGGGTGACTGGTGCAAGGTTAACTATGTCAAGACAATCATTATGCAACAACGAATCTGAGCAGAAATTTGAATGATATATAGGGCAATCCAGGAAAAAATCCATGAGAATAGCAATTGAGGGAAAAGGTAGTAAATGAAATGGTCCCAAGTTAGGAACTAGTTCAGTACATTAGTGAATAGAAATAAGACTACAGGGACTGGACATAAGGTTAGGTTTGCAATATCATAGAGATCTTTGTAGTGTCCACCAAGATCTATTGCTTTTAAAGCCCGAGCTTCAATGTAAAGTGTCCGACTCCCCTGGTTGCCCTTGGGCTTCCATACTGGAGAAACACACTGGTTTATAAACTTAGTTCTAGGTAGTCTTCCTTTGGAACAATTTATTTCTTTTAGTTATAGTCTTTGATTATGTTTTCTAACTTGGTTCTATAGCCCAATACTTTTTTTGTGGTTATTGCCAAAAAAGGGAACAAAATAAATGAAATGATTAGTAGTAAAAGCAGAAGGTATTGTCTTTAGGAATAGGGAAGAGTGTGTATTGTGAGTATTGTTTTTATATTACATTAATAAATTGTGTCACCCATCACAGTAATGGAATAAAATATAAAAAAGATGCTCTTAAATCTGTTTAACTAAATGTACAAATTTAATTATGGCAATAGAAAGACTCCAGGACATTCAAAGAATACTGGACTTTTTAAGATTATGAATCTAAATATGGAATTGAATTGAGGTTTTGTTTTTTATTTCCTGACAGAAATTCTAAAAGTGTTTTATATCTCTTGGAAACAACTGTGTGTTTCAGAGTGCGGTTTAACATTTTCTTTGAGAGGTTGTTTTGCCATGCTAATTCATACTGGAGTTATAATTTTTTTTCATTTCTGTCCCCCAAATTGCATGATAGACTACTCTAAGCTATTTTATAGTTTTCTTTCTTTATTTCCTTCTCTCTCTCTCTCTCTCCTCTCACGGGAGGATATGCTTATTGACTTTAGACAGAAGGTAAGGAAGAGAGAGCGAGAAACATCAATGTGAGAGAGAAACATCGCCCCAACCAGGGATCAACCTGCAACCTTTCGGTATACAGGGTCACACTCAAACCAACTGAGTCACACTGGCCAGGGCCCCATAGTTTTATTTATTTTTTAAAAATAAATTGAAATGCAGGTTTCTATGGTCTGGTTAAAGGAAAAGTATTTCAATAATGTTTGCCTTTGTCTGGTTCCTCTTTAGAACTGCTTCTTTGCTCTGACATTATTTTTACTTCCCTTGATTCTGTTTGAAACCTGCATATAGTAGCTTTTCAGAAGCCTGCTTTTCTACTTGTCTAGATGTCTTTCTAAATAATGAAGCTAAACTGGTGTGCTTATATCTGCTTTACTTTTATTACAAGTCTCTTTCAACTTTCTCATTCCTGTGCTCTTACTTTTATTTCCTGGGGAAACCAACCTGATTATTTTCAGCCTTTTGCAGAAAAATATTTGTGACTCATGGTTTCCATTTTATTCTTCTATATTAAAGAAATCCAAGCATGGTCTTTTAAAAAAAATCTGCTTTACTTACCTATTTTTTTTCTCTTTTTTTTATTGCTTAAAGTATTACAAAGGGTATTACATATGTGTCCTTTTTTTTCCCCCCGCCCTTGACAATCCCCTGGCCTCCCCTACTCCCCAGTGTCTTATATCCATTGGTTATGCTTATATGCATGCATACAAGTCCTTTGGTTGATCTCTTACCCCCCTCCCACCTGCCCCCCAACCCTCCCGGGCCTTCCTGATTTTGATTAATGTTTTTATCATATGCTATTTATTCAACAGAAGGAGGAAATATAGCTCTGAGATATTTTGTTAATTGGTTTTTCATTCACTAAATAGTTGGTATGCTTCAAGTATGGTATATTTTTTTTTGCCATGTCTATGATCTTTCTGTTCAAATCATGGTTCTATGTATATTCAAATCATGGCTCTCCCATTTACTCTCTGACTGGGATGCAAGCATTGGAATTAAACACCTGAGGGTGTGAATGTTACCAGCTGTCCCTTACTAGCTTGGTGATATTGGGCAAGTTATTTTAGAATTCTAGTCTCCACATCAGTAAAATGCTGGTAAAATCACAAGTTGCACATCAAATGAGTTCAATCCAAACCTCTTGGTGTTTTATTTTGCACTTACATACTTAAAAAAGTTTTGACTACTGCAATTACTAATAATTATTTTTTTCCTTAATCACTCTCACAATCCCTTGTTTAATATGAAGAACATGAGTTCTCAATACTTGCTTGTTATACTGCTTGTAATGGATAATAAATAATATATGTAAATATGGAGTCTATAGCTTGTCGTCAATACATATTAGTTCTCTTCCTGTCTCACTCCTCCTTTAATATATTCTGTAGGTGCAAAGTTCAGTTAATTTCTTGTCATAGTTTTATAATCATTCACTTCAATATAGCTTCTTATAAATGTTTCAAAACATATAAGGTGCTTTTTAAAAATACAGATTTGAAATTGCAGAAATTGGTGCAGACCAATCAACTGAACCATAAACCCAGGGTGGGACCGTTTGCATTTTAAAAATGAGTCTAATGCACTTCAAAGCATAGAACTCTATCATAGCTGAGAGGTCATAAAGACAATGTAAAGAGCGGAAATCTATAAACATATATAATGTAGTAGAGTAAGTCATGCATGTATGAAACCATTAGCAGTTGAAGACAGGAAAGTACTAAAAGTACAGATTATAAAATTTTAATGAAATGTCGTATTGAGCATCCATGATCTATTACGGAACAAGAACAATAGGAAGTAAAGTACACTTTATTGCTATCTGTCAATAATTTACCCTTTGAGGTGAGACCAGCCACCCTAGGAAGAGCTCCTGCATATTGCCCCCTTTGTAAGTTGTAATGACTTCAAGTAGTTTGACAGATAACCATTTACTAAGGTTCTCTCTCTCTCTCTCTCTCTCTCTCTCTCTCTCTCTGTCTTTGTCTCATCTATATCATCTATCTAATCTATCTACCATCATCATCGTCATCATCACCATCATCATCATCATTTATTTAAATGAATGGCTGGTGCAGAGGGCTATGGTCCAGAATTTTTCAAAATGAGAAGGTCATTTTTCAACACTTGCTTTTGATGCTCATCAATCAACATTGTCTTATATTCACTGAGAAATTTTCTCTTCCTTCAACCTAAAATGCCTTTTCTCATCACTATTACACATTAATTTTCTAAGTATACAGTCAGCTCAAATTGGCTAAATGTCTATGTTATTATGCAGAGGACTTATGCAAAGCCTCTGGTTTTTGACAATCAATGCAAATTGTGTATTTCTTTTTTAAAAAAATATATATTTTATTCATTTTTTATAGAGAGGAAGGGAGAGGGATAGAGAGTTAGAAACATTGATGAGAGAGAAACATCGACCAGCTGCCTCCTGCACACCTCCTACTGGGGATGTGCCCGCAACCCAGGAACATGCCCTTGACCGGAATCGAACCTGGGACCTTTCAGTCCGCAGACCGACGCTCTACCCACTGAGCCAAACTGGTTCTGGCAAATTGTGTATTTCTTACAAATCAAAAGATCAAGTTCTAAATTGGTAATGCATAAATTTTTTCATATGTAGATCTGCCTTATAATTATCACAAGTAAATATGTTGGGTAGTAAAAAAAAAAGTGTGTTGCATGTAATAGGTTATTAAAAGATGGTTAATATGTACATTTTTAAATTGAAAAAAATATCAGACTTATTGCAAGAATTCTAGAGTTTTGATTTCATTATAACTCTACTACAGGCCCGGTGCATGAATTTGTACACGGGTGGGGTTCTTTGGCCTGGCCTGCAATCAGGGCTGGTGAGTCGGGGGGAAGGACCATGGGAGATCGGTCAGCCATGGGAGCTTGGCTGTGGGAATACACTGACCTGTGTTGAGTGTCTGCCCCCTGGAGGTCAATACACATCATAGCGACCAGTTGACCAGTCATAATGGTCACTTGGGTTTTTATATATATGTAGATGGGATATCCAACATTTGAGCTAGTTTTGACTTCTGTACAAAGCAGTACAGAATAACAGATAGGAGTCAGAGGATATGGGTTATAGTCCTGCTTCTGCCAAGTATTAACTGTGATTTTGGGATGAAAGCTTTTCTTCATTTGACAATACAAGTTACTATGAATAGATACCTAAAATGTGCCAATGATGTCCTTACGTGTTCCATTGGCCTATGTCATTTAATCCTCAAGTTAACTATACTGTCATCATCCCCATTATTTAGGTGAGGAAATTGAGGCTCAAGGAGGTGTACTACTTTTTACAGGTTAGATATCTCATGAACAATACTTAGAAGATAAACTCCATTTTATCTGCTTCCAAGGCCTGTGGAATTTGCAATTAACTATTGTAAAATACTCCCTCTCAAAAATTTATGAAATATAGAAAATATATATCATATATTAGTTTTCTTTTAGGATTCACAACACATGGTGTTAGTTATTGTTAAGAAGGCAGTAAGTAAGCTTATATTTTTTACTTTTCAGATGAAGGAAATGTAGAGGATGAATCATCTTGTATAACAAACAATTTCAAAGCATGATAACCTAAATATAGTTTTTTATTTAGCTCAAGATTCTGTGGCTCAGTGTATCTGGACTGGGGTCAACTGGACAATTCTTCTGGATCATGCATGAGAGCAAGACAATTCTAGTTTTGGGGATTAGCTGGCTATCATCTAGATCAGGGGTGGGAACCTTTTTCTGCCAAGGGCCATTTGGATATTTATAATGTCATTTGTGGGCCATACTAACTTATTAACTTAAAAATTAGCATATTTAGTCGAACATTTAATTAACTTACCCCTAATGCCTTGGCAGGGTCAGACCAAATGATTTCATGGGCCAGACGTTCCACACCCCTGATCTAGGGGAAGAGATGAGAAGTTTTAGCTGCTGGGAAGCACTTTATTTCATTTCTAAAAAATCCTTGTTCTGTTTTGTTCTCTGACTTGCTTCCTAATGCTATTTCTCTTTGTACAAAAGAGGTTTTGAGTGTGTGTGTGTGTGTGTGTGTGTGTGTGTGTTTGTGTGTGAAAGAAGAGGAGAGAGAGAGAGAGAGAGAGAGAGAGAGAGAGAGAGAGAAAGAGAAGAGAGAAGAGAGAAGAGAGAAGAGAGAGAGGAGAGAGAGAGAAAGCTAAGTCTTACTCTCATAGTACCAGGGCAGGGTTCCAAGAAAGAAAGAGTGAGCATAGATGCCTGAAGGACCTTCTAAAGTTGAGGCTTTGTACTGGTACAACATCACTTCATTTCATTCTATTGGCCAAAGCAAGGTACACAGCTGGTACAGATTCAAGGGCTGGAGAAATAGACTTGATGGGAGAAGGTGAAGAGCCTCATATGACCTTATAAAGGGTCATACCTATAGGGAGGGGTGGGAAATGGTGGCCATTTTTTAGTCTACGGAAGAGGAACTTGTCTATAAATAGTATTTTGCTTTTTGAAGGTGAAGAATATTTAAAAAATTCTTATACTGGACTTTAAGAGAGTTAAATTGTTCAAATGTTAAACTTACCAGATGTCATTTTGACATTCACAGTGTGGCTTCATGAGATCAAGCCACACTTCTGGTGGGGATGTCCTGCTAGGTTTCTGTAGCTCTCTGTACTGTTGACTAGAGGCTGTAAAGGAAGCAGCCTTTCAGCCACTTCTCCACAGGGGGTAATGTCTTTGGTCTTTTAAATCCTTGCTCTACACAGACCAACAAAGGAAACCACAACTGCTTTTTCCCTCAGCTTTCCATTGCCATCTTTTAAAGATTTGTTTTCTTTTCACTTTTGTCTTTTACAGCAAGATCAGCGGAGTTAGCTGGAGGGGTTTTCTGTACTCTCATGTCTTATATAATAAAGCCTGGATATTTGTCTTAGGATCTTCCCCTCTTATATTGACCAGAAAAAACAGACAAAAACAAAGGCTATTACATTCACTGCTTCATCCATTCTCCAGTGAAATGCAATCTCATCCTTTAATTTCTCACATTCTTATTTTCAAACGTATCTGACAAGTTCTCTATTGTTACATCTAATCCTTTATGAATCACAAGAAAAGTCTGACTTCTAAAAGATGATCCCTCTTGTCAATGTGATTATTTCTAGGTAGCTATATAAGCTTAGACTCAAATTGATTAGTTACATCTTTTTCTCATTTGCCCCTCATGAGTCCTTCATATCCTGCACCCCCACCCCTTTTTTTTGGTTTCTCTATAGATCCCTCATAATACACCTTTATTATAATCAAACTGAAGGTTTTCATGATTGGTTCTTGCCAACTGTATAAGTTATCGTTCCAGAAGTCTTATAATTTAATGTGAATATATCCTCTACTTAAATTAAAAAGGAGTAATTTATGTAGAGCATTTTGCTCAGTAAATGTTATCTATTATTAGAAATGCTTCTGCTACTGTATTTACTATTGGTAGTTTATTTTAAAGAAAACCATATTACTTTTTATCCCTACTGAATTTATAACATTAAGCTATATAAGGAACCATACAGACAATATGAAAATGCATGTTAGAATTTGAATATAATTTTTCTTTGTAAAATTTCAGGCAATTGAAATGAACTATTACTGTTACTTTGAGAAATTCCTCAGTGATTGATAATAGTAAAAAACTAGAAACATTCCCTCAGTATTTAACCTTTACATATTTTTGTATGTGTTAGTAAAGGAAAGTTATATTTTCACAAAGCTGCTCCTTAGTATATTACTGCACATTTATTGTCATATTGTTAGTGTATTTTTATAAATGTATACATGCCATATTTTCTTACATTAGTTTCCTAGATATCAATGAGCTTTTAAAGACCTTTCAGTTCTTCACTTTATTATTTACTGTCATAACAGATAGGTATACTCTTTAGTAAACTGTTTATCTTTTACTGCCCACCTTGCAGGTCCCTATAATGCTAAAACTTTATCAGTAACTCATAACTCTCGCTCTTTTCAGATCATAGTGTTAGTATCAATAACTGTTTTTCAAACAGATTTCCTTCTCCTTACAACCTGGTGTTTCACCTACTCTGTGGACCTCAATCCTGTCAAAGCATACCTGTGGAATAGGCGCTCACTTCCTCCTTCCTCCCGCTCTCCCTCACTTCCTAGAAATATACACACAGACACAGAAACACATATTTTTTGGTGGTGGTGAGAACTGATAAGGGTTGAATTGTCTTCCAGCCTCCCTTCATCCCCCTCCAAAGAGAGATGCTGAAGTCCTCATCTCCAGCACCTCAGAATGTGGCCTTATTTGGAGATAGGTTCTTTATAGAGATGGTTCAGGTTAAAATGAAGGCATTAAGGTGGGTCCTAATCATTAGGTCTTTTAGTGGTTTTCTGCAAGGGGGAATTTGGACACAGAGCCAGCCTGCATAAAGAG
Organism: Myotis yumanensis; assembly: GCF_028538775.1. Classification (NCBI taxonomy): domain Eukaryota; kingdom Metazoa; phylum Chordata; class Mammalia; order Chiroptera; family Vespertilionidae; genus Myotis; species Myotis yumanensis. The sequence goes on from NW_027223754.1 coordinate 142,533,615, forward strand.
AAAATGATGTGAAGAGACACAGGGAGGATTTGGCCATGTACAAGCCAAGGAGAGAGGCCTACAATAGATCCATTTCTCAGAGCCCTCAGAAGAAACCAATCCTGACAACACCTCTTGGCCTCCAGAACGGTGGGATAATGTGTTTCTGCGGTAAACAATGCAATTTGTGACACTTTGTTATGGCAGCCCTAGCAAACTCATACAATACGAATTTAAGAATGGGGAGACATTGGCCAATTAGATCATTGTTTTGGTACTTGGATACCTGTAGTTTGTCTTTTCCGTTTCAGGTAAAGAAACCCGAATTTTTACTTGCTAGGGCATGTTTCTGGAATAAACTTTTAAAAACTTGTTTTATATAATCATGATGTGGTGCCTGGAGACCTACATTTGACAGAAAAGAGCAAGCCAGAGCCATGAATAAGACACTAGAAACCAGACTCACTTGTCACCTGTAAGTAGAGCTCTCTCTCCCATCAACAGTCATTAAGAAGAAGAAGGAAAAAAAAGCAATTGGTTTTAGATTCTCTCTCACTTGTTGGGAGGGGTGGGACAGCGGGAAGAGAAAGGGTGTGGAGAGCGGGGTGTCAATAAGGCAGAGGCTCCAGAGAGGGTGGGTATAGAGCTTCATCAAAGAAAAACAGACGAACCTGGTTGGTACAACACAGCTTCCCCAGACCCACCCACCCACCCACCCACCCTTCCCGAGCTCTGTGCTCTGGCGCGGCGGTGGTTGCAGGCGAGCGGCGCGGAAGGGGCAGTTTCAGCAGCGGCTGCTTGGGGGGGAAGAACAAAACCTGCGGGTCGAAATCGGGGCAGGCTGACTCCACCTTCCAGAGGGCGAGCCCTGACCTCTCCGGCCAGCGCCGCGGCAGCCACGGCCGGCCGATCTGCCCGCGCGCGGCGGGGTCGCGGGGCGCCGGCGGGACCCGCCCCGAGCTCCATGGTTTGCCCGGCCCCGCGCGATGCCGACTGTGCGCGCCGAGCCTGGCGCGGGGCGAGCCCGCCGCTCGCACCATGAAGGCGGGGAGCGCGGCGGGTGGCCGCCAGGGGCTGTCTCCGCGACCCCGGCGCCCAGACGAGCGGCCCCACGGCCTGAGCCCGGAAAACGCCAACAAGTAGTTGCTCAGTGGAGCAGGGCGGCGCGGCTGGGTGTCGGGACGCAGCCCGGCCGCCGGGAGCAGCTCGTCCCCGCGGAAACCCAAGCAGAGCCACTTTTATCTCGGTCTCGCTAAGGTACCTGGGGCCGGGGGCCGAGGGGGCCGGGAAGGGCAGGCTGACCCTGCAGGCGGGCTCCCCTTCCTTTCCAACGGGAGTAGGGCTGTGCGGGCGAAGCTCGGGGAGAGGCGGCGGGGTGCCCAGAAGCGCGGACGCGGTCGGCCGGGACTCCCAGCCCAGGGGGTGTGCCCCCAGCAGCTCTCCCCGCCGCCTCGCCCCTCCTCGAAAGCAGCCCGCCGCCCCCATCCATCCCCGGGCGTTTGTTTTTCTGGGGAAAGGGGGATGGCGCGGGAGGCGCGGATCACTGTTCTCAGGAATGGATCCTAATTAGTCTTTTCCTTTCCCGAGTCAGAGTATTAGTAACAAACAATAAGGTGGCAAGGAAATTGGATCAGGAAATTGGTCAGAGGTCTCCTTGGCGAAAGGCGGCATCAGGGGAGATTTTTTTTTTTTTTTTTTTTGCTCTGACTTCTGCGTTCAGGCTGTTTTGCCTGGTCCGCGAGGGAAAGTGGAGGTAAAGCTGGAACAGGTCGCCCAGAGGGCACGCCCTGCGCGCCTGGGAGCCGCGCGCAGCCTTGCAGTGGACGGAGGGTACGCCAGCCTTCCGGGGGGCTCGGCTGAGTCGGGGGTGGGGGGTGGGGGCGGCTCTCAGCCAAGCCTGCCAAGTTGCATCAGCAGAGAACTCCCTGCCTAAGGGAATTGTTTCCAGGCCAGGGGCGGGGGAGAGGTTAGGGGAGTCAAACAGAGGGACCCGGGCGGGGCGGGGGAGGGGGGGGGTGGAGGAGAAAAGGGCCAGAGAGGGGGAGAAAGAGGAGGGAGAGAGCAGGGCTGGGGTGGCGAGAATAGGGCCTGGGAGCAGGTTACACTTGAGAGAGGACACAGGGGAGGGAGGGGGAGCGCTGGAAAGGCGAAGGAGCAAAGGGAGGGAGGTGTGAAGCAGGGGCAAGGGTGTCATGGAAGGTCAAGGAGGGCTCGGACGGCTACCTTCTGGGTTCTCCGGGAACCCGGGAGAGGCGTGAGGCTTGAGTGGGGACGGACTGGGCGCTGACCCCCCAGGGCGGGTGGTTGGCCCGCTGCCTCTCTGCGGACCCCGCACCGTGGAAGCCCGGGGCTGGGCGTGGGGGCGGGGCCGTGGTGCGGCTCTGCCCGCCGAGGTCCTTAACTTGGCTGTGTTCGCCTCCCCCCCACCAGTCATGTCTGAGCCACAGAGATGGGCAAGATCGAGAACAACGAGAGGGTGATCCTCAATGTCGGGGGCACCCGGCATGAAACCTACCGCAGCACCCTGAAGACCCTGCCCGGGACCCGCCTGGCCCTGCTCGCCGCCTCCGACCCCCAGGGCGACTGCTTGACCGCGGCGGGCGCCCCGCTGCAGCCCGCGCCCCCTCCGCGCTCGCCGCCGCCGCCGCGACCTCCCCCGCTGTCCCCGGGCCCCCGCGGCTGCTTCGAGGGCGGCGCGGGCCACTGCAGCCCCCGCGGCGGCGGCAATGACCACCCCGGGGGCGGCTGCGAGTTCTTCTTCGACCGGCACCCGGGCGTCTTCGCCTACGTGCTCAACTACTACCGCACCGGCAAGCTGCACTGCCCCGCCGACGTGTGCGGGCCGCTCTTCGAGGAGGAGCTGGCCTTCTGGGGCATCGACGAGACGGACGTGGAGCCCTGCTGCTGGATGACCTACCGGCAGCACCGCGACGCCGAGGAGGCCCTGGACATCTTCGAGACCCCCGACCTCATGGGCGGCGACCCGGGCGACGAGGAGGAGCTGGCGGCCAAGAGGCTGGGCATCGAGGAGGCCGCGGGCCTGGGAGGCCCCGACGGCAAGTCTGGCCGCTGGAGGAGGCTGCAGCCCCGCATGTGGGCGCTCTTCGAAGACCCCTACTCCTCCAGAGCCGCCAGGGTAAGGCCAGAGCCGCCCCCTTCCCTGCTCCTCCCGCTCCTCCCAGCGCCTTCCCCCTCTTGCTGTTCCTTTGCACCCAGGACCCTGGGATGGGCGTGGGGGAGGGGAGAATCAGAGGCCCATCTGGTGAAGGGTGATCGCAGGGGCCTTGGCCCTCCCCCTCCTTACCCCCAGCCTCCCACCTCAGTTCCCCTTCATCTCCTTCTTCTCCTCCTCAACTCAAACTGAGATTTACTTTAGCAGATGGGACCCGAAGGGCTTAAGTCCAGTCCTCTGCGCAAGTCTGGCTGGAACCTTGTCTTGAAACCCGTATCAGACTTCATCTCCAGTTTGTTTTGTTGTTTGTGTTTTCCTGACTCTTTTGCTCCAACTTTTCCTTTAGTTCCGATGTCTCCTTGGGCCTTCTGGTCCCCAGGATTTGACACTTTCAGTGGGCCCCGGCACCCCTGCACATCTGGCTCACCGGGAGCGGAGGCTGCCATTAGGGATCCAATCTGAGGACAGAGTGGCTGGTGTCGGGGAGGGTGTGCCGGGAGGGTCACTCCGTGAAGGGGTGAAGGGTCTCCTCCTGCTGTTGGGGCCAGGGCTTTCCAAGGGGGAAGGAGGCTGGGAGAGCTGGTCCCAGGGAGGTGACCGGAGAGCCCACCTGCACACTGAGTTTTGGAGGCAGGTGTCTTTCCCGTTGGGCTGTGTCTATGTTTATTTTACAGGTGGCACGTGAATGAGTCACTTCGGTGACCTAAGTTTCATCCGATTTTCTAAATCTGGGCAATTTAGGTTGTAGCGAACTTTCTTTTACTCTTTAGACTGTGATCCCATCCTTAATTTTTCTTTTCAGTTTCTAGTTTGAGTGACAGCTTGAAGTTGGTTCTTGACATTCCCAATTAATTCTTCAAAATCCCATGAAGGGACTATAAAAGTAACCAGGAATGGTTTCTCCAGTTTAAAGGAAACAAAAGAAATATAAATAACCAAAAATTACATAGTATGTGAATGGTTTTTAATTATATGTGAGAACAGAATACTGTATTTTGTTAAATCTTTGCAACTGCAAGTGTCTGGTTTGCTTCTGACACCCAGAAAAGATACCCCCCACCCCCTGGGCATAATGGGAATTCTCCCAGCTTCACTTTGGCTCTATTCTTATTATTGTCTTTGCATGTTGGAAGCCTTTGTCTCTGAGATATTGTGCAGCTGTCTCTCTACCAACTTGTCAGATGTGCTTCTGATACCACTTTAGAAGTCTGAAGATATGTTTTGCTTTCAGTGTGAAAAAGTACATAAAGGATGTAAACTATTGCTACTCTATTGGATCTGGAATTTAAATGCATGCATAAATTCTAGTAGGTCCACATTTTCATATTTGAATATTGAATTCAAAACTTCAACTCTGAAATCTTCCTTTTAAGATCATTCTATAAATTCAACAAAAGTTGGCATTCAGAAGAAACAAACAACTACATATTTATTTAAATTAAATCACAGACTCATGACCATAACATGTGTCTCCCCCTCTCCTCCTCCCCGCCCCTACCTACCCAGTGGAGTGCCACAATGCTCTTTCCCCTTGGTGGCTAAAAAGATAATCTGAATTTGTTTTTAGACTCATCATGTGATTCCCCCCCCCCCCCCCCCCCGCCCCAGATCATATGCTATAAAAAAGACAGAATATTTATTATCTTTCTTGCATGAGCATATAATACATTTAATACCTTTTATTCTAGATCAAATTGCATAGCAAAAACTTAAATAAGAATGTGTTCAGTCTTTATTATTGCTATGGAAATTGATTATTGGTCAAAGGGTAGACCCTTAACTTGGAAATAGTTTTTTAAAAATCTTGCTAAGATTTCATTATAATATTGTTAAGAATTTGGCTTGCATCCATTTCAGGTGAGGAAAGAACACAGATTAGAGATTAACACAAGGTCAAAGAGCCATTAGAAGCAGAATTAACTGAGAATTGTAGATATGGAAAATTTCTTTGAGATCACCTTGTGAAGATGCTTTAAAGTTTAGATGTAGATGACGAATATGAAGACTGCAGATGCTAAGTGATGGCCAAGGTCAGACAGCAAGTTAACGAAGGCAGAGCCAAAATTATCTGGAGGTCTCATGACATCCTCTCCAGGCCCTTTCCACCACAACCACTGATTATAACTGACCGGTTTGTGAAATCTCTGCAGATTGTGTTGCTCTCGAGAGTTAATGCAGCATAAGATATTCACTAGCATTCTAACTCTGAAAGGTCATCTGTGACTTTTTAAATATATGTATTCCTGGACTCTGGCTGGTGGAAATTTTTACCCTGCACCACCCAACATTTGAGTAAAAATATGGGAATTATGATAGTGAATCCATCATTTTTAATTATGAAAATATTCACTTTATTAGCATTTCAAATTGTTTTATTTCTAGAATTTTAGTTCTTAAAACTACTAAAATTTAAATTTCTATATCTGGAATTGGATTTAGAATTGCATGTGTTTATTTTTATGGGCCATTTTTTCCCTTGCCCTCAAACCACAAAGAACAAAACAAACAAACAAACAAAAACAAGAGGGAAATGACCTAACTACTGTAACTTATTTGCTAATTTTAAATGTAATATTTAATTAAAAATATAATAAGATAGGGACAGTTTTAGTCAAAAATTAGGTTAAAGAAGGAAAATACAGTATATTCTTGTCTTGTAAACATTGCCCCAGTTAAAAGATTTAATGGACAAATATATCTTGTTCATAAAATATTGTAGTTATTAAAATTTATTTATTTATTTTATGGGCCATTTATTTATTTATTTATTCAATGAATATTGAGTATGCAGTCACTGTAGGCCAGAAACTATGCAACATACTTGGAATGCATAGAGAAAATATAATCCTTTGCTCTCAATAGGCTTAGCATTATATTTATAATTAAACATTTCCAAAAGATAATATCTATTAAATTTTAAAAAGTACAACAAAATAACAACAAATAAAATTCTAGAGATATTAAAAAGTTTTTTACAAAAACAGCTCAATGGAAATTTTGCCTGATATATGCCTGAAAATATTATATTTAGAAATGATGGTCTTAACATATTGTTAGTCTTTATTTTATTATGAAAATATTAGGCTGTTTTACTCTCCATTGTTGTGCCTTCAAAGTGACTTATAGACTATCTATTTGTAATATTATTGGAGAAGATGATGAAGGCTGTATTTATACCAAACAACTGGATTTTTGGAGGTATGGTCAAGTGTCTTCATCCCTTTCATATTAATTAAAAGTCATGGCCAACCATATAACAATGAAAATTCAACCTTTGGAACCCTGAAAAGAATCTGCTGTAACAGTCTGGTGTGATTGGATTTGCTTTATAAGCATCTAAGTGTCTTTTGACCTTTTTCAGGCCACTGTTTTAAAGTTCACATGCTTATATTCTCAGAATATATGCTTATATTCTAAGCATTGGATAGGACCAGAGAGTACCGAATTCAATATATCATTAAAAGAAGCTAGTAACTTCATTAGTCAATTGTATTTTCAGTAGTATATTTGGTCACAAACTAGATGATCTACACATTAGGTTGGGCTTTAGGCATGCCAAAGGTGAATGTACTAGTAGTTGGACAGATTAGGTATACATTTTTTTGTGTGTGTGATATTTTTCTAAGAGCTCATTTGTGAACTTGAGTTGACAAAACTAAATAAGAGATTAATCAAAGAACTTGTATGCATATATGCAAAACCCATGGACACAGACAATAGTGTGGTGAAGGCCTATGGCGGGGGACAATGCAAGCTAAAAGGGGGGAAAAGAGGGACATATGTAGCTTCAACAATGAAGATTTAAAAAAAAGAGACAAGGACATTTTTTTTTTCTGTCAAGCACATTTTCAAAGTAACTGAAAACAAGGAAATGTGTGGGTTTATATAAAAAAACTCAGGCCAACCTTTCCCATTTGAAAAATGTATATCATAACCATTTATATTTATGACTCCAAATAAAGTAAATGCAGTTTTTAGGTCTCATATTTTTGAACTTCTGAGTCATATATCCTTTTTTATTATGACAACCTTTAAAAATATGTCTAAGTGAAATAGTAAAGGGCACTAAAGGACTGGTAAAAGGTAAACACAGATCTCCAGAGGGAAATATATAGTGGCAACATGGTCTAAATAATAACCATCAATGTATTATATAAATAGTATAATTCTGCTTGAAGTATAAAGGGCTTTTCTTTTAGAAGATTAGTCAAGATTAAAAAAATTGATTGATTTGAGAGAGAGAGGAAGGGGGAGAGAGAGATCAATAAGTTATTATTCCACTTATTTATGCATTCATTCATTGTTTCTTGTATGTGCCCTGACCAGGGATCAAACCCACAGCCTTGGTGATCAGGAACCAACTGAGTTACTGGCCAGGGCTAAGATTTTTTTTTTAAATATATATTTTATTGATTTTTTTACGGAGAGGATGGGAGAGGGTGAGGAATAGAGAGTTAGAAACATTGATGAGAGAGAAACATCGATTCAGCTGCCTTCTGCACACCCCCCACTGGGGATATGCCTGCAACCAAGGCACATGCCCCTGACCGGAATCGAACCCGGGACCCTTCAGTCCGCAGGCCGACGCTGTATCCACTGAGCCAAACCGGTTAGGGCTAAGATTTTTTTTTTTTTTAATGACAGACTAGCACTGCTCTTTGCTTCTCTTATTGGTTGAAAGATAGTAATTAATTATAATACTCTGTAGTGAATATTTTTACAGAAAGCGACTAAAATGGGAGTATTTGGGGGAGAAGAGACTAGGAGTAGAGAATATATGGAAACAGCATTGGAAAAATAGCCTGGACTGGGGTTTCTGAGACCTATGAATGAATCCTGATTTTACCATTGGACGTGTGACCTTGGAGAATTCACTTCATCTTTCTGTGTCTTGATTTTTTTTAGCCTTATTCTGGAAAAAAAAAAGGGGGGGCATAATGCTTTGGGCTAGATAGTAGCTAAATTTCTTTCCAGGCCCAACATTTTGAGGTTTGGAGGAAAAAGATCTCTGGGGTTAGTGGTGCAGGGACAGCATGTCTGCACCGATTTTGATTGTACCATAAGGAGCATCATGCTGATAAAGTAAACCAGCATCAGTTTTGTTTGTTTGTTTTTTGCATTTATAACTTTCTGTCCTTTTTTCCCCCCCTACAGCTGTTGGTAGCTACTGCTCTAGTTACCATAGAAACAGGTTAGCGCCTTGCTTCCTGTTTCCATTGAAAACAGCTTTCTCTCAACCACATATTTGATCTCAGGAAATCTTTTGCTGTGGCTCCATCAGGAAACCCATGAAGATGATGGGCTCTGTCATTTCCTAAGTCTCAGCTTCAGTGCAGGTGTAAATCCATTTACCCACAAGGATAACTGATTAGAAAATCTCAGTTTTATTTCCATTTGAAAAGTGCCTTGTCAAAGACACCATCCTTTCCCCCTTCCTGTATCTTACACAGAAGGGAAAGTCTTATTCACTTGAAGATTCACAGATATGCCTGACACATTTAAGTGTTTACAAAATAGTGTCAAATTATTCAGTTCTAGTTCTTTCATAACTCCCTTTATCAGAATAAGCATAGAGAATATAATACTGTCTAGCACAGTTCATAAGTTTATGTTCTCAATGAATAATATTTCAAGATATATATATATATATATATATATATATATATATATATATATATATAGTGCTCCATGTTTCTCATTTGAGAAAACAGTTTTTCTACTTCAGGATATACATGTTCACATAAAAGGAAGTTATATTCATGTTTATAAGATAGATCTATACTCAGGAATATGTTTATAAAGTTTTTATATGGATAAAAAATGGAAGAGACATGTAGGAGCATGGCTTAGAGTTTTAAGGACATGTGTGTGTGTGTGTGTGTGTGGACATGCATGTGTATTATATATATCCAAAATATGTTTGAATAGGATTGTTGACTGATATGTACGACAGACTTCTGGTATTCATGAGACTTAGAGTTGGAAGGAAACTGACCATCATCTGGCATAATTGTCTCAATTCACAGATAAGGCAGCTGCCTTATTCATAGCTGTGGCTATGACAGTGGCAGCACTAGAACTTAGATCTGATTTTTGATGCTCTTCCCATTCAATCTTGATTGCCTCGTCTGGACTGTGTTAACATTAGATACACAAATGGTAGCCCCCAGGAAGCAGTGATCATATTAGGAATAGTTGGGGTAAGGCCTGCCCTCTTCCATGTCCTGTTGTTCAACAGTAGCAGGGGCTTGTCACTGTCTCAGGGATTCACTTTATTTCCAGTTTCCCTCTCCAGATGCGGCCTTCCGTTGCTGCCTCCTCTACCAGTTCTACATCTTATTGTTCTAGTACCTTGAAAGCTCCACACTGACCTGCCTATGCACTTATTTCCTATTTTTTCCCCTTTGCCTCACAATCTCCACGAGGAGATCTACAGAAGCCTCAGCTTCGAAACTGAGCCATGTAAGGGAGTCTTCAGGAGAGATTTAGATAATTAAGAAATCATATCTATATTCCCTTTATCCGTGTGTGTGTGTGTGTGTGTGTGTGTGTGTCTTTTGTGATACGCTTTTTTGAATCTTGTTTGATTATGGTCTTTAGAATTTTTAAATGCAACCTGGTTTAATCTACTGGTGATGGTTAATGTGTTTTATAGAGCATTTTCTTTTCACATGTAATTAATGTGATCAGGGAGGATTTACATAAAGATAACTGATGAATTAAAGGAGCAAAAGATGTTTGGAACTGTTAAGATCTGCAAATGAAACGATGTTGTGAGGTCAGTAAACACAGGGCAGAAAAACTTTTCCTTGGACCTTTCTTTAATGGATAGTTAGCCAAAGTGTGTGTTTATTTCACTGTGATGTGATGTAAAGCAACATTATAAGCTGAAGGGTGTTTGAGAGGATGCATTTTATAGTAATCAAACAGAACGTGGGCCAAAGTGTTGCTGGTAATATCAGAAAAAAAATACTCCATAATTGCTACCGTCACTTGACTGATCTTTTCTTCTGAAAGTTGAAAATGATAAAGACATCTGTGTCATCTGATATTTCCTATGTGTTGTAAGTATTAAGAAAATTTTATGCATATAATCCAGTAGAATCTTCTTCATTTTCTGTGTGAAGACCCTGGTGGGTTTGCTGTCAGATCTTAGAGCAGGGGTCCTCAAACTTTTTAAACAGGGGGCCAGTTCACTGTCCCTCAGACCGTTGGAGGGCCGGACTATAGTTTTAAAAAACACTATGAACAAATTCCTATGCACACTGCACATATCTTATTTTGAAGTAAAAAAACAAAATGGGAACAAATACAATATTTATATTTGCATGTGGCCTGCAGGCCGTAGTTTGAGGACCCCTGTCTTAGAGCATTGCCATTCTTTATGTATCTGACAACATTGGTGACATGTTTAAAAATTGGAGCAAAGGTCAAGATAGTTATTCTTGACAGGTGTTCTCTGATTCAGTCTCATCAATGGAATTTTGACTTGTCTCTACGGAGACAGTGCCAGAGATAAAATTATGACACCTATTGGCTGCAGACTTTTTCTTACTTATACTGTGCCTATAATTTGTAAGTTGCTCACTAACTGATAAAACTCAAAGGATTATTTTAATAATATTGTTAATATATTCACACAGTATTGTTAATTCTAAATTTTATACATGACTATGAATTTTTAAGTAAAAACTAATTGGACCAATAGAAAGTTATTAGTTGAGTAATTTGTTAGATTGGGTTTGATGAAGGGCCAGACATTTTTCAGAACTTACGTAAAATGTGTGTCTATGTTTGCAAATTGTACAACAGAAATTTAGATATGAGGTTATGTTTATTGATTTGCAGTAGTTCTCAACCTTCTGGCCCTTTAAATACAGTTTCTCAGGTTGTGACCCAACCATAAAATTATTTTCATTGCTACTTCATAACTGTAATGTTGCTACTGTTATGAATTGTAATGTAAATATCTGATATGCAGGATGGTCTTAGGCGACCCCTGTGAAAGGGTCCTTCGACCGCCAAAGGGGTCACGACCCATAGATTGAGAACCGCTGGATTTAGGATAACATGCTGTTTGCTAAAAGTGAATAATGTTTAATAATTAAATTGGAAACAATAGCAAAGTAATCATAGCAAAAGTAAGCATCCTCATTCTTTTGACATATTAATTTGTAGAAAATGAATAAAATTAATATTTAGGAAAATAGAACAATACAGTTATAGTTTGATTTATTATTTAAATTATCCTGTTTTTCTCTTGGGGTGGGCAATTATGAAAGTTATTAAAATATCCTTAAGGAAACCTTAGGAAATTGAGTAGGAAATGGACAGAATAGAGCCTTAACTGGCACTTTTCTATCCAAACAGAATCTTAAGTAGTAAGTAGCCTTTTTCTTTTTATAAGCTATTGAAAATTTATTATCTATCAGGTCTTAATGAACCTCTTTCAGTCATATAAAATGATTAGTGGGTGCATTAAGTTGAACAATTATCGTATTTGTATCATGAAAGATAAACATTTGTGAGCTTATGCTTAATTCCTTGGTTCTTAATGGTGTTGACTGTGCTTTTATATTTAGAGTACAATGTTAGAAATACAGAATTCAAATAATGAAATCAAACATTTTAATGCACCAATAAGCTTCAATGATATTCAAAATTAATTCATCTTAGTGTCAAAATAGGGTTATTTAATTGTTTCAATTTATCCCGTGAGTCTATTGCTCAATTTTTAGCTGTGCATGCTATCAGTTCTTTAGTTTTTTAAATTTAGTGATTGTTTTCAAAATCTGTTTCTATTTATTTATCAATCATTGCTTTAACTCATCTCTGATTTCCCTGTCTTAGGTGGCTGCTTGGTAACATTTGTTTTCTAGAAATAAATGTAGTTGCAGAGTACTTGCCTTGGTGCTTCAGCGGTAGGTTTATCAACACCCTTTTGTATTTACTCCATCATGGCTTGCGTTGATGGTTGATATGTGTTGACACCAGGTGTTAGTGTATTTCTTTCTTAGCTAAACAAGCAGGGAGATAATCAAGCTTCAAAGATAAAGTCTTTTAAATTCCTTTGAACCCCTCAACTGATAATTATTGAGCCTCAACTATTGGCTAAGACTACATTAATATTGACAAGGCAAGAAGGGTTAAAATTTGGCATTTACCACCAAGACACTTGTATTCTGCTGGGAAAGAACTGCACATCCTGCCCTGACCGGTTTGGCTCAGTGGATAGAGCGTCGGCCTGCGGACTGAAGGGTCCCAGGTTCGATTCCGGTCAAGGGCATGTACCTTGGTTGCGGGCACATACCCAGTAAAGGGTGTGCAGGAGGCAGCTGATCGATGTTTCTCTCATCAATGTTTCTAACTCTCTATCCCTATCCCTTCCTCTCTGTAAAAAATCAATAAAATATGTTTTATTTTAAAAAAAGCCGAAACCGGTTTGGCTCAGTGGATAGAGCGTCGGCCTGCGAGCTGAAAGGTCCCAGGTTTGATCCCGGTCAAGGGCATGTACCTGGGTTTTGGGCACGTCCCCAGTAGGAGATGTGCAGGAGGCGGCTGATCGATGTTTCTCTTTCATCGATATTTCTAACTCTCTATCTCTCTCCCTTCCTCTCTGTAAAAAATCAATAAAATATATTTTAAAAAAATTTAAAAAAGAACTGCACATCCTTAGTTATAATAGAATGCATTAAACACTATATTGAGATATTGGTATAGTGTGGATGCACAGACTAGAGAGGAACCCACTCTTCTATACAGAGGAGATAACATTTTAGTCAACTCCCAAAAGATAAGTGTTTTCCAGCAATCAAGGGGAAGATCAATCCAGTAGCGGGGTAACATGGAGGATTGGCAGAGAATACCATGCCATGTAATATGGGCTGGTAGAAGGACCAGAAGGCAGGCGAGCAGACTTGAGAAGTAGAGAGGGCTGAAACTGGGGATGAAGGAACCTCGGGGTTTATAAATGAGATGCCCTGATGAGATGTAAGGTGCTCAGCCCAAGGCAGGACTGAACACCATTATTTCAGCTTATTCAAAAAGAATAGTTTTTAAAAATAGATGTGCTTAGAACTAACATAAGATGATGACTAAAAATTTCAATTCCCAGGTCTCACTCCAGAGACTCTAATTCAGTAGGCTTCTATTAGAATTCAGATGAGGTGGTCATCGTTGTAGTTGACTATTGGCCCAGTACATACTACTACTGTGAAGTGACTGCTCCAAAAGCAAGTGCAATTTTGCAATGAACTTGGAGAATAATCATGTTTAGACCAGTATTTCTCAAAGTACATTTTGCAGATTTGCAGTTATTCAGGATGTGAATAGGTATTGCCCCTTAAAAGAGTTCTATGGACAGTTGAACTTGGAAATGAGTTTAAAACAAAGTAAGTTTTTATCCTACATAATAAAAGAGAAACAAGCAAATTAACTATCACTCCGTCACTCCGCTACACCCACCAGCCAATCAGAGCAACTATGCAAATTAACCCAACAAATATGGCAGTTAATTTTCATACACAGCCACAGAGCGAAGACTGAAGACCACTGAAGATGGCAGCAGCCACGGAGCTGGAACAAGCAGGAGGCTTGGGTTGCTCCAGGCGACGGTGGAAGCCAAGCTTCCAGCCCGCCCTGGGCTCTGCTCAAGGAGGGGCTGGGGGCCTGGGCTCCACTCAAGGGGTGGCTGAGGACCCAGGCTTCCAGCCAGCCCTGGCTGCCGCTGGAGGAGCTGGAAAAAAATAAAAAAGAAAGGGCTGGGAGCAGCTGCAGTGGAGAAGCCAAGCCTCTCTGCTGCGGCCGGACCAAAGGCCTGGGTCCCGGGTGCCGGAGGAAAACTGGTGCCGGCAGCCAGGGGAAGGAAGGCCTATTGAGCGAATCTTCATGCAACGGGCCACTAGTCCTATGTAATAAAACCCTAATATGCAAATTGTTCAACTGGGAGTTCCACCGCTGGCTATGACGTGCGCTGACCACCAGGGGGTAATGCGGAACATGGAGGGCATCAGCGATGTGGCACTGGCAGCAGGCGGCAGTGGAGGTGCTGCTGGCCCTGATGGGCCCTGACAAGAGTGGGACCATGGCAGGATAGTGGAGCAGGTGAGCAGGCGGCACCAGGCCAATGTGGGTGTGAGCAGGGGCCTGATTGCCCCGCTGATTGCCCTGCAGATGGCAGCCAGTGGCAGCGGTGGGGGATGGGGCCGCTGACCAGCTCCCAGGCACTGAGGGAGCTGGGTGGGGGGGCTGGCTCTAATCGATCACCCCACAGGCAGGATGGTGGAGCAGGTGAGGGGGCGGCGCCAGGGCACAGCGGGATGCCAGGTGGGACTGCGGGGCTGCAAGCCTCGGGTCGCGAGCTGGGGCTCGATCCCTGCAGGCCACCCTGAGAGACCTCACTCGTGCATGAATACATGTACCAGGCCTGTAGTTTTTAATAATTATTTATTATTTTTTTTAACTACAAATGTTGTTAGTGTACAAGAATTGAAAAACTGGCTCACTGCCTGACAGTTGGTTCTGAGATGGAAGTGAAGTAATGCTAAGGGTTGGACTCAGCCAGTTGAGTTTTAATTCTGGCTTGACCACTTGCTGGATGTATAATTTTCACTAAATTGCTTCTCTATACCTCCTTCTTTTTAACTGGACTGGGGAAGTATTAATAGCATATGATTCAAAGAATTGTTATGAGGGTGGACTGAGCATATGCATGTGAAGTATCCAGCATGGTTCCTGTTCTATAGTCATTTGTATCATCATCATCATCATCCCATAGGGCAAACATTATTATGTTGGAGGATGGTGCAGTTGCAATAAACTACCTTAAGGAAGCCTTCTGGCATGTAGAATGTTCATGAAAAAATAATTTGTCCCTGAGATTTTTCATGCAAATACTGAATAACTTTTGGAAAAATTATAAAAGTAATTCTATCCTTCATGAATACATAGTGATGAACTAGAACAATATCTAATATGTACATATTACATACCAGGCATTTTACAAGTGGCAAGGAAAAGGCATATCATCTGCCTTTAAGAAGTTTGTGGTCTGCTGTAACCGGTTTGGCTCAGTGGATAGAGCGTCGGCCTGCGGACTGAAAGGTCCCGGGTTCGATTCCGGTCAAGGGCATTTACCTTGGTTGCGGGCACATCTCCAGTAGGGAGTGTGCAGGAGGCAGCTGATTGATGTTTCTCTCTCATCGATGTTTCTAACTCTCTATCTCTCTCCCTTCCTCTCTGTAAAAAAAGATCAATAAAATATATTAAAAAAAAAAAAAGAAGTTTGTGGTCTCGAAGAGAGGAATAAAAGGGAAACATTAGTGCAATGTCATGAGATCTCCAGCAGGAGTAAGCACAGGATGCTTTGGAGGTAAACATAGTCTCTCCAAGGTTGGAAAAAACTTCCCGGAGGAAGTATGTCACTGCTGGTACCAGAGGATGAAGAAGAAATAGCCAGACTTTTGAGACAGAGGGAAAAGCCTAGGGCTTTTGGTCAGCAAACTCATTAGTCAACAGAGCCAAATATCAACAGTACAACTATTGAAATTTCTTTTGAGAGCCAAGTTTTTTAAACTTAAACTATATAGGTAGGTACATTGTTATTAACTTAATTAGGGTACTCCTAAGGCTTAGGAAGAGCCACACTCAAGGGGCCAAAGAGCCGCATGTGGCTCGCGAGCCGCAGTTTGCCGACCACGGGCCTAGGCAAAGTCCTAAAAGAAGAAGAAGGCATGGCCTGTGCAAAATACTGCAAGTAATTCTGTACAGCTGTCCCACTGTGTAAGAGAAGGGGAAATGAGGAGCGCACATGTAGAGAGATTGGATTGAAAGGTCTTCGTCTGGTGGTAATGGGAAGCTTTTGAAGGATTTTAAGCAGAACAATAGCAAGCAGATTTGTAATTGGGAATATTATTCTGAATAAAGAGGAATTGGGCTGGGGAGAACGAGTGAGTACACATTTGTTAGGAGGACTGCAGTTTAGCATGTGTTGACCTTAAAAATAAAAGCCTATTTTTTACCAGCAAAAGTGGGTTTATTTGGGAACAGCAAAGAATTGCAACTCAGGACAAGCAAGCTATAGCAAAAGGCATTGGTAAATTCAGCAAAGGACAGGAAGGTTATTTTATGGAGTAAATGGAGGAAGTTGAAGAGAAAAGGGAGAGTTCAGGGGGATGACAGTTTCTCATGGGTTGAGTTCTGGGGTACTTGATTTCTTATAGGAGATGCAATGTACGTCTTTTCCTGTTGGGGCCTATCATTGATTATTCTTTCCAGTTGAGGACAGATTTTTCTATTGTGGTCTGTAATTGACATGGAGTGTGAGAGCTTTCCCCTCTGGCCTCCCTGCTCCATTTTAGTGAGGTTTCCCTGTATTAATTTTCACACATGTTAGAGATTCTGGTGACCTGAATTAAGATAGTGGCCTGAGGAATGAAGTAAAGTAGACATAGTTACATAAAATGGAATTGTTGATTGATTGGGTGCGGTGAGTGAAACAGAAAGAGAAGCCAAGAATGTTCCCCTAGTTTCTGTTTGCACAATGGACAGAAAAACCTTTATAACTTCTTTTCTAATTCAAGATTCATTGGTTTTATGATTTGAAAATCTGGTTTATTAGTAGTTTTTCTTCCATTGGATTTAACACTATAAAGTTTTGTATTATGTTTTGTGATTTTTTTCATTTATATTTCTGGCTTATAGACAACAATTTCATAAATTTTATGATTGCAAAATTAAATGCAAAGTATGCTCCTTACATTTTTTTTGGTTGCAGTAATTCACCACCATGAAAAGGGAGTGAAGAATAAGAAGTCTTCTCTATAAGAAATGTCAGCTTTGCATTGTTATTATTTTGTTAAAGTCCAAAAAATACTAATTTTTGTATAATTTCTTTGAAATGGAGCAGACTATTCAATGTAGTAGCTCTTCCCCCCCCCCCCCCCCCCCGCCCACTAGACTATTCCAAAAGCTTTGTTTCCCTGCTTCCAGCCTTGTCCCATAAAATCTATTCTGCTCACAACATCTAATGAACCTTTAAAAAACAACAACAGCCCTGACTGGTTTGGCTCAGTGAATAGAGCGTCAGCCTGCAGGCTGAAGGGTCCCAGGTTCGATTCTGGTCAAGGGCATGTACCTTGGTTGCAGGCACATTCCCAGTAGGGAGTGTGCAGGAGGCAGCTGATTGATATTTCTAACTCTCTATCCCTCTCCCTTCCTCTCTGCAAAAGATCAATAATATATATATATTTTTAAAAATAAAAAAATAAAAAAACAACAACAACCCTGGCCAGGTAGCTCAGTTGGTTAGAGCATCATCCTGATATGCAGGTTCGATCCTCAGACAGGGCACATGCAAGAGTCGACCGATGAATGCATAAATAGGTACAACAAAGTGATGTTTCTCTTTCTGTCTCTCTCAAATCAATAAATAAAATTTAAAAATATAAATAAACAACAACAGTTCATAGCACTTTAATCTGTTCTCCAAATGGAAGTTTATCTCACATTACCTAACCATGTCTTACAGAGCTCAGTAGAGTTCCGAAGTTTCAGCTTCTCACTCTGCTCCAGCCACAACTTTGCTGTTCCTAGAAGGCTCCATGAATTACCTCCCCTACAGGACTTATACGTACCTCTGCCTAAAAGTTCCTAACCTACCTAAAGGCAAGGCTTCTCAGCAAATGGTTTGCAAGATTGTAATTAAATTTTATACAACCTCTACCCTCACCCCTCCAAATGCTAAGAAATTACTGCTTTCTCAGCAATTACACTCCTGACACGTCTGTAATCACTGCTCCCTTCTGCATACACATATTAGAGAAATTTACAAGCTTTCCTGTGTGAATTACCCCCAAAGCTAGGACTGCCACCTCTGGGCAAATGCATAGATCAGATTTTAGTGACAGCAGGAGAGTTCTATGATCATGTGACAATCCCATTCACATTAAAACATAATTGAAGTTTTAAAATTTTATTTTATGTACAAACAGATAGCATTCTGTGGTAAGGTAGATGTCTTGAGTGACCCATTCATGGTAGTTCATGTAGTCCAATTGAATGAAGCCTATGTCCTCCACATACTGATTGAAGCACATGCCAGTATTGAGGCTGTGTTTCTGGATCAACCTTGCTGGTTTGAGCAGATGCAGCAAGAATGAGAACCCTGACTGAATTTTCTCAGATGGCTCTAGTAGAGTTGAGTTGCTGGTGACCCGGCTTGCTCTGACTCCAAAAGTAGATGCTAAAATTGACTAGAGATTAAAAAAATGATAATAAGAATCTTTACTCTAAACACTTTTTAGAAATTTGCTTTAAGTAAATACATATTTCTTTTAGATAAAAGTTCAGGAAAGAGCAGAGATTAGAGAGGAAGGAAATAAAAAATGAAAACAGTTATCACAGGAGTTATACTGGGAAGAAGATGGTGACTTCAGAACCAAGGAAGCATAATTCCTTCTAAAGCATAAATATGTCATGTCGTTTTCTTACTTAAAAATCTCTTTATCTCTTTCCTTTGGCTGCTACATAGCCTGATTCCTCAGGGTCTTTCCATCATCTATGCTCTTAATAATACCTCTTACAATTCCACCTGTGAAAGTACTGCTGAAGTCAGACCACATGGTTAGCCATTCCTGAGTATGAAAGATGTGTTCACGTAGTTGTACATTTGCATACACTGTTGTCAGAGCTTGGAACACACCTCTCCTTCTGGATTTAACAGGCTGATTCAGTCATCTTTCAATATCGTGGATAATTATCAAGTCTTACTTGACACCTTCTATGTTCTTTCAAAAGCAGCTAGTTTCCTTCTCTGAGTTTCCATTTCACTTTGTAGACACAGTAAAGCACTACATTGACTGTATTCGTTTCCCAGAGCTGCTAGAATAAATTACCATACCCTAGATGTCTTGAAACAACAGAAATTTATTCTTTTTCAGTCTGGAGGCTTGACATGTGATATCCAGGAGTAAGCAGGATTGTTTTTTTCTGGAGGTTCTCAGGGAGAAGCTGTTCCATGACTCTCTCCTGGCTGCTGGTGGTTGCTGGCAATCTCGGTGTTTCTTCGCTGGTAGATTCATCACTCCAACCTCTGCCTCTGTTTCCATATGCCAGTCTTCCCTGTGTGTCTTACATCTCAGTTTTCTCTTCTTATAAAGACACCAGTGGTTGGGTTATAGACAATAATAATCTAGTAAAACTGCATCTTAAATTTAGCTAATTACCTCTGCAAGGATGCTAATTCAAAATAAGGTCACATTCCGAAGTTTAAGGTTGACATGAATTTTGGGAAGGTATTCAACCCAGCACACTGACTTTTCTTTATCCATAACACGTTGATACATCTTTTATCTTATGATTTCTCCTTTTTGATATCAGTGTAATCCCATTTAATGGATACATTGTCTTCATATATCTTTCTGAAAACACTAGTTATGCAATTTTTAAAAAATATTTTATTGATTTTTTACAGAGAGGAAGGGAGAGAGATAGAGAGTTAGAAACATCGATGAGAGAGAAACATCATCGATCAGCTGCCTCCTGCACATCTCCCGCTGGGGATGTGCCCGCAACCAGGTACATGCCCTTGACCGGAATCGAACCTGGGACCTTTCAGTCCGCAGGCTGACGCTCTATCCACTGAGCCAAACCGGTTTCGGCTAGTTACGCAGTTTTTAAAGTTCTATTTTAATTTCTGGTAATAACTCTGGTGCATTTATGAATTTTTTAAAAAAATTTTCACCGTTTTTCTTTTTTATACTATTGATTTCTTCAAATATCTTTTCTTTTGAAAGATGATGGGGGTGATTATGATTTTATGTGGGTAGATAGTCAGGATCATGCAGAAAGATAGGATTCCCTTCAGGGTGGGTGGGTAGAAGCAGGTGGGCAAACTGGGAACACTCTCAATGTCTAAGAAAGGAAGCTTCATTTGGAGACAGGACTTCAGTGTATTTTAGTTAATGTGGAGTGACCTTCCCCTGGTCTGCTTTTTTCAGGGCCCTTTGAAGAAATCTGAGGTGGTAAGAAGTTCATTTCACTTTCCTCTAATACACCAACACATCTAATTAGGAACCGTCTTTTTTTTGATTCTCTAGTTGATTTAGAAAGCTGATCTTGCTGGCTGTATTCTAGGGGCAAATTCTGTAGGAAGTAGGAGCTCCAAGAACAGCCTATTGTTCTGAGTCTGAGGTTCTTCTGGATTCTGAATCTTCTTGGGAAGAATTGGACCAACTCCAAGAAATGCTCTCTCCTATGATTCCACCCCCAAAAAGTCAATGCTTCTTCTTACCTTCTTTGAGCCCTTCTTTATTTTTTATCTATTCTGACTCCCAAATATATGATTTTAGTGAAGAAATTCAAAGCCTATATATAGTGTGTGATTTTATTATTATAAGAAGCTTGTTAGACTAATACAAAATGCTAGAAAATTAGCACTTGGAGGACAGTGATACTGTAATTTGTCAACTGCCCACTGAGAATACATTTGTAAGAGCATGAACTCTGATGGTTTAACAGATGTTTGTGGTACTTAAAGTCCCCAAATAAAGTAACAGCAGTAAGTTGAAATAATGTTCACATATTAGTGCGCTTTAATTTTTTACAGAGACATTGCCAGTGGGGCCAAATGCCCAGTCCCTATTATGTAGAGAAGCATCTGGCTGATGATAATAGATGGCACCGATTGTCCCGTTAATTACATGGACACAAGGCCTTCACTGAAGAATGCTGTGTCCTAAGAAGGGATGCTGAAGAATGAATGTTGCCGCAGCAAGGAAATGAGACAAGGAAAGCAGGGAAAAAATAGATTCCTATTTATCACAGTATTGTTATCTCATTTCATTTTATAAAATAAAAATATCCCAAGGTGATTTTCCCCCCATGATATCCAGAATGCACTTTATCAAACCAATGCAGTAATGAAGATCAGTACATCTAAACCCTAATTATGTCCAAATAATCCCTCTGAGCTGTGACAAATAGAATGACTGAGAAAGACATTTAATGAAATATGTATACTCCATAATGATCATACAAATAAAAGGAATGAGAAAAGCCTTCATTTATACAAACATACTACACGTATTATTTTTAGAAAAAAATATTGGGGACAGTAGATACAAATAAAAATTATAAAATACATTGTACTATTAGAACAAGTTTATATTTTTCAGATGAAGGGTCACTGTAGTTTATTTGTTTTTAAAATAAAAAGTGTTCTTAAATCATAAGAGTAAATGTTTTTATAATGAAAAATTGGAGAGGTATAGAATATATAGAAGACAGCACTTTTATATTTATTTTATTTATTTTTATTGTTGACATTATTGCAGATATCCCCATTTCTCCCCATCCCTTGCCTTCCTCCACCCAGTCCCCACCCCCCTCCTTCCCTCTGGCCATCACCACACTGTTGTCTGTGGCTGTGGGTTGTGCAAATATGTTCTTTGGCTAATCCCTTCACCTTCGTACATCCAGTCCCCTCTGCCCCATCTCCTCTGACAGTCTTTCAGTCTGTTCCTTGTGTCCATGCCTCTGTTTCTATTTTGCTTGTGAGTTTATTTTGTTCGTTAGATTCCCGTTTATCTCCAAAAGACTATTAAAAATGAGTATAATTATTTTCATTTTTATTTTCTTTAAGATAATTCTAATCATAGGGAATATGGAGTTTTTTTAATACAATGTTTTATCTTTGTAATCAGGACCACTGTATCTTTCCATTTCATTCAAATATAGTTTTAGATCTCAAAAAAAGAAAAAGAATTTCATTGTTTACTTCTCACATATGTCCTATATGTTTCTTTCAAATGTTATTACTATTTTTTTTTATGTTTAGTTGTTATTGTGAATAGTATCTTGCTCTCCATTACATTTTTTTTAAATTAATCCTTACCAGAGGATATTTTTCCATTGACTTTTTTTCTTTTTTTAGAGAGAGAGAGTGGAAGGGAGAGGGAGAGACAGTGAGAGAAACATTGATGTGAGAGAGATACATCAATTGGTTGCCTCCAGCATGTACCCTGACCACCGCCGGGGATTGAGCCTGAAACCAAGATACATGCCCTTGACTGCAATCAAACTCAGGATCCTTCAGTCCACAGGCTGACGCTCTATCCACTGAGCAAAACTGGCTAGATCTCTCCATTACATTTAAGATTTCAGAGAGGTAGGGAGAAGGAGAGAGAAATATCAATGATGAGAGAGAATTATTGATTGGCTGGGGATCGAGCCCACAACCTGGTCATGTGCCCTGACCATGACCTCCTGGTTCCTAGGTCAATGCTCAACCACTGAGCTATGGCATTGGCCTTCTCATTACATTTTAACTAGTTACTGATGGTGTATGAGTAAGCTATATCTTTTAGTATATTAATCATTCATATGTATGGTTATCTTATTGAATCTTTATTGATGGAAATAATACTTCAGTATATTGTTTTAGGTTTTGTAGATATGCCAATTGGTAAATGATAACTCATTTTATAATTTCTGAGAGTTATAACTAATACTAGAGGCCCGGTGCACCAAATTCATGCACAGGTAGGGTCCCTAGGCCTGCCTGACGATCAGGGCCAATCTGTGGGGCAGCTGGTGGGGCAATCAGGGGGCCCCCACTGTCACCACCTTGGCCAGCCTGGTGCCGCCTACTTGCCAGCCTCATCCCTGCTTGCCGGCCGGTCCCGGCCGATCGCCTCCCTCTGCAGGGCGAATGGTGAGGGAGTTGGGGGCCTCCACTGGCACCCTCCTTGGCTGGCCTGAGGCCTGCAGGCTGGGGGCAGCTCCTGCATTGATTGTCTGCCCCCTGGTGGTCAGTGCACATCATAGTGACCAGTCGTTCTACCAGTTGTTCTGCTGTTTGGTCGATTTGCATATTAGGCTTTTATATAGGACATATCTGTTTCATTTTTGTTATCCTATATAATAAAAGGCTAATATGCAAATCAACCGAATGGCGGAAGGACCAGTTGCTATGATGTGCACTGACCACCAGGGGGCAAATGCTCAATGGAGGAGCTGTCCCCTGGTGGTCAGTGTGCTCCCACAGTGGGAGTGCCGCTCAGCCAGAAGCCAGGCTCACAGCTGGCAAGCACAGCGGCGGTGGTGGGAGCCTCTCCTGCCTCCACTGCAGGCAGGTGATAAGGAATGAGGAGTCCCCAACAGGGCACAGACTGGGCTGAAGGGGACTCCCTCCCCCACCCAGTGCACGAATGTCGTGCACTAGGCCTCTAGTATGTATATAATTTACAACTATACTTATATTTATGGTCATAATTTAAAGACATATTTGTGCCTGTTAAACAAATTACCATTATTGCTTACCTGTCATTATTTTCTCACACTTGAGCCAGTTTGGAAACACTTCTTTTTGATATGCTTTATATTTTAAATTTCATTTTTCAGGAATGACTTGAGTATGATCTATTTTTTATGAATCTTCATATATATAGAATATCTTTCTGTTGCATTGACATGTAACAATTATCTTGGCTCAGTATATAATTTTTTGATACACGATTTTGTTTACTAAAGTCTGCTGTTTTCTGTCTGATATTTAGAAATAATGAAGTTTAAGAGAAAAAGAGAATAGGGAAATTCCTATGTTTTGTGAATACAGAGTGGAACCCTAAACAAATCTTAGCCTCAAGATGGACATGAGCTAACATATAATGAAAGAGTCAGATTTAGCCAAGGGAAAGGAACAAGTATTTAAGAAATAGAAACTAGAGGGATGAAAGGCCTACTGGAGATAGGGAACAAAGTGGATTGGAAGAACTGAAAGAACATAGGTGTGACTAGGGGTGGAGGGCCGGGGAGAGCTATGGAAAGAGACCCTAGAAATGTAATTAGGGAGCAATCAAGAAGGGTATCATAAGCCATAGGAAGCTTCTCTGTTCTCACACCCTTTTTTTAAATGAATCTACCTATATTTGTGGGTTCAGTCTCCTTTTTTTCATTTTGTCATCTTTCATCACTTTTGTATTTTTCCTTCTTATTTTGCATTCTTGCAAAAATTCCTAAGTAGTCTTCTACATTTATGATTATCTCAATTTTTTGCAGTGTCAAATTTGTTCTTTACTGTATTTAACAGAATATATCCTAATATATTTTTATATATTTTGCATATTTTCTATCATGTTTCTGGTTTTTGTACATTCTTTTATTAAATTGCTTTGTTCTTTTCTCATTTAGATCAGTTCACATTTTTTTCTAAGTTTAAAAAAATTTTCGATCTCTTCTTTGCTTTTGTTTTGTTGAATCAGTATCTCTGTCTTAAGGACTTGAAGGCGGCAGTTTTACAAGAAGAACTTCACTGTCAAACATCAGAAGGCTTTTTCACTTATCTTTTGCTGCAAATTCCACTTCTGCCCCCAACCTTATCCTCTGTTGCTCTTGTTATTCTCCAGCTCCCAAGTTTGCCCATCCCACCAACAGAGATGGATCTGTACCTCGTGTTGGAATACAACCAAGACTGAGAATTGTCCTGAATTTCCTTATGATCCATTTATGTTCTTGCATAATCTCCCTTTCAGAGGCAACACATTGTGATGGTTAGGAGTACAGATCTTGGTATCAGACAGCTCTGGATTTGGATATGGCTCTTTGTCATATTAGTTGCATGACCTTGGATGATGTAATTAACTTCTTTACATTTCTGTTACCTTATGTGTAAAAGAACCTCCAACTGGTATTATGAGGATTAAATAATATGAAAACTAAATGAGAGAATGCCATTTAATGTGTGAAACAGAATGCCTAACATAAAGTAAGCTGCCTACAAATTTTGATATTATTATTTTTGTTATTATTTGAAGCTTAAGGGCAGGCAGATATGCAGAATCTTTAGTCTGTTATTGGTGGCTTCTGTTAAACGATTGTTGTATATCTACATCTGGAAACAGGAGAGTATCTTTTCATTGGATCATGTGTATGAAGTTCAGGAGGTTGTGGTACAGTTTTAAAGATTATTTGTGTGTTTGTCAATAGATTGTGGAGTACAGTAGACAACTTTCTCTCTTGCCTTGACCGTAGCTGCACTATGTTTGGACTCTCTATTGAATGAACTAAGATAACATTTCTAATACCATTGTCTACTTCTTTGAATTAGGTGAAGGTAGTGAATGATCAAGAGGTACAGGGGAGACTGAGATCCCTTTGTTTAATGAATTATCGTTGCCCAGGACAGACTGGTGCACAGTACACAGTTAAAGATGTGTTTCCTGACAGATTGGCCAACTGACTTTCGTAAGTGGAGAGGCAAACTCCTAGCATGCAACACTCCAAAGGCTTCTTCTACTTCCTCCTACAAATGCATTCTTGAAGGAACAACTGTAAGCCTCCTTCTTCCCTCAGCTGGGTGGCTGCCTGGTATCACTCTCAGATGATAAGGAACAAGACACAGGAGGATCCCGGCCATTGTTACAATGCTGGAATGGAGAATATGACCTCGCTGGCACCTCTCCACTTCCTGAATCAAAAGAGTAACAGCTAAGGAAAAAATATTGTTGCAGAAATAGACTTCTTTCTTATTAAGTACCTGTTCCTTGAAAGGTTAATGGTGGACTGATTCTTGGATAATGTGATTTTCCTAGTCAGAGGTAAAACCTTCACCAGTTATAACTTTTAACTTCAATAGAGTTTTCAGATTTTTCCAATTCTGGTCTACGGTCACTCCACCCCTTTTCAAGAATTTGAGCACAAGTTGCTGTGCACATTGATTCTTAATTATTCTCACTATTATGTTGTTGTTGTTTTTTAATTTCACCACTCCACCAATACATATTTTAATTAGTATGAACTTTTCTTATATTTCAGCATGTTGTTAATTTTTTTTACTATGCGTATATGTTCTTTTTTTAAAAAAAATTCTTCATTGTTTAAAGTATTACACATGTCTCTTTTCCCCAGCAGATCCCACCCCGCCTCCCAGCACATGCCCTCAGCCCCCTACTCTCTGTGTCCATGGGTTATGCTTATATGCATGCATACAGGTCCTTTGGTAGCTCTCTTACCCACTCACTCCCACTCCCTTGCCTCCCCTCTGAGGTTGGATGGTCTATTTGATGCTTCTATGTCTCTGGATCTATTTTTGTTCATTAGTTTATGTTGTTCATTATATTACACAAATGAGTAAGATCATGTGATATTTATCTTTCTTCAGCTGCCTTATTTCTCTTAGTATAATGCTCCCTAGGTCCATCTATGCTGTTTTTGAATCTACTCATCTGCTGAGGGGCACTTAGGCTGTTTCCAGATCTTAGCTATTGTAAATTGTGCTGCTATGAACATAGGGGTGCATATATCCTTTCTGATTGGTGTTTCTGATTTCTTGGGAGATATTCCTAGAAGTGTGATTACTGGGTCAAATGGGAGTTCCATTTCTAATTTTTTAAAATATATTTTATTGATTTTTTTTACAGAGAAGAAGGGAGAGGGATAGAGAGTTAGAATGATCGATGAGAGAGAAACATTGATCAGCTGCCTCCTGCACACCCCTACTGGGGACACGCCCGCAACCAAGGTACATGCCCTTGACCAGAATCAAACCCGGGACCCTTCAATCCGTAGGCTGACGCCCTATCCACTGAGCCAGACTGGTTAGGGCCATTTTTAATTTTTTGGGGAAACTCCATACTGTCTTCCACAGTGGCTGAACCAGCCTGCATTCCCACCAGCAGTGCACGAGGGTTCCTTTTTCTCCACATCCTTGCCAGCACTTGTTGTTTTTTGATTTGTTGATGATAGCCATTCTGACAGGTGTGAGATGGTACCTCATTGTTGTTTTGATTTGCATCTCTAGGATGATTAGTGACTTTGAGCATATTTTCATATGTCTCTTGGCCTTCTGTATGTCCACTTTCGAAAAGTGTCTATTTAGGTCCTTTGCCCATTTTGTGATTGGATTGTTTATCTTCCATTTGTTGAATTGTATGAGTTCCCTATAAATTTTGGAGATTAGTCCCTTATCGGATATTACATTGGCAAATATGTTTTCCCATGCATTGGGCTTTGTTGATGGTTTCTTTTGCTGTGCAGAAGCTTTTTATTTTGATGTAGTCCTATTTGTTTATTTTCCCTTAGTTTCCGATATCCTAGTAAAGATATTGCTACAACATATGTCTGATATTTTGCTGCCTATGGAGTCTTCTAAGATTTTTATGGTTTCTCATCTTACGTTTAAGTCCTTTATCCATTTTGAGTTTATTTTTGTACTTGAGGCCCGGTGCACGAATTCATGCACCAGTGGGGTCCCTCAGCCTGGCCTGTGGGTTCAGGTTGAAATCAGCTCTGCGACATCCCCTGAGGGGTCCCAAATTGTGAGAGGGTGCAGGCCAGGCTGAGGGACCCCACTGGTGCACGATCGGGGCTGGGAGGGGCGCGGGAGGTTGGCCAGCTGGGGAGGGACTGCGGGAGGGCTCCAGGGTATGTCCGGTATGTCTCACTCAGTCCCGATCTGCCTGACCCCAGCAGCAAACTCACCTACTGGTCGGAGTGTCTGCCCCGTGGTTGTCAGTGTACTTCATAGCGAGCGGTTGAGCGGCCTTAACATACAATTAGCATATTATGCTTTGAATGGTTGAACGGCTGACTGGTCAACTGGATACTTAGCATATTAGGCTTTTATTATATAGAATATGGTGTAAGTTGGTGGTATAGTTTCATTATTTTTTTGCATGTATCTGTCCAATTTTCCCAAAACCATTTATTAAAGAGATGTCTTGACTCCATTGTATGCTCTTGTCTCCTTTGTCAAATATTAATTGAGCATAATGGCTTTGGTTGTTTTTTTTTGGTTCTCTGTTCTGTTCCATTGGTCTATATGTCTGTTCTTATGCCAGTACTAGGCAGTTTTGAGAACAGTGACTTTGTAATACAACTTGATATCTGGTATTGTGATTCCCTCCAACTTTGTTCTTTTTCTCAGGATTGCTGTGGCTATTCGGGGTCTTTTATTATTTCAGATGAATGTTTGGAGAGTTTGATCTAGGTCTGTGAAATATGCCTTTAGTATTTTAATGGGGATTGCATTGAATCTATAGATTACTTTGGGTAGTATGGACATTTTAACGATGTTGATTCTACCAGTCCATGAACACAGTATGTTCTTCCATTTGTTTATGTTTTCCTCTATCTCTTTTTTCAACGTCCTCTAGTTTTCTGAGTACAGGTCTTTTACCTCCTTTTGTTAAGTTTATTTCTAGGTATCTTAATTTTTTTTGTGCAATGGTAAATGGGATATATATATATATATTTAGTTTCTCTTCCTGTGAGTTCATTATTGGTGTATAAAAAAGCCATAGAGCCCTAACTGGTTTGGCTCAGTGGATAGAGCGTAGGCCTGCGGATTGAAGGGTCCCAGGTTCGATTCCGGTCAAGGGCATGTACCTTGGTTGTGGGCACATCCCCAGTGGGGAGTGTGCAGGAGGCAGCTGAATCAATGCTTCTTTCTCATCGATGTTTCTAACTCTCTATCCCTCTCCTTTCCTCTCTGTAAAAAATCAATAAAATATATTTAAAATAGCTATAGATTTCTGGGTGTTAATTTTGTATCCTGTTCCATTGCCAAATTCATTTATTAAATCTAGTAGTTTTTTGATGGAGTGTTTAGGGTTTTCTGTGTACAATATTATGTCATCTGCAAATAATGACAGTTTTACCTCTTCTTTTCTAATTTGGATGCCTTTCATTTCTTCTTCTCTGATCGCTATGGCTAGCACTTCTAGTGTAATACTATGTCAAACAGGAGTGGTGAAAGGGGCATCGCTGTCTTCCTCCTGATCTTAGAGGAAATGGTTTTAGCTTTTTCCCATTGAGTATGATGTTGGTTGTAGGTTTGTCATATAAGGCTTTTATTATATTGAGGTATGATCCCTCTATTCCCACTTTTCTGAGAGTTTTTATCAGGAAAGGGTGTTGGATTTTGTCAAATGCTTTTTCTGTATCAATTGATATGATTATGTGATTTTTGACTCTCAATTTGTTTATGTGATGTATCACGTTTATTGATTTGCAGATATTGTACAATACTTGCATCCCTGGAATAAATCCTACTTGGTCATGGTGTATGATCTTTCTAATGTAATGCTGGATCCAGTTTGCTAGAATTTTGTTGAGGATTTTAGCATCTATGTTCATCAGGGATATTGGTCTGTAATTCTCTTTCTTTGTAAGGTCTTTATCTGGTTTTGAGATTAGGGTAATGCTAGC
Source organism: Myotis yumanensis (assembly GCF_028538775.1). Classification (NCBI taxonomy): domain Eukaryota; kingdom Metazoa; phylum Chordata; class Mammalia; order Chiroptera; family Vespertilionidae; genus Myotis; species Myotis yumanensis. The sequence continues at coordinate 142,562,971 of NW_027223754.1, forward strand.
TTTATAGAGAGAGCTTGGAAGTATGACTTCCTCTTGAAATTTTTGGAATAGTCTGGGAGGATAGGTTTTAGTTCTTCTTTGAATGTTTGGTAAAACTCCCCTGTGAAGCCCTCTGGACCAGAACTTTTGTTTTCTGGAAGTTTTATGACTACTGCTTCAATTTCATTGGTAGTTATTGGCCTATTCAGGTTTTTTGATTCTTCCTGATTAAGTTTTGGAAGCTTGTATTTACCTAAGAATATGTCCACTTAATAGTTTGTTTTCTAGTTTATTGGAAGATGTTCGTAGTATTTTTTTACAATCCTTTGTATGTCTGTGGGGTCGGTTGTTACTTCACTTCTTTCATTTCTGAATTCTTTCTCAACAGATTGCTTGCCTTCATTTCATTTACTTCCTTTTCTGGTGATGCCTGCTTTTCTTTCATATGTGGGCTGTTTCTTTGTCTCCCCATGATCTCTCTTCTCCGGGTGTCGGGTTATGTAGTTCTCTCTCACCTTTCCGTGAGGGGGTGAAGAGCTCCTCCGAATCCATGTGCTCGCGCCACTTGGGGACCAGTGTTTCCGGGTTCACAGCTGTTTGCTGGGTGCCATTGTTGTAGATTCCTGGGATTTTCAGGCTTCTGACAATATCCACTCTCCCCTTCAAGATGGTGTGGTTTCCGCGTGACGGTCGCTCTGGGAGGATCCCAGCAGCAGTGGAGGCTGCCCCGTCAGGGGAACCCTGTCCAGCAATCCCCCACAGTCCCGTGGAGTATAGCTGTCCCTCAACTCACAAACAAACACTCCCCCTGCGACCACACACCCTCCCTTCGTTCTCTCACTCACTGCACTATCTTGCAGTCTCCCTTCCCATCAGCAGCCATCTTCCCCCAACCCACTTCTTTCATTGCTGATTGTGCTTATTTGGGTCCTCTCTCTTTGTTTCTTGGTGAGCCTGGCTAGAGGTTCATCAACCTTTTTTATCCTTTCAAAGAAATAGCTCTTGGTTTTTTTGATCTTTTGTATTGTTTTTTTGTCTCTGTGTCATTTATTTCCACTCTGATCTTTATTATTTCCTTCCTTCTGCTTACTCTGGGCTTTTCTTGCTGCTCTCTTTCTAATTCTTTAAGTTGTAGGGTTAGATAATTTATTACCATTTTTTCTTGTTTTTTGATAGGCTTGTAGAGCTAAGAACTTCCCTCTCAGGATGGCTTTCACTGTGTCCCATAGATTTTGCATTGTTGTGTTTTCATTGTCCTTTGTTTCCAGGGTGCTTAGCATGTTGTTAATTTTTGTCCTTAATTTTCTGGGCTAGTGCAATGTATTATCATTATTGTATTTTTTTATGGCTGTAGGGTTGACAGACAAAATATGACACCTACTTAACTTTCAGTTACAGATAAACAACAAATACATTTTTTTTTAGTATAAATATCCTGCCATACTTATACCAAAAATCTGACATTCAAAGTTAAGTAGGTAATCTGCACTGTTATTTGCTATATTCGGCAGACCTCTGTTGGTTTTTAATGAGAATGCAGAAAGAAATTTTTGGTGCTCTCGTTTTGCAGTCTTTCTCTCTGTTTTAGCATTCATTCCTACCAAAATTTTCTGACTTAGCATATTCATGGTGTACTGTATAGTGTCTACTGTAGCTTTACCTCTAATTTTTGAAGCAATTAGTGCTCAAATAACTCTTCTAGCTACCCAAGGACTCCACTGCCAGAACCATGAAGATGCTTGTGTTCTTCCCAGAGGGGATTTCTGTGACCCTTGAACTGGAGAAGGGGTAAAATTTAATATAATTGTCATTCAAACGTACGTGGACCAATACACTTTAAATGACCCTGCAGTTTTTTCTCTTATTGTTGGCTTTAATGCAGGTTCTGTCCGTATGTTAATAACCTCTTAGAATATTTTACTTATGAAAGGTATGGTTGTTGCAAAAAGGAGGGCTTTTAATGTTTACTTAATAATTGTACACAAAGGCAATGTTATTTGAGGAAAACACAGTAACTGCCATATAGAAATTCATTGTTTTATTACAGGTTTGTTTTTAAGTATGTGGGTATATGCATTCCTAACTTCTGGCAATATGAGTTCTCATAATTTTCATTTATAGTCCTCAGGTTATTATGTTTATATTATTAATTGTGGCATTTTCAGACAGGGAATATTCAGTGGGCAATTAAACTTAAATTAAGCAGTCTGCCCCAGGATATACTCTTGGCAAGGTTGCTTTTTGCCTCTGCCTTCAATTTGGTCTCACAGTCATTCCTTTTGGCCTTCACTGTGTGTCTTCTGCAAGTACCTCTCCTCCCAAGCAGTGCCAGCGTGCCTCACTGTGAATTCCCCGTCGTTCAGTAAGTGAGAAACACGCAGGAGAAGGAATGCCGCTGAGAAAATTAGGACAAAGGAAGAGGCTGGAACAAAAGAACCTGTCCTATAACTGTAATTCTGTAGGACTGATTTTCCAGTGTTTCATAGATGGTCTGTTGAAATCAGTTCCAACAGAGGTCTTCTAAATATGTTTAAACAACGACAATGTCATACTAAGGACATAACCTCCCCAAGCAAGTGTGTTCTTTAGTGCACAAGTCCTTTGAGACCCAGATTCGCAGTGCACATGGGGGTGTAAAGCCTCTGAGAAATCCCATTTTAAAAAGGAAAATTTCCCATCTTCCAATTCTTTTTACAAAAACATCTAGTAAAATATATTTTATAAAAGACTGTCCTTCAGACACCTTTTAAAAGGAGATCATTATCATTGCTTATCTGAGTTTTGAGTTGTGTGTTTTTAAAGCCATTACTGTAGAGTCATGTATTGCAGTAAATGTGTTAAAATGGCTCGTGAGAGGAAAATGACACCTGTGATTCACATATCTAAATGATGGGAAGACACTAATTTTCTGAAATGAGGATTTAGCTCAAGTCTGTGTGCCTTTGAGTTTGGCCCCTATTCAAGACAACATTTGAGGGTTTTGATCATGTAATTCCATAATAGAGTAAAATATCAAAAGTAAAAACAAAAGTAAAATGAAAATAAGAATGTCTTCATGCAAATTAACATCATGTCTTCTTTCAATCATGGAGAAGACTGGTGAAATGCTGCTAGCTTCATAAAGAGGCAAAATTGTTTCTTGATCTGGTAAACTTTTAGGAATTAATTATTAGAAATTGTATTAGGAGGAGGAAACTAATTTTTGAACAAAAGTATTTCTTGAATAATTATTTTATAGTAGTGAAATTTTAAAATATCTTTATCCAACAAAGGGAGATAAGATCTATATCTATATCTATATCTATATCTATATCTATATCTATAATCTATTATAGTAATCCACAATATGGAATATCATTCTACTGTAAAAAATAATTTTTATGAAAAAAATCTTAGCAATATGGAAAAAATACTTATCCTAAAATATTATCATAGTAAGTTTAAATTTTACTTATTTGGAATATTATTAAAAATTTATATGAATATGTACTGAATAAATGTTGGGAACTAATGAAAAGTTATAACATCAAATTGAATTATAAATATTTGAGATTATTTACTTTTTCATCCTAAAAATATGTATTTCTAACTTTTGTTCAGTGGTTATTTATTGAAGCTCGAAGCACTGAATATGTTGCAAGTTTGGAATTCCATGTCTTTTTGCTTTAAAGGGATTAGTGAAATGATGAAAAATCTCACCTCTAATGTCTCAGCTCTAATGAACACCACAGAGAGAAATTATCAGTGAGAAAAATTAAGTAACCAAATCAATTTTCATTTATTCATTGATCAGATATTTACTGAGCTTCACGCCTAGGTGCTGTTGGTTTGGAGATTATATCTAGCCTGAAGAATCATGTAGTTTAACTGGGGCTTAGGGGTGCAGCAAAAAGGCAGACAGAAAATGACACGGTTTAATAAATTCATGAGAGAAAACAGAATGTCCTAAGAACCTGTGAAATGACTAACCCAGATTTAACAAGCTGGATAATTTCCTTGAGGAGGCAATGCATGAGTTGAGTCTTAAGTGATGGGATCAAAGCAGGTAGGACAAGAGTAAGAAGAAAGATATTCCTGGCAGAGGGAAAGCCTCAAGTTTGAGGGTAGCTACAAGTCAACCATTTCAGCTTGAGTAGCGTACAGAGGCATAGAAGGAGAGGTGGGGAAGCGCCCAGTGTGTTTTCTCAAAGTGTGCTACATGGTTCTGGAATTCTAAAAAGTGCTCTCAAGTAAGCCTAAAGGAATGTTCAGAAACAGAATTTGTAGACTCTTTTGTACTGTGGGACACCAGGTGTAATTTTCCTTGTTTGGCATTACAATGAAATTTGAATCAGTAACCAAAGTAACGTTTGTAGGAGACTATGATAGTATACGTGGTAGTTATTTAGTAGACTACAGATTTTATAGTATTGTTTTCAGAAATACATAGAAATTGAATAAGTATGCAAACTATTAAGTCACATAAACGTAGTAGCATGTGCTACCATTGTGGCAGTCCACAATGTCTTTCATAATTCTATTTTCTATTATCTGATTACATACAGCATCTGTTACCATTTTTTTTCTTTTCTTAATCTTCCCTCAAGGATTTGTTCATTGATTTTTAAACAGAGAGGGAGAAGGAGAGGGAGAGGGAGAAAGAGAGGGAGAGGGAGACATCTAAGTGGGAGAGAAACATTGATCCCACATGTGCCAGATTAGCGATCGAACCCACAACCTAGGTATGTGCCCTGGCCAGGCCTCGAACCTGCAAACTTTTGGTGTATGGGATGATGCTCCAACCAACTGAGCCACCCGGCCAGGGCTCTTACCATTCTTATTAAGGTTACCCATTGTGTTTTTTGTACCATTTTTGTTGTTGTTAATCCTCATTGGAGGATAAAATCACATGCCTATTGATTTTTAGAGAGAGAGGGAGGGAGGGAGGGAGGGAGGGAGAGAGAGAGAGAGAGAGAGAGAGAGAGAGAGAGAAACAATGATATAAGAGAGACACATCAATTGGTTGCCTCCTGCACCTGCCCCGACCAGGGTGGGGATGGATCCTGCAACTCAGGTATGTGTCCTTGACTGGAAAGTGAACCCAAAATCCTTCAGCGCACTGGCCGACACCCTAACCACTGAGGCACACCAACCAGGGCCCTTTTTGTAACTTTTTATTATTCCATTTCTTCTATGAGAACATTCAATGGATCTTAAATCATTTCAGATGTAGAACCTACCCTTACCATTCCAGATTTGTTCTTTGTATTCTTCCAGCTCTAAACACCTCTGCTCCCCTGAGACAGAGCCTGCATTCACATGCCTATTAATGAGTATTTACACACTAAAAATTTCTTGTGAGGGTATTGCCTGTCACAGCCATGCTCACTGAATACTGAGGATTTGGCATGTAACCACCACAAGCATTTAAATCCTGTTCTATCTCTGTGGATTCACATATTATTTCACAAGCAGGCACTTAGATACGTGAATGGCTGTTCAATCAATGCATCAGACAGGACTGGATGAATAATTTTAATATAATCTTTCCCAGGTGCAATGAAATAATTGAAAAGAACCACTGTGCCTGGTGACCAATACATTTAATATTCAGGAAAGAAATACTGTGCAGCAGCACATTCTCTCAGGCAGTGTGAGGTGGTGAAAGGAAGTGCCTGATGGATCAGACCCGGGTTCACATTCCAGTTCTGCTCATGAAGTTGTTGACTTCCAGGAAATGACTTCCCTTTCCTTGCTGAAAAGGAAGATGTAGAAAGGGCAAAGTTATAAAAATATATAAATTCACATAGAAGGCACTCATCTAAGCATTGATATTCTTATTGTTTAAATCCATATTCTTAGCCTAGCCCATCGATACCTATGAAGATTTTTAAACTAGCTGATTAAGTTGGCATTATAAGTATCTGCTCTTGAATAAGATGAAGAATGTTCAGATTTTACAAAGGCATGTGAGATTGTCAAAATTATTTATTCTTGCCCTGGTCGGTTTGGCTCAGTGGATGGAGCGTTGGCCTGCGGACTCGGGGGTCCCAGCTTCAATTCCGGTCAAGGGCATGTGACTTGGTTGCGGGCACATCCCCAGTGGGGAGTGTGCAGCAGGCAGCTGATCGATGATGTTTCTCTCTCATCGATGTTTCTAGCTCTCTGTCCCTCTCCCTTCCTCTCTGTAAATAATCAATAAAATGTATTTTAAAAAAATATTTATTCTTTGTGTTTCTACACAATGGAAGGCTCTGTATTAGTTAAAGGGGCCATAGAAGATACTACACAAATTCTTATAGAATTTCCATCTAAAAAAGCTCCACCAGTTATTACAGTAAAATACACTGCATTATAATAAGAGGAATACAGGGAACATATAGAGAGTGGATCTAACAAAGTATAGGTGATCAGAGAAAACCTAGATGAATTGACATTTACATAGGATGTTGAAGGAAGAGTGTGGGTTAGAAGAAGTGGGTGTGAACAGGGAGAGTGTGAGCTGTGAGATGAAGGGTATCGGGTGGATAAGTGGTGAGTGTGGTACTCCTGAGGAAGATAATGATACTGAGTCAGGCGGGGGCTCCGAGAACCTAAGTGGGGGATGGACAGAGAGGGTGGTGAGATTGCAGAGGTGGATGGAGCTGGAGAGCCTGGTAAGCCAGGTCAAGGAGTTTGAGATTATCTGAAGAGCAATGAAAAGTTAGTGAAGGATTTGCAGCAAGTGAGTGACAAAATCCATTTTCCATTTTAGAAGCATTGTTGCTACAGTTTGGGGAATGTACAGTAGAGCAAGAATGGAACGAGAGCAGCCAGTTAAAGAGGCATTACGCTAATCGAGGCAGGGTTTTTCTATCTGAACATCTTAGTATGCCTGCCTACATGCCTGATTGTCATACAGTTTTTGCTTACATAGAAGTGAACAGAGTGAATAAAAACCTGGGACAACTACAGGTTTCTTAAAAACAAGGACAATGTGAACTTTACATTTTTTTTTTAAATGGGAAAAATAGTAGCAGCTTCACGTTTTTTGATCAATAAAATATTTTAAGACAAGAATATTATTTAATTTACTTAACATCCCAGGGAAAACCAGATTTCTGTTATTAAAGTTGTGGGAGCATCTTGGGGGAGTTGACATGTTGTATTCTTACGTCCCTTTTATGGTGAGAAGACCAGATATCATTCAGTTGGACTTGAAAAGAAGCATATGATTATGTTAAAATTCCTAACATGTAGATAACATTTCAAAGGCACATCAAAGCCTTACAGAAATTTCAAATGTACTGTGCTTTTATCTCTACAGTCTTGTCATATCCAGGTCTTTCCAATAACTGGCTATTTCATTCCTGAATATGACTGATAATTTTGGTGCATTAAGCAGTGAGTTTTATATATATATATTTGTTCTTTGGATTGAGCACTGAGAAGAAAACTTAACCTTGATTATGGTGAATATCTTCTGTAACAGACTACAGTTTTAGAAATTACCATGGTTATAGAGGCTCCTGCTTGCTTCACACGAAGGGCTTGTCAAATTTAGACTTTAGAGTCTGTTTGTGGAGAATGTTTGAGCTGAAGGGGACCAAAATCTCAGCACCTGTGTTACAGTACCAGTGTTATTCCGCTAGAATGCCAAAAGAACTTCTATTATGGAGTCATTCCTTTCAATTAACACATTGTGATTTTTTTTTAGTGTCGCTGTTAACATGTAAATATGTTTCCTGAGAGGAGTAACCAACCCGTTGCGTTCTTTTCTGCCACAATCACTGCCATGAATTAATGATCCGATTGCTAAAAGCACAATCAATGAGGGTCTGGTAGATGTAAGTCTGTTTTGGGATAGGAGGTGGGGATGATAATGTATTCATTCTGTCTGTACTGCTCTGCTGTTAGAGATCTCTTGTCCCCAGCACCCAGCAGAGTGCCTGGCATAGAGTAGCCCACAATCTCTTGTCCTCAATTCCCAAATCCAAAAGCTCTGAAAGCAGAACATTTTTTAATAACTGATTTGCAATAAAGCTTGTTCTGAAGTGAGAGAGGCTATTTATAGTCTTTATTTATCCCACTTAGTGTGAATGTTTTGATTGCTGCAGAAATATTAACGTGCTTGGTTATGTGGTGCTGCCCCAGAGCCTGCTGGAGGTGTTACAGAACACCTGTTAAAGGTACTATAAATTGAAAATCTGAAAAATTCTGAACTCTGAAGTACATCTGGCTCTCAGGATTGAAAATATATATACATTTTTATTGATTTCAGAGAGAAGAAGGGAGAGGGAGAGAGAGTTAAAAATATCAACAATGAGAGATAATCATTGATCAGCTGCCTTCTGCACACCCCCTACTGGGGATGGAGCCCACACCCTGGGCATGTGCCCTGACCAGGAATCTAACCATCATCCTCCTGGTTCATGACAATCAACCACTGGGCCACACCAGTTGGGCTGGTGTGGTTAAATGAGATTGGGATTATAAGAGAAAGATGATAAGTACAGTTTAGGCCTATTGAATTTGAAGTGTTTCAATCAGGCATTTGGATTTATGCCAGAAGTGCAAATGAGAGGAAGGACTGGCGTGGGTTAGATGGCCTAAAGCAAGCATGTAGAGTAAGGAGAATAGCACCCAAGGGTAGAATTCTAGGAAATAGCAAAATGTGAAAAATGTCAGAGAAGGTGTAACCAATTTGTTTGAGAAATAAGGGAGGTAAGATATGGTCATAGAAGATATTACCAGCCATAAATCTATGGGAGCAAAACATTTACAAAGAATCCAAACATAGGCCGACATCTATGTACAGTCTAGAAGCCCAATAATATACAGCATGAAATTTACTTGTCCAATTTATTGACAAGGTGATTATTGGTAACCTTTGGAGGAACAGTTTCTGTGTGGGAAGATTCCATATTCCAGTGAGCTGAAGTGTCAGTGGGATGAGAGGAAATAGAAAAAAATATTCTTTCAAGAAATTTGCCCAAGAAGGGACAGTGAAAGGTAGGGTTCTAATATGAAGGTGCTGCAGGTTCAGAGAATTGTGGATTTGAATTTATGGGAGGACATTGTTGGAGTTTGGATATGACTTGAACGTATTCAGAACCAGGAGAGAGCAAGACATTGAAAAAAAAAGGAAATAATTTTTGAAATGGGTCAAGGAAAGGGCAGAAAATGAGATTATTCATATTAGACTCTCAATTAATATTTCCTAAATGAATGAATGAGTGCATATAGGTGAAAGGATTAATGAATAGTACAAGAATTACACATCCCCTGAGCATAAAGATAATTAGGTAGTATTAGGTTTAAATGTTAGGTAAAATTCTAAATGGATCAAGAGATGAGCTATTTCGTGTCTGAGTTCTTGATTTTTATGATGAAGTAGGAAATGAGAAGTTGAATAATACGTTTGAGAAGTTATGAAAGACATAACATATTAAATTACTGAGAAAAAGAGAACTTATTAGGAGGAAAGTTAGCTTTACAATTATCATAATACTAGAGGCCCAGTGCACGAAATTCTTGCACTTGGGAGGGGGAGACTGGAGGGGAGTTCCTTAGCCCAGCCTGCACCCCTCTTGCAGTCTGGGATCCCTTGGGGGAATGTCCAACTGCTGGCTTAGGCCTGCTCGCTAGCCATGAGCCTGGCTTCTGGCTGAGTGACACTCCCCATGTGGGAGTGCACTGACCACCAGGGGGCAGCTCCTGCATTGAGTGTCTGCCTCCTGGTAGTCAGTGTGCGTCAAAGTGACCAGTCGTTTAGCTGTTGGGCTGAAACCAGCTCTCTGATATCCCCCAAGGGGTACCGGATTGCGAGAGAGTGCAGGCCAGGCCGAGGGACCCCACTAGTGCATGATCAGGGCCAGGGAGGGATGCAGGAGGTTGGTCAGCTGGGGAGGGACTGCAGGAGGGCTCCAGGGCATGTCCAGCCCATTTCACTCAGTCCCAATCGGCCAGACCCCAGCAGCAAGCTAACCTACCAGTCAGAGCCTCTGCCCTCTGGTGGTCAGTGCATGTCATAGCGACTGGTCAACTGGTTGACTGTCTGCCCCCTGGAGGTCGGTGCACATCATAGCAAGTAGTTGAACCTTAGCATTTCATTAGCATATTACGCTTTGATTGGTTGAGTGGCTGACTCAACACAGCATATTAGGCTTTTATTAAATAGGATGTCTGGGCTTGGAGATTTTGTCAATGAAGAGATGAGTGTGGACAGATGTGAAAGAGAGTAGGGAAAATCTCTTGGTTCTTATCCTTCTCCGCAAGCTGACAGCTAATGGAAATTGTGATGGTATATAGTATGTTATATACCATCTTTGTTATATTGAACCATGATCAATTTTTGTGTTTTTGTGTGTGTGTGTGGGGGGGGGTGAGAAATATCTATGTGAGAGAGAACATCTATTGGTTGCCACGTACCTACCCTAACTGGGGATTGAACTGGCAACCTACGTATGTGCCCTGACCAGAAATTGGACCCACAACCTTTCGGTGTATGGGACGACACTCCAACTAACTGAGCCAACTGGCCAGGGCTTAAATTATGGTATTTTAATAGGAAGATTCAAAGAATGTGAAATAGTTTATCTCTTTTTATTGTGGTAAAATATACATAATGTAAAGCTTACTATTTAAATAATTTTAAGTGTACAGTTTTATGGTTTTAAACACAATCTCATAGTTGTGCAACCATCTCCACCATCCATCTCCAGAACATTTTCATCTTCCCCAACTGAAACTCTTTACCCATTAAACCCTGGCATTTCATTCCGTTTCCCCCTGCAGCCCCAGTTACCACCATTTGCTTTCTCTCTATGAATTTGGCTACTCTAGGAATCTCATATAAGATGAGTAATACAATATTTGTCACCTTGTGACTGGCTTATTTCACTTAGCATAAAATCCTAAAGTTTCATTCATATTATAGAATATGTCAAAATTTCTTCCTGTTTTAGGCTGAATAATATTCATCATATGTATGCACCACATATTATTTATCCATTCATCTGTTGATGGGCACTTGGGTAGCTTTCATATTAGGCTATTGTGAATAATACTGCTATAAACATGAGTGTACAAATATCTGTACAAATCCTTGCATTTAGTTCTTTTGGTTCTATACTCAGAATTCCAATTATATGGAATTATATGGTACTTATATGTTTAAGTTTTTTTGAGGAATCACCATATCATTTTCCACAGCAGGTGCATCATTTTAATTCCCACCAGTAATGCACATGGTTTCCAATTTTTTTACTTTCTTGCTAACACTTTATTTTTCTTTAAAGGGCCATTTTAAATGACTGTGAAGTAGCATCTCATTGTAGTTCTGACTTGCATTTCTCTAGCCTCTACAGTGATGTGGAGCATCTTTTCATGTGATTTTTGACCATTTGTATTTCTCCTTTAGAGAAATTTCTATTCAAATCTTTTGCTGATTTTTTTTATTAGTTTGATTTTTTTTATTGTTGACTTGTAGGAACCCTTTATATATTCTGGATATCATTTCCATATCAGATGTATGATTGAAAATATTTTCCTTTATTCTGTGGGTTACCTTTTCATTCTGCTAATAGTGTCATTTCATGCACAAAGTTTTTAATTTTGATAAAGTCTATCCTACCTATTTTTTCTTTTGTTTCTTTTGCTTTTCATAGCCAAGAAATCATTGCCATACCCAACATCATCAAGCTTTTCTTCTTAATGATACATCACCACAAGGATTACTTTTAAAATCTTATGACTAAGAAAATGAAGTGTCTAAAGTGAAACTGTAATAATTAGGTGTCTAAAGTTAAACTACTTAAAAAATGAAAGCAGCATATCTTCTGAAAAAACTTTTCTGGTTATTGAAAATTAGGATATAAGAAAATTGTTCTTATACTCTTGAGCTAATGCAAACAGTTTGCTAATCATTGATATGGGATAGGGATGAATAAAGTTGATTGAAACATGGTCTGCTAAAAGATGGTAGACAAAGGAATTTAGAAGGTAATTATGTAATTTAAAAATTGGTATTAGTTATTTAAAAATAAGTTGAAAAAGGCATTTTAGAAAATAATCATAACTTTATTGGACTTCTTATACTTGATAAGTTTTAAATGGTTTTAAATGGTTTATTAGGGTATGCCAAATCCTCTTATTCTCTGGTGTTAAAATTATCTTGCTGAAGTACAACTCAGATGAAATGCTTACCCACTTCAAACCATCAAAGGCCATTGTTGTTTTCCACAACATTTATGCATTCATTTATTTAAAATATTCATTGAGTGCTTTCTTTGTATAAGTTGCTGTTTGGGGCACTGGAAATGAAGCAATGAATAAAACAGACAAAGCTTTTAACCCTTGTGGAATTTACATTTTACTGGGGAAGCAGACAGTAAATAAGTAAATAATTAAATATATTGTATACTATATGGTGATAAAAGTATGGAGAAAAATATTTAATAAGAGATGAGGGTACAATGTCATAACCATCAGGAAAAGCTTCACTGGAAAGATAACATTTGAGTGGAGACCTGAGGGTAGTAAGGTAGCAAGTTGTGTAAAAGAATAGGGGAAAAGTGTTTTCAGGTAGAAATATGAGCAAGTACAAAGGTTCCATGATGTGACTACACCTGGTGCATTTGAGGAACAACAGGGAGGCGGTTTGGCTAGGGCCAGGCTGGGCTGAGAGAAAGGGGGAATAAATGAAGTCAGCCTGTGTGCAGAACATGAGATGTTGTAGGGCCTGCAGGCCACTGTAAGCACTTCAGTCTTCACTCTGTCAGATCAAAGCCATGGAAAAGTTTTGAGCAGAAGAGTGACATTACCTATTGTCCTTTAAAAAAAAAAAAAAATTATTATTCTTTAAATTCTTGTTTTTTAAATATTTCAGAGGGAGGAAGTGAGAAGGAGAGAGAGAAACATTAATGATGAAATCATCTATCGGTTGCCTCCTGCATACCCCCTACTAGGGATTGAGTCTCAGAATCAAGCTGTGAGTTCCTGATTCATAGGTCGAACCTTAACCACTGAGCCGCACCTGCTGAGCCTGGTTTCTGTTTTAACACTACTGTGGTCACTATGTTGAAACACATTATAGGCAGCAAGGGCTGAATCAGGGTTGGGTGGCTATTGTAAGAATATAGTTAATAGATATTGGCTGTCACCAGGGAGGAGAATATAGTTCCATTCCAGCTCATTAGAGAGGAAGGACAAGAATGGATGACAATGCTTAGGGCAAGTATCTAGAATAATTCGAATAGTACCAAGTATGAAAACCTAGGGAATCCTATATAATAAAGAGGTAATATGCTAATTGACTGTCACGCCCTCACAAAATGGTGGCGCCCACAGCCATAAGATGGTGGAGCCCAGTCCCCTCAGCCCTACTGGGGAGCAGCAGGTGCACGGTGCGGCCAGGCCCACCCCCACGCGGTTCTGGCTGTGCCGTGGACCTGCTGCCAGAGTCCCCCAGTCCCCTCAGCCTTGCCGGCAGTGAATTTTCATGTGACCATTACCTTTTAAAAAAATCCTTACCCAAGGATATGATTATTTCTTTTAGAACATCTGTTCTTGGAGAGCAGGTCTAAGCCAGCAGGTGGGCATCCCCCAAGGGTCCCAGATTGTGAGAGGGTGCAGGCTGGGCTGAAGGAACCCTGTGTGAATGAATTTTCATGCACTGGGCCTCTAGTTCAGAAATAAGGGTACACAGATTCCAGGTTCACAGATTTTCAGTTGTTAGACTTCTTACTCTTTGAACATTTTCCTCTACTTTTTGGTCTTTGGTCCTTTGCTTCAGCATTTGCTTACTTTTTCTACATGTCAAAATTTTACTAATGACCTAAAATTCATCTCATATACTACTGTCAAGTTTAGCAAGTAAAACATAGAAGGTCTAATTAAATTTGAATTTCAGGTAAACAATAATTTTTAGTATGTCCCAAATACTGTATGGAACATAGTTGTATTAATTATTTTATTGTTTATTGAAATTCAAATTTAAGTGGGAGTTCTGAATTTTATCTGTCAATCCTATTCTTAAACTGTTCTTGAGTACTTAAGTTTGGTGCCACGTTAGCCAGAATAGGTATTGTTATGCCACAAGAACATGAAATTTCAGTCTTAGAGTCTTTAGACAACAAAGTTTTATATCCTGCTCATACTATATGTATTTTGTAGGGCAGCAGAAAAGCCCTATTAACTGTAGCTCTTCAAGACTACCATTTCTTGTTCCTTACCATGCCAGAGAGGAAGAAAGAGAACTGTGCAGTATCACATTAGCAAATAAATGCTGTGGCCCAAAATAACAAACATCTCTGCCACTTGTTACTCATTGGCCAGAAATAGTCCCTTGGGCCCATCAACAGAAGAGGAACAGGACATTTAATCCTACCACATCTAGGGAAAGACTGGAACTATGTAGGGTATACCAATGATGTAATCCATAGATACAATTTCTCAGAGGTGGAATCTCTTTCTTGAACCCCATAGGAATCGATATATATAAAAGGCTAATATGCAAAGTGTCCCCTCTGGAGTTCAACTTGGAAGACCAGGAGTTCGATCGCTCACTATGATGTGCGCTGACCACCAGGAGGCAGCGCGGAATGAAGGAAGGCCTCGGCTGGCAGTTGGAAGGCCCCAGTCGGCCCTGATTGCCGGCCAGGTCTAGGAACCCTACCCATGCACGAATTTCATGCACTGGGCCTCTAGTTTATTTATAATTCCCTAATGATATGTATCTTATTTTAACTTACTGTTTAATAATTCTTGACTTATTTAATCCTTTTGGGATAAGAAATTATTGAGGCGGATATTAGAATTATGTTGACAGTTAGTAGATCTTCAATACATGTGTGTTGAATTGATCTTACATTTTGTGCTTGAGGTGAGTACCTTACTCGTCTCACTGTAGGCCAGTTCCATGTAAAGGTGCGATTTTATTTTAGGGTTTCTATATCCAGTGTTGTGGTCTCCACTGGCCTTCTAGTACACAGGCTGTCCTCTGCTTCTCATTTGCCTGGTGGTCCCCTCTTGCTGTTTTCCTGGAGATTCTGTCTGACAGACAGGAAACAGATCTCTCTATTCCTGAGCATTGCAGTTTCTCTGCTTTCTGTACTCTTCATTATGGCTGTCTCCAGCTTAGAGGAATTAATTTAGTATGAATTTCATGTTTTTAACCTTTTACTGCTATCCTTTCAGTCAGGTCAGATAAATAAACATTCACAAAGATAAGTACATGTGTAGAAAACCACAGTTAATTCAATAGAACATGCAGAGAAATATGTTGAGTATTCAAATGAGTGACTTCTTTTGAATCCATTTGGGATAAATAATCATGTTTTGATGGGTTTCTACCAGGAATAGACTTCATTTTCCAACAACTGAGAAGATACCATGCCACACATTACCATGTGGTGCATTACCATAAATATAATGGGGAATGGAAGGAATTTGAGGGATTCAAGCTCCAAGTGAAGGCTCGGTTTAAATGATTATATTTCAGTCATTTACATGTGTACTATGTCAAGGAAAAGTCATTTGTTTCCCAATAAGAGACATGTTTAGACTGTACAGCAGTGCTGCAATGTTTTCATCTCTCTTGTGGTGAGAATGAGGCAAGATAAGATAGGTTTTGGCTACGCTTTATTTACATTTACTAGGGGAATCCATATGCTATACACAGCATCAGAGTAATTAAAAAATTAACGCCAAGAAATCTATGGCATTTCTATACACCAATAGTGAACTTACAGAACGACTAAAAAATCAATCCCATTTACCATCACACCAAAAAAATTAAGATACCTAGGAATAAACTTAACTAAAGAGGTAAAAGACCTCTACTCAGAAAACTACAGGATGTTGAAAAAAGAGATAGAGGAAGACAAAAAAATGGAAGAACATACCATGTTCATGGATTGGTAGAATCAAAATCATTAAAATGTCCATACTACCCAAAGCAATCTATAAATTCAGTGCACTCCCCCATTAAAATACCAACGGCATATTTCACACACCTAGAACAAACTCCAGAAATTCATCTGGAATAAAAAAAGACCCCGAATAGCCACAGTGATCCCCAGAAAGAACAAACTAGGTGGGATCTCAATATCAGATATCAAGCTGTATTACAAAGCCACTGTTCTCAAAACTGCCTGGTACTGGCACAAGAACAGACATGTAGATCAATGGAATAGAATAGAGAACCCAGAAATTGACCGGGACCAATATGCTCAATTAATATCTGACAAAGGAGGCAAGAACATACAATGGAGTTAAGACAGTCTCTTCAATAAATGGTGTTGGGAAAATTGGACAGATACATGCAAAAAAAAAAATGAAACTAGACCACCAACTTACACCATACACAAAAATAAACTCAAAATGGATAAAGGACTTAAATGTACGACAGGAAACCATAAAAATACTAGAGGAATCCAAAGGCAACAAAATCTCAGACATATGCCGAAGCAATTTCTTCACCAATACTGCTCCTAGAGCTTTGAAAACTAAAGAGAAAATAAACAAATGGGACTACATCAAAATCAAAAGCTTCTGCACAGCAAAAGAAACCATCAACAAATCTACAAGAAAGCCCACTGCATGGGAGAACATATTTTCCAATGTTATCACCGATAAGGGTTTAATCTCCAACATTTATAGGGAACTCATACAATTTAACTAAAGGAAGATAAACAATCCAATCACAAAATGGGCAAAGGACCTAAATAGACACTTTTCAAAAGAAACATTAAAAAAGCCAAGAGACATATGAAAACATCCTCAAAGTCACTAATCATCCCAGAGATGCAAATCAAAACAACAATGAGGTATCATCTCACACCTGTCAGAATGGCTATCAACAAATCAACAAACGACAAGTGCTGGAGAGGATATGGAGAAAAAGGAACACTTGTGCACTGCTGGTGGGAATGCAGACTGGTGCAGCCACTATGGAAGACAGTATGGAGTTTCCTCAAAAAGTTAGAAATGGAACTCCCATTTGACCCAGTGATCCCACTTCTAGGAATATATCCCAAGAAACCAGAAACACCAATCAGAAAGGATATATGCATCCCTATGTTCATAGCAGCACAATTTACCATAGCTAAGATTTGGAAACAGCCTAAGTGCCCATCAGCAGATGAATGGATTAGAAAACAGTGGTACATCTACACAATGGAATACTATGCTGCTGTAAAAAAGAAGGAATTCTTACCATTTGCTACAGCGTGGATGGAACTGGAGAGCATTATGCTAAGTGAAATAAGCCAGTCAATGAAGGAAAAATACCACATGATCTCACTCATTTATGGATAATAAAGACCATTATAAACTGACGAACAAAAATAGATATAGAGGCAGAGCAGCATCGAACAGACTGTCAAACTACAGCGGGAAGGACGGGGAGGTTTGGGGGGGGTGTAAGAGATCAACCGAAGGACTTGTATGCATGCATATAAACATAACCAATGGACACAAGACACTTAGGGGTAGGTGAAGCTGGGGGAAGGTCAAGCAGCGGGGGGAAGGAGACATATATAATACTCTTTGTAATACTTTAAGCAATAAAACAAAATTAAAAAAAGTGATTAAGATGGTCATCCAGCCGAGACCGGTTTGGCTCAGTGGATAGAGCGTCGGCCTGCAGACTCAAGGGTCCCAGGTTCGATTCCGGTCAAGGGCATGTACCTTGGTTGCGGGCACATCCCCAGTGGGAGGTGTGCAGGAGGCAGCTGATCGATGTTTCTCTCTCATTGATGTTTCTAACTCTCTATCTCTCTCCCTTCCTCTCTGTGAAAAATCAATAAAAAATATTAAAAAAAAAAAAAAAAAAAAAAGATGGTCATCCAATTATTATATTCAAGAACATTTGCAAAATTAGTTTTATATATTATTACCCATTTTATGACAATTTAGTCATGTATTTATAATATTTAAAAATTATAATTAAATTTAATTGATGATTTAGAATATTCAAGTTTGCTGTTGTTTTCATAACCTGATTAAATGAAAGAACCTGGTTGGAGTAATAATGGAACATCATCGAAGGTCTTGTTATAAATTTTGAGCCCAGCTGGTTTGGTCAGTGGATAGAGAGTCAGTCTGCAAACTGAAGGGTCCTGGATTTGATCCCAGTAAAGGGCACATACCTTGGTTGCAGGCTCAGTTTCTGGCCCTGGTCAGGACACGTGCAGAAGGCAAACAATTGATGTGTCTCTCTCACATCAAAGTTTCTCTCTCAGTCTCTCCCCCTCCCTTGCACTCTTTCTAAAAATCAATGGAAAAACATCTTCAGGTGAAGATGAACAACTAAATAAATAAATAAAAATAAATAAATGTTTTCAAATAAGTTGTGCTATTTTATTAATTATTATTAATTCAACTAGTTTTTCAGAGTTGTTGCAGCTTATATCTACTTTGTGATAGTCAGTGATTCATCCATTTATTCAAAAATATTTTTGTTCAGTCTTTACCATGTGCCAGGCACTGTGCTAAGGGCTAGGATAGAGATTTACCTTGGAACGACTAGCAAGGCCTCAAAGTCCCAACTACCTTTATGATTGAAAGAGATTTTTAATTACTATGATTTATTTATGACTGCATTGATCTCTTGGTTTCAAAAAAGGAAGCTACACATAGTAAATTAATTGCCCGTTGGAGAGATAATTTTAACAAAAATGTTCGCTCTTTTCTTTTTGGCATCTATCTCAAGGGAAGATTGATGATTAAAAATATCATCTGCCTGACTTTTGCAAAAGGAAGTGTTTCCATTAGTGTTTCTGGTTAGTCTTATTATTTGGATTATATTTGTGAGAAAGTCTTTACAAATAGTCATAGCTATGACCTAACTCAAGTTAAGAGAACCTTTAAATGAAGATTGTGTAAACAAAATACTGAAACAGATTTTTGATGTTCATTTTGCTGAATTAGATTTTTGATATTTATTTTGGCTGAATTAAATACATTTGAACAGATTCCAGTTTCTAGCCAATAATAGACTGATACATTATTTACAACTCCTACTGATTACAAAATTATTTGGGGATTAGTTTGATGAGGAAATACTTTCTTTATATATATATTTGAGCAATTATCTTCTTTCTGCCAATATGGTTTTAGTCAGAAACAGAAAATACAATTGTCAAAATAAAAGAAAATCAAAAGATTATATTTATCATTTGTGATTCTGAAAACAATTTTGTTTTGTTTGATTTTCACTTAATTATATTTTTCTGAACAAGTTTATATGAAATTTATTCGTGTATGGAAACCATGCAATTGATAATTATATGGCAGAGCAATTAGACCAACTCTGAAACTAGACAGCCTGGCATCGCCAATTCTGAGCTCCTTTTTTTTTTAATCCTCATCAGAGGACATTTTCTTAAATTGATTTTAGAGAGGGAGGTGGGGGGGGGGGGAGAGAGAGGGAGAGAGAGAGAGAGAGAGAGAGAGAGAGAGACGACAGGAACATTGGCCATGAGGAAGAAACTTTGATCAGCCTCCTCCCATACTTGCCTCCATCTGGGATGGAACCTGCAATGTAGGTATGTGCCCTGACTGGGAATGGAACTGCAACCTTTTGGTGAACAGAACCGTGCTCCAACCGACTGAGCCACCCAGCTAGAAAGAAGCACTTTCCAGCTTTATTATGATGTTGGGCAATCAGTTTCTCTGATGCAGTTCTATTTTGCTTTAGTAAAGGACTGAACACAATACCTGGTAAATAGACAGTGCTTGATTAATAATGCATTATTATTATGTCCATATGGAATATATTTATTATGTACATCTACTAGGCTGCAAAATAGTACCCTTCAAAGAGATTTAAAAGTCATCATATAATTTTTTTCTCTAGTACTCAATTGCTTCACTCAACATAGCCATGACTTTCAGTTTTTCTCAAACCATTTATTATTAAAAGAAAAAGCTGCACTCATTTTTGTCAGTTACAGGAGGGCGAATGATAAACAGCAAGGAGAGATTAGATTTGTGGAGACAGTAGATCCAGATTATTTGTACATGGAGCTCATTTTGGTCTTTGGCAATCTCATAGTATGCATTTTTCACAAAGAGTTGTCATTTTAATATGGAAGATAAAATGCAGAGATTAAGTAAAATAGGAAATGATAATTGAAGATTTAACATAACCTTTTTATGCATTATAAATTAAAAGCCATCAGGGAGTCAGAAAATCTTGAGATACTGTCATATATACAACCATGATTAAATTCTGTTATAAAATAGTAGATACATGAAAAGAGAGGATTTTAATGAAAATAATAAAATATTTATTAGGTAGAATGAATGATTTAATACCTCAATTTTTCTCAGTTGCACTTTTGAGAAAAGACTAGAACCAAAGGCATAAAGCCATCTAAATACAATGCATCTGTTACAACTCAGATTGGTGGAAGAAAGACCACTTTGCTAAGGCAACTAAAGTCATCAACCTTTATTATTTATTTTAAAATTCATGCATCTTTACATATTTTAACCTCAATGTTATTTTCTTTGTGCAGTTTCTTCATTCTGTCATTTTGCATTTACCTATAATTTTTATGCATTATATTTATAAATAATTTCTAGTTTGCAATGATCATTATTTATAAAGAGAAAAATATGACCCATAAGGATATATATATATATATATGTATATATATATATATATATATATATTGATTTCAGAAATATCCATGATGAGAGAGAATCATGGATCGACGGCCTCCCACAAATCTCCCACTGGGGATCAAGCCCACAACCCGGGCATGTGCCCCTGACTGGAATCAAACCCAGGACCCCTCAGTTCACAGGCCGATGCTCTATCCACTGAGTCAAACCGGCCAGGGCAGGAACTTTTATTTTATATTTTTGAGAAAAGTGTAAAATTATTTTTAATAAATCAATTTACTTTTTGTGGTATTTACTAATTGAGTTTTATTTTACAAGTGAAAAACTTAAGTATTCCATGCTTGTTGTTAAAGAGAAACAAAAGGAGAAAATAAAAATACAGATAACAGAGTAAAAATTCACCTATTACCCTGTGCCTGTTGATAACCACCATTACTATTTGGATATATATTGTTTTATATTTTTCATGTGTTCACACATCTTTACCACACATATACATGAATGCACATTCCATACCTTTTTTATTTACAAAATTTAAATAATATTATAACACAGTCTTGTTCTCTCTTCTTTTACTTAGCAATATACACATATTGTCATTTTATGTGCACGAATCTTGATCTACATGGTAATTATAATGGTAACATAATATATAATATTCTATTGAAAGCTACATTATTTATATAACCCATTCCCATTTTGAACATTTAGAATATTTATGAAAAGCAGTAATGGGTGTGTAATGGTTAAGAGCATGGTTTCTAGATCTAGACTTGTATGGTTCATATGTCAGCTCCGCTGCTAATGGATGAGTGATTTGGGGAAAGTTTCTTAATCACTGTTTTAATTACTTTCCTCACAGGTGAAACCAAAATTATAATAGCAGTTATTTCACAATTGTTGTGAGGATTTAATGGATTAATGATAAAAATTACAACTTTGTAAAATTAAGATTAATCTTGGGCTGGAAAAGCAGCACCATATCTCATACACTCTCAGTGTTGATGCAGCAACATTCCCCAGGTCTCATCTTTAGACATTTAAATCCAGAGATGTATTGAATCATGCAGAAAATAGAAAGTATTTCTGATCTAATTCAATTCCTTATTGGATTGGGTATTTAGTGCCTGAAAATACCTACCTAACAGTGGAAAGGATTAATCTGCTCTGGGAAAATATTTTCAACTTTAGCATATATGTTTTTTTTTAATACATAATGTTTGATATATAAATGAAAACTAAAAGACAAATGAAGGGCCCCAAAATTCAAGCGATAAATAGATGATGAAAACAGACACACAGATAATCCAAATAGTGGGGTTAGCAGACAAGAATTTTAACTACAAATGATTTATAAGCTAATGAAAAAATTAGAAACAGAGGCACAGATTCATGGGACAGACTGACAACTGTCAGAGGTGAGGGGGGTTTGTGGAGTGGATGAAAGAGGGTAAAGGGATTAACTCATGCCACACTATGGTCTGTGACACATAGACAGAGACAATAGTGTGGCATGAGTTAGAGGGAAAGAGAGTTGAGGGTAGGTGGAGGTGGGCAGCGGGGGGATAAATAGAGACTGAAAAAGAGACTTTGCTTTGGGTGATGGGTGCACAGTGCTATATGCAGATGCTTTGTTGAGTTGTACACTTGAAATCTGTATGGCTTTGTGAACTAGTGTCATCCAGTAAATTCAATAAAAAGTAAATAAAGTGATAGTGGTTGAGGATTTTCCAAAACATAAATTCTGGTTAAACAGTTCAGAGATCCCTAAGTGGAAAAATGAAGCACACCTAGGCAAATAATATTCCAATTGCTGACCATTACAGATAAAAAGAAACTCTTAAGCATCCAGAGAAAAGAGACATTGCCTTGAATGGAGTAACAGGAATTGCTCACATTTTAACACACTGTGGAAGGTGGAAGACAGTAAAATGACATCTTTTGATCATGATGGAAAACAACAACCAGCTGACTTAGAATTATATATTCAGTGAAACTATCATTTAAAAATTCAAGGAAATAAGTACAGTTCTAGATTTAAAAAAGCTGAACATATTCATTATCAGCATACCAGCAGCGCAAGCAATACCGAAGGAAGTTATTTTTTAAACTAGAGGCCCAGTGCATGACATTCATGCACTCGGAGAGGAGGGTGTCCCTTAGCCCAGCCTGTGCCCTCTTGAATCCAGGAGCCCTCGGGGGATGTCTGACTGATGGCTTAGGCCCGCTTCCTGCAGTCGGACATCCTTAGCACTGCCACAGAGGCGGGAGAGGTTCCCGCCACCACTACTGCGTTTGCCAGCTGTGAGCCAGCTTCTGGCTGAGCAGTGCTCCCCCTGTGGGAGTGCACTGACCACCAGGGGGCAGCTCCTTCATTGAGTGTCTGCTTCCTGGTGGTCAGTGTGCATCATAGTGACCAGTCGTTCCACTGTTCAGTTGATTTGCATATTAGTCTTTTATTATATAAGATTTTTATTAAATTCATAGGGGTGACATTGCTTAATAAGATCATATAGGTTGCAAGTGTATATTTCTATGATACGTGATCTATATATTGCATTGTGTGCCCACCACCCAAAGTCAAATCATCTTCCATAACCCCTTTACCCTTTACTACCCTCCACCCTCTGATAAATACTGTTAGTATACTGTTGTTTGTGTCTTTGAGTTTCAGTTTTATATCCCACATAAGTGTGAAATCATATGGTTCTTAGCTTTTTCTGACTTATTTCACTTAGCATAATATTCTCAAGGTCCATCTATGTTGTCTCAAATGGCAGTATTTCATCTTTTTTTATGGCTAACTATAGTGTATATGTACCACATCTTCTGTACCCAGTCCTCTATTGCAGGACACGTTGGTTGTTTCCATGTCTTGGGCACCATGAATAATGCTGCAATAAACATAGTAGTGCAGGAAGTTCTTTATACTGAAGGAAAATATTCCACAAAGTAAGCATTGAAACGCAGAAAGGCATGAAGAGAACTGGAAGTGGGCAAATATAAAAGACCATTGACTGAAGTCACGATGATTAACATGCATTATAGGGCTTCTAACCTGTGTAAAGTAAAACATAGGACAATAATAAGAAAAAGGGCAGGAGGATGGAAATGGTGCTATATGATTTAAGGTTATTGAATTACTTGGGAAGAGGTAAAAGTAATAATTTAAGATATCTTATGAGGCGTATTGTAATCTTGAGGGTTACCATTTCATACAAAATACATAAGTAAAATATCCTATCTAATAATAGCCAAACATGGTAATTGACCGTACCTTTGCTACACCTCCCATGGGCTAATCAGCGAGAGATGCAAATTAACCACCATCTTTGTTGGTGCATACGTAGGCGAAGCAGCAGAGTGAAGACTTAAGGCAGCTCCGGCTGGGGCTGTGAAGGCTTGGAGGCGATGCCAGCCAGGGCCGTGAAGGCTGAAGCCGGCTCTGGCTGGAGCAAAGGCCTGGGTCCCTGGTACTGGAGGAAAACCGGTGCTGGCTGCCAGGGGAAGGGAAGGCCTATTGCATGAATATTTTCGTGCAACAGGCCTCTAGTAATAACTATAAACAGAATAATTAAAAAAACTTGATTAATCCAAAATAAGACAGGAAAGAAGAATTAAAGGACAAAGAAATAGTGGGAAAAGAACAAGATCATAGACCTAAACCAAACAATATATCAGCAGACATGTTATTTATATAACTGAATATACTACAATTAAAAGACATATATTATTTAACTGAATTAAAAAATAAACAAAACCTAACTATTTGCTTGCTAGGCGCTTTTCTGTGTACTTGTATGACATCTAAGAAGGCATTACTTAACCTAAGATCACAAAGATTTACTCCTGTGGTTTCTTTGAAGAATGTTATAGTTTCACTCTTACGTTTAGTCTATTATACATTTGGAGTTAATTTTGTGTATGGTCCAACGTAAAACAAAAAACAAAAAACAAACAAACAAACACAAAAAAACACTTTTGCCTGTGGATATCCCAACACCACATGTTGAAAGACAATTATTTTTTAAGCAATAAAACAAAATTTTTTTTAAAAAGACAATTATTTTCCCCATTGAATTGTCTGAGCACCTTGTCAAAATCAACAATATATCTATTCTTATGCTATTACGACACTGTCTTGAAAACTGCACTTTTGTAGTACTTTTTGTAGTTGAGAAATGAGTCCCTCAACTTTGTTCTTTCTCAAAATTGTTTTGCCTATCCTAAGTCCCTTTAATTTCCAGATGAATTTTAGTATCCTTTATTAATGCCTGTAAAAAAGGCACCTGGCATTTTGATAAAGATTTTGTTGAGTTTGTAAACTGATTGGGAAGTAGTGTCATCTGATCAGTAGTAAGTCTTCCAATCCATGAACATATATTTAGAGATTTTTAAGTTTCTTAAAAAATATTTATAATTATCAATGTACAAATCTTCTACTTCTTTTCTTAAATTTATTACTATTTTCAATGGAATTTTTTCCTTAATTTCATTTTTGGATTGTTCATTGTTGGTGTATAGAAATACAGTTGATTTCTGCATATTTATTTTGTATCCTGTAAACTTGCTAGAATTGCTTATAAGTTGTAACTATTTTTTTAGTGATTCCTTATCATGATCATGACATCTGCAGGTAGAAAAACTTCTTCCTTTCTAATTTGGTTGCCTTTTTTTTCTTGAAGAATTTTTCTGGTTAGGACTTTTAGTACAGAGTTGAATAAACTGGCAAGAGTAGATATTCTTGTCTTGTTTTTGGTTTTAGCCTTTGTTCCTGATCTTAGGCTTCTGCCATTAAGTATGATGCTAGTTTTCTTTTTATTTCAAGAAAAACGATCTTAAATATAATAATATTACATGCAATAAACATTAATATCTCAAGAAAAGCAATTTCAAATATTACAGTGTTACATGAACAAACATCAAATGTTCAAGAAAAATGATCTTACATATAATAATATTACATGCAATAAACATTAATATTTCAAGAATAAAAGGATTTTAAGTATAATAATATTACCAAAACTGTACTGATGCTAGTGTTTGTTTGTTTGTTTGCTTTGTACCTATCTTTTATCAGGATAAGGAAGTTCCCTTCTATTTCTAGATTTTTTTGAGTATTTTTATCATGAAAGAGTATTGAATTGTGTCAAATCAGTTAAGATGCAGTAGGTTGGTGGTTCCCTTGGTGGTGAAGTTAGGGAAGCACATAATTGAAAAATAGGCTTTCAAAGTGTTAATGAATACCCAGCAAATATCAATTCTATTTTGAATAATTCATGCAGATGAAGATACTTTTATTTCAATCGTTTTTAATCTAAGGATAATATATAGAAACCTCCAGGCATCATACCATTGGCTATTGTCAAAGATAAAAAAATAGATTTGAGAGGGGAAGTAAAGCAGCAGTCATTACCAGTCAGTGTTTAAGGGACTATAATTTACTTACCGAGAGACATTCACGTCTTTCCTGCAGATGCCTGCTGGGCCCGTTACCAAAATTCTACCTGGCAGCCCTAAGGAATGCAGTCAGTTATGGATAAATAGTTGTGCCCAAATCCATTAACTGAAAGACTGAAGAGACAGCGGCTACTGGCAAAGGATCAGAAATCTGAGTGGTTTTTAGGAACTGGCGTTTTCTAGTTTGTGCACACTGTGCAGAGTGTTAGATAGGTGTGGGGCTGAGGGTACCGTTTGACATGTGACACCTCATGATATTTATGATAATATAACTCTGGTTATATTGTCAAGCCAAAATGGATGCCGGTTTATTGTGAACACAATGAAGAGAACTGAACTCAGTTGTCGATGGTGGTATGTTGGGCTGGGCTGAGTGAACATGGACAGAGCTAGCACATAAACTTGAGAATAAAGTCCAAACCATTTTCACCACTGAAAACATATGGGAAAAAGTACAACAAAAACATAAATCTGAGACTGATGATGTTCAGATGCTGGGTCTGTGTTTTCCTCAAATGACCAGAGAAGCTAGTCATGTATCAGGGAATTTAAGTCATATATTAAAGGTCACTCTTTAAAGAGAGTTTTGAGAGTTCCTGAGTCCAGGTACCATCTCTTTCCCTTCTTGCAAATTTCAAAAAAGGGGAGCATGTGATTTTTTCCAAGGTAGTGCCTCCCTGCCTCACACACGCTTTAAGATACCATAGCACTACATCACGGATAGAAGAATAAGGCTGTTCCTCGTAAGAACAATCAGAGTAAAGTGTATTCCCTGTTTAGAAATTGTTGCATGACTCCAGGTGGGTGCAGTGCACACATTCAAGTCCTTATGAATGACTTTCTTCAGCATTGGGCAATGGCCAGTCTGAGTAACTAACTGTATGTGGCAGGTCTAGATTGTTAAACTTGACAGAACATAAATTTTACCAACTCGATTAGAAGTAGTAACTTTTCTTTCTTTACATTGTGGAGGAGAATATGCCAATAAATCTCTTCGTTAAGTAGAAATTGGGACACCTCAGCTTCATGCTGTTAAACAATCTCAGAACTTTACTATATAAAAGGCCCTGATGTTGGATAAAGTGAATTTTTTTTAATTTAATAGATATCGGAGTGCTCTTTTAGACAGACTGTTTTTATGTCTTTGAACTCTGTTTTTAGGCAACTATTTGAAAGTAGCTTCCCATTTGGTTTTGGGTGAAATTAGTTTCTACTAGAGTAGGTGTCATTTACATTTTTAAAGTGCTTTTGTAGAAATAAATCCATAGATGTTTAAAAATATTAGACTTAATACTTTTATTTATGAAAATATTAAGTCTTACATATACTTATGATGGTCACCATTGTGACTCTTTTTGAAGGCCAAAAGCAATCCTGAATTTATACTTTAGAATATCTAAGTGACCATTAATCTCTATAATAGGAGAGCTACTACCTTCAATGATATTGGCTCATTACTACCCAGACATATAGGTTTGGTACCTTGCATAACCCAGTAATAAATGGGGATAAAACTTATTCTGTTTTAGTTTATTTTTTATTTCTATTCTAATCTTTATTTAGAAAATAGATACAAAACATATATCTCATTAAATTTGTTTTGGTCTCATTTGCTTTTCATGGTAGATGCAAAATGTTCAAATTGATAATACACTTGAAAATTGTGTTACATGTTTTAAAACTACTTCTTGTGCTTATTATGGCCCACTATGCCTATCACTTGTGAAACTGTGATAATGCACTTAACTGAGATGTTAACTGCATGCTTTCTTTTAGATCTTAATAAAGCTTTTAGTATATTTATATCACGATGAGCAAATGGGGCTCTGAACACAGAACATATCAATGTGCATTTGACAATGTTATCAGAAAAACATGCTGTTTATAAACAAGTAATTTTCACCTTTTTATAGATTGGATCCTGTCTTAGAAGACAGTTATAATTACAGACTCACTAGAGGCCCAGTGCAAGATATTCATGCACTGGGTGGGAGGGGTGTCCCTCAGCCTGGCCTGCGCCCTCTCGCAGTCCGGGACCCCTCGGGGGATGTCTGCCTGCCAGCTTAGGCCTGCTCCTAAGCTGGCAGCAGGACATCCTCCAAGGGGTCCTTAGTGCTGCTGTGGAGGTGAGAGAGGCTCCTGCCACCTCTGCTGTGATTGCCAGCCGTGAGCCCGGCTTCTGGCTGAGCAGCACTCCCCCTGTGGGAGCTCACTGACCACCAGAGGAAAGTTCCTGCCTTGTGCGTCTGCCCCCTGGTGGTCAGTGCACATCATAGCGACTGGTTGTTCTGCTGTTTGGTCAATTAGCATATTTGCTTTTTATTATGTAGAATTACTAGAAGGAGCACTTTGTAGTCCTGTAGTATAGGGGGTGAATTATTTGAGTTATAATTACAAAGCCTGTTAAATCTATGTTCAAACTCTGGCCAGGAATAAACTTGTATTCCTGGATATGTGATCTTGGGTAAGACATTAAATTCTTTGGCTCATGTTGAAATAATTAGCATAATTGATAAGTGTAAAACATTCTTTGTCAATTTATAGCAAATTATAATGTGGCTTTGATTTTTTTCTTGCTAAATTTATTCATTTACTAGGGTTCCCATAACAAAATATCACAGACTGTGTGGCTTAAAGGACAGAAATTAATTCTTTTCACAGTTTTGGAAGCCAGAAGTCCAAGATCAAAGTGTCAGCAGGTCTGGTTTCTTTTGAGGCTTCTCTCTTTGGTTTGCAGACAGCCACCTTCTTGCTGTGGTGTGGGCACATCCCTGGTATCTCTCTGTGTGCCCTAATTTCCTCCTTTTATAAGGACACATCAGTTATATTGGACTAGAGCCCAATCTAACAATTTTATTTTAACCTAATTGCTTCTTTAAAGGCTCTACCTTCAAATATAGTCACATTCTGAGGTACTGGGGGGTTGGGGCTTCAACATATGAATTTTAGTGGAGGGAACACAATTAGTCCCATAACAATAACTAATAGTGTTTTTATTCTGTGTTCATGTGTTTGTACATTTTCCATTTAACATTCACTTATAAAGAACCTATTCTGGGGCAGACACCTGTGCTAGGTGCAGGAGATTAAAAAATGGTTCAACACTGTCCCCGCCCTCAATGAACTCAGTAAAGTTTCAGTGGTTTGCAAACTTGGCTGCACAACAGTATAACATGAAAGACTTTAAAATATACAGACTCCTGAGTGGGTAGGATCTCCCAGAATGGGGTGTGAGTATGTTGTTATAAAAAACTCTCTTGGAGATATGGGGTTTGGCTACCACCAATCAAACTGGAAATAATGACTATATATATCAACTTCTTTGTAAATAGTTGAGCCCTTTTGTGAACATTATGCCCTCTAGTCCTATGTAATCCACTGAGGTTAGAAATTGAGTTTAAGAAAATTTCAAGTGCTTTGCCTGGTTTGAGTAAGGGCTTGGACTGAGCCTTCTCACTCCATTCTCCCATCACACACACACAAAAAAATCTTTAATTATTTCATGAGATAATCTTAAACCGTTGGTTTCATTAGGGTTCTACCTTAGGTTTCTATATGCAAAGCCAGTCATACTATTATTCCTAAAGGCATCAGTGGAATAACTCTTAAATTTTACTAGAACTTTAGGAAGTGTTATTGGGAGAAAAACAAAAATGAAAACAAGACCCACATTGTTTTGCAACTTAGAGTTCAGTTATTTCTTAGGTGCTTTGCCCAAATCTTTAGTTGCTCCCTAGGCCCTTAACAAGGTCACATTTTGACCCCATACTTCCAAGCCTTTTAAAACTAAACATTTTGCTGTTGTATCTCTTATGTCTGATTAGACAAGACCAAATTAAATTTTGCTCAGTGTTGACTCTATAACTTGATTATATTAAAAGTCTTAGGGGACTAAAATTAAATCTGCAGAGGAAGATAGCCCTGCTGTTAATGAAAAGCCTCTTAGATGGCTTTTGCCTTTGAAGTTCACTAGATTCTTTTTCAGGTAAAACTTCTCAGAAGGTTTTGGGGCCAAAATAATCAAAGTAACTTTGTTGACTAAAGCCTTGTTATGGTTTCCTCATTTCATAAGACCTTCCAGTGCTTGAAAAGGCAGATTGATTTTTTTTTTTGAGTAAATTTCATGGGAAATGTCATAACCATGAACAAACCTTGTTTTGGATTTCAAAGCACCAGGCCTTCTTGGTAGGAAATAACCAAGGTTACAGTCAATGTACAGATAAGAGTATACAGGCTGTTACTTGTTTTGTCATTAACTAAAAAGGTGTGAGTACTTGCTTCATTCGCTTTTAAACATCTAAAAATATAATCTTCACTGATTTAATGAATGGTTTCCAAATACAGTATATGTGTGCTTTCATTCTTCCGCAACATTGTGCGGAAAAAGTGTTTCCCAATTTCAGTTAAGGTTAAATTTAGATTCCACTAGTTCAGAAAATTAGAACTGCACTTTTTGGTTTACAAAGAAATACTATTTATTTTATTACTGTTCTAGTTCACAGCTTGAGTTTTGGTGGATGATATATTTATTCAGATAAATTAATAAATGATAAGATTGGTAAAATTTATGTCCATTACTGAACACTGTGAGAAAATGTAAGTAAGTCTCTTACTGACTGGTATTCACTTCAAGTGTGAATTGTGTTAAGTAAGGTCCAAGGGAATCGATTTATGACAAAGGTTGGGCAAACTCAAATGTCACTTGAACCAGTGACCCACCTGAGTGAGTTATTCCTTAAATGACCTTGACATCAATAAAGCCTCTCTGTCATTTAATCTGATCTTTGTACCAGCTAAAGTTTCCAGAGGAGTGGGTGAACTAAAGGTTTATAAAGTTTCCAATAAAAAGTGCCTTTAAGTGGTAATGCAATGTAATGCTGATTTGCAGCACAGAATTCAAGCTCTTAAATCATAGATTGTGTCACTTAAGATTGCCATTGTCAGTGGGCAGCTGATAAGAAGTCTCATTCAAAGTTCAGCATCTCAAATTTCCTTTCTCCAAGGAATGACACACCCTATTTATTTATCTTTTTTTTTTTTTTTTAATCACTTTGGATGATTGGTGCTCATTGATTACCGGGGCACAAATGATAAGAAACATAGTACTGTAAGCCCTCACCACAGCAACCAGACAAGAAGAAGAAATAAAAAGCACTCACATTGGAAATGAAGTAAAACTGTCATTATTTTCAGATGACATGATACTGTATACAGAGAACCCTAAAGACTACACCAAAAAAATTAACAACTGATAAATGAAATCAGTAAAATAGCAGGATACAAAATAAATTTAGAAATCAGTTGCATTTTTATACACCAATAGTGAACTATCAGAAAGAGGAATTAAGATAAAAATCCCATTTATAATTGCATAAAAAATACCCAAGAATAAATTTAACCAAGGAAGTAAAAGATCTATACTCAGAAAATTATAAGACACTGAAGAAAGGAATTGAAAAAGATACAAATGAGTGGAAGCATATACCATATTTATGGATAGGAAGAACGGACATCATTAAAATGTCTACACTGCCTAAAACAATCTATAGATTCAATGCCAATTCCTATCAAGATGCCAATGGTGTATTTCACAGAACTAGAAAAAATATACCAAAAAGTTATATGGAAACACCCAGAATAGCCACAGTAATCTAGAGAAAGAAGAAAGTTGGAGGAATCATACTACCTAATATCAAAGTACACTACCAGGCCATAGTAATAAAAACAGCATGGTATTGGTATAAAAACACATATAGATCAATGGAACAGAATAAAGAGCCCAGAAATAAACCCATGCTTTTATAGTCCATTAATATTTGATGAAGGAAAGACAAACCTACAATGGGGTAAAGACAATCTATTCAATAAATGGTGTTGTGAAAATTGGACAGATACATGGGAAAAAATGAAACTAGACCACCTTCTTACATCATGCAGGAGAATGAACTCAAAATGGACTAAAGACTTAAATGTAAGATTCCACACCATAAAAGTCCTAGAAGAAAACTTAGACAGTAAAATCCCAGACATTTTTCTTAGCAATATTTTGTCTAATATATCTTCCTAAACAAGGGAAACAAAAGAGAAAAATAAACAAATTGGACTACTTAAAACTAAAACATTTTTGCAGAGCAAAGGAAACAAGCAACAAAATGAAAAGACAACCCACTGAATGGGAGAACATATTTGCCAATGATGCATCTGATAAGGGGTTAACTTCCAAAATTTATAAATAACTTCCACAACTCAATACCAAAACAACAACACGAACAATCCAATTAAAAAATGGGCAAAGGACCTGAATAGATACTTCTCCAAAGAGGAAAAACAGATGGCCAATAGACATACGAAAATATGCTCAATATCACAATTTACCAGGGAAATGCAAATTAAAAGCACAATGAGATATCATGTCACACCTATCAGAATGGCTATCATCAATAAATCAATAAACAAGTGTTGGCAAGGATGGGGAAAAAAGAGACCCTTGCGCACTGCTGGTGGGAATGCAGACTGGTGCAGCCACTGTGGAAAAAAGTATGGAGTTACCTGAAAAAATTTAAAATGGAACTGCCTCTGACCTTGGGATTCCACTTATGGGAATATCTCCAAAGAATCCAGAAACTGTAATTCTAAAGAATATATGCACTTCTATGTTCATTGCAGCATTATTACAATAGCTAAGATTTGGAAGCAGCCCAAGTGGCCATCAATAGATGAATGGATAAAAAAAGCTGTGGTACATTTATACAGTGGAATACTACTCGCCCATAAAAAGAAGGAAATCTTACCTTTTGTGACAGCATGGAACCTGGAGAATATTAAGCTAACTAAAATAAGCCAGTCAGAGAAAGACAAATACTTGTATGTGCAATCTAGTGAACAAAATAAACAGACAAATAAAAACAGACTCGTAGATACTGAGTACAGACTAACAGCTGTCAGAGGGGAGGGACTGGGTAAAAAAGGTAAAGGAGTTAAGCAGACAAACAAACAGAAAATACACGTTTTGACACAGACAATTGTATGGTAATTACCAGAGGGAAAGGGTTGGGGGGTGGGGGAGATAGAAGAGGGTAAAAGGTGGATAAATGGTGATGGAAAGAGACTTGACTTTGGGTGGTGGACACATGATACAATATACAGATGCTGTATTATAGAATTGTACACCTGAAAGCTATATATGTAATTTTATTAACCAATGTCACCCCAATAAGTTCAATAAAAATTTTAAAAAACTGATTAAAATTTCTAAATATAGTCTTAAATATCTTTCTAAATATACTCTTAACTTGGGCTTAAAGAAGTATATGGATTAAATAATTTTTTAAAAATATATTTTTTGATATTTTAGAGAGAGTAAGGGAGAGGGATAGAGAGCTAGAAACATCGTTGAGAGAGAAACGTCTATCAGCTGCCTCCTGCATGCCCCCTACTGGGGATTGAGCCTGCAACCAAGGTGCATGTCCTCGACTGGAATCAAACCCGGGACCTTTCAGTCCATGGCCTGATGCTCTTTCCACTGAGCCAAACCGGTCAGGGCTGCATTAAATAATTTTTTTTATGTGAATATGTTAGTTAAGATTGGATCTGGCTATAAGAAAAGAAATGAAAGACAAATTAAACCTTTATTTTTATGATTTATTAAGAGATCTTGAGGTACATAGTTGGTGGTTCATCAGCTCACAGATGTCAAAGCTAGGTTTCTGTAATTGTTTAAGCCTTTCCCTCCTAACCACATAGTGATTGCTAGAGCTCCAGCCATGATGTGCACAGTTCAGGGAGGAGGAAGGTCAAGGACTAATAAGAACAAAGAACAGAAGGGACAACACAGCCCAAATTGGAAGCCTCTCATCTAGTAACTCCCACTTTTCATTACCAAGATCATCCCTACCTTCAAGCTAAGTAGGAAAATGCAGTGTTTTGTGTTACTTGGGCACATTGCTACTCAAAACCAAAGTTCTGTCCCTAAGGAAGAAGGGAGCATACAACCGTCAGGTTCTGCACGGGACGAACCAGAGCAGCACCTAGGATCTTCTCTAGACCATAGTGGACTCTTAATAAGCATTTCTTGAATTAATTTTTATTTAAATTACATAGTTGATATTTTACAGAGCTTTAGTTTTAGCTAAGTCATCCTCACCAGCTTATAAACACATTAGCCACTTCACTGGAAAAATGGTAACGTGATAGATTTACTTGGTTATGATAATGATATTGAAAAATTCTAAATGAGCTTATGGGACCCATGGCATATAAAAATGGTAGGCTGTAAAGTTATTAGAGATTTAGAGTTATTTGAATGAAGGATCTATGGGTATGATTTTTTTTTGTTTTTATTATGTGAAGGACACTAGGTTAAGTGCTTTAGTTTATTATTTTGTCTCACAGTAACCCTTTCAGGTAGGTATCATTTAACAATGAGGACACTGAGATTTCAAAGAAGTTCATGACTTTCTTAACAGGGATAGATAACAGGGATAGACATTAATCAATATTTGAATTTAAAACACAATGACTATAGAGCAGGGTCAGCAAACTTTTTCTGTAAAGGGTCAGATGGTAATTATTTCAGTCTGTAGGAGCAATGACTCTCACATGCGATGAAATATTATTCTTTTCATATTTTCCAACCACTTAAAATATATAAACCTTTTTTCCCCCAACTTAAAATTTTTTAATTGATTTTAGACAGAGAGTAAAAGAGATATAGAAACATGAATGAGAATCATTGATCGGTTGCCTCCTGCACACCTCCAACCAAGGATCAAACCTGCAACCCAGGCATGCACCCGGACCAGGAATTGAACCATTGACTTTTTGTTGATGAAATGACACTCAACCAACTGAGCCACACCGGCTGGGCTGTAAACATTTTTAGCTTGTGGACTGTACAAAAAATGGGCACGGAGTCAGATTTGGTCCATGGATCATAGTTTGCTGACCACTGTTCTAAATCCTGTACATTTGACCTTGGTGCTACATCTGCTATATACTATAGCTACTTTGGGCTAGATCTTGCTACTATACACATACCAACCTGGCATTTTATAGATGTCTGCATGCTGACAGTTCCACTTTCAAAAACGACAAGGAAGAAATATATCATCTTTTTCCTTGGTGACCTGAAATCAGACCATTAGAAAATTTTTTCTAAACATTGAAGCCCAACTCTATTTCCTTTAAATAAATAGTGCTGCATCATAGGTACTTCCTTTTTTTCTTAATTTTATTTATTAATTTTTAGAGAAAGATAGGGAGGGAGGGAGAGAGGGGAGAGAGAGAGAGAGAGAGAGAGAGAGAAATAGAGACATTGATTTGTTGTTCCACTTACTGATGTAGTTATTGGTTGCTTCTTTTTGTATGTGCCCTGACGGGACCAAACCCACAACCTTGGCTTATCAGGGCGATGCTCTAACCAACTGAGCTACTTAGCCAGGCAGGGCTAACAGTTATTTTTTATTTATGCTCCCCCATTACAGCATTTCTCCCTTTTTAGATGTAAGTGGTCCCATTTCTTTGGGATTTCACATTGTCCTCATGTGTAAATAATATCTACCTCAAAGCCTTATTATGAGAGAAAATGATCAACTATAACTAAAGGACTTAGCCCAGTGACTTGAACCTCCTTAATCTCATCATCTCTTCAACTGCTTAGGCAATGTCTAACTCATTAATTCATCTCCCATCCTTTCCCTTGCTAAATACCCTATTAAGCAAGGGTCATTTTCTATCGTCATTGGGTAAACACAGCACACGAACTCACACATCAGGGTTAGATAAAAAGCATTGCTGACATAAAGAGAAATTATCTTTATTTTCTCCCCATTTCTCAGCCACAAACTAACTTTGAAGGAAATCTAGATTGGGACTCCATCTTTGAACAATCATGCTGGTACTGACTTTATTCTTAAGTGACTGTGAGTTTATTTTTCTTTGTCTTATTTGTCTCTGACATTTCATTTAAAACTAAATCTAAGACTAGCTTTTGGGAAAAGAAAATATTGCTATTCTTAGTTTTTCTTTGTTTCCACGTTGTTCCACTGTCTCCAAATTAGCTGTTAAATGTAAGAGTGCATGAGAGAACCTGACTTAATTGCAGGCACTGTAGACTATAATTTCCTCAGTATATTTAATTAGCCTCTAATCCAATTTGTGCATTGGTCATTGTTACTGCAATATTTGGGCCCAAGGTTTGTGCAGACATGATAAAGGGGCAATTTTCTTGGGAGAGGGAGTTGGAAGGCAGGATTAAGTTTGGCATCTTTTAATTTCCTGCACTGTGTGAGCTCTAAACATGGTAGTTATGAAAGTTTCTTCATACTTAGCATATAGCACAGCATCATTGAAAAAGTGTGTTGAAGCTCAAAAGGCACTTCTTGGTAGTGTCAATAAAGACAGGAAAATTGAAGAAATATTTTAGTTATTCAGATGTTAGTTTTTGCAACTACTTAAAATGTGAAAGAAAACTCACATAGCAGTTGCCGTGTTCAACAATTACAGAGAGCCAGTGTCTTTTCTATTATCTATTTATACACTGTGTATTTGCTTTTACAGCACCAGTACCATATGATTTATGAAATGATATCAAATGAAAACAGCTCAGAATTATAAGAGATTTAAGTTATTTTTCTCTCTTCTACTTATTTGGGTGACCAGCTCACATTTCATGACTCAGGACACAACATTGCCAGTCAGATTTCTTTTTTAACGTGATAGCATCTGTCTATGTGGCAGAAGCAGCAGATGGGACTGGGGAATTTAGTCAGTCTGATTTATTGTAGCTTATCTTCCACATGCCACCAATGCCAGAGATGAGTCCTTCATGCCTGACATTTGCTGAAGTGTAAGGCTGCGTAAAATGATAGTCACCGAACCTCCTTGAGAGCATCGGGGTGGGCGGTGGAAATAGACAACTGTGAAGACAGATGCGGTGATTCCTGGCAAGGAGAGCTCGACTAGGGCTTCCCAACCTCAGCTGCTCCTTCTGTAACAGCCAGTTTTACCTAAAGAATATGACTTGTCTGAGATGCCTATCTTTCAGATGCTCCCATCTAAAACATCCACAGTTAATTATCCTGATCCAGTAAATGGAGTAGTTGTATGTTTTGTTAAATAATTAAATATCAGGGAGAGGAGAGACCCTAAGGAGTCGTCTACTTCAGCATGCTCCAGTCAGTTCTAGCATGAAACTGCTCAATGGAATTAAAGTAGGCTTTCTTTATAAAGAGCCCTGATAGTAAAGTGCTTTTACTATGATATATACCATACTAATCAGTGCATAAAATTATATGCATACTTTAAGAAAAATGAGAAAATAAACATAATTGCTACATCACTGAGACAATCTCCATGTCCACCTCTCCCACCAGCATTTCTCCCTCCAGATATCTATTATCTCAAATAAGTTCCTTTAAATCAGGGATGGGGAAACTTTATTCTGCCAAGGGCCATTTGGATATTTATAATATCATTCGTGGGCCATACAAAATTATCAACTTAAAAATTAGCCTGGCCCTAGCCAGTTTGACTCAGTGGATGGAGTGTCAGCCTGTGGATGGAAGGATCCCAGGTTCAATTCCGGTCAAGGGCACATGCCTGGGTTGCAGGCTTGATCCCCAGTGGGGGGCGTGCAGGAGGTGGCTGATCAATGATTTTCTCTCATCATCATTGGCGTTTCTATCTCTCTCTCCCTCGCCCTTCCTCTCTGAAATCAATAAAAAATATATTTTAAAAAATTAGCCTGTTATATTTGGTGAAACATTTAATTAACTCACCCTTAATGCCTTGGTAGGACCAGACCCAATGATTTCGAGGGCCATTTACGCGCAGATGTTACCCTCATCTGCTTTAAATTCATCCCTAAATAGTACATGGTTTTAGTGTTGACCTTTTGTGAACTTTAAATATATGAAATCATACAGTATTTTTCTTCACTTCAACATAATATTTTGAAATTCATTTATGTTTACTGTTGCTTCCCCTGCCCCCTTCTTTCCTCACCCCTAACCCCTGCCTTGCCCCCACTCCAGACTTTTGGGATTTATTAAGTTTTTAAACTTATTTTTCTTATTATATATTTTGTTTATAATTTTTTAGTTTTATGGCCTGTGACTATTTTTTTAGTTAACACCTATAACATACATACGTTACTTGAGATATATGAAGTATTAGGCCATGCCTCTACTCTTCTCTACAACAAATCAAATACCTTAGAATCTCTTAACATGATCACTCTGATAACTTATATATCATTATTGTTCAGTAATTTAATCTTTATTTATCCCTACTATATATGAACATACAATTTTTATTACTAATGTATATAATCAGTGTTTGTTTATATTTACCCACATATTTACTAGTATGTTATCTTATCCTTTTTTACATCTCAAATCTTTTATCTGACATCATTTTCCTTTAGCTTAAAGAATATAAAAGAAAATTTCTTTTTTGAGGATCTTTTGGTAATATACTTTCTCAATAAGTTTTGTTTGAAAATGACTGGAAATCTATAATACTGGATATGGAACTATGTTGACAATTATTTGCTCTCAGTAAACCATCGGATGTATTCTTTTCAGGCTTGTATTGTTTAAAAACCAGCAATGATTTTAACCATTCTTTTTAAGATTGTGTTTTTCTCTCTGGTTGATATTAAGATCTTCCCATTCAGTTTGGTAATTTTTATTTTACTGTGATATGTTTGTGTGTTTTTATTTTTCTGCTTAGGATTCATTGAGCTTGCTAGGTCTGAGAATTGAGTCTTTGGCCATTGTCATAGGACTTTCTTCAGCATTGTCTTTTTGAATATCATTTGCTCTCCTTTCTCTTTGTTGGCTACTTTTTTTTTAACCTATGATTATACATGCATTATACTTTCACCACCTCCATGTCTCATATTTTCTTTTCTGTAAACTCTATTTAGTTGTTCTTCAAATATGCTTGATTTCTGGTCATATTATCAGACATTGTTTACTTAGGGATTTATTAAATCTGTTAAATAGGTGTATGATAATTCCAGAATATGCTCTTTTTATTCTTTTATTATCTACTAGAGGCCTGGTGCACAAATTTGGGGCCGATTTGTGCAGGGCTGGCCAGGGGGAGGGGCCATGGGCGGTTGGGGGGTCAGCCCCGCCCCCTGGTTGAACTCCGGTCGAACTCCTGGTCGAGGGGACAATTTGCATATTAGCCTTTTATTATATGGGATATATCTATCATTTATCTATCTATTGATCACTTATCTAATCTTCTCTCTCTCTCCCTCCCTCTCTCTCTCTCTCTCTCTCTCTGTCTCTCTTCCCTTCCACCTTCCTCTCTCATCTGTCTATCTATAAATTACCTTTTTCTCTTTCCTACTGATTGTGGTTCATCTTTTGTTCAGATTGTGAATTTTGATTAGGTTGTGAGCTATAAATTTCTCTGGAATGTCTATGTGTGGAAATTCCTTAAGGCCTGGTTTGAAGTTGAGCTCTTCCTGAGAGGATTTATATTTGTTTCTGCCAGCCATCTGGCAGGGCACCAACCCAGAACACCTTTCATTTCTCCACCTGAGCACTTTGGGACTGAACAGACGGTGTGAATGCCAACTGCAAACCTGGACAGAGGTAGTCAGTGGTGTAGACCAAGCATGTCAAACTTGCGGCCCACAATGAATATTTTTGAGGCCAAGCCAATATAATGGTATGTAAGAAACGTTTTAATAAAAATGTCATAACTTAATTTTTACAATATCCTGTTATACATAATTATTAATAAAGAACTACAATGTTCCCTAATGACTAATTACTGTAATTGTGTTGCATTCATTTCCCTTACGCGCCTTACCCGCAGGCGCACCATTTCTCTCCACTAATACTAGCAGTGAATATTTTAGCAGCCGATGGCCTCATCATTAGTCTTGGACTGACTTGTTTGGTGTGCAAAACAGGAAATATTTTGTTTCAGGAGAATAAGAAAAATAGGTTTATTTCCGTTATGCTTATTAATTTGTGCAGTTATTCAGTGTCTGGTAAGTTAATGTTCAAGGAAAAATAATAATTATTAAAATGTTCTATTATTTTATGTTAACGATTGCTCATTTATTTCAGCCCTTTGTATTCAGCATGTCTTTATCAAAATAAACCTACGTTTCTATGAAAATCGAAGGTTTTGTTTTTTTGCAGCCCACATAAACTTAAATCTCATTTATTTGGCCAGTGTTAACCTTTGAGTTTGACATGCGTGGTGTAGATTCTCGGGAAATTTTTATTTTTATCTTCACCTACATGCAGGACTTAGAGAGCCATTTTGTTTGATGTATCCTCTCAAATGAAAGGGTTTATTTCTTCTATACTTCATCCTCTGTGCAAGGTTTTCCTATTAGTCTCCCTGCATTGTGAGGGTGTTGAGCTTTGCCAGTATTGTCCCTCTGTCCAGCTATCAAGCTCGAAATCTTTTAGATTCAGAAAAAAAACTGTCAAGCAAAAAGCCATCTTTAGTATTTGCTCACCTTTCAGAGTTCTTGCTTTCTTTTTTTTTTTTACATGTGTTCAGTGATGTGTTCAAAATGATATATGTACCATACACACACTCACATACACACACACATTCTTCAGTGAGAAGGATCATGCAGGGTATAACCTACCGTACTGAAGGAAACTGATATCCTAGTGTTAATTTAAGAACTACAAATGCGTGGAAGGCTAATTCTACCTCTGAATTTTACTGTAAAGTTTTAAAGGTTATGTTTTTACATAGCTGAATTTTTATTATAACATGCATTTTATTCTTTTAACCGTGTAAAGACTTTAGTGAATGAAGCACTCCTGATATTCAGAAGGGCATTATTTATTAAAAGTGAATGTATAAGATATTGTTGTATTTTTCATATTGACAGCTACAAACTCTTGATGAGAATAATGTGGCCATGTAATATTTTCTTTCTGAAGACTGTATATTTCATATATGTGAAAATATGCTTGGCCAGTAAGCCCTTCCAGGATTTTTAAAACTTCTGTTAAAAATAAAAGAATAGTGAGAGAATTACACAGTTGTATTTGTTTGCCATTATGAATATTATATTTATGGTACACATAAAAAGGCATTTCTATGTTTAGATTCAGTAATAAAAATAGCTAAATTTGTTGATAATCTGTGCTGGAAACTGTTCTAAGCTATTAAAATGTATTTACTTAGTCCTCATTATAACCCTTCGAGGAAGGCACTTTTTAATATCTGTTTAACAATACAGATGAGAAAACTGAGGTCAGAGTCTAAGAAACTCACCCATATTTACATAGCTAATTGCAGCCAAGTCAGAGTGATCACTTAAGCAGTCTGGTTTTGGAATTCAATTTTCTTAAATTTGTTATACTGATTTTCTAACTGACCTGGAAAATTGAAGATGTTTTTAATGCAACAGTTTATTCCTACCTTTTGAAGAATATTTGTTGAATAGTTACTATGTCGAAAGAATTGCACAAAGCCATTGGGATGTTCCTGGGTTGATGAAACTTACAATTTAGTAAATAAATAGCCGTGTAATCAAATAGCTACAATATAACCCCAAAAGGTATGTATCAATTAATCGTGCTTAGAGTAAAGATAAATTCAGTCTTCCTGTGAGTGTTAAGGAAGTCTTAAGAATGGCCTTGATATTTGTACATTAATATGCATCTTCAAGTGAATAAATTGCAGATAATGATAATGGTGATTTTTAAAGGCATGGCATTACACACATAGCAGTATGGTATATTTTATAGAACTATATATAAGCTCACTATTACTAGAGAGTATAATGTGTATTAATGTAGACATGAGGGTGTAGTGAAAAATGGAGTAAGCTATTAAGCAGAGGTCAATGAAGTTATTTTTGTGAACCATCCAAATTATTGACACTGAATAATTTTCTAATTTTTAAAAGTAATATGTGGGCGATAGCACTGTAGAGCAGTACATATTTAGCAGAAGTGAGCTCTAGCAGACTCTGTCTAGAGGTGCAGAATGTGAGTTTATATTTGAAGCTGTGCAATTAAATGCCTTCAAAGATCAGGCAGGTCAGGTAAAATACTAGTAGCAGGGAGGATGGGCACAGTGGCCGAATAAAAGCCCATGCTCACCCTATAGATGTTCAGATTTAGTGTTTTAAAAACACTGAATCTGCTGATTGAATAAAACAGGATTCTTACTGAATTTGTCTCAGTAGTTTTCAGTTGCAACTTAGTTAAGAGGCTCAAGATTTGAGTAAGAGGACATTGGAGTTTTAAAAAATCCAAATTATAACCATATATATATGTATGTGTATTGACTTCTTTTTTATGTCATAGATAGTTACACTAGACTTTTTGTTTTTTAGCAAATAATAAAAATGCCTTCCAATGAATATTTTAAATTCTGAAACATGGGTCAAAAACAAAT
The DNA here is from genome assembly GCF_028538775.1 of Myotis yumanensis. NCBI lineage: Eukaryota > Metazoa > Chordata > Mammalia > Chiroptera > Vespertilionidae > Myotis > Myotis yumanensis. Next base: position 142,605,403 of record NW_027223754.1, read on the forward strand.
GAAAATAAACATTGGCTGTTTAATTTATAAATGTGAAGCACTAATAAAGCTTAAAAATGACTAATATGAGATTTGAAGTGGGATATCTATGAGAAGACGTGCCACTTCCAGTGACTGTTTTTGCTTATACTGTGACTTTTTAAAAGAGAAACAGTCTCACACAAATGAAGGTTCAGGCTGAACCTGAAACTTTATTTTCTTTTACAATGGCATACATTTTTGTTTTGTTTGTTTGTTTTTCTCTATGTTACTGAACATTGTTTGGAGGAGAGGCTAATATGTGATCTTCAGAAGACGAGTGAGAAATAGATAATTCACAGCCTTGAGTTGTAAATGGACATTTGTGGACAGAAGAGTCACTTATTTTTGCACGTTAATATTACTCATTACAAGGAGTAGAGTAGTTGGGAATTCCGTAAAATAAAATGCACACATGTTCACATGCAGTTCCTCCAACTTTCCATCATTACCTTTTTAATTGACTGGTTAAAGGTCTTCTTACATTGTATCCTTGATCCAATGAGTTACCAGAAATTGGCCATTCATTTCTTGCCCTTAACATTCTAATATTCTGGTAGACAGTTATGAGATATCACTTTTTAATTTCCATCAAGAACCTTTTCTTTTAAATACATTACTCATTTAAAATATTTTCACACTCATTTACAGCATGAAATAAGACCTTTAAAAAATGTTTGCATTGGCAGACAGGGAAAATCATCAAACTGTTGAGTTGGAATTGAGGAAAAAAAATGTATTAGGAATGCTGACTCAGTCTTCCTTCCCTAGATAGATATTAAGGAGAATTAAGCCATAGAAGGATTTCGCTATTTTTTCAAAATATTGGGCCAAAGTTTGATGAGAACCTATAAAACTATAGCAATGTTTGCCAATGAGCTTGCATGGTTTTAGGTAAAAACTATTAAATAATGCATTTTTATTTTACCTATAAAATACCACATAAAAAGATAATAAATATTTTTCTTTTAACCTGCCATATGGAAATATTGAAGTCATAGTCATCCATTTAGTTTTTTGATTTAAATAACTAATTAGTTTTAACATTAGATAAACATATCCAAAAAAATAAAAATAAACAGACCAAACAAAACACTTATTCTGTATTATTTTACATTTAGGGATAGACAGAACTCCTGACCTAAGCATTCAAAGTTTAAAGGCCAATCAAGGAGAAAAATATCTCCTGGCTGCTCTTTTTAAACAAGCATTTTTTACAGTTTGGATTTCAGCCATAGAAAGGCTGTAAAGTTTTGTCAGTTTGGATGCAATTTATCTCATTTACTCTTTTATTAGCTATGTGAAGGATAAAATTGGGGATTTGTTAAATTTGTATGTGACAATGAGTCATAGATTTGTATCTTTGGGAGGTTATTATTCTGTCTTTCATTTGCAATTAGGACTTATTAGATTCTTAATCAGTACAGTATGTTCTTTACCAAGTTTTTATGCAACAGATAAAATTTTACCAGTTTTTGAAGTCCAAACTTCTAGTCCTGGAATTTAAGAGCTTTTATAGTTCGAATAAAATATTTTTCATCTTTACTTCCTATGTTTCAGATCCTAAACTTTGTATATTTGTCCAGAAATACCTTTCATACCACAAATGCTGTACACCTTGGCTATCTGAAAGCTGGGCACCTTTGGTCTTTTCAAGGAAAGAATTTGGAAACTGAAATGCATAAATGTAAAATAAATCCAGGGCTTTAACTCTGCTTTTCCCCTTCAGTTCTATGTTTGTGGTCTTGGCCAAGCAAGCATCATATCTGTGCTCTGTTTAAGCCATCTTACCTTTTAGGAATGACTATTTTCTTTTCTGTCTAATCAAATTTTATTCTAAGTTACAGGTTCAATTTTAACCTAGATAAACATCCTCTGTGACCACCTGAGATGCAAGTTCTTTTGTAGGATGACTAAAGCTTTCATTTCCTGTAGTATTCTTTTAAAATCGATCACTTCTTGAATTGTTAGAAATTTATTTTCATTTACAAATGACTTCAAATCAACCAGAACCATAAGTTGGTTTAGTATAGAGCCTTAATCTTCCATATGAATTTATAGTAAGGCAGTAAAATTTTATGAAAATCCTGTTTGAATAGTGATAAAGCAGCATCAAAAATTTAGATTAATGTAAGAGGACTATCTTCTTTCCCAAGAAAAATGATTTATCTCCTCATTTATTTAGTTATAACTTTTATAAAGTTTTATGTTCCTCTCCATAAATATGTTGCACACATTTTGTTTATCCTTAGGTGTCTTATGATTTTTATTGCTATTGTCAACAAAATTGAGTTACTTCTTTAATTTTTTAGGGCTGCTAAGAACTTTCATATGTTGATTATGTAGTCAATAACTAGCTAGACTTGCTTATGACATCTAAAATTGTGTAAATTCTCCTGGATTTTGTAACAGTAGAGTCTTATGATCTGCAAATATATTTCTTTCTAATCCTTGGTAGCTTTTATTTTGTTTACATATATTTTATTATTTCTCTCTTTAACACCTCAGCACTATGTTAAACAGACTAAGTGTAAAGTGTTTTCTGGGGAAATGAAAATTAAATCAATGAGTGGATATAATGCATACCCATGAGAAGTGAGAAATATGTTTATTGACACTGACAGTTGGCAAGATGTGAGGAAATGGAAACATACACACTGACAGTGGAAGTGCAAGTGGTTATAATTGCTATACAAGTCAATTTATCAGCATTGACTGAGGCTGAAAAGGCACATACTTCATGACTCAGTAGTTATATTTCTAGGTATTTATCCTAGAGAAACCCATACACACGAGCAAGTATGATGATTGTTGCACTATGTTAGTAGTGAAAATAAAAAACTAATATGTTTCAGTAGCAGATTAAATAAATGAACTATGGTTATCCATAGTTAGAATTAATAAACAAGATCTATTTTTAATTATATTTATAAATGAAATGTTGAATAAAATGCAAGATTCAAATAATAGAAGATTAAAAAATATTGTATAAATTTTTAAAATCACACAAAACTATTGTATCTCTCTCTTTTTTTTTTTTTTTTGTGGGCATGTCTGTATGTTTAAAATTCCTGCATTGGAATGAAATACATTAATTACAGGAAAGTGATTATTTCTGGGAAGAAGGAAAATGAATGTGGTTGTGGGACTTTAGTTGTAGCTATAACATTTTTAAAAGTTTTTACATTTTTTAAAAAGATGTTTGTTTTTATTTTTAGAGTGAGAGGAAGAGTGAGGGATAGAGAGAAACATCAATGAGAGAGGAACATCATCAATTGGCTGCCTCCTGCACACACCCCTACTGGGGATCAAGCCAGGCATGTGCCCTGACTGGGAATCGAACCAGTGACCTCTATGGCTCCTGGGTCAATGCTCAACTGCTGAGCCACACTGGTTGGGCTAACAGCGGTTCTCAACCTGTGGGTCGCGACCCCTTTGGTGGTTGAACGACCCTTTCACAGGGGTCGCCTAAGACCATCCTGCATATCAGATATTTACATTATGATTCATAGCAGTAGCAACATTGTAGTTATGAAGTAGCAACGAAAATAATTTTATGGTTGGGTGACAACATGAGGAACTGTATTTAAAGGGCCAGAAGGTTGAGAACCACTGGGCTAACTTTTTTTTTAATGAAATAAGCAATAATAACAAAAGACTTGAAACAAATATATAACACAATATACATTAATTCTGAATGGGCACATAGTTGTTCCTTATACTTTATTCAGTTTTTAAAAATATTTTTGAAATATTCACAATTACCAAAAAAACAACTTTAAAACACACATATTGCACTATTTACCATAATATATGGCAAGTAGTACCCTAAAAATTATATTTCTACTATTCTTGACACTGCTTAAATTCTTTAAATTATTATATTTAGTTTTGGTTTCACATTTTACTAATATAAATGATGATGAGTATCAAAGAAATATCAAAACGGTATATTACCTTGGCCTTATGAAATAAGATTAATGATTTAGAAAAGACTTAGAATGTGATCATTATCGTATATAAGTTTTATAAGAATGATACTTGTCATTTTTTTTTGTTTTTACAAGAGAAAAAAATAGGATATGAATTTAATGAAACTGGCTCAGACTCACTATGTAACTAAGCAGTAGCCAACATATAATTTATGGAACCTATACATAGCATCTTAGAAATCATTGGACCATGCATTTTAAACTGGTATTTGTGGATATTCTAAAGAGAACATGGGGAAGTTCCAAGAAGCAGTTGCATATCCTGAACTTTCATCCATTAATGGCACCTTTTTCTGAGGAGAGGATCCAGAGTTTACATTGTTAACACAGAGATCAACTTCTACACTTTGGAAATGAGAACACTGAGGTGGGCAGGTAAATGACTTAGTTTGGGTTTATACTGGCAAACAGTCTGGGCAAGGCTTTAGCCTTCTGGATACATATACCAAGAAGGCTAAAACACCACAGAAGATCAGGTCTAAAATCTCTTCAGTGGATTTGTGAGAAGCATGAATACTGTAAATAATATTCTTTTCCTTGACTTTCTCATTCACTTTATTTATTTTATTATTATTATTTTAAAAATCTTTATTGTTGAAGACTTTCTCATACACTTTAGATAAAGCTTATTGGGACTGGGAGCTGGTGAGTGACACTGACTATTTTGTTGATAGAGAGGTTCTTTGATTCCTGAGTCTTGGTAATGGAATGACTATGTCAAAAGGAAGGGTCATTCACCAGGGACAATTCACATTTTGAGAAGGAACTAATGATGTCTATAAAGTATTAATGAACAAGGTTAGGCTATAGATAAGGACAAACCAAGACAGTAAGGAAACTCTGGAATGTATTCTCAGTGTGTTGCATGGGCATATCTTGCAGTTCTAGTGACTCCAACTTAGTACAGTAGCCAATTGTTTAATAAATTATTAAAAAACATCAATATAATAATGGAAAACCACTCTTCTACCAACTCACTGATTGTATTTTCTCTGGCACATGGAATACATGATGAGCCTGTCAGATTCCATAATACCCATATCTTTCAATACTTAGGACATACTAATTTAAAAAACAGGTGATAATTTAAAAAATAAATAATGCTTGCACTCATCAGACATATGTTCGTTGAATCTATCTTTGTACAATAAAACTGATACTCCTTTTTCCTCTTTCAGTGACAAGTGAAAGTTATAATTATCAACACAAAGTCAGTCATATAAAAATGGGTACTCATCATGAATGGCAGTGCTATTTTAGGCCATTTTTTACTAGCATGCACCAATTTTTTACCTTATCATTTTTATTATCAGATGAAAAGTATGTCTACATGCATATTAAAACAATTTATTCCTAGCACTTAAATTAGTTTTATATGTCTAATTAAAACTCCCCTAAAAACATAGCATACATCAGCGGTTCTCAACCTGTGGGTCGCGACCCCCTTGGGGGCCGAACAACCCTTAAACAGGGGTCGCCTAAGACCATCGGAAAACACATATATAATTGCATATTGTTTTTGTGATTAATCACTATGCTTTAATTATGTTCAATTTGTAACCATGAAAATACATCCTGCATATCAGATATTTACATTGCAATTCATATCAGTAGCAAAATTACAGTTATGAGGTAGCAACGAAAATAATTTTATGGGTGGGGGTCACCACAACATGAGGGACTGTATTAAAGGGTAGAGGCATTAGGAAGGTTGAGAACCACTGGCATATATGTTAAGAGTTTTCAAGCTGACTTATGGGAGACTTTGGAGAAAAGGTTTTGTTACTATTTTTGCAAAAAGAATCCAAAATCAAGGTGAAAAATACAAGAACTCATTGGGTACTTTTAAAAAAGTTAGTTATGGAAAGAGAAAGCCATCTAAAATAAACATAAGAAGCCAGGATCAGATGGGATGGGGAATTCTAAGCCAGAAAATGAGAGGTTTCTCTTAGAACCTTCTTGGTGAGATGAAGGTCAAGAAAAGGGATTGGGGACAAGGTCTTCTATTCTGGTAAAGATGCGCAGGGCATGAGTCTGAAGATATGTCTCTAACATGTCAATCAACAGAAGAAGCAGGTAGCTAAACCCTCATCGGGATGTTCCCCAAACTAGCATGTACTTGTAATCAGGTGAGGCAGCTGAATGACAGAGGTACGTGCGACAGAAATCCTGGGAAGTAGGTTGTCCTCTGAGAGGGTTGTAGAAACAGGAACTACTATGTGTATAATCACCGAGGCTGGTCTTCAGAGGCAAATAAATTTTGTATCTGGATGGGCACTAGAATATGAGTTATGAGATACAAGTATGGGAGAATAGTAGGTAAAGAGTTACTTAGATCCTAGGGCATTGGAAACTAAAGAGAAAATAAACAAGTGGGACTACATCAAAATCAAAAGCTTCTGCATAGCAAAAGAAACCATCAACAAAACAACAAGAAAGCCCACTGCTTGGGAGAACATATTTGCCAATGTTATCACCGATAAGGGTTTAATCTCCAACATTTATAGGGAACTCATACAACTTAACAAAAGGAAGATAAACAATCCAATCAAAAAATGGGCAAAGGACCTTATTAGACACCTTTCAAAAGAGGACATTCAGAAAGCCAAGAGACATATGAAAACATGCTCAAAGTCATTAATCATCCGAGAGATGCAAATCAAAACAACAATGAGGTACCATCTCACACCTGTCAGAATGACTATCATCATCAAATCAACAAATGACAAGTGCTGGAGAGGATGCAGAGAAAAGGGAACACTCGTGCACTGCTGGTGGGAATGCAGACTGGTGCAGCCACTATGGAAGACAGAATGGAGTTTCCTCAAAAAGTTAAAAATGGAACTCCCATTTGACCCTGTGATCCCACTTCTAGGAATATATCCCAAGAAATCAGAAACAAAAATCAGAAAGGATATATGCATCCCTATGTTCATAGCAGCACAATTTACCATAGTGAAGATCTAGAAACAGCCTAAGTGCCCATCAGCAGATGAATGGATTAGAAAACAGTGGTACATCTACACAATGGAATACTACGCTGCTGTAAAAAAGAAGGATTTTTTTTTTTTTTACAGAGAGGAAGGGAGAGGGATAGAGCGTTAGAAACATCGATGAGAGAGAAACATCCATCAGTTGCCTCCTGCACACCCCCTACTGGGGATGTGCCCGAAACCAAGGTACATGCCCTTGACCAGAATCGAACCTGGGACCCTTCAGTCTGCAGATGGACATTCTATCCACTGAGCCAAACCGGTTAGGGCAAAAGAAGGAATTCTTACCATTTGCAACAGCATGGATGGAACTGGAGAGCATTATGCTAAGTGAAATAAGCCAGTCAATGAAAGAAAAATACTACATGATCTCACTCATTTATGGATAATAAAGACCATTATAAACTGATGAAAAAAATAGATACAGAGGCAGAGTGGCATTGAACAGATTATCAAACTACAGCGGGAAGGCTGGGGAGGGTTGGAGGGCAGGAGGGGGGTAAGAGATCAACCGAAGGACTTGTATGCATGCATATAAGCATAACCAATGGACATAAGACACTGGGGGATAGGGGAGGCCGGGGGAATGTCAAGAAGGGGAAAAAAAGGAGACATATATAATATTCTTTGTAATACTTTAAGCAATAAAACAAAATTTAAAAAAAAAGAAGTTACTTAGATCCGTGGTTGGCAAACTGCGGCTCGCGAGCCACATGTGGCTCTTTGGCCCCTTGAGTGTGGCTCTTCCTAAGCCTTAGGAGTACCCTAATTAAGTTAATAACAATGTACCTACCTATATAGTTTAAGTTTAAAAAATTTGGTTCTCAAAAGAGAAATTTCAATCGTACTGTTGATATTTGGCTCTGTTGACTAATGAGGTTGCCGACCACTGACTTGGATCATTCACCTCAGAGGCCGTGGAGATTACCTGGACCAGCAATTTTCAACCTTTTTCATCTCATGGCACACATAAACTAATGACTAAAATTTTGTGGCACACCAAAAAATGTATTGTGTTTTCTGCCAATCTGCCAAAACAAATAGGTATAATTTTGATTCATTTATACCGGATGGCTATTGCTGTGTTAGCTGTTGTCATTTTTTAAATTTGGCAATCTAAGGGGAAAGAGATCAGTGCCCCTGACAAAATAGTCAGGTATTGCATGTTTTAATTTTAATTTTTTATTTTTTGTGTAACACATCAGTGTTCTGAGGCCTACCACTTAAAAATCACTGACCTGGACCAAGAACCTCATTTTATAGATGAGAGGACTGAGGACGATAGAGGCCTCCATCACATAAGTTATGCAACCTCCTGGAATTAGAGCTTGGATCGCCTACCTTCTGAGATGCATGTTCTTTGAACAGCGTTATTATACCTATATTCCTGCAAGAGTGACTCATCACGAAGTTGATGAACTGCTTGAGCAGGGCTTTGCACATTCCTCTTTGCTAGGGACAGAGTTAATTTGAGAATTGGGAATGGGACTAAAGTTATTAATTTGGCTTAAAGGACTGCAGCTTTGAAAGTTAAAGGAGTACAAGGGTATAATTACCTCTTTGACACTCCTCCCATCTGTGTTCTCTTTCTTTGGATATGGGTAGGCGACTTGTGACTACAGCAAAATGTCACTATGCGAGTTCCCAGGATAGATCATAAAAGATAATACAGCTTCTAGGTAGTTTTCCTGGGAGGCTCACTTTTGGAGTCCAGCTACCACACCATAAGAAAGTCTGGGAAGGGGCTGGATATCCCTGGCTGCGGTCCCAGCGGGCAGTCTGCACTTTATAGAACCATTTTGAAAATGGACTCTCAAGACCCCATTCAAACCACCAACAGCTGATGCCACATGGAGTAGAAGGGGCCTGTTCACCCATGAGAAAAATAAATGACTGTTGTTTAAAGTTACTATGTTTTGGGGGTGATTTGGCATGTCAGATACAGTGTGCTTGCTTACTTAGTGATGTTTATCAGTGAGACCATGTATTCAAGAGGGCTTTAAAAACTGTTTAGCTTACAGGTTTCATTGTTTCTATTTTTCCCAAAAAACTTAATTTTGGACTTATGAACAACAAGTCTATCTAAGTTGCTTAACAAGAAATGCTCATTTGCAGATTTGTGCTTTCTGGGACCATAATAATCTTACATAATAAATCATGTTTGTTGGTCTTATTCTGACACCAGACCATACTAGGTTCAAATCTTAGATTTGCCATTTACTGTGGGGTCTTGGACAAGATATTCAATCTTGCCCTGCCTCAATTTCCTCACTTATGAAATAGATCCAATAACCCTCACACAAGATTATTCTTTGGCAATTGTATCAGAAGTTTATTCAAGAATTAGGCACTCAGCTTCTAGAATCTGACCTGGATTTAAATGTAGACATTGGCACTTATAAGGTGCAACGCATTAAGTAACTTCTCTAAGACTGAACTTCCTCATTTGGAAAATAAAACAGTATGAGTATCTAGTCCAGCACTGTAATTTTGTGAGGATAAAAGAAGTAGTTCATGTAAATTATATAGCATATATGGTACACAGTAAATCATCAACACATGTTAGCTGTTATTTATTACTATTATTGGAATTAAATCAGATGAACCTTCAAAGCACACAGCTATTTCCTGCTCTGGTACATTGTCATGCCCACTAAAGAGTACTGTCCTTATCCCAGCTCCTTTTCAAGACCTCTTGGCCCACTAAGTCAACTATAATAAATTTATATTAGTTACAACCTTACTCTAACTTGGAAAATTTACTTTGTAAGTGAGACTTAAATTCTGAATGACTGATTGTTGAATAATTTTTATAAATGGAATGCTCAAATGGAAATCATTGATTCTGCCCAAATAAAGGTGTAGAACTGATAGCCAAGGTGGCTGAGAAGCCACATACCAGTCAAGAATATAGCACTGTTAGTAAAAATGCCAATACATGAGAATGTTTTAAATTAATGAGCTACTAATACCACTACCGTAACAACTAATTGCTAACCATATTTTATTTTATTTATTTATTTTTTAGAATATATTTTTATTGATTTCAGAGAGGAAGGGAGAGGGGGAGAGAGAGAGAGAGAGAGAAACATCAATGATGAGAATAAATCCTTGACTGGCTGCCTCCTGCACACCCCCTACTGGACACTGAGCCCACAACCTGGGCATGTGCCCTTGACCAGAATTGAACCCAGGACCCCTTAGTCCGCAGGCCAACGCTCTATCCACTGAGCCAAACCAGCTAGGACACTAATCATATTTTATGCTAGTTACTATTCTAATCTAATTCTAAGGAAATGTATAAATCTATTTAATTGTTAAGATAATCTTATGTTGGAGAAGTTAACTGCATTATAGTTGTCTCTGGTTAGTCACAACCCAGGATGAAGGATTCTCACTCTTTAGAGATGAGTGTTGAAATTTATGAAAGGATTTGGAAGAACACAGTGAAAGTGATTTAAGGGTTTGAAAATAAAACATTTTGAGGAACAGTTTAGAAACTGCAATTTAGTCAAAGAAGAGAAAAATAAGAGATGTCAGAAGAACATCTTTCAAGTAAATGGAGGATTAAATGACTGTGTAAAGGAGGTAACCCACTTCATGCACTTGCCCAAGGACAGGAGTGAAGATAATAAGCCCAGGTTTTTGCATACATAGCAGAGGTTAGACATGAGAAATGTCTTTCCCTCATTGAGAGTAATTAACATTGAGTGGAGCTAATGGATGAATTTTTTCCCTTCACTATTTTAAAGCATAGGTTTAGTTTTTACTTTTGGAAGGACACTAAATGGTGTTCTGGAGGAGATCAGCAGTCTCTCAATTGTTTTCATCTTTCTGGGCCTAGGACATAAATCATTCCACTTTTAAACAAGGATAAATTATATATGTTTCTAACCTTTATTTTGCTTAGTTTATGATTATTCATTTGCCTAGCTTTTTTTTTTTTTGGTCTTTTTAAGTATCAGATATTCCTTTCTGTCTTCCTGGTCCTTCCATTTATTCTTGAGCAGATATGTATCTCAGATGAGTCTCCATTGCCATGTACTTCAAAGGACATATTTACAAGGTGATGAAATAGAAATCAAATTTACTACATGGTAGCAAATAAGGTCAAGGGGAGAAGGCATTGATAGAGTTAGCTCAAATTTACTTTTATAATATTTTTAATAATTTTATTATTCTGCTATTTTACTACTTTTAATATTAAAGTTTTATACTTGTGTGATTCTTTACAGTTTTCTAATTGTGATATAATTTTGCAGATTATGATGATAATGGTCCCTGATGATTCACACCCCTGATGAATCAATATATGGGAATATCAATCCTATATCTCTATACAATCCCCTCCCACAGTCTATTTTGGGCATGTAATTTGCTTTGGCCAATTGGATATTAGTAAATGTGATGTAAGCAGAAGCTTGATAGATGTTTGCACACTGTGATTTGTTCACTTGGAAGATGCTGAGGTATGTGAAGACCAGAAGTGCCAGAATAAAAGTCCCAGAGAACCACCAGACATTAATGAGACCATTGTGGTCCCTCCAAACCCAATATATCTTTATCCTGGGTGCACATTAGGTGAGACTATTAGAAGACCCCTCAGCTAAACCCCTCCTAAAGCAGAATATTAAATTAATATATGGTTTTTACTTAGACTCCTATGTTTTAGGGTAATTTTTATACTACAATAGGTAGCTGATACACATATTGCTATTTGAAACATAGCAACCCTGTGAAGCAGTTAGGAAAGATATCGTTATCTCAGTTTTACATATGAGGACTTTATGGCACAAATATAAGATTACTATTAGTTTTCTCCTACTATACTTTATTAATTCCCTTAGCAGTTTTGGAAGAAAAACAAAATCTAGTAAATATGTCATATGGTTTTAAGAAATTAAAAAAATTCTAAGACAAAATATGAGTTATATTTCCAAAGTCAAAATTATTTTATTTTATACTTGAAAGAATATCTTGAACACATTTCTGCTAAGACATCTCCTTTATACTAGCTACCACTAGAAAATGTACTTAGAGAAAAAGAAAGACTGAGTGAAGATAGTAATTATGGATGTGGAATAGCAGTAAGAGTTGAACTAAATTTATCCCCAAATTTTTTTTCATATAAGAAAATGTTATCCTCAATCATGATCTCTTTTTAAAGAGAATTTTGTGCTTTTCTCCTGGTTGACAAATTGTACTTCACTTGCTGCTTTTTTAAAGCAGAGCATCACTTATAGTTTTATCAGCTTTTTTTCCCTAAACGTAATTCACAGCTTCCTTTGAAGACAAGGTAAAATTTTGGGTCATGTTTTATTCTTTTTAATTTTCTTCTAAAGGCATGGCCTTATTATATCTGGGCCATCTTAGATGCTTGAAGCGACTGCTTGTTGTGTAGCAGAATGAAGTGAAGTGAATTGGTTATTTTAACTCGAAAGAGAACACAGGCAGTTAAGCTGATCTTATAGATGTAGATAGTAAATAAAGTGATTGATTCGCTACCTGAGGGCTTGAGGAAGTCATGCTAGAATGCCTTCATTGCTTTGACATTTTCTCAGGTGAGTAGCAAGCACTGGCACACATCTTCTTGAACATTCTCTTCATGAGATCCCCTACCCCCTTTTTAAAGTAAAACATTTTGACAATTTCTCTGCCTTCAATCTCTCTTTCTGATTTCTTGTTCAAAGTCAATTCATTAAAAGTCATAAAAACGTGTCTTGTTCTCAACTTTAGTGCGCATAGAATTATCTGGGATGAATATTAAAAAATAGACTGTTGTGTCACTGAACATATTATAACATAAAAGATTTTCTGGGGGCTCCAAGAATCTGTTTGTTTGTTTTGTTTGAAACAAGCATCTAGGTCAGTGGTCAGCAAACTGCGGCTCGCGAACCACATGCAGCTCTTTGGCCCTTTGAGTGTGGCTCTTCCACAAAATACCAACTTCTGCACATGGGCCACAAAGTTTCAATCGCACTGTACATGCGTGCCCGCACGTGGTATTTTGTGGAAGAGCCACACTCCAAGGGCCACAGAGCCGCATGTGGCTCGCCAGCTGCAGTTTGCCGACCATTGATCTAGGTGATTCTGAAGCAATTGGCCTAAATAACCTCAGGTATACTTATATTGTTATTCTTTTCTTCCAATTGATATTGTAATTCACACATATGTCTAAAACAGTATTTTAAGGACTATGATAAAGAGAGTGAGAACAATCAGTGGCAGAGCTTTTTGTAGTGGATATGAAACATGCAAATGACTAAAAAGTGGATATTTTTTTCTTGGAAAACACAAAATGCAACAATAAAAAATTCAGATGGTTGCCGTGCTCTCATGTCAAGGAAAATTCCAGATATGCAATCTCCTTGCATTGCTTTTAAAACGGAATTCGCAGGATTCTGTTTATGTGCCTATCAGCTAGTTAGTTCATGGGCAGGTACAGCATGAGTGACTGTTGATTAATGACAGCCTGTTCTAAGCAGCAGCTATATTCCCTCAGTGGGCTTTCAGTAATGCTCCTAATCTTGATGAATTAGATTTTTCTCTTTAGGGAAATGAACTCAACACTGTATTTTCATTTTGGTACATTAAAATTAATGTGACCGCTAACAGGCACAGATTTGTGTATCAAGGTTAAATCAGAGGTATTGATGCTCTGCTCCTTCCCAGGTGGAGGAGTTGAGAATATTTGATGCTGATTAATATTTGTTAATGGAATGCAAACTGAAGAAAAGAACTTAAGCTGACTTTATGTCTTATTTGTATCCTTTACTTGGTTGGTTTTAAAGGTCACATTGACTGCAATGCAGAAATAGAAATGATCTGTATAGAAATGTTTCAGCATGAAGATACATGTGCAAAGAGTGCACTGAGAGAAAATATCAATTGTAGTCCTATTTTTAATGAATATGATTATATAATCATTTTTTAATTTACCCAATTTTTAAAAAGAGATGCTTAGTCCATTGTTCCTTGGCCAGATGAAGAATTTGGTTATGACAAATATGCAGCTGTAAACAGGATAGGATCTTGGGATTTGGGGAAGAAGCCAGGAATACAGATGCAGTTACAAAAAGTCTCTATTCTATAGATGGTAGATAAGATCAGTAGATAATAGGAGGTTTTCTAGGACGTTTTGTGAAGTGTGAGAGAATTAAGGGTGGGATTCGTGAGAAATTAGGGGAAAACATCTACTACTCTAGACTTAAAAGGAATAGTCAATGAGGTAGGAGAGAGCTAGGGAAGACAGCATCTTGAAGACCAAAGAGAGGAGAGAAGAAAAACTCTAAAAGTGTTCATTGGGTTTAAAAATTAAGTGGTCATTGGTGACCTTGGCAAAGGCATTTTGAAGAGAAACTAGTGAGTTGAAAGTGAAAAAGCAAGACAGCTAGAGAGGCCACTATAGCAAGTTTGATTGAGATGGGAAGAGAAAGTTGCGGTGGATTGGGAATGCTGCAGTGGGGGCATATTTAGGAAGGCAGAGGTTGTTTTATTTTAAAGAGTGGGAGGGACTTGGACTTCTTTGTCAGCTGAAGAGAAGGTGACAGTGAGAAGAAAGTTAAATTTACAAAACAGAGAAAGGATAATAGATGGAACTAAATCCTAAATGATATGGAGAAACCTTAGTGTTTAAATTGACAGATTAGTCTTCACTGAAGGGGCACCTTTCCTCTGAGGTTAGAGAAAAGGAGTCAAAGGTAAATTTGATGTATAGAATGAAAAATTCTTAGCACTTTCTCAATTTATCCCAAACCTGTCAAAGGAAGAAACCACGTTAAATTAGAATGTCATCGTGCTCAGGGTGCATGTAGAGTGCTATTATCCACAGCACACAATTAATGTTCAAAAATGGGCATTATAATGAACCTCTATTATTTTTAAGAGCTAAGATAGGTCATTAATTTGAGGAAACGAGTGGGCAGAGTTCATATCCGTTGTGCTAAACACAATTCTGTGATGTGTGAAGCGGGGAAAGCCATTTGTCACAGAAGCAATGTAGAATGTCCTTACATTTTCTTCTTTTGATTTTCAATAAGCTTTTATTTAAAACTAGAGGTCCAGTGTACAAAATTCGAGCACAGGTAGGGTCCCTAGGCCTGGCCGGCAATCAGGGACAATTTGTGGGGTGACCTGCGGGGAAATTGGGGGGCCCCCGTTGGCACCCGCCTTGGCTGGCCTGGTGCCACCCACTCGCTGGCCCCGTCCCCCGATCACCCCGCTGCAGCCACCAGTCGCCTCCCTCTGCGGGGCAACCAGCAGGGTGATTGGGGACCCTCCCCTGCTGGCACCCACTTCAACTGAGCTGGGGTTGTGGGCTGGGGGTAGCTCCTGCATTGAGCATCTGCCCTTTGGTGGTCAGTGCGCATCATAGCGATCGGTTGTTCCACTGCTCATTCTGCCGTTCAGTCGATTTGCATATTAAATTTTTATTATATAGGATACTTCAAATCCCCTTTTGGAGTAAAAGTATTTATTTTTGGAATGGTGTCCAAAGTTTGGGTATAAGCATTTAATTATTCACTTAGTTAGCTATGTATTTCTCTTAGTTTCTCTAGAAAGAATTTAAGGACATTGAAAGCAGAAAGGTTGAACATTAAGTCTGCATGCAGTAATAGTTTGAATGTATGATTGAAATAACACAGACCTGTTATATAGCAAAGAGGGATGCATTAATTTAACTTTTGTCATTATCACATTCACACACAGCTGAGAGTGCATAATGGTCAGGGATTCAGTGGCATTTACTTTCTTTATATTTTTGTCAGAAACAAACACCTGGAACGTTGCCTAATGAACCCAGCTATTCTCCATCTGTTTTGTCCTGGACTGATTCCCATTTGCTATGTAACTGTGAATAGGGATTCTAAGGAGAACAGTGATTAGTATCCTCAGGTCATAAGAATTAATAAAATGTTTGCTTAGTGACTTGGACTATGTAACATTTGAGAGTACAAATAGGAAAATATTTTGGATTTATTTGGAGAAAAAATGATCTGATATTGGTTATGAATAAGTTTACTAAAAGCCATTTCTTTTTGTGCATGTAATGGTAATTATACAAAACCTGCTTAATCAGACTAACTGAAGAGAACTCCAGTTTGAATATGAATTTTAGAATGTGTAAAGTAAATGTGATTTTATTACTTGCAAATGCACATTGCATTTAATATTAGATTGAAATTGTTTTCAAAGAGGAGGCTTTAAGAAACTTACTCTATTATTAGATGACTAGAGGCCCAGTGCACAAATTTGTGCACTGGTGGGGTCCCTAGGCCTGGCCAGCGATTGAACCCAATCAATGAGGCTGGCCTGCCAGGGGGAGGGACCACAGGAGGTTGACCCCAGCAGCAAGCTAAACAATGGCTGATTTCGAGAGGAATTGGGCTCCCTCCTCCCTCCTGTCTGGGTCCGGGGTGCGGGTGAGCCAGATTTGGGCTGTCAGGGCCCCAGCAGCAAGGTCTGGGTCAGTGTGTGTCATTCCAGTCATTCGGGTGTAATGGTCACTTAGGCTTTTATATATATAGATTATAATTATATCAATTATCGGTGAATAGATGTTTCCAGAAAGAATGGTATTGCTTTAAAAGAATTTATAATCTTAGTGCCTTGGAGAAACTATTGTGAGTTTAACCCAGTATATTTAGTTGACATGAAAAGAGACTGATAATGCCCTCTGTTGCTATGGGTATTTTGGCACTAACAACATTATGACAAATATGTGCAGTGGAACATCTTCCAACACTGAACTTAGACCTTTAATCATTTTTAAGTCATCACAAAGATAATCATGTCTATTTTTCTGCAGTTACAACATCATGTTTAAAAGAATTTATGTTGAATAGAACTGTACTATTCTTTCAGAGAACACAGATATGCCACTTTCTATATATGTTGTAAAGAAGAATGTGTATATTAATCATGTGCTTTCATGGTATGAGTAGAAACACAATATAATTATATCTTTGGAGTACCACAATACTTTATTCAGCAGGTAATCACTTAATGTGTATTATAGGCAATTCATTAGGAATGATTTTTAACTATACCAGTTTAAGTGGATAATGAGTAAGATGTTGACTAATTCTGACCAATGCTCAGGCACATTTTAGTCACCATTGGAGATAATAATAGACTGCTTTTTATTTGTATGACAAGTTTTATTTGTCTCACGCTTTCATACATATTGCATAATAAGCTTTTGAGAAAAGTTGGATAAATATTAATCAGTACCCACTGTTTTGTACTTTTGCGGTACTCCTATCCTTTCACCTCTGCCACCTTTTTTCCCTTTTCTTTGTGATTTTTAAAATTTATTCTTGTTCTTATTTTTAGTTTTTCATCTCTACTCTTTTTCTTAAGGCATATCTGGTTTGTTCATCACTCTCTCACTATTGTCTAGCCCAGTTTTATTGCACAGGGCATATTCTCTATAATACTTAATAGATGATTAAGCTTTCATTTACCAGAGAACGAATTTCAGAGAAATCAAAATGTGTGCTCAAGTCTAACTAGAAGCAGAATAAGGATTTATTTCTTTTATTTCTGGGTCTCACTTGTCTCCTTCTGCAGTGGATCATTTCCATACTGTTTAGGCTTCTAGCAGAGTGCCCCAAATGGTAACCACATTTACACATGAAGCCTAGTGACTGGTATTCAGTTGTTGAAGAACTCTCACTGAGAAAATAATATTTGTCATCTCAACTGTAAACTCTGGGATTGGTTTGAGTGGATTCGTGTAAACTTTCATTTTATGAAAATTATAACAAATGCAGTGGGTGTTCATCTGTCCTAAATGATGGAAAGTAATGTCCTTGAACCTCTGAGCTTAGCTACAAATTCCTCTATATAAACAATGCTCAATCAATATCAAATACTTGGCTTACAAATTATTCTGTTACATATTCCTTAATGTATGTGATATTGGGTAGCCAGAATTTAATATGTATTTAAACATGAAAGATAATTACTAGATAAATATTTTCCTTCTATAAACTTGTATAGGTTGTTTGATTTGAAGTTATTGAGTCTTTCATATCCTTTAAACCTGAAAATATTAATTTAATAGTTTTTATTACTCAAGGCAAGCCCAAATAGATATTTCTTCAGTAATGGATGAAGTCAGGAAGTTATTTGTAACTTTCAGTAAATTTTTATACTTCTCCAGCTAGCAGGAGTTCTTGGGTAATAAAAGCCGATCAGATAAAAAAATAAAAAACTCACTGTTGAAAATCAGTGAAAAATCAAAGAAACACAAACAAAATTAATATAATGAAAACTAAGTCATAACATTAATAAGAAAGTGAAAGGACACCCCATTTATTGAAATATTTGCAAATTGTATATCTAACAATTAACTGATATCCGTGATACATAAAGAACAGTTACAACTCAACAATAAAAAGACAAATAACTCAATTTAAAAATGAGCAAAGGATCTGAATAAACAGTTTTCAAAAGATTACATACAAATGATCAATAAGCACATCAAAAGATGCTCAACATCATCAGTCTTTAAGGATATTTGAATCAAAACCACAATGAGAAGCCAGTCAACATCTAATAATACATATGTAATTAAAAAGACAGACAATAACAAGTATTGGGGAGGATGTGGAGATGTTGTAACCCTTACACATTTTTTTGGAGAGAATGTAAAATGTAGCCACATTCTAAAATAGTTTGGTACTTCCTCAACTGGATAAACAAAGAGTTACTATATATCCTAGCAATTTTACTTTTAGCTATAGTCCTAAGAGAATTGAAAAAATGCCCATTCAATAACTTGTACAAGTATGTTCATAGCAATGCTATGCATAACAAACAAAAAGTGGAAACAACCCAATGCCCATCAACTGATGAATGGATAAATAAAATGTGGTATATCCACACCACATTATATGATTTAGTCACAAAAATGAAGTACTAACATATGCTATAATGCGGATGAGCCATAAACACATTATGCTAGGTGAAAGCAGCCAAACGCAAGAGACCATTTATGATTCCGTTTGTATAAAATGTCCAGAATAGGTAAATCCACAGAGACAACAAGTAAATTAGTAGTTGCCATGGACTGAGGGGAGGGAGCAATGGGAAGTAACTGCTAAGGGTATGGAATGTTGCAGCGATCTTCACAGCAGGGTTCAGGATCTGAAGGGGGGGCTGACGCACAAATGAAAATGCTATACAGGAAATATGAATTTAGAAGACTTTGGGGGCCAGGTGGAGCCTCTTTCTTGAAGAGACACGCTGACTTCTGGCCTGGTCTGTCTTTTATTTACTTGAATACACATTTGCCCTTTAGCAATGCATACAGGCATATCAAAGGTAAAGTTTGGTAAACTGTAAAAGGATTATCAGGTTAGGGAATTGCCTTGAGCCACCACTTACCTCAACACTATCAATTGGTGCTTAATGTTAGCCCTGCTAATGCCCAAAGTACATCGGCCTTCCGAGTTCCTTGGTGCACTCTCGTGACAGTATCAGCAAATGGTGGCTTCCCGCAGACTATCTTTTTGGATTGATAAAAATGTCAAAAAATGAGTGGTTCTGTAAATATGTATGCTCTGTGAATATACTAAAAGCTACTGAAATGCCTACTTTAAAATGGTGAATTGTATGATATGAAAATTATCTCAATAAAATGTTATGAAAAATAAATTGATAATATGAATAGCCCCAAATTTATTTAAAAAATTAAATTTAAGCTTAAAAGTATTTCTATGAAGAAAATTCTTGATACCTTCACTGGTAGAGTCTATAAAGCATTTTAGCAAGAAATTATATAAATTCTTCCAGAAAATAGGAGAGGAGAGAATGTTTCCCAACCCATTTTATGAGGCCAGTTTTATCCAGGTTTCAAATGAAAGACAATGGAAATAAGGAAACTACTTAGTGACCAGAATTTATCATGAACATAAACTCAAAAAACATTGTGAAGCATTGTCAAATTGAATTTAACAGTATGTAAAAAGAGAGCCGTAACCGGTTTGGCTCAGTGGATAGAGCGTCGGCCTGTGGACTGAAAGGTCCCAGGTTCGATTCCGGTCAAAGGCATGTACCTTGGTTGCAGGCACATCTCCAGTAGGGGGTGTGCAGGAGGCAGCTGATCGATATTTCTCTCTTATCGATGTTTCTAACTCTCTATCTCTCTCCCTTCCTCTCTGTAAAAAAATCAATAAAATATATTTAAAAAAAAAAAGATAATATCACTTGATCAACTGGGGTTTTTCCCTGGAATACAAGGGGGGGGGGGGGGGCGGGCGGGGCGGGTTATCATTTGAAAACAAAACAACATAAATCACTATATTAACAAACTAACAAAGGAAAATGATACAATTTTCCCAATAGATGAAAACAATGCAATATTTTCCATAAGTTAGGAATAAAACAATATCCTCAATCAGTTGAAGTGTACATAAGAAAACCCTACAGCGAATATCCTCATACTTAATGGTAAAAATCTGAATGCTTTTTACTTAAATGGGGAATGGCTCCCTTTTACCACTTTTGGGAGAGGGCTGACTTGGCTCAGGTCACATCAATGGAATTACTGAGCCACTTGGCTCAGCCTTTGGAGAACAGGAGAGACTTCTACTGCCACATTTTGAATTCTTCTCAATATTTTTGCTCACCCTACCTTTTTTTTTTTTTTTTTTTTTCTGTTGAAAGGAATGAGTTGTGTTGGGCAATAGGAATCATGATGTAGGCTATTTTTCATTTGCTTCTCTAGATCCTTTGCCTTTCTCCCCTTTGTGCTCTAGAGACCTTTCACTAGGCTACATTTCTTGCTCTGTGTCCCAATAGGATCAGTCAGTTGGAGGAACTGGCAGGAAACCAGAAGGTGAAGACCAGAATTTTCTATATTTATTCCTCCATCTCCCTCCCTGCTGTGCCTTAAACTGGCAATAGCTGCATTCCTTGACCAAATACTTCTCCCCTAAAGCTGCAGGTCCCCAGTACTGTCCCTTTGAGGCCCAGGGATGATAACCACTTTCTGCTGTTGCCAACTTCAAGGCAGTTCATACCTTTGCACTCATATTCTAATGAGTGTTAAAATTAAGAGTATTAGGAAGATAGAGGAGATAGACCTAACTGAGGCTAAAGACTTGAAAGACATACATATTTGTGACTGCACACCTTCATAAAGAAGGTCTACTGCCAGAACCGGTTTGGCTCAGTGGATAGAGCGTCGGCCTGCGGACTCAAGGGTCCCAGGTTCGATTCCGGTCAAGGGCATGTACCTTGGTTGCGGGCACATCTCCAATAGGGAGTGTGCAGGAGGCAGCTGATTGATGTTTCTCTCTCATCGATGTTTCTAACTCTCTATCTCTCTCCCTTCCTCTCTGTAAAAAATCAATAAAATATATTAAAAAAAAAAGAAGGTCTACTAAGACTGAAAATGTGTTATAAGCAATTAGATTTCTACTTGCCTTGCACATTTTTATATGTGCATGTTTAATTAAATATATCTATATGT
This sequence comes from Myotis yumanensis, assembly GCF_028538775.1. Taxonomy (NCBI): domain Eukaryota; kingdom Metazoa; phylum Chordata; class Mammalia; order Chiroptera; family Vespertilionidae; genus Myotis; species Myotis yumanensis. Next base: position 142,626,888 of record NW_027223754.1, read on the forward strand.
TTCTATACATTACATATTTTAGAGTGTTGTGTCAAATCTGTTTTGGGATAGCACTTCAGGACTGATTAGGACAGTTTCCATACTTTTACAAATTAAGGCTACTGGCATATCACGGATACTACACAGAATTTAAATAGTGTTATAAAGACTTAATGATTTTAGGAAACTATGTATGAGATTTATTTCTGCATATGTCGTTAGATTAGATATTTACCCTATCGAGTAAATACATGATCAAATTACTCCACCATTAATTTCTCAGTCTTTTAAAATACATTAAAGTACAGCAAGCTCTTAGGCATAATACCATCCTATAAACATCTTGTTAGTATGCTGATTGTCATGACCTTTCAGATTATTTTGTCTCTAGCAAACACTTCCCATATGGGCTTTTTTTCTTTTTTCAATTCATCTTGTTGACAGTATTACAGATGTCCCCTTTGTGTTTTTGTTTTTTTTCCCATTGACCCCCTCCACCCTGCCCCCACCCCTCCCAAGTCTTCACTATAGTATTGTCTGTGTTCAAGGGCTATGCATATATGTATATAGGTTCCCTGGTTAATCTCTCCCCACGTCCCTCTCCCCCACCTTCCCTCTGAAATTTGTCAGGCTATTCTAGGCTTCTATTTCCCAAACCATTTTTCTGTATGATTTACAAATCATGGTACAGATTTTAGGAAATCATTTTATTTCTTCCGCCAGTCCTTCTTCTGCTTTCTCTTCTGAGTTCCTTCTATTTCAAGGTATATATTTGGAGCAATTCTTGTGGGTCAGGCACTGTGGTATATGCACTGGAAAGAAACCTCTGGCTAGAGTCAGGACTTAGTCTTGAACTTAAGGAAATTAGAATGTAAGCAAGAGAAAAATTACAAACACCGATGAAAGTACAATGCTCGCTGCCATTTAATACTTAGCATTTGGTAAACTGAGCAGTAGGGAACATCAAGTTCAATATAGCCAATTTACCCATGAAAAATATCACTGGATATTTGTCCTGACTTATTACCCAGGCTCACTGGCAACCGTGGCAGAGCTGTGGGAGGATCAGAGACTGCTTCATAGTGTTAGTACCCTGCCTCCTTGGCAGGATTATGTGCTTGAGGACTTTTCAGCCAGTGGTGTCAATGTGTTGTTTGTGCTCTTCTGCCACCATTTGTCCATTTCCCTTAAGACCCATGTTCGGCCTCGGGGTCATTTGTTACAACAGTCGTTTGGCAGGAGTTAGGGGTGAAGCATATAACCATGGTCGCCAGAGCACGAGTATAACTAGCTGATGAGGATTTCAAGTTGGCACCTTGGCAACCGCAGTATGAGCCTTAAAAAATTTTTTTCATTGGTTGACTTTTACCCCTAGTCTTAAAATCTAAAGAAAAACAATTTTAGAGTTTATGTCAGTCTAATTTATACAAAAGAATGGTGGGATGATAATTTTGATAACACCACCTGTATTATCTATCATGGTTGATATTGAAATACTTTAAATACAAACTACTCATTTTACTGATTTCCTTAAAAAGCAGAAAACTTGCTATTAATTTAGTCTGGACCTATATCCCAATGCTACTTATATACTTAGAAATAAATTAATGTTATAGAGAAATTATTTTCCTTAAAAATGTTTATTCCATTTTAAACCACATTAATATAAAATATTCAAAGACAACTTTCAAAGTATTTTAAGATTACTTTGTGTTGATAATTGCACTCTATAAATATACTAAAAATTATTAAATTATACACTGACACAAGTGAACTTCATTAAAATGGTCTATAAAAACAAAAAGAAAGAAAAACAACTTAGACAAATAGTGAGAAATCATCTTATATAATAAAAGCCCAGCAACCAAATGGCAGAATGACCAGAACAACCAGTCGACCAGTCGCTATAATGCACACTGACCAACAGGGGGCAGACGCTCAATGCAGGAGCTGCCCCCTGGTGGTCAGTGTGCTATCACAGTGGGAGCACCACTTGGCTGACAGTGGCTGCTCCTGCTGCGAACCCCGGCGATGGGCAGGAACCCGGGCTGCGATCTTTGAATCCTCATCCCAGGCTCCTTCTCCTGGCTCCCTGCCTCCTCCTCTGGATGTCCACAGGCCGTGCAGCACTGCCGCTGGGCTCACAGAGCTACCCCAGAGGCTGGGAGGTGGGTTCATGGCCACCTCGGGACTGAGGTCTACTCTGCTGCCTCTCAGTGCTATTGTCCCTGGGCCCGCCCCGACTGGGTCCCCTGGAGAGGCGAGTGCTCTGCTCTGAGGAAGATGCTGGACCAGGGAGCAGCCGCTCAGAGGGCGGGTCCACAGCCGCTGGGCTGACCTGGATGAGCAGCGCTCCCACAGCGGGCTGATCCCCGAGGGCCAGGCCGCCCACCAGTTTACAAGTTTCTTGCACTGAGGCCTCTAGTTTAGATAATAAAATTCTTTTTCTTACAACCTTCAATCTACAAACCATTTGATAAACAGCCAAATTTTTACTTCTTTAGACCTTGATCCCATCATTTTCCTGCCACCATTCCACCCTTGAAAATCCTGTCAATTCTTTTTGTTTGTTTGTTTTGTTTTGTTTTAAAATGTTTTTGGTTGAAAGTATTACATATGCCCCCTTACCCCTCATTGATCCCTTCTAGTCCACCCTTGCCCCCGGCCTTCACCACACCTATTGATCCACACTTCATGGCTCTTCCAACTGCTTCTCTTACCTGGCTTGTGAAAGCGAAGAAGATTTCCATATTTGGTGGCAATCTGACCTTAATGTCGTGAATCAATATCAATTGAAATGCTCAGAAGCATGAAGCCACGCAGCTGATTAACAGGTGAGAGGTTAATTGCATCTTCTCTAGAGAAAACAAGGAAATAAATAAAGCATGGATCAATAAGTAATGGACTCGCCAATCGTGTAATCTGATTCTATGCCTCCTATATAAAATAAATTAGTTTAAAGCTTAACCATCTATTTGAATAATATCAGGCACAGGAAACCCTCTTGAGGCTTGAATATCTATTTTTTTTCCTCTTGAAGGATTTGAAGGACGAAATCCTAGATATGATTTTCTTTTCTTCTTATGAAAAAAGGAGATTGGCATTGGATATGCATAAATATAAAAGCCTAAAATTCCTGATGTGAAAATATGAACTACTTTTTTTATCTTTGTTAATCCTCACCTTAGGATATTTTTTCCATTGATTTTTTAGAGAGAATGAAGGGAGGAAGAGTGGGGGCATGCGAGAGAGAGAGAGAGAGATTGGTTGCCTCCCCGAGCCCCTAACCAGGGCTGGGGATCAAACCTGCAGCCCAGTTATGTGCCCTCGATCGGGAATCAAACCTGAAACCCTTTGATAAGTGGGCCTACACTCAACCACTGAACTACATTGGCCAAGGCTGAACGACTCTTTGGTAGCAAAGCAAGTTTTTCTTTGAGTCTCTAAATGGGGAGAGTAGGTGCTTATCCTTAAAATTGTAAGTGACTTTCACTTTCTAAGTATTTAGTTGTCATAAACAATATCTAATGGTTGAGTTTGTTGACTCAATTCATTTTATAAGTTAGGTATTGGAATCATAGAATTGTGAGGACTTTGAGAGGCCCACATACACTAATTTAACCTTTGAGCTCTACCTTGGAATGCTCTAATGCACAGCTGGTATGACGTTGGTTTGAGAATTTATTTATACCTTTCAATCATACAACTGCTTTGGTCATTGAACATTTTCTACATAAATAAATCTTATTTAGATATTTACATGCATATCTTTCTATGTTGAATATATTTATACTTATATTTATACTTCTAAATGAATATATTAGAGAGAATAGATTTCTATTGTGGGCCATAGAGAATTAAACATAATTTGAGTTATTCTTCTTCATTGGTTAATTTTGTGATTATTATATGGCAGATTTTCCTTTATTTAAAAATATGGATTGTAAATATTTTCAAGTTAAAAATATAATAAGAAAAGAAGATTAATTAGGAGAGAGAGTGATAGAAAACAGATTGCATAAGGCAGTCTATAATAAGAATTTTCCATGGAATTCTGTTTGAAGCTGGAACATTCAATTATATTACTATATATTTTTATTGTTATGCCACTTTAATGTTAAAGTATGTTCATCATTATGACCTTTATTAGTGGTTTTTGGCTTGATATGTTTCTTTCTTAGTTTCAAATGAAGTCATATCCATTTTTTTAGATGGTTATAGTCTGTTTTTCTACAGGTAAAAACCATGAAAAAATCTTTAATATTTGACTTAAAATTGAGAGAATTCCATTAGTAACTTCATAATTGATAACTTATTTGAAAAGGTACATTGAGTTGTGAGATGGAAATATTCCCTTGTAATGTCTTTTCATGGAATCAACCTTCTTCTCACTACATTTGTTTTCCAAACATGCTCACATCTGCATCTTTTTAAGAAATGGTAAATTATATCTTTTTCACTTGCCTCCTCCTTTTAGAGAAATACTGTTTGCTGCCCCCTTTTTACTTCTCTGTCATTTCTAGTCTTTATTATTTTAATTCCTAAAGATAATGTGTTTATTTGCCTCATCATCCTTTTGAAACTTTCCAGTTCGGGAATGAGAGCCTACATGTCTTGATTACCCAATAAAGGACTAGTTTCTTTCCCATCCTTTTTCTTTATATTTTCCAATTGACATGTTCAATTATTACTTTCAAACCCTCACTAGGATTAAATAAAACAGACCACTGAGACTGCCAGTGTGTTCCATTGTTTCATAAAGCCATAGGCAATTTTCCTTAAATATCAAGCTCCTTTTTCTCGCCTTGCCAACAGTTGGAGAACTGACCTTTCTCTATGAAAGCCAAGTGAGAGATCCTTTAATTTCCAGTATTGCTTGAATTTAATTTGAGCTACATTTCAAACTAGTGCTGTCATGTAGCCACTAATTCTCACTTTGTTAAAACATGGCTTTTGCCAGAACACAGATTGTTACTACCTGTCTTCTATAATTTCCACAGTGAGTTCTCATTCATAAATCTTTGAACCAAAACATTAACTCAGACAAACTAGAAAGCAAAATTCCTTAATGATACACAGTACATAAAACTAGAATAGGCAATGTTTAATGCAGTGTTGTTTTAGTAGGCATGATAGGACATTTTTTGAAATGTTTGATTGTTATATCCAAGGGTTTTTTGTTTTGTTTTGTTTTTAAATATGTCAGGGTCATTTGGAAGCATTGGCTTTCTATCATGTTGTTTAAAAATATTGGGAAATCCTTCCTGCCCCAAATGTGTGTCGAATTCTTCTTAGTTTTTTAACAAAAGTGTTATCCTTATAATCTTTTGATGGCTCCCCTTAGGATTCAAGATAAAGTTCAGAATCCTAAGTTTAGCCCATGACACTTCATTTTCAGCTTCTTCTTTGTGCCTTGCATGTTGTTCAGAATCATTCTTTTTTTTTTCTTCTTTTTAAATATGTTTTTATTGATTTTTAGGGAGAGAGGAAGGGAGAAGGATAGAGAGCGAGAAACATCAATGAGAGAGAAACATCACTGATCAACTGCCTCCTGTAGGCCCTCCACTGAGAATTGATCTCGCAACCTGGGCATGATCAACCAGCTTTCTCCAGGTTCATGGGTCGACACTCAACCATTGAGCCACACCAGCCGGGCCAGAGCCATTCTTAATGATTCATGGTTCCTTCCTTGTCTCAGGCTGTTTCACACCTGTGTCTTCTTCATATAGTCCTAAGTGTCTGGAACATCCGTCCTCTCTCATAACCAACTTCCTCATTCTACAAAACTCAGTTCACTTGTCACAGTACACGTAGAGCTTTCACAGATGTTTCCCCCAAACTCCTCTGTCTTTCTATCTTCCAGTGTAAATCTCTCATATTATTTATCACTCCACTGTAACTAATGGTGTTTAGTTGCTGCATTAGACATGTAAAAATGCCTTAATCATGTTATATTCTTAGCACCTTATAGAGTGCTTGGCACATGGTAGCTGTTCAGTAAGAGTCTGTGTAGTGAATGTATAAATGAATGTTTAATATTTCAACATTGGAAATTTATTTTCTTTTAAAGACTTAATTTATCAAGTTTTCTCTTTTGAAATGCATATATTATAAATGAAGTAGTACTACATCAACTCACTATTAGTTTTACCCCCTTCAATGCAACTAGTATCATTTAAAACTAGTTCATGTAGCACTGGGCTAGGCCATACAGATGAGTCTTTTTACTATTTTGTGTAACAAGGTCATGAGATTGGGAAAGAGGGACTTGCCTTTTACTCTTGGCTGCATACGTCACCTGATGTCCAACTCAGCCTTAGTTCCCTTATCACTTAGGAAGAAAATGATATTCATGCTACGGAGTTATTATAAAGAGCAAAATGTTATACATATATGCTTATATATGTATACTTTATACATTCGAGGTTAAAGTGGAAATACATATTTTAACACTTGATTTCACAATTGATGAGTCCAGGAAAAGGAGAGCTGAGAATTTTGTTGAGGAATAAGAAAAAGAGACGAATTTAGTCTGAAGGTCCTTGTCAGAAGCCTGAGTATGTGTGGGTTTGATGGTAGTGCATGTAAAAGGATAATAGAAGAACAGAAAACATGTTTGGCACATAAAATAGCAATAAAACTTACCTATTTCACATTTATTCCCATGACTGACCCTACACATTGTAATAATCTTGGCTAAATACATTATAAAAGGTAATATTAAAGCAGAAGTCAGAGCCATGGCTCATGCTCAGAATGATTGCCTTCTGAAGTACAAAGATCCTAACATGAAAGATTCCACCATTCCCTAAGCATATGCAAATAGTGCAGTTAAGAAACCCACCTGCTTCTCTATTCTCTTGGTTAGGATTTTTTGCTCAGTTGATTACTTTTATTTTATTTTAAAAAATTTATTTTTGATATTGAAAGTATTACAGATGTCTCCCGTTCCTCCTATATTGACCCCCTGCACCCTGTCCCACCCCAGGCCTTTACCATGCACTAGTGTCTGTGTCCATGCATATATGCATATAAATTCTTTGGTTAATCACTCCCCTCCTTTCCCTCTGAGATTCCAGCAGTTGATTAGTTTTAATTGTAAGCATATTGGAAAGTTTTCTGTTAAGAAGAATAACCATATCATCATGTTGACCTGAACTCTTGGTTGGTTGGCTAAGGTAGGTTGTTCTGATTTGGGCTCAAATCTAAGACTTAGAGAATATTTTCCAAGATCCTCCATTTAGATGTGCATTTTTGTATGCTTGGTTAATCCATTTATCACTCACACTGTGAACAAATTGCTCAGGAGAATGGTAACCACCAGAGAATGCCAACTGGCAGAGTTATTCCCCACCATGGCAGCAGATGCCCCAATCGAACGAACCCTTTCGATGCTCTTTGCCAGCTTACTTATTGTTTTCGCTATGAACTTTTGGTGCATTTTGATTAAGGTTGTCTCAGTAGGAATAGTAAGAAAAATATTATTTTCAACAAGATGGTAAATTTTAGTGAGAGGATTATAAACTTTTTTGAAGAACATTTGAAAAAGCAAATTGTTTTTAATTTTAAAAGTTTTATGAGCCTGGTGAGAAACAGATTTAATCACAATATATGCAAATTCTACATCTTAATTCTAAATCTTTAATCCTCCTTTGACACAGGAAACATCTTTATCTTCAAAGATTTTTCTGTATCATGGCCAATTTCTACAGAATCAGAGGTCTGCAAGGGGTCCCCAGAGCTTTTTTTTTTTTTTTTGGCTCTGTGTATGATTAAATATTTAAACCATTTTAGACAATTAATCCTCAATAACATGTTAAAGTATCTCCCTCCTCTACCAACAATTCATATTCACATCTCATAAAATCCCTCTCATTGCAATCTAAACTCTTGTTCTGTCCTCAGTGAAGGTAGAAAAACACCTGGTTTCCTTATTGGTAGTAAATCATAGAGCTGAACATTATAATCATGTAAACCTGCAGCCTTTTAACTTAAAAAATGTGCTGTAAAGGTATTTTAAGGCATATAAATAACCTAGATATGTTTTGTAAAGTGGGAATAATCATATCTATGTTTTTTTAAGCATAAAAATTGATCAGTAGAGGCCAGATTGTTTTTCTCTCTGGAATTGTATGCCATGGAAAATTGATTTGGAGAAATAGGGATGATTTAAGTTGATACAAAACCAGACCCTGTGTACAGAAGGTAATAAAATTTTATGCAGCAATATTTGAAAGATTTGGGCTCTTTTATGGAATTTTCTATTATCGACCTTTAGCAATCTTAGGTGAAATTGTATTCCCTTGACTAGATGAATGGAGAATATATAAGGCTTCAGAAAATGTAGTGTTTATTGAAGGATGGCTTCATTGTGTTACAAAAGTGGTGTTCAATTTTGGTTTTTGACAACCTTTGGAGCTTCCTCTGTCACCAATGTGCCAAGGTCTGGCTGATTATGAAGTTTTTTGTGTTTCCGTTGTGATCCAGAGAGATACTCACTGATTCCTGGGTCCCTAAGAGAATCAGGTCCTTGGGGTTGCACCATGGTGGGAAAGGATTTAAGGGGAATCAAAGGTGGAGTGGTGCATAACCCAGAACCAGAATTATATTCAGATTATATTGGGGTGACATCAGGTCAGGGAACCTGGTACCTTTCAACTCTGGACCCATTGGTCTAGAATTTCCAAGAATTTTTTTAAATTTTATTTTTGTATGTTTTTATTGATTTTTTTTTTAGAGAGAGAGAGAGAGAGAGGAAGGGAGAGGTGGAGAGAGAGAGAGAAAGAAACATCATCCAGGGACTGTTTTGTGCACCACACCCCCTACTGGGGATCAGGCCTGCCACCAGGGCATGTGCCCTGACTGGGAATCAAACCCATGACCTTTTGGTGTATGGACGGCCCTCAACCAACTGAGCCACACCAGTCCGGGCACTGTAAGAATTTTTAAAACATGCAATACATGACTTCTTAGAGGCACTGACCTCTTTTCCTTTAGAGTACCAAGTGAAAAAAATGACAGCCAACAAAACAATAGCTATCTGGTGTGAACGAATCAAAATTATACCTATTTTTTGGGTCATATCGGCCAAAAATATATTTTTTTGATGTGCCACAGAATTTTAGTAATTAGTCTATGTGTGCAATGAGATGAAAGAGGTTGAAAATCACTGGTCTAGAATCCAGACCTTAAAGCATGTCAGATACAGTTGGTAGATTCCCATGTGAAATGGAGTATGCGATGCTGTTACAGTGGTTTCCTTTGCAGAATGAATGATTAGGAAAGGGAACCTCAGGCAGAAGTAAGACTTACACCTCAGCCCTAAAAAGGCATTTGGGAAAGGTATTTGCTTAGGATGATGGGTGGATACCAAGTTCTTCGTTTTGCTCTTCTTCTTAAATGTGCTTTTAAAACAATTAGAAGAGAAGCATTGCATTGTATATATTTTTGTACTATTAGAAATAGAATTGGTTTCAAGTTGTACTCTGCTTAGATTTACATATCACTGATTCTAAGTAAAGTAAAGTAAGCTTAGTGTTTAGGCTTAATCTATACAGTAGAAATTGCCTTAAAAAACCTATTGTGTGTCTCTTCTATACCCAAATTTGAAGCTGAAATTTCATAAAACTGCTTTTATTTTTGTCCTAGCATAGCACCTTAAGTTCATATAATGATCTTACAGAAACATTCATTCTTTAAAATGAGTAGGGTTTATATACCAATCTTTATTTTTTCTACAAAATTTTAAAAATTTAATTTAATCGTAACTTATTGATTTTGAGAGAGAGAGAGAGAGAGAGAGAGAGACTTGTTCTACTTGTTTATGCATTCATTTTTGACTCTTGTGTGTGTCCTGACTGGGGATCAAACCCACAACTTTGGGATATTGGGATGATTCGTTAACCAACTGAGTTACCTGGCCAGGGCTGTACTTACTTTTAAAGGAATATATTTCATTTAAAAGCAATTGTTTGATTTCATTAGATAGGGGTTTTATTTCATCTAGAATTCATTACCATTCAATTTAAAAATATAGTACTTGATAAAATATCTTTATAAATTATCAAGGTAGATTGGCTTGAGACTTGAATTAAAATATTCTCTGATTTAAACAATCTGAGTTTCAAAGAATAAATTTACTTTAGGAATACTATGACCTACAACACTACTTGATATTTTTTCAGCTTTCTGATATTCATTATACAACCTTAGAAAATGTTAGAAGATAATGAATATCCCATAGATGAAAAAAAAAGTTTGTACTTGCTGATTTGCCTTGATTTCTTTAACTTTGATTCCTTTTAATTATAGTAGTGCTTATTTGCCCTAACAGGTCAAATAAGAAACTTCTACCCTTGAATTTTTCTGTTTTACTTACTAAATTTTCATCTTTTTACATGTGTACTTTGATAGTGAAGCCATGTGGAGCAGGTGAGTCCTATTTTTCTTGTCTTAAATATAGGACTACTGATTGGTTTATAAGGGTTAAATGAATGTTTAATATCACACAACTACAGATGGGAAGAATTGGAATTTGAACCTTCATCTTTGGATTCTGAATTCTGTGGTTCTTTTGTTTTATGGCTTTTCTTATGTTTTGCTTCAAGGATGTATCAGCTAGGTTTTCTAGAAGGTTGAGATTTAAGCCAAGGAATATAAAGTTTACAGATCCTTAAGATATGTACTGTAAAACTCAGCTTTTATGAAAAAATGTGTTGTGTGTATTTATTCCGCTAGGTTTTTCAAAGTCACTTACACAGTTTCAAGAAACAATTTCATTCATGTGAATATAGACTAAAAAATATAGCTTCCATTTCCTGATTGTGTGCTAGAAATTGAGTTAAGCAATAAGCCTGCATTATTCAATATAATATCTGAAAAATTATTAAGGTATTGACCCAATTTTACTGGTGATAAAAGGTCAGGGAGATACTAAAGTGAGTGAACAGCAGTTAGGATAAAACCCATGTATGTTGACTTCGGAGCCTTTACCTTTGAACTACTTTCCCTGATTTTCTGACTTCTTAATAAAAATTCTGTTGATAAATCAAATATATTAATTGAAGAATGTTTAATGGAAAATATTACATATGTTAGAACAAACTTAACTTTTAATTCATACGCTGTCCCCCTCCCCCCAACTTTGGGGTCAGGGGGCATAATGGGAAGTTTGGTTCTATGATGAAGTCTGTCTCTTTCCATTGTGTAAATGGCCCTGGGACTCAACTCCTGCATCTGTAAAATGAGATCCTATGCTTCCCTTTAGGATTGTTGCAAGATTTGGATGACAAGTTTTGGAGGGTGCCCCTGTTCATGACTGTGTAAAGCAGTCCCCACTTCCCCTCTCCCTTCACACTAACAAATGAGCTCTATTGTCCATGAGTCTATCGGAGGCAGAGATGGCTTCGTCTTTCTGGCAAGAAGACTAATGTGCTTGCGTTGGTGGTGGTGGAACATGGCTTTTGATTTCTCCAAATGGTCTTGCTCTTTCAGTGCGCCAGCTGTCATTGTAGGCACTTCGGCTGGGTCACTGCAGGTGTCACCTTGAGCACTGTCATTAGCAGCCTCCATGTGAGATTCTAGTTACTCACTCTGAACACTGAGTCAGTGTTCAAGCAGCTAATAACCCAGAGCTCCGTGTTCTGACCTTTTCTCCATCACGAGCTTGCAGAGGCCTTTAGAGGAGGTCACGTAAGCACAAAGGACCTCACTTTTCTCCTCCATAAAGTGGAGCTAGATAAGGATCACAGCGAACATCAGAAACGGAATGGAATATTTTATTCTGACATTAAAACTGAGCTGAAAAAATGAGTAGCTCTTATTTTAACTTGTAAAATGTGTTCATTCTGAGAGAAACAGGACCCAGCTCTCCAGGCACAGCTGCAGAGTATCTGAGCCACATGCTGAATATTAGCCAAACTAATACAACATCTGATTGCAATTGCTAATCAAAAGCACAATTAAACAAAGAAGAGTGATTACGGGCCTATGACAAAGGCAATCACTTCTTCAGGGACCTTCCCAGACTCCCTCCTACTCCCTACATATTTTCCAGGCACATATTGCAACTTTCACTTTCTACTTAGATGTGTGATTATTTGCTTAGCATTTGCTCGTTCCTGAGGGTTGGAATCAAGTCCATTTTTCACTGCCATGTCCTTAGTGTCTCACGCTATGCCTGGCCCTGTGCTCAGTAACTAATCATAGAATGAGGAAGACTTGCTAGCAAATTGTCCTAAAGCAGCTGACTTGAGAGAGAAAATGCTCGGCTTCTCGGTGAGTCTGAAAAAAGGAGAATTTGGAAACAAAGCAGGTGAAATGACTAGGAAATCCATTGAACTCAGATATGTATTTTAAGGTCAAATGGCCAAGTCAATAGCACTGGCCATAGAAGGCTGTAGTATTAAGAACTAGGGGTGAGGTGAATTAAGAACTAGAAATATTATAAGGGCTAGGAATGGAAAAACAGAAGGTGTGAAGGTCAGTCTTAGCACTGTGGACCATGTGGCCCAGGGAGAGGTATGCACAGAGGACTGGAGTAGACAGAAGACAGACTGTTCAGAAGCCTGCTGTTGAGGAGTTGTTCATATTAACTCTTATCAGCTGCAGAGAAGGGGATACTATGCAGCATTACTTCTTGTAAAAAAAATGTATAGAGTAAGTCTTTTGTGGATTTATACTGTGCTAGAGTTTAAGGAAAAAATGTTGCAATGATTAAAAGTAAGTGAAAAGTTGTGTGCTGCTGAAAAACGAGAGCATAATCTCAAAGCCTTCTAAAGATACATGGAGCCCCTCTCAAGTAATTCCCACATATCCTCTTAAGGAGGCACTTTCTGAGGACCAGCACTGGCCTTTGCTGGCAGGATAATTAATAGCCATGCGCTAAGGAATGCTGTGTAAGAGATTCTCCTTGTTGTTAGAGTCTTTCATCAATTGTAGAACTTTAGTGTCAGGGTCAGGACATACCTTTGATGGCTTTGGCCTCGTTTCTAGCCTCAGTCCACTCATTGTCAGAATCTCAAAAGTATGTCATTCCCTAGGACTTAGGAAATAGCATATAGTAGATTAGTTCCAGTTGTGAAAAGAACTGGCCAGTGTCAAGGAATGTCATCATAAAGAAGGGCTGTTACACTCAATCTCAGCTGTACATGGGGTCGAAGGAGGCCAGCAGGGGGAGGTTGCAGCTCCTGGTGGGAAGCCAGGGCAAGATGCTGTGTCTGCCAAGTTCATTGCCAGGATGCCCAGGAATCTGTGGTCTGTGCTCCAATGCAAATCAATCCTAGACATCAGCGAGACACTGCTGCCAACTGTTGAAATCTCTGCAACTACTAAATGATAGCATGTTTGAGATTAATGGGAAGTGAGATGCTCTGAACGCTCTTTAAATACAGATGACTAGAAATATTAAGCTGAAGTTCAGAAGAGACTTAACTTTCTGTTTTATTTATTCTGTATTTATTACACTTAAATCCTGAGCCTTCTACTAGCTATGTGAAGTGTAGAGAATGGGTTGAAATTGTCTTTGTAAGCTTTAGGCAGAGTATAATAACTGCCTGAGTCACCTCATCCCTGATTTTTTTTTTTCACAGTTGTGTCCTGAAGACAAGGTTCATCTATTTCTTAAACTATCATTTATTGAACTATTCTTGTTGCTTAAGACATTGTGCTAAACTCTTTCTAGATATTGTTTTAATCTGCAATGAAAAAATGTTTGAAGTGGAATTGGTTATCCCCTTACATATAAGGAAACTGAAAACTTTCAATTACACAGATATTGCCAATGAAGTAGCAGAGTTGGTGCACAGATGAATGGAGCTACATGGGATCTCAAAGCCTGTGCTCTTGACCCTGGCACTACACAACTTTCTGGGGGCTAGAGACCCTCACTAAATGCAACAGTGCAGAGTGATGGAACTAGCATGACTTCGAGCTGGTTTCGAGTTCTGGCCCAGCTGGCCAGTTGCTGGCTGAGTTTTCTTGGTTAAGTCAATAACTTCCCTGAATGTGTTTATTTATCTCTATATTGGATATAAGTATAATTATGATTATTATCCTACATCACAGTGTTAGTTTGAGGATCTTATGAGACATTGCATGGGAAAGTTCTTTACACATAGTAAAGTGGTATATAATCTTAATTACTTTTAACCAACTCCTTTTCACTGTCTCCCTTAGAGCTAGAGAATATTTTTTTTTATTAGCTGTGATTAGGTTTGGTCGAAGCCACTTTCAAAAGAAAATTTAGAATTTGAAGTTATGTATGGAACGGCTCCTGTGCGGTCTCTCCATGGGTTTTGGTTGTCCTGAAATCAGCGGTGAGCAGCCTCAGATCCCAGCCCTGCAGTTACCAAGTTGCGCATTTAATATCAATCTGTTTACAGGGCCACTGAGTGAAAAGGAAGAGCCTGAAAGGGAAGGATGTAATAGGATGCAGAGACATTCCGGGTAACCGCTCAGTGTAATTGGTGCGTTGCTTTGTTCTTTGTGTTTTCTGTGTTTCTCCATGATTTAGATGGACTATCAGCAGGTCTGGTAACCTACAGTGAGGTTGATCAAAAGTAAGGTGCAGGTATCACATTGTCTGGCAAGTGAATTCCCTTTTCCTGTGCCTATAGGTCATAAAAACATAAAATTCAGGATATCTTTTTCAATCAGTATGATGTTCTGTTCAGTTAGATGTTCTTTCTCTGACAGTGGTAGAAAGGATATAATGCCCCAAATCATCCCTTTCCTGGATTATTGCACTGGGCCCTTAACTGACCTTTCTACCCTTATTTTCTACATATTAGCTGGAGTAAATTTTGTAAAGTTTAAATGAAATCCCACTGCTTCCATGCTTAAAGCCATCTAGTGGATTTCCAATGTAACCAGAATAAAATCTATCCTCTTGACCAGGATTTAAAATACCCCGCCTTTCCTTCTGACTCCTTCTAAAACCTCCTGCTTCCTTGTAGCATTCCAGCCACTATGGGCTTATTTGTGCTCTTTGCCAGCTTGTTCCACGTCTTGATCCTTGATGTCCCGCTCCGGGGGCTCCATCTTCTGATTCTGGCATGGCCATCTTCTCAGCACTGAGGTTGGAACTCAAAGGTCACCTAGGAGAGGCCTTCCCCAAGTATATTATATACACCTGCCATCCAAGCCAAGATAGATCCTAACACCCTACCTTATTGTTCTCCTTTTGCTCACCAGTCGTAGCTGAAGTTATTTATTTGCTTACATGTCATCACCCATTTTCCCCATTGGACTATTAGCTACCCATAGCAATGGTTATGCGTTGTCCTGGGCTGTACCCTGGAGTCTGGCACACCACAGGTATTTAGTAACGGTGCTCAGAAAATGGCCAATGAGCATTTAATGAAAAGCTCTTGATTAAGTCACTTACTCTGTGATTTGGTTTCTTTGTTTGTCTGAAGGGGCTAATAATATTTTCTAGCACTTACCTTTTAAGGCCTTGTTAACAAACTGTAACAGGTAGGACTGAGGTATAAAGATGAAGAATAAGTCTTGTTTTCAGGAGAGCACAGGGCAGTGAGGTAGGTAAGTACTTATACAAATAACTTGACACTTTGATTACGATGCAGAATTGCAGCATTGAACAGCTTTGCAGGTGCCATTTGAACAATTTGTGGCATATAGTGCCCAGCTTTATTACCCTAAATTATTTTATGCATTTTTTAAAATACTTAAAATATTAACTCAAGCAGATACTTATAAGAAACTGATGAGGAGGATACTTTAATTTTCATTTTCACAGTTCATTATAATATGAGAGAGTGTATTATTTGCTATCATTATTTATATATTGCATTAATTTAAACTTTAGTTCAGTGGTTCCCAAACTTATTTGGCCTACTGCCCTCTTTCCAGAAAAAATATTACTCAGTGCCCCCTGGAAATTAATTTTGTTTAAATTTTAATAGCAATTAAACAGAAAGATATATGTATTAATGTTTCTACCTTTTTTGTAAAATATAGTAAAGAAAGGTGTAAATTAGGAACATTGAAGTTTGAAATTATGAAACTATTTATTGAACTCAGAATAGAAAGGTAATACAAAAAAAGTTAAAACAAATGCACCTGTGGCCATCACGCACCCCCCTGGATCGCTGCAGCGCCCACCAGGAGGCGTTAGCGCCCACTTTGGGAATCACTGGTCCTAACAATTATCACATATGAAAATCAGCATTCCAGCCTTTTTTGGGGACAGTTGTTTTGGGTAATTGATGTAAACTGCCTGCTGTCCTATTGGTGGCTGTAGTCAAAGCAGCACAGGGCCAGCCTGTGGACGGTGCAGCTTGTATCTTCCCCAGATTTTCTCCTTTGTATATTTTGAACGAAGCAGGCAAAATTAATTCAAAACAAAACCTTCTCAGAGCATCAGAAAGCACAAAAATATTAAGCCTTTAAACACAGAAACTTCTCACTGTATGGAGACAAATGTGTAATTAAATCTGAAAGTTCTTTCTTTCTTCTTCTTCTTCTTTTTTTTTTTTGGAACTACAATGCTTAAAAGTCCAATTACCAGTTATAATGAGAGTCAGGGAGTAACTGTGCCCAAAACAGAAGAAAAAAATGTGTTGCTATGTGAATGGAATCTTAGAGCAATCGTAAAGGGGAAGTTTTCTTGTGCTGGGCTGGAAATTATAGCTAGAACAAGGAAGATGCCACCTTTAAAGTTAGATGATTAAGGCAAGGCTGTTTTCTCTGGAGGTGGTTGGCTACAGGGAATAAGTTGTATCAACCACACTATGTGTTGGAGATATGTGGGTGAGGGGTCTACTAAGGCAGGTGGGTCTAGGGTCTGGGCTGAGATTGCCAGGACAGAGAATGTTGTAAATGGTGCCACCTTGCAGCCCAACCTTTCCTACAACATTGCCCCTTTGTTCCACTTTGACATATCCTTGTGTTATTTAGTGAGCTAAGTTTCAGGCTAAAATCGGTAATATACTGTGTTTTCTCTTTTATTCCTACTGTTCCTATTTGGTTATTTGTAAATGTTATTTTGCTTTTGCAGTATTTTTCTCTGTTGGAATATTCATATGCATATTTCAGTTCTGTTGGAATGTTCATTTTATTTGAATCTGAATAAGAAATTTACATTATGGAAAAATTGGAAGTATTCACAAAAATGTTTTTTTTTTAGTAGCTGCTTTTATAGTCTTCTTTTTCAAAATTCAATTAATTCCTTTCACTTAATTATTATTATTACTTACAATGAGCAATTCCAACAATATCACTAGGAGGACATATTCTTCTGATATTCTCTTTGAGCTATGGAGTATGAAGTCCCAGCTGAGCCCAGCAGTGCTGACAGTTCCCTTCAGACATTCATGTACATCCAGATTCTGCAGTCAGCTTCAAAATCCACAGCTCAAAATTGACCTCAAAACACTGGGGTTGAGCAATGTTGTGCTTCCTTTTAAAAGTTATGATCCTCTGATTTTTGGATTCTGCAAAAATAGTTTCAACATTTTTTTAAATTTGTTTGTTTGTTTATTTATTAAACAAAATGGACTTAGATTAGTTTATGCTGAAAACCAACATCAACTAGAGCACAGGGTTGTTGTTTTTTTTTGACAGGCTTGCTACTTAGTATTTGTTCAGCACTGTGCCAGGCACTGCAGGGAGCTCAAGAGGAAAAAGTTGTAGTTGTTTTCAATTTTCTTGGTTAGTTTAAATAGATGCATTTAAAGCCAGAAGTCTAAGGATGAGTTTCAGGTATGCATAATATGATAATTATATTCATTCGTTTTTCTAGGGAGGGTATCTGGGCCTCTTGCTAGATTTTTAAATAATTTTGTTTAGAAGAAAGGATTAAGAATCACACAAGTAGAGAAATAAATGGTACCAGTCTGTGCAATTCCCATTCCAAATGGACCAGAAATTCAGAGAAGAGATATCAGTGTGGCCTTAACTAATTTGGAAAAACATTGTAGAATGCTGAGCCTTAAAGAACTTGACATGCAGAAGAGAAGCTGAACAGAATTCCAGGCAAAGGTATTGGAATTCATCTACCTCCTTATCTTTGAAACAAGAGATGGACAAACAATATTTTTTATATGGGAGCATAAATAAATAAATATAATGACATATAAGAAGTTGTATGAAACTGGGTACATATGTTGGCTCTGCTGTTCACTAGCTGTGTGGTCAGCATATCTCAAAAGGTCAGTTCGCTCACCTATAAAATTGAATAGTAATGCCTAGAAATGTGAATATTAAATGAGATAATATGTAAAGGCTAATGGCAGAGTTCCTGGTTCATATTAAAATTCCTTTAAGTATCATTTGTCTTTTAGATCCCAAGTGCAATGACATTTAGTACAAATCACAATAAGTGGGATAGTTAGTTATGAAAGGAGTTGAGTACTGTTTAGACTTTTTTTGGAGAAAGAGTCACAAAAACATCCAAAGAACTGATTGGATTCCAAAGGCAGCAGAAAAGTTGGTGAGCATTTTAGGGAGAGAACAATATAAGCCAAGGTATAGGTCAAGGAAATAGTCTGATGAGAAGAACTCTAGGAACAGAGAAGACCCCAGGTCCTTTGCACTTGGAGGAAGGCTCAGTTCCTCACATCCCTTAGGCTTTGATCAAATTTTACCTCTTTGGGAAATATCTGAAATATTATCCTCTAACATTTCCTTGCCCTGATTTATTTTTCTTGATAAAAATTATAGAAACAGTTCATTATAGAATACAGGCTCAAGAGGACAATGATTAATCAATATTGGTCACTTACTCTGTCTTTGTTGGTCTGTCGGTGCTGGCATTTATTAAATACTTTCTATATCCATTGGATAAGTGAATAATGCCTCCAAGATATTTAGGAATAAGATCCTACCATACTTACTGCCCGATTGGCTATAGAATACAAAAGAGGCAAGGGTTAAAGCTGGCCACCATCCACAATCTTATATTTTAATTTTGGATTTTTTTTTGTTTAGTGATTTTTAAAATTACAGTATATCTGTCCATAATTGGTTTTGAATGTCTAAGCCAAAATATCAAAACAATCCTCATTTTGAAGTTTTAATATATTATTTCATCAGATTTTGAAAGTTTTACATTCTGCTTCAAATTAAAAATGTAGTTGGGTGAAGTTCAAATGTAAATTAGATTAATTAAATTGTCTGATCTAAAAAAATATCTTAAACCATGGTCTGTGGAATTAAACTTTCATAAGCAATATGTGTGTTGGGGGCTGACTTTGGGAAAGGAAAAATAGAGTTACAAATAAATGAGTTATAATTAAGTTGAATTTTGGTTGGTAAAAAAAATATTTTTCCAGAGGAGATTTTTAAATGTCTAAGTGTTGCATATCTTAACATCAGCACAGTATTCTTATGATGCAGGGTAAGAGAATGGACTAATGTCCTGTGATGGATATGGACAAGATAAACTCAAGAATCAAAATATAAGTGGATAAGAGGTGTTTTTTTTCTCCTCACCTCTCTGTTATATTGAATTTACAAAAATGGGTATTTGAATTTAGGTTTTTCATAAATAGTGGGCAGTCCATGTACTCTTAGTGACTCAAAACTCCATTTGAAGAGGGTGTGTATACCATTTGGAGCTGGAGATGTGGAAGTTGGATTGTGGTGTGAGGAAGTTATCAGTCCAGGATTTCTGGCATAGAATAGTGTGATTCCTTTATAAATACAAACCCTAAATGCAAAAATATTTTGGAAGATTATACTGACTAAATTCTTTTTCCTTTCTTTGGAAAATTACAGTGAAATAGTGATTTTAAAGTTCAGTTGAGCAGAGGCTGCACATCTTAAAGATTACATTTGAATTAAGGTTGGGAATTCAGTGTTCAAGAGATAATGCTTAGATCCTATGAAAATTGAGTGTGTTCACCTTATTGGTCCAAATATCTAGCTATAAAAATTGTTATTAATGTCAGCACATTAATTTTAAACATTTAAATTTGTTAAATGATAGGCATTATCATGTGTCTACTCTGAACATGTCAGATGTTCAAATGTTGTTAGGTATCCTATATAATAAAAGGATATTGACTCTAACGGCAGAACGGCTGGTCCCTATGATGCACACTGACCACCAGGGGGCGGACACTCAATGCAGGATCTGCCCCCTCATGGTCAGTGTGCTTCCACAGTGGGAGCTCCACTCAGCCATAAGCTGGGCTGACAACTGCAAGCGCAGAAGCGGTGGCAGGAGCCTCTCCTGCCTCCATGGCAGCGCTAAGATGTCTGACAGTGGCTTCCTATGGGGAGTGGGCCTAAGCTGGCAGGTGGACATCCCCCGAGGGCTTCCAGGCTGCCAGAGCGATGTCTGACTTCCAGCTTAGGCCTGATCCCCTGGGGAGTGGACCTAAGCCAGTAGGTGGACATCCCCAGAGGGGTCCCGGACTGCAAGATCATGCAGGCCAGCCCTAACTGGTTTGGCTCAGTGGATAGAGTGTCGGCCTGCAGACTGAAGGGTCCCAGGTTCGATTCTGGTCAAGGGCATGTACATTGTTTGTGGGTACATCCCCAGTAGAGAGTGTGCAGGAGGCAGCTGATTGATGTTTCTCTCCCATCGATGTTTCTAACTCTCTATCCTTCTCCCTTCCTCTCTGTAAAAAAATCAATAAAATATATTTAAAAAAAAAAAAAAAGATCACACAGGCCGGGTGGAGGGACCCCACGAGTGTACAAATTTTCATGCACTAGGCCTCTAGTCTATATCTACACTAATAAAAGAGAAACATGGTAATTAGCGTACGACCGCTACCCTTCCCATTGGCTAATCAGCATATCCTTATGCAAATTAACTGTCAGCCAAGATGGTGGTTAACCACGAACAAAGATGGCGGTTAATTTGCATATGTAGCTGCAATGCTGGGAGGCGAAAGGGGAAGGAGGGAAGAAGCCGCATGCTGCTGACTGCATCGGCAACCCAGGTGGCAGCCAAGAGCCAGAGAACCGAGCTGCCTTTGTTCGGAGAAGCCAGGCCGCCTTTGCTGGCTTCTGTGATAGGAGAACCTGGCAGCCTTTGCCGGCCCTGGGCCAGTAATCGGAGAAGCTGGGTGGGGCAGGGAAGAGGTGGATATCTGCCTCTTCCCTGCCCCGCCTGGCTTCTCAGATCCCTGATCACCAGTGATGGGAGAACACCCAGAGGCGGGGCCAGAGGCCGGCTGCATAGCTGCCTGGGGACACCATCCATCCCGGGCAACGCAGCCAGGCCCCAGCAGGATATCCAGAAGGCGACCCAGGCTCAGGAGCTGCGTCGCTGCTGGGGCACGTGATCCGGGCGACACAGCCAGGTCCCAGTAGGAGATCCAGAGGGCGACCCAGGCACCGGGGCTGCGTAGCCGCTGAGGCCCGAGATCCGGTCCCTGGGCTGAGGAGACCCAGGGGCCGGGGCTGCGTTGCAGCTGGGCACGGAGATCTGGTCCCCTGGGCGATGCAGCCAGGCCCCAGCAGGAGACCCAGAAGGCGACCCATGCGCAGGGCCAAGGCTGCGTCGCAGCTGGGGAATGCTATCTGGTGCCTGGGCTGAGGAGACCCAGGGGCCGGGGCTGCGTTGCAGCTGGGCACGAGATCCAGTCCCCAGGGGCGACACAGCCAGGCCCCAGAAGGAGACCCAGGCGCTGGAGCTGCAAAGCCGCTGGGGCACGCGATCCCGGCGATGCAGCCAGGCCCCAGCAGGAGACCCAGAAGCCGCTGGGGCACGCTATCTGGTGCCTGGGCTGAGGAGACTCAGGGGCCTGGGCTGCGTCGCAGCTGGGGCACACAATCAGGTCCCCGGGGCGATGCAGCCAGGCCCCAGAAGGAGACTCAGGCGCCAGGGCTGCATCGCCGCTGGGGCACACGATCCGGTGCCTGGCCTGAGGAGACCCAGAAGGAGACCCAGGGGCCTCCCAAGAGGAGAGTCTCCGTGGTCAGATGGCGGGTGTCAGGACAGGAATAAAGACCCGAGGTGACTCAGATGCCTGGCCACAGGGTTAGACCAGCCAGCAGGGCCTTTCAGTTGGGACTGGGATGGGGTGGGGCGAGGGAGACAAGCCGGACATAGAGAACTACAACTCCCAGGAGGCTTAGCGGCAGGGGCCTGGGTGCCTGGCTGTGAAATTGGATGGGCTGTGTCATTTTGCAAGCCACTTTAAACTAGAGGCTTGCAAGGTTGGAAGTTCTGCACTGGGAGCCAGGGAGAAATGGAGCTGGAGCAGAGAGAGGGGTTCATGGCAGCCGTGGGCTTTGAGAAGTTCTCAGGTCACATCCTGGAGAGCGAGCTTGAGAACAAAGTGGAGTTCATGTCTGGGGGTCTGGGCAGCTCCATCCTCCAGGAGCGAGACGAAGAGGAGGAGGCAGCCTGAGGCCAGCAACAGCGGTGCCAACGGGAACTCAATCACAGGAAGTACCAGGCGCTGGGTCGGCACTGCAGGGAGATCAAGCAGGTGAACAAGCGGGTCCTGAACAGGCTCCATCAGGTACAGAGGATAACACGGAGACTCCAGCAGGAGCGGAGGTTCTTCAAGAAGGTGCTAGACTCCTAAGGCGATGACTACTGGGCCAGCCAGTTCACCATCTTACTGGAGGACGAGGGCAGCCAGGGCACAGACGCCCCCACCCCAGGCAACGCTGAGAACGAGCCTCCAGAGAAAGAGGGGCTGTCCCCGCCCAGGAGGACGCCAGCGCCCACAGAAGCCAGCAGCCCGGCCCCTGGCGAGGGGCCCAGCTGGTGGAAGAGGCAGCGAGCGCAGCGAGCGCCACAGGAAGGGCACCAGGCGGGAGTCCCGCTGACTCTGGAGCTGGCCCCCATGCAGATAAAGGTGGAGGAAGACTTTGGCTTCAAAGCGGTTGAGGCTCTGGACTCAAGTTGGGTTTCTCGGGGGCCAGACAAGCTGCTGCCCTACCCCACCCTAGCCAGCTCCCCCTTTGACTGACCCCCCAATAAACGGACCCCATGCTATCCTCGGCAAAAAAAAGCTTATAGAGGCATGCTTATAGGATCAAATAGTATAAATATAGATGTAACAGGACAATAAAAAGAGAACCTGGCTATGATGATTACCTGAACGCTGCCTCTGTGTCATTCCTTCTTCGCCGACTCCGTCCACATCTTTGGGAACCCCTGGACCTGCTGGGCAGGACCCCAACATTCCTCTTCTTATAAGGACTTCAGTGAAATGGGCTAAGGGTCCCACTGGAACTGCCTCAATTTAATGTAATCCCCTCTTTAAAGATCTTATCTCCATATACAGGTACATTCTGAGGTTCTGGGGATTAGGATTTTAACATACATTTTGTTGATTACCCAAATCAGCCCTTAACAACCAACATGTTCCAAAAAGTATATTCCTATAGGGTTATTTACCAAACATTCAGAAGTATTTTTAAAAGAGCTAAGCCCCTCGCCCACTGCGCGGGCCCCTCCCAGCAAAGAGCAAAGGCCTGGGTTCCGGGCACTGGAGGAAAACTGGTGCCAGCAGCCAGGGGAAGGGGCCCCCAAGGGGCCCCAGATTGCGAGAGGACACAGGCCAGGCTGAGGGACCCACCCGAGTGCACAAATTTTTGTGCACCGGGCCTCTAGTATATATATAAAAGCCTAAGTGACTGTTAAGACCGAACAACCAGACAACTGGTCGCTATGACACACACTGACCACCTGGGGGCAAACACTCAACGCAGGAGTTGCCCCCTGGTGGCCAGTGCACTTCCACAGCCAGCTAACTTCCCACAGTCCCTCCCTCTCGGCTGGCCAACCTCCTGTGGTCCCTCCCACTGGCCAGCAGGCCCCCATCGCCTTATCGGGGCTGGGTCCTGGGCTGGGCCGGGGAACTGGTGGTGGGTGGCAGCAGACGTGGCCCCTTTCCCAGAGGGGCCAAGGGCTGGCTCCCTCCTCGGGGCTGTCGGCCAACCTCCCGAGGTCCTTTCCCCCAGACGGCAGGCCCTATCCATCCCCCTGGCTGGCAGGCCCTGGTGGCGGCGTGGCGGTGAGGGAAGGAGGAGGGAGGGAGGTGGGGAACCGCACAGTGGCAGGGCGCCAATGGTGGCATCAGCGTCCAGCATCCGTTCCTTCCACACCCAGCCTGGCGACTGTCACCTCCTCTCCCAACCCCACTGGGGCTTTTGGGCCCTGATCGGTCCGGCCCCTGATCCTAGGGACCCTAATCATGCATGAATTTCATGCACCGGGCCTCTAGTATAATTATAAGCATAGTCTTCTGACATATAATGTGCTTCTTTTGGTGTCTTATGAACTACACTTGGTTATTTATTGCTCATCTTTTAAGATAAATAATAAATTGAATTCAGGTTTTCTAATTAAACTACATTGGTAGATTTGAGAATTTTATTTGAAGTTTCAATTTCCAATCACTTGAATATCAAGGCAAGGCTGATTGTTAAGAAAATACTAAATATTTGTATACTTGAGGTATTTGTTAGTGATATCTTCCACATTTTCAAATTTTCAATGTTGGCATAGTGAATTTTTATTAGTATTTATCTTTGTATGGTTACAATTAACAAAAAAATAATGATTTTAAGATTTTTATTAGACAGTTGGTCTCTTTATGCTAAATTATACCAGTTATATGTATTTTGATGGCTTGTTATATTTTGTGAAACTTGTGGTATGCCTACTTCTGGGCAGGCTTGCATTCATCAGTTTAGGTACATTCTGATCATACAAATAAATGGAGAAAATAGGTAGGAATTTTCAGCTGAAGAGTAAAGAAAGGAAATACTGGAACAAAGATAAATAAGCATAAGGATAAAATGGGGAAAAATGTAGAACACAGTAGGATTTTTAGATTAGATTGAATAAACATGGAGTGGCCACACTTGAGACAGTTGAAACAGGGCCAGGGCAATTGTAGGAAGGGTTAACAAATAAATCACACAAATTATTTTATATTTAAAAATATCTTCAGGTTTTTAGAAGTCCTATTAAACTAAATGTAATCTTCAGCAATTGTTGCTATCAAGAAGGAATTATTTTATACTAGAGGCCTGGTGCACGAAATTTGTGCATGGGTAGGATCCCTAGGCCTGGTTGTCATAAGGGCCAATCAGGTTCCCCACCTTCCCACCTCCCCCTTCCCTCACCAACTGTGAGCCGCCACCGAGCAGTTCCCCCCGCCTTCCCACCTCCCCCCCTCTCCTCCTCCCTGCCTCTTTTCCTCACTCCCTCAGCACCCCACCGCCCCCGCTGGTCACCTGCAATGTTCCACACCACCCCCTGGTGGTCAGTGCACGTCATAGCGAGTGATTGAACTCCCGGTCTCCTGGTCAAACTCCCGAGTGGCCACTTTGCATATTAGCCTTTTATATTTATAGATTAATTCAGAGAACTTTACTTCATTTGAAATTTTTTCTTAATATTTGATAGAAACTCATTTGTGAATTATGAATAATGCTTTATAAGTATAGATCATATTGGATACTTTTCTTTAAGATATTAGTAATCTTTTGGTAGTTTTATTTTTCTTAAAATTACATAAAGTGATAAATAAAGAAAATTTAACCTAAAAGATATTATAACAGACATTTTATATTTTAATAGCAAAGGTTTCTAAAATTATTTCAAGATAAATAATCTAGTATAAATTGTATGGACTATTCAAAATTTTCATAATTTTCTTTATGTTGTCTATAGATTATCTAGTTTTTAAACAACAAGAATATAATAAAATTGTCTAATTTTCCCTACAACACTGATAGCTTTTTGAAAGAACTTTAAAAATTAAATCACCATTTGCTGCTGGTATGTTCTCTTCAGAGCATTCATTTTTGAGGATACAGAAGAGAGTGAAAACAAGTGGCCCATGGGCCAAATTGCTGTAGATCTGGCCCACTAGTTTCAGTTCATATATTTCATATAAATTTCCTACTTTACTTTGAAAAATTTCAGTTAGTTGCCAAATAATTTTATATAAAAGCAAAACAAAACAAAACAAAAATGAATTAATGGGCTCTTTTGAAAAGTTGGAAGAGGTGGCTACTCTGGGTCTGTACACGTGGCAGTGTTTGCCTGAAGCAGGTGGCAGCCCCTGTAGGTCAGCCTGTGTTCCAGTTCACAGCAGCGCACATCCTTCCCTGCTGTGCCCTCACTTGTTTGGCTGCACTTATTCATGTCACTTAACTGATCTCTTTAGGCCTTTGAGTTTGTAGCCCATTTTAATGAGCTAAAGTAGCAGTGATGAATTAATTAAGACCATCTTTCTAAAAACTCAAAACCTTTTATTATTAGGAATGTGTTCTGGTAGCTAATTATAGAATGTAATTAATGCACACTGATGATAAAGGTAAGTAGAATGAAATATTAACATACATTTTCTAAATTCCTTTTTATTTCATTTTTTATTTTAGTATTTGTATGTATTATATACATCTTGCTTTCCTAATTTATTCATTTTTTAATATTCCAGTTTTTTTAAATGAGTATGAAGTTACTTTTTTCAGTTCTTATTTATTAATGATGCTACTCAAGTCCACAAAATTTTCTCTTTAGCTGTTCTAAATAGGCCCTTTTAAAATACATTTTATAAAGGACCTAAATAGACACTTCACCAAAGTGGGCATACAGATGGCCAAGAGACATATGAAAAAATGCTCAAAGTCACTGATTATCAGAGAGATACAAATTAAAATGACAAGGAGGTATCACCTCACACCTATCAGAATGGCTACCATCAACAAATAAACAAATGACAAGTGCTGGTGAGATTGTGGAGAAAAGGGAACCCTAGTACACTGCTGGTGGGAATGCAGACTGGTGCAGCCATTATGGAAAACAGTATGGAGTTTCCTCAAAAAATTAAATATGGAACTGCCATATGACCCAGTGATCCCACTTCTAGGAATATATCCTAAGAGACCCGTAATACCAATCAGAAAGAATATATGTACTCTATGTTTATAGCAGCACAATTTACAATAGCTAAGATCTGGAAACAGCCCAAGTGCCCATCAGTAGATGAGTGGATAAGAAAGCTTTAGTACATTTACACCATGGAATACTATGCAACAGTAAAAAAAAGAAGAATCTCTTACCCTTTGAGACAGCATGGAGGGCCCTGGAGAGTATTATGCTAAGCAAAATAAGCCAGTCAGAGAAAGAGAAGTATCACATTATCTCACTCATATGTGAAATCTAATGAACAAAATAAACTGATGAACAAAATAAATCCAGAGACATAGAAGCATGGAACAGACTGTGGAATCTTGGAGGGAAAGTGGGGTGGGTGGGTGGATGGGAAGAGATCAACCAAAGAACTTGTATGCACATATGCATAACCCATGGACACAGACAATAGTGTGGTGAAGGGCAGGGGTGTGAGGGTCTGGGGAGCTACAGGGGTGAGGGATGGGGCTGGGTTAGAAGGGGTCAATGGGGCAGAAAAAGGGACATATGTAATACTTACAACAATAAAGATTTAATACATTTTGTTAATTTACTTTTGATTACTTCTTTGACCCAGGGATTATGGAAAACATTTAGAAAATGCCATTGTAGTTACCTTTTCAGTTACCTTTTTATCATTTGTAAGTTCATTTGTTAATCGCCTATAAAATTTCTTTTTAAAAAATATTGAATATTTTTATTGTTAACCACATGATGCATTTTAATAAATATTCCTTGGTCATAAGTTATGAATAGAAATTCAGTACTTATAGTGAAAACACAATTAGAAAGATACAGAAACAGATGGAAAATATAGATGACAAACTGAGCTTTTAATTTGTATTTTTCAAACCCCTCATTCCTTAAAAAAAATGATTTTGCTCTATTCAGAAGATGTGATTTAGCATCTCATTCTATAATTGTATGTTTATCTAGGCCACCTTGTACTTTTAGTAAGTTTGAGTTTTTATATTTAACTGCGAAGTTTATAGATCTTTGTAAATTGCCTTTTTTGAATTCATCATGTGCCTCATGTCCTATTGAATGCAATGATTTCACATTCTATTCTGATGTTGCCATTTCTGCTTTGCTTTGGTTTGCATTCATCTGGTAACAGAACATCATTTTGATTTTAACCTCTCTGTTTCATGAGTACCACTAAATAACAGAAAAAAAGAGAGCAGGGTTTTGTTTCAGGGTTATTTATTTATTTATGTACACTGTTCTCTCTGCTGCAATAGGGGAAGTTAGTCAAGTCAGTCACATTTAGTGGAACTAATGATAGTTTTGTTAAATGATTTTTATTTCTGCTTTCTGAATTTATTGACTTTTCTTATTTTCTCATACGAAGTGATCAGAGATTTCTTTCCTCTAAATTTAGAGTTTTAGTTCATATTTCCATTAAGCTGCTTACTTTTCAATTTATATTGTTAGTTTTCAAGTTTATATTGTGTGAATATTATTTTAAAAATGAAACAAGTATAATGCTCCTCTGTTCACAAAGGAAGAAAACTTTTTGAATGTATATATTTCTCACCTTTCCCTAACGCACTTCCAGACTCTAGATTTTGAGGATGTTGTTTAATATTTTGACTTTCAGACTAATTAAGCTTTCTCTTTTAATGTATCACTTTAGATTTTATAACTTGCTCAGTGTCAATGCCAAATTTTGACAACATTCAATGAAAACTCATGCTTAGTGACAATGAAAATTAATATTACCTTGCAGGATGGATATTTATTAGTATACAGTACATTGATTTATTTACCTCTGTATATTCTCTAGAGAAACTATTGCAGTAGGAAATATGAATAAAGTTATTCACAGCAATAGCATTTGTAACTGCTAACCACCAGGGTTCTCTAACAGGAAAATGGACACTGAGCAGTGGGTTCATGCAGTGGATTATGATCCTGCAGTAAAAGCAGATTATCTGCAGAAAAACATGCATGAATTGAAGGGGCTTAGGATTGCAGAAACAGTAAGTCCCAGAAAATTGCATACAGTGTAATGCAGATTTTTATAATCCTTAACAGTAAAAGCAAATAATATAGCATATAAAGATATACATACGTTATTTTAAAAAACAGAAGTTCAGAAAAATCAAGAAAATAACAGTGGTGCAGTGAGGCAGAGGTATTGTAGCCCAGAGTCAAGGTGTTGGGATAGTTAGGTGGTTGTTAATAGATATTCATTTCCTTATTGTGCTTTATAATTTTTAAATATACTTTATAAATACATTTTAAACATGTTTTATAAGTAAAAATATTGCCTTGAAACTACATGAAGAAAGGCATGTATATTTATAACATATCATATCAATTGCCCACCTCTCTGTGGAGGTCATTCGTGAGATTTGTCTATGTGCTTCTCAAGGTTCATGCCTCACCCAGCACTCTCTCCTCTCTCCACCTTTTCCTATCACAAGCTTTTCGGTGTTGCTCAGTGATATTTGGTGCCTTCTCACATATTTTTCCCGGATGGAAATGTGTGAGTGACATATTCTCAGAATCTGTGTATATCTAGAGCAGTGATGGCAAACCTTTTGAGCTCGGCGTGTCAGCATTTTGAAAAACCCTAACTTAACTCTGGTGCCGTGTCACATATAGAAATTTTTTGATATTTGCAACCATAGTAAAACAAAGATTTATATTTTTGATATTTATTTTAGATATTTAAATGCTATTTAACAAACAAAAATCAACCAAAAAAATGAGTTCGCGTGTCACCTCTGACACGCGTGTCATAGGTTCACCATCACTGACTAGAGGTATACTTTTATTTCCCCAGGTGACAGGTGTCTCTGCTTGATTCCAATCATTTTCTCTCATGTCCTGTTAATATGAGGGTTTTTTTTCTATCTTTTGGGATTTCAGATAAGTTCGAATGCTAGTCTAATTCTTTTTAAATGAAAGATAATTACTTCGTATGGAAGCTTACAACAGTTTATCCCATTTTAGGAATTCGGAAGGATTTATCAGAATACATATAAAACTAAGGTGAGTTTTCATTTGTCATTAGTCGTGTCTGGAATGTGGCAAATATTTTCAATCTGTGGCCCAAATGTTTCTTCAGTTCAGAAAGTGTTTTGTCTATTGTTGGCTTGATTATTCTCTCGCCTCCATCTGTTCCCTTTCCTTCCTCTGAAAATCTTACCATTTGCATATCAAGGCTCCTATATTTTTCCTTCCTGACTCTTAACTTTTCTCCCATGATTTTTTTTATATTCTTGAATTTTCTTTTGTTATATTCTTGCTTATTGATATTTGCCAATTTTTAAAAATTACAGATTACATTCCATATTATTTTTCATTAGTTTCAGGTATACAACATAGTGGTTAGACAATAATATACTTTACAAAGTGTTCCCCCTTCCTCCGATATTTCCAGTACCCACCAGGTACCATATATAGTTATTACAATAATATTGACTATATTCCCTATGCTGTACTTTCCATCCCCGTGACGATTTTGTAATTACCAATTTGTACTTCTTAATCCCTCACCCTCAACTCCACTACACTCTGGCAACCATAAGTCTGTTCTCTGCATCTATGAGTCTGTTTCAATTTTGTTTGTTTATTTTGTTCTTTAGATTCCACATATAAGTGAATCAAGTGGTACCTGTCTTCCTCTGACTGGATTATTTCACCTAACATAATACTCTCTAGGTCCCTCCATGCTGTTGTGATCTTTGCAAATTCTTTCACCTCATTTTCTTTGCTGACTGAAAAAAAAATCCAGATTATTTTTTAAGACCTAAAGGATATCCTTATGTGGTCTTATTGCTTTTTATTAGTTTCTAGTTATCATCAGACTTCTTCTTAGTGATCTATCATCTATCTATCTATCTATCTATCTATCTATCTATCTATCTAATCATCTATCCTATCTAATAATAGACAAAGATTGAAATTAACTGTACCTCCGCTATGCTTCCCTTTGGCTAATCAGTGAGATATGCAAATTAACCACCAACAAAGATGGCGGCCAGTAGCCAAATGGCTAAAGCGAGCAGGAGGCTTGCTTGCTCCAGTGATGGAGGAAGCCAAGGTTGCCCGCCTGCCGTGGCCCGGCTCTGAGCTCCACTCTAAGCAACAAAGTTGCAATTATAGAAGCTAAACAAACCCAAGATACCTGCTTTCAGCAGGCCGTGGTCTCGGAGCTGGAGCGGCAACAAAGTTTCAATATTAAAAGGTAAATAAATCCCAGAATTAAAAAAGAAAAAGAAAAAAAGGAGAGGCTGGGAGCTTCAGTCGCCGGCCAGCCTGAAAACCCTCAGCTCATCATCCAGGCTGGCCAGGCACCGCAGTGGGGACCCCCACCCTAAAGGGGGTGTGGCCAGCCTGAAAACAGCCATCAGCCCCTCATCCAGACTGGCCAGGCACCCCAGTGGGGACCCTCACCCTGAAGGGGGTGTGGGCAGCCTGAAAACAGCCATCAGCCCCTCACCCAGGCTGGCAAGGCACCCCAGCAGGACCCCCACCCTGATCCGGGACACCCTTCAGGGCAAACCAGCCGTCCCCCACCAGTACACCAGGCCTCTATCCTATATAGTAAAAGGGTAATATGCAAATTGACCCTAACAGCAGAAAGACTGGGAATGACTGGTCACTATGACACACACTGACCACCAGGGGGCAGATGCTCAATGCAGGAGCTGCCCTCTGGTGGTCAGTGAGCTCCCACATGGGGGAGCTCTGCTCAGCCACAAGCCAGGCTGATGGCTGCCAGCACAGCAGTGGTGGCGGGAGCCTCTCCTGCCTCTTCAGCAGAACTAAGGATGTCCAACTGCAGCTTAGGTCTGCTCCCTGCTGGCAAGTGGACATCCCCCGAGGGCTGCCGGGCTGCCAGAGGGATGTCTGATTGCCAGCTTAGGCCCAATCCCCTGGGGAGCAGGCCTAAGCCAGCAGGTGGTCATCCCCCGAGGGTTCCCAGACTGCGAGAAGGCACAGGCCAGGCTGAGGTACCTACCCCCACTGAGTGCACAAATTTTGTGCACCGGGCGTCTAGTCATCTATAAAAGTCTAAGCGACCATTATGACCAAATGACCTAAACAACCAAAACGACCAGTCGACCAATCGCTATGACAGGCACTGACCCCTAGGGGCAGACACTCAATGAAGGACCTGCCCCCTGGTGGTCAGTTTGTTCCCACACTCAACCTCCCATGGCCGGCCAACCGCTTGCAGTCCCTCCCCCTGCCAGCTGGCTCCCATCGGCCCCTGATGCTAAACCATTCGTAGCTCATCTGCTTCTGAGTTGGGGTTTCATATGTAATAGAGCAGCTCCCTCGCTGCAATCTATTGAAAGTCAGCCCTTGACACAAGGGTTTGTCTTGCTCCCGTCTTCTGCCTTCCCTGGGGGCTGCCAGCCCATCCTGGTGGCGACACAGCAGCGAGGGAAGGAGGGGGAAGTGGGAAACCGTAGGGAGGCAGGGAACCACACAGTGGCAGGGCACCAACGGCAGCATCAGTGTCCGGCGTCCATTCCTTCCAGGCATGGCCTGGTGACCATCACCTCCTCTACTGACCCTGCCGGGGCCTTCAGGCCACAGGCTGGGATGGGGAACTGGGTGTGGGTGGTGGAGGATGCGGCCCCTTTCCCAGCAGCGGGCTGAGGGCTGGCTCACTCCTCAGGGCCTGCGGCCAACCTCTCTCGGTCCCTCCCCGCAGCTGGCCAACTTCCCACAGTCCTTCCTCCCGTTCTTCCCCCTGGCCAGCAGGCCCAAATCGGCCTGTCCCTGATCAACCCTGATTGCTGGCCAGGCCTAGGAACCCCACCTGTACACGGATTCATGCACTGGGCCTCTAGTTTAAAATAAACTTCTCCTTGAAATTCCTCCTGTAGATTAATGGGTTCAAATGCCCATTTGTAGCCATTAGGCCAGGTTATTAGGGTCCCGTAAGTGCTGACCAACCAGGAAAGGGGATAAGTCCAATAGCTTTTGTTCCTTTGTGCCTGCAATAAATAGACAGGGGACTTAAAATCTGATGTGGCAACATAGAAAGCTTCTGGAATGCTTCCAGACCTGCAAGGGTACAATGCAAGCCTTAGGTACTCACTTAACTTCAAAGATTGTTAGAAATATGGCCCCAATTATGGCTCCCCTATAGGTTATCAGCCCCCACATAAGCATGAACTCTCTAAAATAACTCATAAATAAAATCAAAGATGAAGTTATTTTTGGGTGCACCAAGGTCCAAATCATCACCCCAGGCCACTGGTTTCTGGACTCCCATCAAGACACAGAGGCTAGTGAATAGTTTATCTTGGTGACTGCTATCTCAAGCCATAGAGCTCAAGGGAGTGTCATGGGAATATTAATGTTTAAGTTCAGGAGATGCTGTCTTTATAGAACCTGCCAGGTTTTTCTGTAAGACTGGCCAGTTATACATAAAAGTTCATGAATTTATGGAGTTTACTGTGTGTCAAACAGTATCTACTTTTAAATCATCACATCAATATGTAGTAGTTGCTCAATTCTTTATATATTTTAATTGATTCCTTAGAGAGAGATGAAAGGAGAAAGAGACAGAGTGAGAGAGAGAGAGGAGAGAGAGAAAGAGATTGGTTGCCTTCTATATGCCCCCAACAGGGGATGGAACCCACAACCTGGGAATAAGCCCTGACAGGGAATCAACTGTGACCTTTCTGTGCATGAGATGATAGTCAATGAAATGAACCATACAGGCCAGGGCAATTGCTCTGTTTTAAGTGAGGAAAGTGAAGCTTAGATAAATAAGTAACCTGCCCACAGTTGCATTAGAAAGTGGCTATGATTTTGACTCCAATTTGCCTTTCTTTCAGTAGGTAAGTGTCTTACTTTCCAAGTCAGCCTGAACTTGATTGCCGAGAAATTGTGAACATTGCTACAATATTCCCTCTTTTCCTTCTAGCATGTACATGAAAATATTACTTGGGGATAATAAGTACTATACAGTTAAAAGAATATATCTGATACTGTGAATTTCAGCTGAACTCCTTAGGGAAAAAAATGCTTAAGTATCCATGCCCAGCAAAATTATCTCAGCCTTGAAATTATCACAATGGATTCATAAAAACATCATTTTCTATTTGGTTTAGAATAGATTTAAGCAAGAAGTCCATTTACAAGAAGCTGTGAGACTTGGGCGGGCAAGTTGTAATTGTTTGGTTTATGAAATTCAGCAGCTGTTTGGGAATGGATAAGGGCAGTCAAAGGCTTAGTCATGATAACTAGTACTCCCAATTCTGAACTTATTTTTGAAATAATTGCTTCTGAGGTGCTTAAACAAAAATATTAGAGAAATTTTTCTGCAGGCTATGGAGGATTAAAAGCAAGAAGAGGGCAGGCTTTCCTGCTCCTGCCCCTAAACAGTCTTCAGTTCAATAAACATGGAAAAGACAAGATAAACCCTAATATGCAAATATAAATAGTTATTTTATAGAGCTAAAATTGGGACCAACCTTTAGCCATTTTATTCTTTCTTCTATTAATTTTTAGTAAAATTTAGTCTCAAATTCACTGACATAATATAATATAAGGCACTAAGTAGTTGCGGAGGTGGGATGGCTAAAGCACAGTCATGGGTGTTTCTGAATCTATGAAAAATTATGAATCAGGAGGGAAAAATATTTCATTATAATGAGGTTAGGAAAGACTATACCAGGGAAAGGTGTAATTATGACAGCAGATGTCTCATTTTGTGTTGTTCCAAAACCCTTCTTAAACCTTTTAATTGTATTATCTTGTTATTCTATAATAACTCATAAATATATATATATATATAACTACATATACTATGTATACTATACATAACTATATATATACTACAAATATGCTAGAGGCCTGGTACAAGAAAATTTGTGCACTCGCGGGTGGGGGGGGGGCGTCCCTCAGCCTCCCTATGCCCTCTTGCAGTCTGGGACCCCTCGGAGGATGTCCACCTGCTGGCTTAGACCCGCTCCCTGGAGGATCAGGCCCAAGCTGGCAGTCAGACATCCCTGTGGCAGCCCAGCAGCCCTCAGGGGATGTCCACTTGCCAGCAGGAAGCAGACCTAAGCTGCAGTCAGACATCCTTAGTTCTGCTGAAGAGGCAGGCGAGGCTCCTGCCACCACTGCTGTGCTGGCAGCCATCAGCCTGGCTTGTGGCTGAGTAGAGTTCTCCTTGTGGTAGTGCACTGACCACCAGGGGGCAGCTCCTGAATTGAGCATCTGCCCCCTGGTGGTCAGTGTGTGTCATAGTGACCAGTCATTCCCAGTCTTTCTGCTGTTAGGGTCAATTTGCATATTACCCTTTTACTATATAGAATAGAGGCCTGGTGCACGGGTGGGGGCCGACTGGCATGCCCTGAAGGGTGTCCCGGATCAGGGTGGGGGTTCTGCTGGGGTACCTGGCCAGCCTGGGTGAGGGCCTGATGGCTGTTTGCAGGCTGGTCAAGCCCCCCCAAGTGGGGACCCTCACCCCATGGGGGTTTGGCCCGCCTGGATGAGGGGCTGAGGGCTGTTTTCAGGCTGCCCAAACCCCCTTCAGGGTGGGGGTCCCCAGTGGGGTGCCTGGCCAGCCTGGGTGAGGGGCTGATGGCTGTTTTCAGACTGACCAAGCCCCCCGGCGACCGAAGCTCCCAGCTTTTTCTTTTTTTGTGTGTTTTTTTATTCACTCCAGCTCTGTGGCCATGGTTGGTAGAAGCAGATATCTGGGGTTTATTTACCTTCTATAATTGAAACTTTGTTGCCTTGAGAGGAGGCAGCAGCCGGCCGGGAAGCTTGGCTTCTTCCATCGCCGGGGCAACCAAGCCTCCTGCTGGCTCCAACTCTGTCGCCATGGTGGCTGAAAGTAGGTATCTGGGGTTTATTTACCTTCTATAATTGAAACTTTGTTGCCTTGAGAGGAAGCAGCAGCTGGCCGGGAAGCTTGGCTTCCTCCATCATTGGGGCAACCAAGCCTCCTGCTTGCTCCAGCTCTGTGGCTGCTGGCCACCATCTTGGTTGGGTTAATTTGCATATAGTCGCTCTGATTGGCTGGTGGGAGTGGCTTGGGGTGTAGCGAAGGTATGGTCAATTTGCATGTTTGTCTATTATTAGGTAAGATATTTGGTGGATGTGGAAACTAAAGATCAGAGAGATTAAGCAACTTGCCATGGTCATTTTAGTCTATTGCATATATATTTTTTAAAACACTAGTCATTCTAAGTTAAAATAACAAGCTGTTAATTATTTTAGATGGATTCATTAACTTCTGAGAGGTAATTTTATAAAGAGATATGTGGAAAATAACTCAAAATATTGTATCAAATATTTGCTTGGTATTTATTCATTGATTTCTTCAGCAAATATTCTTGCTTACTATCGATTGAAGTAATGTGTCAGCTCCCAGAGGTCAGACGTCCTAAGGACAGACTGGTGACTTTATTTTCTCCTCTGTAATTCTTTCCTTTCTCTTCCATGTTCTTTTTTTTAAAATCTTTTGTGATGTGAATACAGAATTTAAAAGTAAATCAGTTTATGTACAGATTTCTGTTTGCTACTTTCAGAAAATAAGAGTGTCTGGAGAGCTCTGTGCTTTAATATATATCAGGAAAAAGTGATTCTCTTGCTGCTTTTCCTGAATATTTTACGAAAGGTAAAAATAATCAATGACTTAGGCCTTGTTTTACTCTGTTTGCTCTCTTACAGCTTACTCTAAAATTCACTTTATGGTTGCCACCATCACATTCCTTTTACTCTTCTGGTTTTTAAACTTAAAAATTACAGCTGTGTCACGTGAAATGTGTGTGCAAAAACACATTCAAATAAATGGATACATTTCATGTTTTCCCTCTGCTCTTCAGCTGAAACCATAAATCTAGCAAAGATTTGAGAAGATTGACTGGCCATGTCATTTATTGGAGATTAGTCTTAGAGGTTTTATGTTTTCCTGACAGAGAGGTTACTGAAATAGCCTAATAGCTCAGTATTCATCTCATCAATAACACCTCTCCAGCAATTATCCCTCCTCTCTCAGGTATCTTTGGTCTCTCTTTTACCACTGGAATAATTCTCATCCACATAGAAACATATTATTATCTCTTCCAGCCATCACCATATTTCTCTGCTCTCTTTTACAGAAAAAATTTCTCCAAAAAGTAGTCCATATTTCTTTTCTCTCTTCCTGTCCTACCAGTCTTGCTTGAATGTACCACTCTCAGGTTTTCAACCCTCAATTTCAGAGATTTCTCTTTTCAAGGTCCTCAGTGATCTACATTTGCTAAAACTAAGGTGAAATAATTGATTCTGACAGCAGTAATGTTTATCAGCACCATTTAGCACAATTGATCATCCCATCCTGCTTAAAACATTTGTTTTATAGATCACCTGATTGCCCTTTTACCTTCTGTCTGCTCTTTCTCAGTCTCTTTTGCTATTTTTTCCTGTTTAATGTCCTAAGGATTAAATTCTGTCAATCTCTCTGTTCTCAAAACTTGCCTCTGGATTTCCTTCTGTAGGTGATCTCTTCCAGTCTGAGACATTTAAATTTCATGTATATGGTGATACATATAGCTCTCTTCCCAAAATTCTGGATTCTTGCATCCAGTAGCTTTAATTGGCATCTGTTCCTAGTTGCCTTATAGTCATTGGACTTAACATGCCTCCAAATGAAATTCTCATAAATTTTAAATCAACTTCCGTAAACATCTTCTCCATCTCAAGACCTGCCAACTTTATCTTGTAATTTGTATGAGCCAAAACATTGGAGTTAAGTTTAACCTCTTTCTCTCTCTCTCTTTTTTTTTTTTTTTTTTACTTCCCATATTCTATTTTTTAGGAAATACTATTTGCTCTGCTTTCAAAATATAAAACTTGATACTTCTCTCTATCTTCACCACAGTATCCAAGCACAAGCCAATATAATCTCATTTGTATTTGTACAATAACTTTCTAACAGACATTTTCCTGCTTAGTTTATTCTTGACCAAAACACCTTTCAGCTCAAAATACAACAATAGCATGTCATTACTCTCAAAGTAAACGCCAAAGTCCTTCTAGGCTCTGTAAAGCCAGGTCACCTCTAACTTCACTCTTTAAAGTCTATCTGTTTTTCTCATACTACTCCTGCCATAGTGGTCTTCCTGTTGTTACTCAAGAAAGTTAACTGTTCTGTGGCGTCAGGGTCTTTGCACTTGTTGTTCCCTTTGATAGAATGCTCCCCCCCCCCCCCCCCCCCCCCCGCCACCGCGGTATCTACACGTTTCACACACTCATCTCCTTCAGCCTTCCCTTTACAGGTCATTTCTACAGTAAGGAGATTTAAAATAGTAAATATTCACTCTATTTACACCTGGACTTTCTTATTCCACTTATTTGCTTAATTTTTCTCCACAGGAATGACATGCTGTAGATTTTACTTATTGATAATGCCTGTTTTCTGACTTCCCCACTAGAATATAACCTCCCTGAGGACAAGGGTTTTGATATATTTTGATCCTAGCTTCATCTCAAGCATCTAGATCAGGGCCTGATATAAGGTAGGCACTCAAAAATATTTGTAGAATAACTGGATTATAATAATTTCCATTAATGTTAAGAGAATGTTTTTATTACTTAAAGGCAGTATTACCTAGAGGTATGATTCTTAATTCTGGAGCCATACCATCTAGGTTTGAATCCTGGCTCTATCATGTACTTTGTGTGCTCTTTGGTGAGTTACTTAATTCTGTGTGTCAGTTTCCTTTATTTATAAAGATAAATAAACTGATATTTGAAAAGCATTTAGAACAAGGCCTAGTACATAAATCCTAGGTATATGTTTATTATTATTATTATTATTATTATTAAACTCACATCTGAACTTGACATATTTTAAAACTGTGCTCAGAAGTAAAATATATTGAAATAGTGGTGGTTACAGGACTACAGTTTGATTATACTCAATATACAGGTTATATTATATATAGGTTACAATTGCAGTCTGATTATACTAAATCATTATTATACTACTAGAGGCCTGATGCACAAAATTTGTGCAAGAGTAGGCCTTCCTTCCCCAGGCTGCCAGCACAGGCTTCCCTCTGGCACCCGGGACTCGGGCTTCCCTCGCAGCCCTGGATTCGTCTGGAAGGTCGTCGGAAGGATGTCCAGTCTAATAAGCATAGTATGATTTTATTATTGTAGATTTCTCAAGTCCTGTTTTGGGAGAGAACATGCTGTATTCATCTCTGAATATTAATATCATATTACACAATGAGTTTGGATTTGGGGAATAAGCTTGCTGCCCCAGTTCTCCCACTAGCTGTGTGTCTTCAGGTTACTAATATTAAACTTTATTCACCTTATTTCAACACAGGGCATTTATGCACCATAAAGGTCTGGTATAATAAGCAAATGAGGCAACAAATATAGAGTGCCCTGCAGAATGGTTGATTAAATAAACCAGTAACTCAGTAACTCTGGCAGTAAAGAATAAGGACCAAAGCCCAGGATATATAACTATCGCCCTTGTTTTTATATCTTATGGAAAATTACTGGTGGAATTTGATGAATGGCTATGTTTTCAAGTTTTAGGACAAAAGATAAGGACAAACCATAGGCTTTTCCTTAACAATTCTACTTAACAACAATAAGGTAAGAAAAAACTCCACACATTTGGGAATCATAATAGTGGATATAGAACCTATAATTCTAGTCTGGCTCATGGTTGGGAATTTCCAATTACACTCATTGGCTTGTTTGTTTTTCATGGAGTTAGATTTAACCCTTTTGAACGTCTTCATTTAGAGAACCTATGGAGATTATTTTTCAAGCAACTCAGTACCTTCTTAGGGAAATATAGAACATGTCTTCAACATTCTTAATCTCCCTCCTGCTATCCTGGCTCTGTTTGTTGTGCCTGAACTCATATGAGGCATCTCATGTCCCAGTGCCCTTCATCCAACTATGAAGACCTGTTCTGAAGAAATAATAGTTACAATATTTTATATCACATAGGAGGTTCAAATCAAAACCTTTAATTCCATATATTGCTATTTGAAACAAATTATCACGTAAGATTGAAGACACTGTAATCTAAACATGTATAGGAGGGGCTGTATTACATGGGCAAGGACACTTTCTGCAAACTTCTGAGAGCTCACCATGTCAGTGAGAATATAATTTTTTGGCACTTCCCCTTATTAGCTCCATTAAGATACAGATCTTTGATCTTAAACATATACACATATATAATGACATATATATGTACATGTATTATAGAAATATGTATAATATATAATTAGAAATACATGTACATATATATGTAATTTAAAATGTATCCTATATAATAAAAGCCCAGCGACTTAATGGCAGAACAACCAGAACGACTGGTCATCCAGCCGCTACTATGATGTGCACTGACCACCAAGGGGCAGACGTTCAACACAGGAGCTTCCCCCTGGTGGTCAGTGTGCTACCATAGTGGGAGCACCGCTTGGCTGACTGGGATGAATGGCTGCTCCCCCTGTGAACTCTGTGCTGATGGGCAAGAACCTGAGCTGCGATAGTCGCCCCCTTGCCCCAGGCTCCTCCTAGCTCCCTGCCACCTCCTTCAGATGCCCAGAGGCCATGCAGTGCAGCCACTGGGCTTGCAGAGCTGACCCCAGAGGCTGGGAGGCAGGTTTGTGGCTGCTGTGGGACTGAGGCATATTCTACCGCCTCTCAGTGCTATTGTCCCTGGGCCAGGCCCCGACCAGGTCCCCTGGAGAGGGGAGTGCTCCAGCTCCATGGAAGATGGAGCAGCTGCTCAGAGGGTGGGTCCACAGCTGCTTAGCTGACCTGGATTAGCGGTGCTCCCATAGTGGGCTAATCCCCGCAGGCCATGCCCCCAACCAGTGCACGAATCCCATGCACTGGGCCTCTAGTGTATATATAATTAGAAATATCTGTGTATATATATAATTTAAAGTATATGTATATATAATTAGAATAATGAGTATGCATATACATATGCATACATAATTGGAAATCCTACTTTTCTTTGGCCATTGGTAATAATTATTATGGAGGGAGTTCTAAAAAATACAGACCTTGAAGAAATGTCCAGACCACATTTGTATGCTAAGGTTCTTTTTGAGGTTTGTTTTGGCTGCTGGCATTTTCTTCCTGGGCTAGCTACCAGGCCTTTCCAAAATTAGAGGTATGTAAGCAGTGCAGATGTCACCTTAGTCATCTAATTTGCATCTAATGATTATATTGGAAAAACTATTCTAAGTGATGGGATTTTTCCCTGGAAAAGAAGAGTCAAATAGGCCTCACGACGTAATTATCTCTTTTGTCTGAACTTATTTTTTGAAAATAGCTCTTTTTCCTTCTTTAAATTTCTATGCATACATAGAAATATGGCTGTTTAGAAAAAGCTCCCACCACTATTCTGAGAAAAGAGCTGCTTATTTCAGGAAGATAACCCAACTCCTTCTTCCCCTGTAAGGAAGCGGGTGAGAACAGAAGATCCAGTCTTGTTGCCTGAGAGCCTCATACACTCTCCATTGATGAAATCACCCAGTGGCAAATCACAATGTGAGAGCAATGCATGTGAAGAAATTCTTCTTGACATCTCCCTGGGGCAGTTGACTTTCTCGTGCTGGGCAGTCCATGGAGATGTACAGTTATTTTTCCCCATTCGATTATGTATATGCATATGCTGTCAGCTTGCATTGCTAGGATAAGCGGTTTGAATTTGATGATTTGTTTTAAATGCCTTCTCTTCTCCTTAAGTGAAACCTCGTTTTCTAGCCATTTCAAGGCTTGTTAAATCAGGCCACAGAGGAAAATATGGTGCTGAGGATAGAGAAGAACTCCACAGAATTTCTAGTGCTACCCCTAAAGCTTTTGAAAATCTCTATTAAACTGGACAGTATGTAACCATTATTTTTGGTTCTTTTAATCTCCCAAGGAAGAAGTGTGTTTACATTAGTTAACTCCTAGGAAGAAAAGGTGATATTAGAGACTAGTCAGGTTTTCTGTCTCTCTCTCTCTTTTTTTTATTTTTGTGAATCCTCACCCGAGGATATTTTTCCATTGATTTTTAGGAAGAGTGGAAGAGAGGGGGAGAGACAGAGAGAAACATCGATGTGAGAGAAACACATCGATTGGTTGCCTCCTGCACGAGCCCTGACCGGGCCCTGGCCAGGGAGGGGCTTGCAACCAAGGTGCATGCCCTGGACTAGAATCAAACCCAGGACCCATTAGTCCACAGTCCAACACTTATATCCACTGAACCAAGCCAGCTAGGGCAACTTTTCTCTTTTTTAAAGATGTTCTTCTTTTGTGTATAGAAATCAAAGTTTCTTTATTCTCACATAGTGAGTCAATTCTTTCTCTTTTGTTGCCCTGTTCTATTCAGAGTTGTATTGTCAATGGGTGTAACAGACAAAATGGCCAACTCTGCAACAAGGTGTCTTTTTGGCCAATCTCATCAAAACTTATTTTAGGTATTCCAAGAATAGTTCCAACTTGTGAAACTGCCCCAGGATGAATTAGCATGCCTCTGAACACTGTGTGACCTGGAGTTTAACCATTCTCATCAAAGTGAAAACATTTTCATTGTAATAGTCTATTTTTATCAAGTAAAACTCGATACCACTGTTCTCTTAGACTGAGCTGGATTGAATTTCTAAGTAGGTATCTGGAGTATGGGTTATAAATCTCCTTAATGTAAAAACTTGTCTTATTAATTTTGAATATGTGTGGGCTTTGCAATTCCAAAACAAGGAACATAAAGTATATGAAAAACTTCATGTTCAAAATAGCAAATGAATCTGCCATTAAATAAGAATTCACAATTGAAACATTAATTTGAACTTATCGATATACTTGTAACAGAGAAAAGGAAACATCCTCCTCTTAAATGTAGTTTCTTTCCCTAAAAGCAAATTATCTTACATAGTTCAGTGTTATAATGAACTAATATACCAACATGTGATTGAAGATGTCTCTCAACCAGCTTTACTTTGAAGGCTGATTTCCTTTTCCAATACAATAAAAAATATTTAGTACACATGTAGGCGAATCTGGGAAAATATTCTTTCAATATGGCTCAGTTGTCCAGAAAACTCAGTAATTGTTGTCAGTCATACTATAGTGACAACATGCAGGGTACTTTTACTTTTCTTTCACCTATTAACTAGCAAGTTCTCACTACTAAGTTACATTGATAAGTTTTTGATACATATATTTTGATACATATACACATATGATAAATATATAATTATATAAAATATTTATTAGTTATGAAAAAGTTACATTTACAAATATAGAAATTAAAAATGTAAAAATATGTAAAACAATAACTGTGCACTAAAAATGAAGGAATGTATGTGAAGTCATTTTGTAAAGTTAAAGATTTTAAAAATATTAAGATGTTATTAATAATATAATTAAAATTTGATGTTGTGGCATAAGTGGCTTGGAAAACTACATTTTCTTACTTTTCATTTGCCATCCAAGAGAATTAGCTATTTTAACATTTAAAGAGATCTTTAAAAGAAAATGTGTATTTTTTAAAAAAAAAAAATATATATATATATTTTTTAAATTGTATGCTTCTTCTCTCTTTTTTTTTTTAAATATATTTTATTGATTTTTTACAGAGAGGAAGGGAGAGAGATAGAGAGTTAGAAACATCGATGGGAGAGAAATATCGATCAGCTGCCTCCCGCACATCTCCCACTGGGGATGTGCCCACAACCCAGTTACATGCCCTTGACCGGAATCGAACCCGGGACCTTTCAGTCCGCAGGCCGACGCTCTATCCACTGAGCCAAACCGGTTTCGGCTTAAAAATATATTTTATTGATTTTTTACAGAGAGGAAGGGAGAGAGATAGATAGTTAGAAACATCGGTGGGAGAGAAACATCGATCAGCTGCCTCCTGCACATCTCCCACTGGGGATGTGCCCGCAACCCAGGTACATGCCCTTGACCGGAATTGAACCCGGGACCCTTCAGTCCGCAGGCCGACGCTCTATCCACTGAGCCAAACCAGTTTCGGCGAAAATGTGTATTATTATGATGAACTGATTTGATCAGATTTGCAAAGATAAATAAGTACTTAGGTCTCATGATCCCCACTGAATAATAGAGACTATAGAAATTTACCTAATTACTTAAAGAATAAAATAGGAAACATTTTTAGAA
Organism: Myotis yumanensis; assembly: GCF_028538775.1. NCBI lineage: Eukaryota > Metazoa > Chordata > Mammalia > Chiroptera > Vespertilionidae > Myotis > Myotis yumanensis. The sequence goes on from NW_027223754.1 coordinate 142,670,860, forward strand.
CTAAATCTTGTAATGAAAACCAAGAATAAGGAGGATAAGTGCAAAATGATTCTAATGGAAGGTGGAGTGAAAACTGTACCCATCTGAACTTACTTTCTTTTTCTTTGGTTCCACCTTAGCCTTCTCTAAAATAATTTAATGAACACAGATGTTCTGTAACACAACTTGAAAATCATTCATCTAATTCATTTCCCTAAATTTTTATGTGTGGACAGAGGCCCAGATATTTGCCCAGGGTCACACCATCCTTTGGTGTCAGAGAAAGCGCTTCTGACTCGTCTATGGCTTCACTCGTCTACAGCTCACAGTTATTCTGCTCATTTTGACAAATGGTTAGCCTTAGAGATGTGGCATTATTTCACATGATATGTTTTGTTTTATTAATTTGAAGTTATTCAGTGGAGACTTGAGATTGAAATGGAAATAATAGAAATACAGTATTTGAGCAAAAGCTGAGTTCTTTATCTTGAGATGATGGACCATTCAACAGCTGTCTAAGGAAGCCTTAATAACTCAATCAGGGTTGAATTCTTATAAATGCCATATGTTTGTTTAAGAATCCCTAAGTAGAGATTCCAAAATGGTGGTAATACCCCTTGATAATCTTCATGTTCATAAAGTCAGGAGCTTTTTTGTATGACCTTCGAACAAAGAAAATGTATGTCTACCATTTCTGGTTCCAAAGGAAATTGCAGGAGTACAGAATCCCACAAAAATAAGGCTATGATCAAGTATGATTGGTAGACAGCTGGGTAAGCAACTGGGCCTTTCATGGACAAAACAAAGGAAAAGTGTGTAAAAAGTGAACTTTAAGTGTCAACTAAATTCAACTTCAAAATCCCCGAATGCACTGTACAGTTGTGGGTTTCTGTGTGCAATATCCAATTCCTCCCCTTCATTTGAATCTTAGAAAGTAAATTTACCTCAGAACAAGTGGCATCTTGCATTTGTGCCAGCCCTCTACTCATAATTATTTTCAAATTAACAATTCTAGTTTTCCCATTACATTGTACATAAATAATAGTGATTTTTATTATTTATCACAAATAGACATTTCTTAGCAGTATGTCTTTTTAAGATTTGTATCTTAAGATAGTATCTTAATTCATGAGCTGTTATTAAAGAATGTACAAGATATTGACACCCTTTGCTCATTTGCTGCATTCAGTGAGGAAGAGACCTTGAGCAAGGGCAAACAATGAATCAGCAGGACACTGGGACAGAACCTTTCCAGCTTCTCTGAGGGCAAAGCCCCACTCTGTGAATCAGTTCTCCAAGCCCTTCTCAGAACACAGTTGGCTTATGACTTTGTATAGCTTCAGAATTTTTCCAGTATGATTTCTGAGAAATAATTTCTAGTATCAGACCAACACAATTTAAGAATTCCACAGAGAAAAGGGATTTAAGTTAGATTTAGAATGTTTGAAAAGCTTCTGTGTAGTTCTTCGTGGCAATGAAACCTCAGTCTACCAGCCAGAGTAACGTGAAATAAATATTTTACAAATAGCAACAGATTGCACAGTAATGTAAGTGCTCAGAAAGACATGTGAATACTTAAAGGGCTGCTCATGGTTCTTATTGGGAAGGACAAAAGCAAACTTCTTTTCTATTAAATGTTGGTAATGTGTTTTAACATAAAATATTCAACAAGATGGTCATGTCCTTAAATTGCCCTTATCTAGAAGGGAACAGATTGGAGCTTTATTGCTGTAAATTTCCTCTCTCTTTAAGACTTCTTAATTGTACATATTCATAATAATGTAAATAATAAAGTTTTTATTACAGAACTCCGGTCGGAGGAAGATAGTAAACTTATACCAACGAACCATATCAGAACTTGATACTATTCTTATTTCTATAAGAACAAATAGACTTTATTTGTTCTTTGAATATTTCATACTGATAAAAACAAATCTAGATATCTGTACAGATGTTGTCCCTATTTTATAAATAATGAAACGTAGATTTTGAGAGGTTAAAATTATTTTCCAAGGTCAAACAGGTGGTAAACAGCAAAGCTTAAATTGAAAGGCTGATCTCTTTGTTTTCAAAGTCCTTGCATTTAAAAACCATCCTATATGGCATCTAATTGCTTTTTTAAAAGGGTAGAATAATTTCACTAGTATACTTTTGTTTTCTTTTTGTTTTTTAATTGGCCTTAAAAACAGGCATTTTTTGTTTTGTTTTGAGCAGTTCAGTGTTACAGAAAAATTGAGCAGAAAGTACAGAGTTCCCATACATGCTTTCCCTCCTCCCATTTCTTCTGTTATTACTACACCTTGCTTTAATGTGGTACATTTGTTAGAATTGATGGGCTTATAACGATACATATCATTAAAGTCCTTAGTTCACATTAGAGTTTGCTGTTTGTGTTATACATTCCATATGTGTTGACAAACAATGATGACATATATTCACCATTGTAGTATCACTAGATGCCTGGTCCATGAAATTCATGCACGGGTAGGGTCCCTAAGCCTGGCCGGTGATCAGGGCCTATCGGGGTCTCCTGGATGCCAGCAGAGCCTTCCTTCATTCCGTGCTGCCCCCTGGTGGTCAGCACATATCATAGTGAGCGATTGAACTCCTGGTCTCCCAGTTGAACTCCCGAGGGGACACTTTTCATATTAGCCTTTTATATATAGAGATATAGAATAATGTTACAGAGCTAAAAATCCCCCATGCTCTACCTATTCATCCTTCTCACCTTCCCTCCTGGCTCTGCTAACCACTGATATTTTTACTCTCTCCATAGTTTTGCCTTTTTGTAATATGCATTTAAAGTTTTCCTATGTCATTTCATGATTTGATAGCTCATTTATTTTTATCATGAATAATATTTCATTGTATGGATGTATCACATTTGTTTATCCATTCACTTTTTGAAGAATAGCTTGGTCTCTTCCAAGGTTTGGCAATAAAATAAAGGCTGATATATGCACTCATGTACAGTTTTTTGCATTGATATATTTCATTGTTTCTTAAATTACATTTCTATAAATTAAATTATTCCTCTTGATTTTAAAGTGGGAATTCCTTAAAAGCCTGAAAATAATGAGGGTATTATTTATGCACTAAACATTAGGAGTTATACTTGATTTTAAATTAAATTTTCTTTTTTAACAAATGAATTGCATCAATTTTTCAAATTTTCAAATCTGGGTAAACTAATTTCTTAAGTGTTTAAAGGTTAGTAGGATAATGGTAGTAGTGGTGGCATGTGTTTTCTGCATTTCTCTTATTTCTCTGTTTATTATTCTTTTTTCTCCTGTAACCACATAAAATAACTTCACTTTTACTGTTGCTTAGTTTCCGAGGAAACATACCCTTTCTTTCTTTAATATAGATTTTTTGAGTAACAAATTTATTATATGATTTTTCTTTACTCAACAAAATATTTTATTTAAGCATTTAGAACTGTAAGGCAACTTAGACACTTTTTAGCAGAATATCTTAAATGTTACTCACTGCATAAGGAAGATAAATACAGATTTGCTTTGATAGAAAGTAAGGGTAACTGGGATTCCTTCCTACTATCTCCACCTTCCCAAGGCTATTCCTAAAATATTTTCATGAAGCCAACATGATTAGAAAATATTCATCTAGTTCATTCTTCTCAGTTTTCACATGTAAATTGAATCTTCTATAAGCATGGGGAAATTGAACTGTATCTTTATTTCTAAAGAAACATAAAGTTGAACTGAACTATTTGCACTTGACTTGTCTAAAAGTGGTATAATGGAAGAGCAAATTGTGGGATTTCTTCATTGTGGTATATGAGGCAAATTAAGGACTTCAACCAAGCTGCAGATGGCCTATGGTAGGGAGAGGGTAATTTTACCAAAAGACATTATAAATTAATTTATCAAGCAAACTGAATCTTTGACCACTATCATTTTACTTGAAATACATTTTTATAGTTGGTAAAATCACAAATAAAGTACTTATCCACATTGATGGAATAAGAATAAAATATCACAATTATGGTAGGAAAGTCAAGATTAGAAAAAAATTTAAAATATAAGGTTACTTGTCAGACTAAGTAAACAAATGTTTAAGAACATTATTAGACTCAATCATTCATTCTCTCAACAAATATTTATTAGAATATTGCTTTTGGAGCCTTTTAAGGACTCCTAGAAATAGTATTTTTTCCTAAAAAATAAAAACTTACAAAAAGATAGAGATCCAGAAATATTACCTCTAGTACTAATGTGGTGGAAATGGGGAATGTGGCTCAGCTGCGAGGGCAAAATGGGTTTCCTAACACTGTATTCCAGAATTAAGCAGATTTATGGGCATGTCATGGGACTGAGTAGGCCAGACATTGAGTAGTACTCATGTTCCCTGTGGGTTAGGTGGCTTCAGATAAAAGGAAGAAACATTCTTCCAATTTAATAGTTAGAGATCCAAGATTATATGGGTTCAGATGTAGGTTGGTTGTTTGATTGTCTGATTTTTTTATTTTCTCTGTAGTAAAACAATACACACAGTCCTAACTGGTTTGGCTCAGTGGATAGAGCGTCAGCCTGCGGACTCAAGGGTCCCAGGTTCGATTCCGGTCAAGGACATGTACCTCGGTTGTGGGCACATCCCCAGTAGGGGGCGTGCAGGAGGCAGCTGATCGATGTTTCTCTCTAGTTGATGTTTCTAACTCTCTATCCCTCTCCCTTCCTCTCTGTAAAAAAATCAATAAATATATTTTAAAAAAACCCCAATACACACAAACCATCAAGAACAAGATATGTACACAAACTGAGAGCAAGAAGATACTGGAGGAATAAAAGAAAACAATGTATGAAATAATCATTTGGGAGAATTGAAGAGTGTAGAAGTGATTTGATGAGGCATAGACTTGGCAATATAATTTACATTTACAGGGCCTGAGAAAAGTGGAAACTGTCAGAGTTCTGTTACTGAATTATTAGAAATGGAAGAGAAGGACAGCTAAGCATTAAGCCAAACATGGGGCCTTCTTCCTGTGGGCCCTGTGTAAATATACTCATGCATCTTAACCTAAGAAAATATAGTGAAACTGCTTTCTAGCACTGAGGGGTCACTTAAAGATTAAGATTATATGTTGGATATGAGAACAGCCAGTCAGTATGGTTGTGTAATCTTCTTTATTAGTGATCAGCTGTGAACTGTTTTCTATTCTTATACTTTTGCTATCTATAAAACAGGTGAGTAAATACATACAGATCTTCTGCCTTCAGTATTTGAATGTGCTGACAATGTGTAGTCCACTGTATGTGAAGCATGACACCTTAAGCTTTTAATTTATTTACTAGAGGCCCAGTGCATGACATTCGTGCACTGGGGTGGGGGTCCCTCAGCCAGGCCTGAGCCCTCTCGGGGAGTGGGCCTAAGCTGACAGATGGACATCCCTCGAGGGGTCCTTAGCCCTGCAGCAGAGGCAGGAGAAGCCCCTGCCACTGCCTGTTGCGCTTGCCAGCCATGAGCCCAGCTTCTGGATGAGCAGTGCCCCCCCCCCGTGGGAGTGCACTGACCACCAGGAGGCAGCTCCTGTGTTGAGCGTCTGCCTCCCTGGTGGTCAGTGTGTGTCATAGCAACCAGTCATTCTGTCATTTGGTCAATTTGCATATTAGCCTTTTATTTTATAGGATTTAGGGGACATTGGGTATTGGGAATTTCTGTTTTTACCCATTGTTACTTTAAAAAGAGTTAAATATTCCTAGACTAAATTGGTCTGTCTCCAAGCACAGTAGGTCATGGATCCTCTATCTCATTATAGTATCATTTTCTGTAATTTCTGCAGTTGGGATTTGCATTGAGAGAGAGAGATGCATTAAGTTTTTATCACTGCAAATTTCTGTTGACAGAGCTTTCATTTGATTAGTAGTCCTACATCAGGACTGTCAGGAGGCCAGATGTAATTAATTAATCTTTATCAGTTCTAATTCAATTAAAACATTTCAGGAAACTTTTCAATGTCTTCTTGAATTGTCCTATGGAAACCTTGCTGTTAGGAAGGTGAAACTTCTTATTAAATAGAAACAAAGATTTTACAAGTAAGACATTTCTTGGAGGAGGGGTTATATTTACCAATTGATTTAGTAAAGGCAAAATATTACTGAATATAATTTTAAGGGGTGAAGGAGAATTTTGCTATTTAAGTTCAACTTTTAAGCTAGGAGAATATGAGAATATGTGCATTTACTTATAAGCATATAATAGCAGAATAATTTTACTGTTTTGCTGTATTACCTTTAACAAATCAGGCTACTACTTTGCTCAACTTGAGAATGACAACTCATTAAACTATGTATTGTCTTGGCAGAGCAATGTTTTATGGTGATCCATTTATAAAATACTAGAGGCCCGGTGCACAAAAATCATGCACTGGAGGGGGTGGCCCTCAGTCTGGCCTGCACCCTTTGGCAATCTGGGAGCCCTTGGGGGATGTCCAACTGAAGGCTTTGGTCCTGCTCCTCGTGGAGAGGGCCTAAGCCACAGTCAGACATCCTTAGTGCTGTGGCGAAGGCAGGCCGCTGTGTTCACCAGAGCAGCATTCCCCCTGTGGGAGCGCACTGACCACCAAGAGGGCAGCTCCTGCGTTGAGTGTCTGCCCCTTGGTGGTCAATGCGCATCGTAGTGACCCGTCCTTCTGCTGCTTGATTGATTTGCATATTACCCTTTTATTATATAGGATTAGCTGATGGAATATTTGATGTTTGTATAGGAAGAACAGATAACTTTATTTATTTTTTTAATTATTTTATTATTTAATAGGTTGCATTTTTAAAAATTTTATCTTATTGCTTAAAGTATTACAAAGAGTATTACATATGTCTCCTTCCCCCCCCCACTTTGATATTCCCCTGGCCTCCCCTTATTTTTGATATGTACTTTGTACATGTTTAAATTTTATGTAACTGAAAAGTTGAAAGACAACTTTAAAAATTATATTTAAATTTACTTTTAACAAGCAGGAAGTTGTACCCACCCACACTGTGAACCAGTAACTAAATGTGTAATACTGGCATTCTGAACCTCAAACCAAAAAGGAGCCAAGAGTTTCCACTTTAGTTAATAGAAAAATAATAAAAATTTAAGAGATCCCTGGCTGGTTTAGCTCAGTTGATTGAGCATCATTCTGGGTACTAACAGGTCACCAGTTTGATTCCTGGTCAGGGCACCTGCCCAGATTTCGGGTTTGGTCCCCAGACTAGAGGCAACCAATCAATGTTTCTCATTGATGTTTCTCTCTCCCCCCTCTTTCTTCCTCTCTTTCTAGAATCAATAAAAACATATTTTAAAAAATTTAAAAGAAAGACCTAGTAAAGCACTACACTCAGCCTATGCATTGTATAATTCAAAATGTATTAAACTGAACCCTTTAAATGTAACCTTCTGCTAAAGCTGTCTCATATTACCTCAGCGTTCTTGCTGGTCGGTAGATATATGTTTACTAATTAGAAATAATTATGATTCTAAACTTAATTCTTCTGAAAATTTTGAATGTTTTGTGGGTAACCGTGGGTTTTAGTTGCTATTGGCCATTTGAATTGAAGCAAAATTAATGCAATAAGCTCTAGTCAATGTCAGGTTGTGCTAGGATCTCCATACTGACATACAGACCCTGCTGTAAAGTCAGCAACTTTGACAACTTCATTAACCCTTTTGATAGAAAAATCCTCTAGTTTTTAGTATGTTGTCAAAATTTATAGATGAAATGAGTGCCTCTCTCCCTGAATAAGCCGAAAGAGGGCTTCAAGTCTTTTAATAACCCATCAATCCCTGGATGACCAATCCGTGGTAAATCTGATTTTCAATAAGAATGGATGTTGCATTTGGAGAAATCAGGCTTGCTAGGCCCTTAGCTCCTTACAGAAAATGCTTTTCCATAATCACATTTAGGAAGAAATATATTTTCACATATTTTTCTTTTCTTTTTATGAGAATAAACTGATCTTGTAACATATACAGAGTTGACACTATTAAGGCCATTGATGTTGAAAAAAGGGAACAGATTTTAAAAGACTTTTCTGAATTTCATTAAGTTTGTGAGTTGTTGCCATTTCATCAGAATATGCACATTCCTAATGGTTATGGTTGCCAGAGTATTTTGGTTCTATGAATTCATGAAAAGTTAAAAGGGAACAATTACAATTGCTGCATTGGCTTTTCCTAACCTCCACCCTCATTTCCTTGAGAGTTTTTAACTACTCGGGAAGGAAAGGATAACTATGCAGCCATTTTTTTTTTTTTTTAAATCTGAAGATAAAATTACAATCACATTCTGGATTCATGGCCTTTCAAAATTATAGTCATCTTTGTGATGACAATTTGTGATGAACTGATTGAACATTATATGTAAGCATGACTTCTACTGAAATATTATAAGCTTTCTCAACTATTGTTTAATTTTGAGCAAAGCTATTAACTTGTATCTTTTATTTAAAGAATGTTGTCTTCAGGACTAAAATGTAATACTTGATATGTGTTTCCTTTAGGGATTTTGACAGAAATTTGAAGACGTAGGGGAAGGAAAATCAACAATTATTCATTTATTTAAACTATACTTTTTTATTATTATGTTTAGAGTTTTGTACAACTGATTATTATAATCATTACTTACTCAAGAGAGTCATTTTTCAGGATAGATGTCTTTGTTTAATTTGCCTTGAAGATATTTATATAAGTTTTCATCAATGAATTTTAATTCAAACACGAGTAAAATATATTTGAATATGTTTGCAAGGCAATGAAAAAATAACTTTTCCCCACGGAGAAATGCTACACTGATTAAAATAGTTTCACAAATAAATTTATGTTAAGTATATAAGCCTTAGTCTATTTTACTCTTTAAATGATCAAAGTTTTATCAAGAAAATTTGAAAACCAGATGTTATGCTAATGGTTAATTATACAAACTAAACTAAGTCTTTTCATCTATTTTTGGCTTTGCCCTTCAATCGATTTCATTCTAAATAATATAGTGCATTATTTTTAAATTTGAGTATCTAGAAGTTACCGGAGTGATTGTTAAAATGCAGATCTGGCCGTACCTCCAAAATTCAGTTTCTTTCAGGAACCTGCATTATATGAAATTAGCATTTTTGTTGGATCTGATACTGTTGATTCAGGGAGCACATTCTGAGAGTTATGGTTATAATGGAATGATGCTGGTATTTGCGGGAAATTATAACAGAGTACTACATGTATATTATTCTCTTCAATGAACAAGGTACCATAATTCAGTTGCTGAACATTTACCATTTATAATAAAATAATTGAGGTCTTATAAGTTCTGGCCTACAACCAAAATGGATAGTATTTGCAGATATATCTTAAAGGACACAGTTTTATATTTCCCTGCAGTCAATATGGCATTCCTTTATTCAGTATGCGATATGTTTTTATACTGGAGCACTCCATAGGGACCCACTCACTTGTTGGTTATTTTTGAAAACCATAAATATTTTTACATCAGTGAGAGAGAATTCTTCATATACTCTAACAGCTTTTAAATTCTGTTTTAAAAAATAAAATGAACCAAAAGGAAAATATAATTTGCTTCTTAAAAATTGAAGACCTTCTACTTAGATTAACTTAAAATCTAACTTATCCTCCATTTTCCATGAGGATCAAAGTACTATTTTTTAAAAACCTCTCATTTTATAACTTGCTTTCCAAGCATTATTTTATTGATACTCAAAATAGGACTGTATATGAGGAAGGCTGAGATTCAAGAAGATTAATTTGCTAAGACAGCTTCACAGATGTTATGGTCATTTAGCAAATTCTATGTGTTTGCTAATAAGTTGCCTTTATTAAATTAAAAGATAGCTATTTTCATTGAGGACTAGTCCTAAATTGTTGCTACATGAAGAGCTGAAAAAAATAATCCAATAATTTATTTGGTGGCAATGGAATAACATTAATAACTAGATAGGCGTGATATTGTAATGCATCTGAGCAATAAAGCAGACTACAGATGCAATTTTTGCATCAGGAGGTAGAAATATAATGGAAATCATTTGGACTTCAATAACCTCTGAGTAACTTTGAGTGACAATGAGAAGGTCAGTGATACCCTGAGGCTTCTCGGTGATATGATTAGTCATGGCAAATGGATGGTGTCTTGTCTGACCCATTTTCCTTCACCAGTGAAATGAAACTTGGGGTCTTTACCAATTTGTCTATGAGACTTCTTTGAGAATGCAACTAGAAATTGGAGGCTAAAACCAAATTAATGATGATGCAGAAGATGATGATGATGTTACCGGACTAAAGAGGTCTGTTGGCCAGCACGCATCAGAGCCCGATATGACACAAGCAGGAGTTTGCAGCAAAGTAAAGGTTTATTTTTAGAAAGTGGCCTATTCCCAGAGACAGGTGAACTAATACTCAAAGACCTGGCTCCCCCATGGCTTCTGGGGAATGGGTTGTATGGGGAAAAAATAATTAGAGTGATTAAGGGAGTCAGGGTCATGTTCAAGGTTGCGGTCTTTACTGATTGGTTGGTGCTAGGGAAGGGGTCATTGATCAGTGCATCTGGTCCTGATGTCAGCCATGGCATTGCTTTGTCTGGTTTTGCTGCATTTCTGGACCTGGCACTGAAATACAACTGAGACCTAGATGTTATCTCTAGTTTGACCAAACTGTCATGGTTGTAATAATAATGATATTAACATTTTTACTACATGTTTTAATTTTAACCTCTAAATTATCCCTGAAAGCTATATTCTTTCCTTCACTTTATGATGGAGGAACTGAGGGTCATAGAGATTAAGACCTTGAACTTATTTCCAGGTATTTCGAAAAGGCTTAAAAAATCCCAACAGTAATTACCAAGGCTTTGTGAGGGGAATTGGTAGCACGTGTAAGGGTTTATGAAGTCTCTTAACGCTATACTAAGTAGTTTGCACTTCATTTTGTAGTTGGAGCTGCCATCTAATCTGTGTTCTAGGAAACTGCTATGGATTTTGTTTGGAAGATGGATTAAAGTGAGAGAAAGATGGATGACAGTGGCAGTGAGGGTGGAGAGGAGGAAAAGACATAAATAAATAAATAAATAAATAAATAAATAAATAAAGTAGTTGAATAAACAGGGCATAATGGCCAATTCAGAGGTACCAGGAGATGAAGAGGGGAAAAAGCAAAGACGATTTTGAAGATTTATGTTTAGGTGACTGTGGAGATGGAAGTACTGTAAACATAAAATGAAGAGGCAAGACAACAGAACTTTTAGAAAACAGTAAATAAAGATGAGTAGAGTTTTTTTAAAGTAATGAGTTTGAGGGTATATAGAAATTTCTGGGTAGAGATGTTACTTAGGCTGTTGAAAGGAGGATTTGGAGCTCCTTATAAGATAGCATCCAAAACTCTACTGGATTATTAATAATAATAATACAATATATTATTTTAAACATATCTCATTCCAGCTTCTTAGAAAGCCTTAAACTCTGGACCATATGCATAGAAAAAAATCAAAGCTAAAAACAGTTGTTACTAAAGCCTAGCTTAGGTCTATCATGTAGGACTTTCTGGGATGATGTAACTGCCCAATGTTTGTATTGCCCAATATGGTAGCCACTAGCCATGTGTGTTTATTAAGTGCTTGAAATTTGGTTAATCAAATTGAGAAACTGAATTTCACATTTCATTTAATTCTCATCACTTTAAAAGTAAATAGGTATAGCTAGTGGCTACCAAGATGGATAGTACAGGTCTAGATATTTTAACCGGAAACAGAGTACATTGTTAACAATTTGGAGACCATGACTGTATTTGTAATAATACCACCAAATTCATCACTAATGAAGAAAATAGCAAAAGGGGTCCAATTAAGAGTAACATTATTACATCTATATATATAAAAGCCCAGCAACTGCTAGGGTGGAAAGACTGGAATGACCAGAATGATCGGTTGACCAGTCGCTATGATGTACACTGACCACCACGGGGCAGACGCTCAACACAGGAGGAGTGGGGGGGGGGGGGGCACAGCAAGGCCTGGAGGCACACACTATGGCCCAAGGATCCCAGGAACCATAAGTCCAGAGCTCGCTTTCCAATAAAAAAAAAAAAAAAATTGAAAAAAAAAGCAGCCAGACACCACCACCCTGGGAAGAGCAGCTCCAGGAGGGAAAGGACTCCCCAGGCCCCACCTGGCCTGGCTGGGGCACCACGGGCTCACAGCGACTCATGGTTGACATGCAGGAAGTGTAGCCCCTCTGACTCCAAAGCCAGTAGTACCCGACAGCTGTTCCCCATCCCGCTCCATGGTGGACGCAGTGCTGCCAGGCCATGCCACTTCAGTTCCAGTTTCCCGCTTCCTGTCTGCCCCTTCATATACTACCCTTCCCAGCCAATAGCACCACAACACAGCCAGAGAGTGACAGGACACAGCCACCAGAGCTGGCTGGGCATTGATTTTGCCACGTGACTGATGTTCATGTGTAGTTACACTGCATGTTTACATTTGTAGGGAAGCAGGGCAGCCTGATCCTGCCTCCTGCGTCACCTTCTAGGCTAAGAAAGGCCCGCTGATCTCCGTGTTTCTCCTCCCATCAAGAATAAAAACCTCTTGGGGATGAATGATCCCAGCAATGGCCCCAACACACGCTCAGTATCACTGTCACAGACATTCCCAGTCATTGCAGCCCATTCCTCAGCCCGCAGTGCCCTGCTCCACCCACTGCCACTCCTCACCTGTCACCCCCTGAGGACCACGTTATGTTATCCTATTTGAAATGTGAGCAAGATCTCAAATGCCCACCTGCCCCCCTTTTTTTTAAATAGCTCCCTTGCCCTACCTTTCTTCCTCTAAAAACCTTGCATTTTAAAAATATATATTTGATTGATTTTAGAGAGAGAAATAGAGATAGAAACATCAATGATGATAGAGAATCATTGATTGGCTGCCTCCTGCATGTTCCAAACTGGTGATCAAAACCTCCCGTGGCCCCTCCACCCCACCGGCAAACCTCATTCGGTCCCTCCCCCAGCTGGCAGGCCCCAGTGGCAGCTCGGCAGCAAGGGAAGGGGGAGAGGAGAGGCAGGGAACTGTAGCATGGCAGGGCTCTGAGGGTGGCGTTGGCATCTGGCGTTTGTTCCTTCTGCACCTGGCCCAGTAACCGTCACCTCCTCTCCTGACCCCGCCGGGGCCTTCAGGCCCTGATCCACCTGGCCTTGATCAGCCTGTCCCCGATTGGCTCTGATTGCCCATCAGGCCTAGGGACCCTACCTGTGCATGAATTTTGTGCACCGGGCCTCTAGTATTATATAATCTTTTAGCTGCAAGTCTCCCATTGATGTTAATGAAACATGTAGGCAAAATAATGTTCATGTTTAAAAATTCATAAATCATATTTTAAGTCAAACTAGGTGGCATTTTTATTTTCTTGGTCTCACGATTATCAAGATAATCTTTCAAAGCACAGCCCAACTCAATTACTGATGAAACTGGAGTTTATTTTATAGTCATACTACACAGTGTTCTAATAGATGGTTTCAATTTAGAAATATCACATAGTAAATGCTTAGGATGCAATGCTAGTTTCTCATTCAACATAAAAGTCTATGCTTTGATTCGGCATTTAATTTCAACTGGATATTAATAGAGAAAATAAATCACCAGGATGTACCCAATCTGTGTTCACTTTTTTTTGTGTTGTAATTTAAATATACATATGGAATGGTGACATAGAGAATAATGATTTATCCTTAATTTGTGATGCTCTTTTCTTATAAAAAATTGATTTGTAGTCGGCCCTCTAAAATTAACAAATTACATTCTAATGGTGATATGTCTTTTTGCTCACTCCAGCCTTTACATATTGTCTATTCATTATGGGGGGCAGGAAAGGCTATTATCTAGCAACTGAAAGCAGGAACTTCTTTTTAAAGCATATTTGGGTTTGTGACTCAGCACTTGTTTATTAGGTGAATGGACTTAGACACATTATTTTCTTGCAAGATTATTTTGAGCTTAATTGTAATGTGTATATGTGGGTATGCATCCACTGACAAATTTCACTTTTGTTTTGCATTCTCTATAGTTTTTACTTTAACTTTGTCTGAATTAGAGAAAGAAAGAAAATCGGTAAATAATGAGTGTAGATACTTCCATGTTTTCAAAATATCTCCAGCCCTACTTCCTGATCTTTTAAAGTTTTTTCTCTTAGGTAGATTTTATTTGAATTACAAAGTTTCTATAGTGAGTTAAATTTGCCAAAAGGACATTGGGATTGATACAGGGAGTACTTGATAAGCATACACAGTTTCAGGCAGGGATAGCGGACATGGGTGTATTCATAGGTTGATCATGTGATTTTTCATCCAAGTTAGATACTTGGGGAGTAAAAGATGACAAACTGTGATTTCCCTGGATTAACGGAGGCCTGTGGTTACCCTAGCTAGAGATTATATTGTTAACCATGCATTTGGTTAGTTTGGGTATTAGTTCAAGTGTTTTACACAAAGAATACCATTTTTTGTTAATCTGGGTAGTCAATTAAATGGATGTCAAGAGAGATTCAACTGTAACTTCATGTTTATACATACATAAAGAGTTCACATTTATTGTGTTCATATTATAGTCCTGACACCAAGTTGAATACTTACATGCATTACCTTATTAAATTTTTTATGTTTATGGATTAAATTATTTTTATTTCACTGATATGGAAACTAAAACTTAGAATTTTATCTTTGTACAACTTGGTCAGTCCCATTGATTTCACTATATGCCAGACCCTGTGCTAATTACTTATGTTCATTGCCTCATTTAATCCTTATAATTACCCTATTGGATTAATAGTTCTTTTCATCTCCAGTTCACAGATGAGGGATAAATATGTTGCCCAATGTTATATAGCTAATAAATGTCATAGACCGGATATTAACCCAGATCTGTCAGATAAAAAGTCCATCCTTCAATTATTAGGCATATTTCTTTCCAAATTGATTTCCATTATCATGAAATTTATGATTATGTCACTTAAGACAATAAAAAGCTTAAGTGCTGGTGGCCAAAGCATTTCATTTGAAATACATTGGTCTATGACTCTATGTCATAGGAATACCTTCCTGAAGATGCTTTTTGGAAAGGTTCTTTAAATGTGGTTCTGGATTAGTAAGGGAGCAAGCAGCGTTCCTCCTGCTCCCAGGCTTTGATATTTTAGACTCCACAGTAATGTGCACCTACAGATGGAGATCTGTAAATTAACTAGCAGTGCTGATCCGGGTTTCCCAGAGATTTATTTTAAAAGAGTTTAATGTGGACAAGTGGAACTAAGGTCATGGACATTGAAAAGAAAAACCAATGGCAATGTCCTTAACCGATAATGTTACGAACCTCAACATAAAGCACTATGGAAGATTAATTAATCAAAAATGCATCATGTCTTTACATGATTATTAGAGGGTTAAACATTACTGAAATGACCAATCATAGATGATGTTAAGACAACCAACAGATATTACTCTGCTCACCTAAAATAAAGCCAAAGGGTTTATAAATTTAAACTTCTAGAACATTTTAACTAGAGGAAGAGGTAGCATGTATTAATGTTAAGGTGAATGATTAGAGAAGAGCATTCTCAATTCTGCCTTCAATGAGCTCGTAGGCCTTACAAAAATCGTGCTCCAGCTCCAAACTCCAATGCAACCTTTAATATGGTATGCATGTATTAACCTTGTTTAGCTCATGGGGCTATTGTGAAAATAAAAGGTTCAAAATTTTGAACTTTTCTCTTTTTTGTATTTTTCACATAGAATTACAATAATTTATTTATATGACTTCTTTCTCATTCTCCAAGTTCCGTAAGTATAAGGACTAACAAAGTACTTGGTATATAGACAATCTCTTAATGATTTTTTTGTTGTTGTTGAATGACTACATGTATTTAATGAAATGAATCAAAAAGTAGTTTTGAACATTAAAAATAATTTTAAATACATATTTTATGCTCATTCAACTTCAATTTACTATTTGAACCAATTGCTAAATGAACCCACTTCACTTAGATTGTAACATAAATACTTGATATATCTAATATCTTGCCTACTGCAGGACATTTCTAATGTTCATTTTTTCCTTCGTTTGTTGAACTATGCCTTTATCATTTATCTTAAATGTGTGGGTTTTTTTGGTGGGTTTTTTTTTTTTTTTTTTTGCTAAATGAATCTTATTTTTAAGGGACTGTATTCTATTTGTTTGAAGGTGAACTAAAAATACCTCTTAGCCCTGAAGCCTGGTGCTGACTCACTGAGCTTGTCGACTACGTGACCAAATGTAGGTTGAGAACAAATTAGAAATATCTGACTTACTCAAATGCATTTCAGTATTTCAAGAGAGAGTGTCACGGTAGTAAAATATACTAAGCTAACTGAGGTAGAAGAATGTATCTTATTTTTCATATCAGCTAAATTCTTATTCTCTTGTTATGCATGCTCTTCCAAATTATCTAAACCACAAGACTGACAGAGGACAGGGATTGCAGATGTCTCAATAGCCATGAACAATTTGTGATTGAACACACATTGCACAAGTTCTTATCTTCTAATGACCAGATTTCTCACCCATTACCTCTTCCACTAACCCCACCCCTTTTCTTTTTCCCCACCTAACACACAACAAGGAACGCCTTTACAGATAGTTTTAGAGCAAAATGGTGGCTTCTTGAATTGGGAGGTAGAGAACATTTAGAGTCACTATTGATATTTCTTACATCCTAAATCTTTCCTAGACTATGAATGGAATATACTAAAGGGGGAAATATGCTTATCTGTAAAAGTTGAATTATATTAAAATGAAAAACTTTAGAACTGGTTTGAGCATGGGTCAGGCTCCTAACTTCAGCAGAAAATATATTTCATCAAGAAATGTTTAAAGGGTAGGTCTGTTGACTCTTTTTTGTTGATTTCGTTTTTTAAATAATTATAGTTGATATACAATATTATATTAGTTTCAGGTTTAAAACATAATGATTAAATATTTATATAACTTATGAAGTAATCACCCTGATAAGTACCTATCTAACATCAATCATAGTTATTACAATTTTATTGACTATATTCCCTATGCTGTACTTTATATCCCCATGACTGTTTCTATAACTGACAATTTGTACTTCTTAATCTTTCAGCCTTTTTACCCATCCCCAAATCCCTCTCCCATATGGCAACCATCAATTTGTTCTCTGGATCTATGATTTTGTTTCTGTTTGTTCATTTATTTTGTTTCTTAGATTCCACATATAGATGAAGCCAAAAATTCTTGTCTTTTTCTCTATTACTTATTTTACCTGGCATAATACCCTCTAGATTAGCAATTTTCAACTTTTTCATCTCATGGCACACATAAACTAATTACAAAATTCTGTTACATATGGGGCTGACCAGCAGTTCCTGAGTGATGGATGAATGGATTACTTTGACACACATTTCTGTGAAAAAGAGGCTAAGGGACTGCTTGGCTATAGGTTCCAAACAGCCCCATTCGCTTGCCTCCTTAGGCTTTTATCATAACAAGAGCTTGAACTAATATTAACCTCTAGATACAATCAGCAGGGTAAGTATCCTTGACAAAGTACATGCTTCTACAAGGTCGGGTCTAAAGACTAAACAGAGATTCCAGCAAAACACCCAGGGCCTCAGACTTGTTTGGAAAAGTCAAGGCAGGGTCTGCCAGCTTCGGCAAGGTCCCCCTAGAGGCCCTGCCCTTTTGGAGAGTGCTCCTTGCAGACTTTCCAACCAAGTGCCGTGCTTCCCCACAGCTACACAACAAAAATATTATATATGTTTTGCCAATCTGACAAAAATAGGCATAATTTTAATTCATTTACACTGGATGGCAATTGTTGTGTTGGCTGTTGTCATTTTTTAAATTTGACAATCTATGGGAAAAGAGGTCAGTGCCCCTGACTAAATAATCATATATTGCATGTTTTGAATTTTTTTTGCAGCACACTGGTGTGCCGAAGCACTCTGGTTGAAAATTGCATCTCTAAGTCCATCCATGTGGTCACAAATGGCATACTAAAGGTTTTGCACAGTGAAGGAAACCTTTAGCAAAACTTAAAAACAACCTACTAAATGAGAGAAGATATGTATCAATGATACTGATGAATAATGATCAATATTTATACTGATGAATAATGATGAATATTCATCAATGATCCTATATGGAGTTAATATCCAAAATGTATAAGGAACCCATACAATTTAACACCAAATAACCCCCCGAACAGTCTAATTAAAAAAATGGGTAGGGCACCTGAATAGATATTTCTCCAAAGAGGACATATAGATGGCCAAGAGACATATGACAAAATACTTAATGTCACTAATCATCAGAGAAATGCAAATTAAAACCACAATGAGATACCACCTTGCACCTGTCAGAATGGCTATTGTCAATAAATCAACAAGTGTGGAATGTGAATGTAATGTTCTTCCATCCCAACCATTACATTAATGACACAGCTGTAATGTTATCTTTAATTTTCTTGTTCTTTATACTTTAAGAGATGAACCTTTATTTGGAAAGTTACTACATAAGTGATTATAATCAGTTAAGTGGAATCTGTTTTGGGGAGTAATTTTGCAAGAGTCTGGTAGTAATAAGGACAAAGTTTTTATCAGGCTAATAAACTCCCTAGAGACATATATACCATTTAAGAAATGACTATTTGAGAACACTAAGATACTATATGTGACCCAAGGCAGTTAATGGAGTTTTCAAATGTGTCAGCCATCTGTAGTGATTAAGAGCATAGGCTCTGAATTCAAATGACAAAGATTTGAATCTTAGATCTGCCACTTACTAATTAATCATAGGAACCCAGGAGTAGTACTAAATCATTTAAAAAATACTAAAACTGGGATGATGTCCTACTTTTGTGAGTTCCTATGGTGTTTAAAAAATCCTTTACTATTTTGCATTTTTAGCTGATATATACTGGGTGGAACAAAAGCAGGTTTACAGTTGTTCATATGGAAAATAATATAATAGGAAATAGTAATACAAGAGTAAACTTCGCTTACACACAACTGTGAACCTACTTTTGCCACCCCATGTGTGTATATTGCATATGTATTAATATATTAATCTGTGTGTAATATATATAAAACATATACATATATACATGTAATCAACTAGATTATGAGCCCCCAGAGAGCAAGGTTTCCATTGTACATTGTATTTGGCAGAGGAGATGCTACATAGATATTTCTGGGTAAATTCCTTTCTTTGACATCTGCATTTTGCAACTTTCTCTGTGAACACTCTTGAAGTGGTTGAATTCTGGGATATTTCAAGAGGGGTATGGGCTCTCAAAACAAAAATGAAATAGGATTCTAATGAAAAGGATGCATCTAATTTAGGAACATCAGTGATTACACATATTCCACTAGGTTCAAGAATAGATTAGGGAAGGAATAAAAAGGAATATACTTATTCTTTGAGTTTAACTATCATTTTATTTTACATATCTTGGTATTTTTGAATTTTTACTAATTATAATACAGTGTATTTCTAGTCTATAAAAAAAGTAAGATAATGAAAACCATGTATTTGTTATTGCAAAGCATTTTCCTAAAGGCTTAAAAATGTTAGATTTAAATATTTTGTACAGCCCGGCCAGTGTGACTCAGTGGTTGAGCATCAGCCCATGAACCAGGAGGTCATGGTTTAATTCCTCATCAGGGCACATGTCCAGGTTTCAGGCTCGATCCCCAGTGAGGGGTGTGCAGGAGGCAGCCTATCAATGTTTCTATTTCTCCATCTTACTCCTTTCCTTGTTCTGAAATCAATAAAAATATATTTTGTACAAATGTAATAATTCAAGTTGTCAATTTCCTGATTTATTTTTAAATAAAAATAATCACACTAGTTATAATTCTATATAATAAAAGCATAATATGCTAAGTGTTCAACCAAAAGGTCGACCACTTGACCAGTCACTATGATGCACACTGACCACCAGGAGGCAGATGCTCCAACTGGTAGGTTAGCTTGCTGCTGGGGTCTGGCTGATGGGACTGGGTGAGAAGGCCGAACTAGCCCTGGAGCCCTCCCATGGTCCTTCCCCAGAAGGCTAGCCAACCTCCCACAGTCCCTCCCCGGCCAGCTGGTCCTGTTAGGCCCTGATCACCAGCCAGGCCAAGGGACCCCACCTGTGCATGAATTCATGCACTGGGCCTCTAGTGCTAATATAAACCTTCAGAGATTTTATACATATTATCAAAGTCCATATTCACATATCTCTCTTCAGGTAAAATGGCAGTTATTTTAGCTCACCATGCTATTATCTGTGTTTAGCCCAATTTTACAAATAAAGAAAATGAGACATGGAAATTTTTAGGAAACATTTTAAGGTTTCATGCCTTGTAAATAGCAGAACCAGGATTAGAGCTCTTATTTTCATGACTTCTAATTTATTATTATCTTTCAACTTTAACATGTACTCTCATTGATTTATTAGATTTACTACTAAATAACTATGTTCTTCACAAATGGAACAGTTAAATTTAGCTAGTATCTTGTCTTTAAGGATATTTCTTTAAACCTAGAAAATTTCAAATGTGATGGCAATGAATTAGCAATACAATTTACAGACAAATTAAATTGTGATTAGAGAAGACTAAAAGGGTCTTGATTTTTTGTTGTTGTTTTGTTTACATTTAATTCTTTATGAATTAAAATAGTTAACAGAAAACAGCAGTGGTACTGTTCTTGGTAAGATAATTCAGACCTTTTTCTTTACAAATTGTCTTTTTATTAATAAACTATTACATATATATTTTGGAAAATGTCTAAGGTTTCTAAATTTCTAAACAAAATAAGACAGATAAACAGAAGAAAAAATTCTAATCCTCACTACCTATAGATAACCACTTCTAAATGTTTCTATATACATATAGGGTAGAGCAAAAGTAGGTTTACAGTTGTTGATATGGGGAAATCTATATATATAAAAGCCTAAGCGACCGGCTGAATGGCCAGTAGCTATTATGCACAATGACCACCAGGGGGCAGATGTTCAGTGCAGGAGTGAAAACCACAGGCATGGAAACGTGGAACAGACTGATGAATCTCAGAGGGAAGTGGGGAGGAGGAAGGGTGGCAAGAGATTAACCAAAGATCTTATATGCATACTAGAGACCTAGTGCACGGATTTGGGCACAAGTGGGGTCCCACTGCCTGGCCGGCAGGTATTGTGCCAAAACTGGCTTTCCAACATCCCCGAGGGTCCTGTATTGCGAGAGGGTGCAGGCCAGGCTGAGGGACCCCACTGGTGCACGAATCTGTGCACCGGGCCTCTAGTAATATAATAATTAGTAAAAAATAATAAAAGACTAAATTCTGTATTTCATGCATTCACAACTATAAACCTTTACACATATGCTACATACATACTATATATATCTTAATTGGTATATAGATATATTTATAGATATACTTCTATTACTCCATATAGACATATCTATTTCTATGTTTATCTCCAAATCTATCTCTGTGGGTATATCTGTCTTTGTCTCTCTCAATTTATGTCTAGTTCTACTCTAGCTGTACAGATCCATTTCTGTCTCTCTACATAGATATTTCTATTTATGGATGCAAAAATAAAATGCATGCTATCTTTACAGAAACAAAAATAGAATAATCTTTACTATTTTTTGTAACCTTATTTTTTTCATTTAATTTGCAAAACTTTTTCCATATCATTAAATATTTTTCCAAATATCATTTTAATTGGTTACAAAATAGTTCAATATATGAATCCACCAGAATTTTCTTAAATTATTCTTTATTACGTGGATATTAGCTTATTTCCATACTTTTACCTTGAAAAAAAGCACCACAATCATCATTTTTATAGCTAATTTTTAAAAACACATCAATGCTTAATTACTTTAGGTGATTTCTAGAAGAATTTCTGGATCAAATAAAGTTTAAATTTTGAAGATTTGGGTCTCATATTGCTAAATTAATCTTCTGAAAGGTTGTTCCAGTTAACACACCAACAGGAAGCATAAACTTTCTTGAATTTCATCAACACTGTTCAAATATACATTTGATTGACAGCAAATATCTGTTTTATTTTGAATTGCATATTTTTATTAGTAGTAAAACTAAATATTAAAAAACACATAATGGATACTTATATTTCTTCTCTGTGAATTCACTGCTGCATTCTTTGACTCATCTCTCATTTAAAAAGTATTGTATATTAATTAAAAAATAGAGTTCTTTACATATTATGTATACTAATCTAGGTCACATATGTTCCAAATGCCATTTTCTTCTGAGGTTGTTTATTGTGTTTTCATCTTACATGTGATGTTAACAATCTCAATTGTCCTCTATACAGTGGCAATTACAGCTAAATTTTAATCATGCACAGACACATAAGGCAATAGTTACCTGTGCACCAAGTGATCGCCACTTCCACATGGGGAAGTATCTAATCTTACAGAGCATTTGATCTCATTTCGGAAATTTTAAATTATCATTAAATTGGAGAAATATTAATTATATTTTGGTCAATGATCATGAAAAAGAAATACAACATATTGAAACGCAAAGAACAGAAGACCTAAATGTAAATGTAGCTCTGGTAGTTAGAAGCTGTTTGACCTGAGCACATTACTGACCATGCCAGAAACTGCTTCACCAATCTGAAATAAGTTTTAAAACAACACCTGTATACCTTAAAAATTGTGGTTAGACACAGTGAGATAATTGTGTAAAACCAAGTGACATATGATATAGCACCCAATATAGTGTTTTATAACTAATGCAATCTGTCCTTCCTTCATATGCATGTCAAGACTATTGCATTTTTCTAGTGGTTGTTGTCTATGGAACACTTGTTTATAATTTTATAATAAGTACTAGAGGCCCAGCACGCACGAAATCGTGTTCGGTTAGGGTCCCTAGGCCATCTTCTGCCCACTCGCCAGTCCTCGCCGCCACCCCTTGGTTCTCCGTGGTTCTCCATTGGCAGCATGGCTACAGTTTTCCAGAGCCTGTGGGCCGGGGGGAGGGACCAAGAGGTCGCTGTTCCATCCTCTCCCAGTCCCGCTGCCACTCACCTGGTTTCACTGTGGTTCCCCATTTGCCAAGCTGCAATTGGAGCCTGAGGGCCAGGGTAGGGACCAAGAGGTCAACCGTTCCACCCAGCTTGCCAGTCCCACCCCGCTGCCACTCACCTCAGTTCCCTGTGGTTCCCTGATCACAGCATGGCTCCAATTCCCTGAAGCCTGCGGCTGGGGAGAGGGACCAAGAGGTCGCCGTTCTGCCCGCATGCCAGTCCTGCCACTCTGCTCTGTTCCCTGTGGATCCCCATTCGCCATGCTGCAATCAGAGACTGCGAGGCGGGGAGGAGGCGGGGGCGGGAGGGACCGGGAGGTGCTCAATGCACCTCATGGTGACCAGTCGAACCGTCGTTTTGGTCATCATAGTCAATGCCTTTTTATATATAGGATTATTACTTTATGGATTTTACAGATGATTCCAACACCTTGTGGTGCATTTTGAATTTCCAAGATTCAATACTTCCCTGAGATAACTTCTTATTCCTCAAAATGACAATACCTTGCGTTTATATAGCATTTTTCAAAGTTGTCGGCAAATAGTGCTTTAATTGTTCTTCACACCATCCCTGTGAAATAATAGTAAAAAATAAGTAAGGCTGTGCCTCATTTACACAATCTGCAAATACTTAGCAGAAAGACAACTTGTTCAAGTCTAAACATAAATTAAGTGGTTCTCAAGAGAGTATATGAAAATGCATACATATAGGAAACTAGATATAACTAGAGGCCCAGTGCACGAACTTGTGCATGGGTGGGGTCCCTTGGCCTGGCTGGTGATTGGGGTCAGGGCCAATCGGGGCCACGGGAGGTATCAATCAGGGCCATCAGAGCTGACTGGCTGCGGGGAGAGGCCACAGGAGGTTGGCTGGCCGCCTGATCAGGGCCAGTTGGGGCCAGCTGGCCAGGGTAAGGTTCGGCTGGCCTGGGGAGGGACCGTGGGTGGTTGACTGTGGGAGCGCACTGACCACCAGGGGCCACCTCCTGAGTTCAGTGTCTGCCTCCTGGTGGTCAGTGTGTGTCATAGTGACCGATTGACTGGTCATTCAGTCACTTAGGCTTCTATATAGAGAGATAGTTCCCAAGATGTTTGGGATGAGAAGAAACCAGTAGAAAGGTTCATGTAGGATTGGCTTTGGGTCCAGCACAGTCTTCTGGGCACCAATCAGCTACATCTGCAGAAAGCGACTATATGGGTTATGCTTATTTTCTAAATTTAACAGATGTGCATCATGATTTTCAATTCTGTGTGTGCATTGAAGCATTTATGCTTCTTTTTTTCCTGAGGTATAAATAGTTCTTATGTTCTTATATTTTCAAACTATTATATGGGCATGACTCCATTACCTGCAATGGAAATTTTTATTGTTAGCCTTTTCCAGGGTAGCTAGGTAAATTTATTACAGGAAGTGAATCAGGCTGTTTGTAGATAAGATATTTAGCAAACTATCCCCAGCAACCAAATTATTATTTTAAGAAAGAACTATAAATCTCTAGAACAAGGGCATCTTGAGGTTGGTCCATTCAGCGTTAGGTCTTGTTATTAGATTTTATTGTCTCTATAAAGTTAGTCTTCAGCTAAAGGGGATTCTAAGGTCAAAATAGATGTTTAAAAAGTAGCAGTTTGGAAAAATAAAAAATAATAGGCACTGGTAGACTGTGTTTGCTTTATTCCAATAAGAACAAATTGATATACATAAACAAAATACACATTGACCAGGATTTAAATGTGACAAATGCACTGATTATTAAAATCTGTTGCCATTTTCCTGTTGTAAAAAAAATAATGATTACCTGGGAAAAGTTGTTTAAACACATTCATTTATATACAGGGGTCCTCAAACTTTTTAAACAGGGGGTCAGTTCACTGTCCCTCAGACCGTTGGAGGGCCGGACTATAATTTAAAAAAAAAATATGAACAAATTCCTGTGCACACTGCACATATCTTATTTTGAAGTAAAAAAACAAAACAGGAACAAATACAATATTTGTATTTGCATGTGGCCCACGGGCCGTAGTTTGAGGACCCCTGATTTATAATAAGATAGATGCAGAGGATATAGCTAGTGTGTACAGATACAAGAGTTACAATATAATTATAGAAAATAGGAAGGCATTCTGAAAATTTCCAGTTTTATCCTATGCTAGCATATAGTATTTCTGGAAGGTATTTACTATGAGAAAATTAGAAACCTTCAATCTCTGTCAGTTAATATATATGATTGTTAATACATGCTTCACCCTGCGAGAGAGAGAGAGAGAGAGAGAGTCTAGATGGCTAGCAAGCTGCTTGAGGGGAAGGTTTTGGTGTAGAAGTGGTCCTTGATTTATCCTTGAAGGACAATTGGATCTTGAAAAGGAATCTGTTATGTGTCATTTGGTGCAATTCTAGCCCAATTCAGTATCTCTATTATAGAGAAGTTACACCTATTCAATAATGCCTTGTTGTGTTTTTTTTTTTAAATATATTTTATTGATTTTTTACAGAGAGGAAGGGAGAGAGATAGAGAGTTAGAAACATCGATGAGAGAGAAACATCGATCAGCTGCCTCTTGCACATCTCCTACTGGGGATGTGCCCGCAACCCAGGTACATGCCCTTGACCGGAATCGAACCTGGGACCTTTCAGTCTGCAGGCCAACGCTCTATCCATTGAGCCAAACCGGTTTCGGCAATGCCTTGTTGTTTTTATTGTAAAGCTAAATTGCTAGTGTTAGATTGAACTCTATGTCCTCTTTATGCATGACTAGTTGGTTTATATTAAGAGATGACAAGCAGTTTCTTAAGAATCTTTCTTTTATAGCACCACCACTGTAGGCGGGGCTTATGCGTGATTATGAACACACAGTCATTCTCTCACACATTCAAAACAAAAGTTTCTGATCTGAACTCTTGGTGTATAAATGCTCCAATAAAAGGATTATTTACACAGCATGTTCATGTCTTTCTTAGCAAGTTAGTTAATTACCTTTTCTGAATATTTTATTTTGAAAATAATTTTCAATGAAATCCTTAACTTATTTTAGAAGAATAATTTATTGCCAACAGATCTCATGAGATTGAACAAGAAAATAGGAAGAGCAATATCTTTTTAAGTTAAAAAACAATTTTCTGCAAAACTAAATGTGGTGAAGGAGTTTTCACTGAAGGATCAGTGTAAACATTGACCAAGCACCTTCTCCTGCATCACTGCCAAATCTAGCATCTAGTTTATTCCCTTGTATTCTCATTGCCAATGAAATGTGGAAAAGGGTTTGAGACAAGAGCAGGAAATCATTGTCTCCCTCGAAAGAGTTGCGTCCATGAAGGAAATGCTTTAAATCATACAGAGATGCCACTTCCCTCCTCTATTTCTCAAATGCTAAAAACTATGTTTCAGAGAACTATCTCATCAGTTATCAATTACCTTTGATTATTTGGTTATTTTCTATTGAGAAACTCTGACAGAGCTGTAAGCTTCAGTTAGCTACTTGAATGCTTACAGATACTCAAAGTTTTGGTATCCAGTAATAACTGAATCTTTGTTTTACTTCCGGTTAGAATTCCAGCCTAGTGCAGCTACTGCTTACTTTACCATGTATGATAAGATTTAACCTGCAGGTAGTTATGATGATCAGATAGTACATAAGCATATACAGGGTGTGCAAAAGTAGGTTTACCGATGTTCGACTAGAACAGTGGTTCTCAACCTTCCTAATGCCGCAACCCTTTAATACAGTTCCTCATGTTGTGGTGACCCCCAATTTCATTGTTACAAATTGAACATAATTAAAGCATAGTGATTAATCACAAAAACAATATGTAATTATATATGTGTTTTCCGATGGTCGTAGGCGACCCCTGTGAAAGGGTCGTTCGACCCACAAAGGGGTCGCGACCCACAGGTTGAGAACCACTGGACTAGAAAAAGACATACAGGTTGTGATTATTACAATAGCTTTATTAAGTTAAAAGAATATCAAAATGCCTTAGTGTACTTTTGCTCACCCCTGTATACACACATGCAAACATATATTTATTTTAAACACACAAATATACTAGCAAAAGGGTTCAGTATGCATTTATTTATTCATTCATTTAGTTACAGTATTTCTTAATATGTGTTGTATGCCAATTACAAAAATATATTATTTTTAAGTGTTTGAGATATGTTTTTTTTTTCTCAAAGTTGAACTTCTTTTTTTGAAATTAAAATTTTACATATAGTCTTTCCATTCAGGGATGGGTAAAACGTTATCCCTGTGATAGGTCCCTGGAGAATTTCTGGGGAATCTTGAGAAAATCTTAGCTCTAGAGCATTTGGGAATCTATTCATGTGATAAACCAAAAGTTTGATCTTCCTTCAAGTGTAACAGGTTTCCTCATTGGAAGAGGTACAGCCATGAATATCGTTTAGCATATTCCTGTGTTCTTTTATTCACACCAAAACATTTTCTCTAGATTGCAAACACTATTTGACATTATATTCTAGGATCTATGTTAAAACAAGTAATTCAATTTTCTCTTCCCTCCTAGTCTAATATCAGCTTTTCATGGTAAAATTTGAAGCTTTTGTGTTTTAGTATATACTTATCTCAGTGAAGTAAGAAAAAAAAGTACACTTTAATAAAGTTTCCTATGACCTTATGTGAAACTTGGAATCCTCTAGATTCTATCTACTTGCAAGTTAACTAACCTGTGGAGTTCAAAGACCATTTAAGTGAGTAACATGGAAACTTCCATATAGCAGGAATGTAAATTATGTTAAAAGTATCCTCATACATTGTCCAGTCATTTCTTTTACTTGTCATTTCTTTTACTTACTCGTCTGTGAACTTGCACACGTTAATGTCTATTGCTTCACTTTCTTCATTTATAAAACGAAGAAAAGAGTAGAATGTGCCCCTGTAAGGGTTTCTCTGAGGATTGCAGGAGTTGACAAATGTACAGAACTGGTTTTATATAAAGGGCTCTCAGTAAGTGTTGACTGCTATGATGGTAAAGACTGATCATGCCGAAGGAAATTGCTATTGCCATTCAACAACTCTTTCTGTATTCTCTTGATCACATTTTTGAAAGTCAGTACAATGATAAAAGATAGGTTTATGTGAAAATATTGAATGCTCAGATGCATAAGTTTGAGCAGAGGTGGGAGTTAAACTCCTTTATACTGATGTAGCCTGAAAGCCTGAGTTGTGCCATGCCATGCCCTCCCACCAGGTTGGCTCTGTACTCCTCTGGCCTTTTTTCCCCTTGAAGAAGCATTCCCAGCATTCCCCCACCTTCATTTCCAGCGGTTCTCAACCTGTGGGTCACGACCCCTTTGGGGGTCAAACGACCCTTTCACAG
The DNA here is from genome assembly GCF_028538775.1 of Myotis yumanensis. Lineage (NCBI taxonomy): Eukaryota > Metazoa > Chordata > Mammalia > Chiroptera > Vespertilionidae > Myotis > Myotis yumanensis. Next base: position 142,699,262 of record NW_027223754.1, read on the forward strand.
GGGTCGCCTAAGACCATCGGAAAACACATATATAATTACATATTGTTTTTGTGATTAATCACTATGCTTTAATTATGTTCAATTTGTAACAATGAAATTGGGGGTCACCACAACATGAGGAACTGTATTAAAGGGTTGCGGCATTAGGAAGGTTGAGAACCACTGATTTAGACTACTTTCTCCTAGCACTCATTCACAGTTTATGGTTTCCCACTCTGGCCCAAGCTCTCTAATGGACATTATATACAAGATACCTAAAATGGACTGAATTCATTATCTTTTATTTATTCAACATATTCACAGGTAAATACAAGTATAAAGAGTACATATAGACACAAACAAGGCAGCCAGAGAGCTTGTGTCCTGAAGGAGAAAGTGGGATGTGATAATAATGATAATTGGGGATCTCCTCTTATAACTCAGAGAATAACTGAATATGTATATTTAGTTTTTCCCAACATCAGTCTCCTACTGGTATGCTTGTATAGTATGTATTTTCACCCTAAATGTTTCATTCTCCCTCCTCTTTTCCTTTCAGAATTACCAGAGGAAGTAGGAACTCAATTCATTTGCCTCTGTACTTGTATTTTTGTATTATATGTTTTAGAGATCTTATCCTATCATTACTTAGCTATTCTAACAAAGGACATTATCCAAATTGCCTAAGATTCTAATGATATCATGTTCATTTTAAGATAGTCAACGGATCCATAGTTAAAAATTAAGGTGTATCTTGCATCTTTTAGAAGGATGGAAATTTTAGTCCTTCAAAGGTATTGTGGACTAAACAATAAAAGAACAAATGAGTAATGCCAAGAAGTGGATTTGCATTGGAAATCTTACTTTGTTTTCTTATTATGGTTACTACAGCCATAGAATATCCCATTAAGTAAACAAACTTAAATTTTGCTCAGACAGCAAGGGATGAAATATTATCAAAATGGCCATGTGTGGAAAGTAATTATTGAATGAGTCATTCAGATCCATAAAAACAGGAATATATTAAGTCTTAGAAAATTGACCGAATTTAATGGCATTTGACATATAGAAATGGTTGCATTCTTGCTTAAATAATGAAGCCTAAGGTGACTTTTTTCTAAAGCAAATACTAATGAAATCAGCACTGGCAGTAATAAGGTGTATTACTGATAGAGTAAATCTAATAATAAAAGTTGGTGAAACTAAAATTTTTACAAATTGACTCATGTTTTTTCATTGACTAGATTAAATTTTAAAACTTTTCCAACCATAAAAAAAAGTTACTCTTAATCTTTATTAAAACCCAATTAATAAAGCTTATAATATATTTGCATACATAGAAAAATAGATATATTTAACTGGAAAACAAAATATTAAAATAAACACTTAGAATTAAAGAACCCTGACAAAGCTACAGTAATGTGCATTGGGGTTTTTGAAATGTATAAGTATCAAGAGAGTTTATCTTTGTTAAGACAGATCTAGATAGGAATTAATTTATTCTGATCCATTCTAAAGAAGTCCTGTAAAGGGATATTTAAAAAAGATCCTATATTTTGCCTTTTCTAGGTGTACTTATTGAAGAGTTAACATGAGTAATGGTCTATAATTTTTTTTAAAAAAAATTTGGAGCATTAATACAACTATAACTGCCTTGATTTTCTAAAACTATAAAGTCAGAAATTTCAACATTTAGGTCAAAGACTCTACCATTTTAGAAATCAGTAACACAATCATAGCTGTCATTTGCCTTCCAACCAACCCTAATTCAAGACTATCTATGTTGCTTTTTCCTAAAGAAGCTTCCACTAATTCCCTTTCGGTCTTCAAATTAGGCCTACATGCTGAGGTATTTTGTGTTTTGCTTTCCTGAGGATTGGAATGTAAGTTTGGAGACATTCAAATTTCCTCCAAAGAAGTTAAGGAGATTAAGGGTATTTTTTTCTGAAGGGATAATGAGAGGAAGAACTATAGCATCTCTCTTTTAAAAAATTTTTTTCTCCATTGTTATAGAAGAGGGAGAAAGAGGTGGTGGCCTCTTAGCAGAACTGGGCTGAGCTGGTGGAGCACATGTGGTAGTCTCAGCTGATGAAGTTGTAGGACTTGTCCAGGGCCTCCTCCCAGAGGTAGCCGGAGCTCTAGGCATCCTCAGGGGCCACCAGCATGTATTCCAGCCAGAGCCATCGGCCCTGTGGCACACCCTGGGTCACAGTGAATTCGCTCCAAGCCATGTCCAGGGTGGCCTGGCCCTCACACACCACCGGGATGCAGCAGCCACACATTGCATCTCTTGACAAGAGCAAAGTTTAACCACCAACATTGACCTAGTGTGCTGGGGGTTGGGATAAATAGATAAAACAAGACTAAAAACAAACAAACAGAAAGTTCATGACATATGACTGTTTCACATTTCAATAGAGTTCAAAAGTATAGATCTAATTCTGTCACTCTTTTGCACAGATCTTCAATGTTTTGGGATTGAAGTTCAAAATCTGTAGATTAGCATTCATATCCCTAAATGATTTATTTTTGTATAATCTTCTTGGAATCACATTTTTCTCCTCCTTCAAGTGAAACTTTAATCCAACAACACAACAGTAGCAACACATCTTGCTATTTAACATTTCTATCCATCCTTTTCTTTTTTGATACAGGAACACCTTCTCTTCCTTTAGTAATCTGGACTTTAATTCATATGAGTTCCCCCTTGTCCTCCTGAGTTAGATCTGCCACTGTCTGTGCTTCGTTTTTCCCTAACACAACATATTATACCATTACATTAAGTATTTATTTATGTCTCTTCGAGGGCAGGAATATATCATATTCATCTTTATGTTGTCAGTATCTCATGTCTAGTGTTGGGAACATGATTGGTGTATAATTGATATTTATAAAATGAATGTGACCTGAACACATAGCCAGGCTTATATTTTTAAGGTTGAAAGGGACCTCCAAGAGTATAACCAAATCCTAAATTATACACAGGACTCAAGAGTCTAAGATTTCAGTGACAGATCAAGAACAAAATTCTAAATGAGCTTGGACCTCTAACTGTATGGGTTAATGCAGTTATTGACTTGAGGCAACTTAATTTGATGCTAGGTTTCCTAAAGGGTAAGGAAAGTGGAATTGATTAAGCAGCAAAACTTCCATAAAGATTTGGATATCTGAGAGAACGCAGACCGTGGCCCTCCTTACCTCCCTCCCTCCCTGTGTTGACCTCAGCTATGGCTAAAGGGACTCTTCTTACTTTCTACCTTGGAAACAGGCCACTGGTAAGTTTTGCAAAATTTCAACAGCAATTTTACCCAAACAGCAAAAAACTGTCCACTAGCTAATCTTGGTTAGACTCTCTGTCCCAGCTTGATTTTCTACTTAATTTCTCTTGTAACTATTATTGTAACCGATTATTATTAGTTAATTTTATTTTATTTATTTTAATTATCTTAGAGGAAGAGGGGAGAGAGAGAAAAACATTGATGTGAGGGAGAAATATTGATTGATTGTCTCCCACACATGTGGACTGGGGCTCGAACTCACAGTCTCGGTATGTGCCCTGGGTGGGAATCAAACTCACCATCTTTTGTTGGGCAGGGGGCTGGAGGGCGGGGGGGGGGGGGGGGGGGGCACACTCCAACCAACAAAGCAATGCAGGCCAGGGCTGTAACAGATTATTTTTTAATACAAATAGATTCTTACTACAATTCTAAAACCATTTCAAAATCTATTTTTTTGGTTGATGGTTCTTTTTTTTTTATGGCATCTTTCCTCTCAACATGCTTACAATTTCAATAGTAGACAAATTGAAGAGCCATAAAAGAGAACGGATGGTCAACTGCTGCTATATGTAAAGTTGTTGTAGGGAAAAGTCACTCGTCCAGAATATGTAGGAAGAACTTTAATACAAAGCAGTGATGTTAATTTGATTAGGTATATTAGTTTTATTTGGATTTGTTGAGTGAAAATTGCATATGAAAAAACATAGTAATATCTTAAGGATAATTGCTACCTAGATCTAGATAGCCCATACATTTATATTTTAAATTACTTCCTTGGTTTATTCAATATAGGCACTTGAAAATCATCTATATCTATACTTTGGGAATTTTATATTTGTCTTCCTCTAAACAGTTATCTTAATTACACATAGTTTATGGGAACAACTCCCAGTCTCCTACATTTAGATGCAGTCTTTCTAATAGTGCAGAATATTTTAAGCAAGGAAACATGCTTAAAATACAATGGTCTGGGTCTACCTGAAACTAGTGTTATACTGTAACTATAGAGAGGAAGCTTTTGTTGAACATGTTGACATCCCTCATTGAGTTTTACCTAAATCTGATTTTGTGAAAATTTTACATTTCTAAAGAAATAAGAAGACACACAAAATTACAAATAAAATGAGTTTCAGAAATTGGTATAGAAATATTTCCTTGACTTTGAAAGCTTTATTATGTATTTCCTACTTACAATCAGAAGATCTTTCCAGCAGAATTTAGCCAGGCAAGCACTTACTTTAGAATTATGTTTATTTTTGAAATAACATTATCATTATTGTTATTTCTGTATGACAGCATTTGTTTCAGAACAGCTTTAAAGTCAGCCAGACATTATATGTGTAGAATAGTCAAAAGCATGGCGGTAGCTCTTTTATGATGATAGAATATCAGGTCTCAACAGAAAAACAACCTGTGTAGAATTATAAAGTCAGGGAATGAGTTTTATAATTCCAGTTCAGTTTGCTGCAATTTAGCTGATACTTGTTTTTCTTTGACACAAATAGACATTTTTGTAACTAGGAATCTATTTCTATTCCTTTGAATGGACACCGTCCTGCTCACTTCAATGGAAACTATCTTATTGAAAGACCTAAATTTTATAATAGTCTGCAAGTTATATTTACTTGGCAATTTTGACAGATTTATGTCTTAAAATCATATCAGGTCAAAGCTGTTTCAAGATCTTTAGTTCAAGAACCTTCACTGAAATAATATTAAAGGTCTTATTTAAACTGACAAGAAAGAGAGAATTGCGAGTTAAGGTTGTTATTCCCAGGCACTCAGCATGTTCCAGAGAAATTTTTGAGTTTTGTAGAATCTCTGAAAAGTTAATCATAAAAATAACCTTTTGTATATAGGACTTACTTGATTTTTGTATTGGTTTTCCCTTTTGAGTATTCTAAAATTTTATATTTTGGGCTTTCTCAGATGTTATCTGTTTTTAAGATTTCAGCTATGTAAAGAGGGTAAGCATTTATTTAATACACATTTAAATAACAGGACTTCCTGAAGGACCTCAGTCATATTTCTGAAGTATCATTTGTTTTTGCTAATTACAGAAGAATAAATTCCTTTCCTGCCCAGCCAGTGTGGCTCAGTGGTTGAGCATGGACCTATAAACCAGGAGGTCTTGGTTCAATTCCTGGTCAGGGCACATACCCAGGTTGTGGCTCGATCCCCAGTGTGGGGCATGCAGGGAGGCAGCCAATCAATGATTCTCATCACTGATGTTTCTATCTCTCCCTCTCCCTTTCTTTCTCTGAAATCAATAAAAATATATTTAAAAATTTCTTTCCTTTTACCATTATATCTTTTTATTTCCTTTAATATCAGTTTGAATCACCTATATTGGATTTACTTAACAGTGATTACCATAATTTAAAACCCTCCTAATTGAATTAGATTAGATATATTTGTCTCGCCACAGTGTTCACAAATGTGAAGGTCACTTTAATTCTTACCCTCTTGATTACATGATGTTTAGTAACAACTACAAACACAGATTACATGATTATATGATGTTTAGTAACAACTACAAACACAGAAATCAACAGAGGTGAAGAGAGCTATATGTAACTTCACACCTAGCTTCAAGGCATATTAATCAGCAAAATTATACAGACCATAATCAGCAAAATTATACAGATCAATTTGACAGTATATTAAAGAATAACCCTTTTTGAGTTTTTGTATCAAGAAATTTAATTAAATAAAATGTCTATATTTGGTGTTCTATTATCCAACACCTTTACTATCTCACCTGGACGGTGGAATATAATAACAGCGCTGAGGAATTGGAGTATTTTGAAATGTCTGCTGACTCATGAGAAGTTTGTTGGGTCAGGTACAGTTTTAGTAGGACGAATAGTCCATTGTTTACTAATTTTTTGAAAACTTATCTAATATGTCTAACGTACATGGGATAATTCTCAATAAGTTATGGACTTAACCATTTAGGATAAAGAATGTAAAATCTGGATTGTTTATATGAAAAATTAAATTTATGAAAAAATATAAATTGATGAAAAAAATGTATACCAACATTTTTAGAATACGCTTAGTCATAAACCTGGTACATCAGAGAATATGGGTTGGTGAAACATACCAGTATTTATTGATTACAGTACCTCCACAACCAATGTGTAGGGCTGAATACAGATTTTCTGGGTTGTGCCCTATGCAACAGCTCTTGTTCTGGGTATAATTGGGGTCTGTAATCCCCTCTCCTAGTTCCTTAAACTGTGAGACTTGAGGACATTTTTACAAATTAGTCTATCAGCGGTTCTCAACCTGTGAGTAGCGACCATCGGAAAACACATATAGCATATCAGATATTTACATTACAATTCATAACAGTAGCAAAATTACAGTTATGAAGTAGTAACGAAAATAATTTTATGGTTGGGGGGTCACCACAACATGAGGAACTGTGTTAAAGGGTCGCGGCATTAGGAAGGTTGAGAACCCCCAAATCATTCGGAGCAAATATTTATTTAAATTGCTGCAAAGGTATCTTTTATGCTAGAAGAGACCCTGACATTATGAAATGCCTTTTACATAGATCAGATAATTTTGAGGAACAAACAGTAACTATATAAAGAGCTTCAGTATCTCTGTCCCTAAAATGGGGCACAGCCTAAGTAAATTTTCTGGCGTTACACAGATCCTAAATGGTGAAGGATGACTCAACTCCAATCCTGTAAATTTACTTTCTACTAAACCATGAACATGTAATTAGGTATAGGAAGATGAAAATAAAAAGCTGCGCAAAATAAATATAAGAATTAATGTGAAAAATATGTCTGTTGCTAAGAAATGGACTATTGATTTTAAGGCATGAATTTTTAATAATTAATTTCTGTCTCAGCATGTATATGTCCTATGGGTATATTTCAGCACCTTCGTCTGAAAATATTTTTCAAAATGTTTGTACTCTTCATTTATTTCCCACAATTGCTATTTTAATGGACATTTATAAATTATGAAATTTTTAAAAACTATATAAATATAAATCTTATAAAGGGTGCATATAAATTAAATGTACTATAAATACACCTACATATTTATAAGTATCATTTATAGTACTATATTTAAGAATATCTAAGGTTGTTTTTTTTTTTAAGTTCTATTTGTATTTCACCTTAAGGATAGAGATGAAATGGCAATGTAGGTATCAGACTATGGAAATATTCTTCTGAAATTATTCTCTTCAAAATAATTTGCCTTTGCAATTTTTAATATTTTTCAGCTTAAAGAGTATGTTTATCATAATCATATTTTTGTATTAACCAGAAGAATATTCTTATTAGTGTATTTTCTTAAGTAAGCTCATATAGGTTAGCTAATGACTGTTAACAGCCACATTTCTCTGCATGAATAAAGGCACCAGAGAGAGAAATTTCTCATTTCTCATGAAATTTGTTACAGAAGAATCAATTAGATCCTGTTTATTGCTTTCTTGATGTATAGTTGGGGCTATTACAGTTTTATGGCCTCTGAGATCCAAACCTATCCTGGGTCTCTCTGAAGAGGAAAGATGCAGAAAGTGTAACTGAGACATAAAGGAAATATTAATTGCTCATTGGCTTGAAGCTTTACTTATTCAAAAGATATGAACACTTAGATTTGCAAGAAGTTCTAGAGGCAGAAGGTGTGGGAAGGCATGCATTCCTTTTCTTGCATACCCAGTTAAGGGACTTCCTTTCCTCTTTGAAGTGTTTGGTAAAAAAGAATAGTTAATTGAGCCCAATGGTGATTAGATAGGAATAACTGAAATAAGATCTCTGTAAACCACCAAAATTGGTCCCCAGAAGTCATTCTGTAACGATCATATTGCATAGTGAAATCTTAGTCCATTGGAATCATTCAATGGAAACAATATGCTGAGCGTTTGATGAAAATTGTTTTGATTTTTAGAATACATAAAATTGAAGCTGTTTTAGTTCTTTGGACATGTTTTAATAGTTCTTTAATTTTAATTCTCTTTTAAGATATGTTCACAGATAAGTGTGTTTGCTGCTGTATTTTCAAGTTCTTCCTTTCCACTGGTTTCTTTTCTTCTGGAAGGTTGTTCAGCTGTCCAGTCTAATTAGCATATTATGCTTTTATTATTATAGATTTTTTGTCAGTAGACAATATCTACAGAATTAAGGCACCCTTAAGTTGTCTATTTAGCTTCTTATTATTTCTAATTCTGCTTTCTATAAATAATTGACCCCGTTAAAGAATTTTTAACAAAATACACCCTTTTTTCTGTTTTGCCTCAGAAATTTATTTTGAACCAGTTTCCTTTCTTCATTCTGATGGCCATTGCCATGGCTTTAACCCTTGCCCTCATGTTCTGTTGCTTTGTTGATTGGATCATATTTCTATTAAGTCTTCTCCCAAAATTATTTCTTCTCATTAATTAAAATTATACAAACATAAAGACTGACTGTGTCACTACCATTCTTAAAACATCCTTTGGATACCGGTGTTGAACAGAATAATACACAGTGGTTATTATGGCTTCCAAGGTCATCCTCAATTTAGATCCCGCTCATCACCCATCATTTGCTCTACAAGCAATTGCTTCTGCTTTCCATACCATGCCCTCCCTCCAGAGGTGCATACTTTGCTAAACTGCACCTCAGACTCGCTAGAGTTTTCAAAACTCTGTCCCTTTCATGTTTATTTTCTTCTTTGGGAAGTTATTTTCCCAGCTTCTTTTCTTAAGAGATATAACCCATGTTCATTCCATTGGACCCCACTTATGTTGGGGACCTTCTGTGTGTCAGTTAGAGAACATGAGAAATAAATCATTTTCTTTGCTCCCAAAGAGCTCACGGTCTGCAGGGAGTGATGCGGGTAGGATGTGAGAAACATTGTCACATTGGTAGGATATCATGAGAACTAGGAAAGGGGCAGCTAATCATGGACATAAGGGATTACAGAGAATGTGCTCTTGAATACATTCTCTATATTGATGACGTTTCAGATCTTTATATACTTAGAGAAGTAGTTAAGTTGGAATCGATTTTCAATGCTGCTTTAGTAGTAGATTTTAGATATGATTCTTCTAACACAATTAGCCACTCAGAAGAGAGTCAGGGAAGTCTTTACAGGAATAGGTGGATTACAATATATCTTCCACAGTGGAGCCTTTGCATATTCCCCCAAGAAGATTAATCTTTTCTGTCTCTCCATTTCTATAGGACTCTGTTTGTACCTGTCACATTTGCTGGTCTATTTTGGGTTTTATATACTGCAGGTGTTCAATAAGTGTTGGCTGAATGCACATATAATGAACTTCTGGAATTGAACTTAATGTACTATAACATTGTGTAATTTATCTGTGTGTGAAACTTTAATTAGAACTGTATCAAAATACCATGTGGGTTAGACCTTGACACAAACCTAGGTGACTCTGGACGTGTTATCTAACTTCTAAGGCTTTTTTTGTCATCCATAAATTGAAAAAATTAAAATAATTTTAAAGGTCTTTACACATTTAAAATTTCTTCTTCTATTTATTTGTTTTAAATAAAAAGAGTTGGAATATGTTTATTTGGTATTTTGAAGGTAAAACATTACTTAAAGACATTCTGATAAATTTGAAAATCTTTATTTGCAATTAACTAGTAGGAAAAAGATACATAGATCAATTCCAAGTTTAAATTATATTGGACTTATTGAAATTAATACTTTAATGTCATTTATTAAATGATGAATTATTGATTACTTAAGGAGAAAGAATACCTGGCTTAAAGTCAGGTCCATGTTTTGTAACTATGCCATTCAGTAATAATGAGATGTTATTAATTTCAGTAAAATTAGTTAAAGTAAGTAATTTGATTTACATTTTTACATTTTTATATGCACATGAATTATTTCAACTGAGCACCAATTATAACCCAAAGGCTTAAATTATCTAGGGAACTTTAATTTATTCACATGTTATGACATTATGTGATCCAAGTTTATAAGTGACATTACTCTATTAAAAAAAACAAAAACAGACCATTACTTCCAATTGTGTAAGGAACACATGGTAGTTCAACCTTTGTCTTTGTAGGGAAATATTAATCTTACCTACATTAGAAATAATGTAACAAAATAATTTGTAGCAAAATTTAACAATGCAGAGAAGAAATGTTATTGTGACATTTTAAACATTGGCTAACGATAAAAAATAGTGCTGATAGCGCCCTGGTCTGTTGGGTTCAGTGGATAGAGCATTGGCCTGCAGACTGAGGGGTCCTGGGTTTGATTCTGGTCAAGGGCACATGCCCGGGTTGCAGGCTTGATACTCAGTAGGGGGCGTGCAGGAGGCAGCTGATCAATGATTCTCTCTCATCATTGATGTTTCTGTCTGTCTCTCTCCCCCTCTTCCTTCCTCTCTGAAGTCAATAAAAATATATTTTAAAAAATAGTACTAATAAATCTTGAAGAAATCAGAAAATGATAAAGAAGTCTGAAAAGAAAATATTATTATCATAAAGTTAGGTCTTCTTGAATTATTCTTATATTTTTCATAAAAGAAGAACAACATCTTTTAATATTTAATATTGTTTTAAGGGAAGGTTTTGATAATATATTTGACATTGTTTTAATTGGTGCAAAAGGGATATGTAGTAAATTGAAACATGAATGTAATTTTACTTTAAAAAGCCAAGGGAAGCCTGACCATATCAAATACTGTTTTTGAGCATTTACAAAGTTAAAATTGTAGAGAAAACTAATGATACCTGGTAATATCATAAATATATATATATATTTATAATATTCATAATGCTATCATTGTTTAAGAAAAAATTACATGTTCATCAATTTCAAAAGTATTGTTAGAATTAGATCTCACTGGGACTTCACCTGAGGCACACCAGTACATTGAATTACTACATTCCCATTGCCGTTGGCGTCTTTTGAAGAAACTGAGCCAATATTTGTTGGCCATTACTGTTTGGATCTCCACTAGGGATTCATTGACTCCCAGTAGTTCCAACCTGTGTTACCATTGAAATCCATTTTTTTCAGGGACTGATAATTATATTTAATTTTGTAAAGAAATTCACTGATATTTTCTTTTCCTCCAATCTAGTTGCCTATATTATTTGGGAAAATAAACTCACAGTTTTATAAGTTTTATCAAATTTTTATATAATACTAGAGGCCTGGTGCACGAATTCATGCACAGGTGGGGGGACCATCGGAGGTTGGCCAGCAGGCCCCGAGGATGGAGCTAGCCCTTGGCCCCCCTCGGAAAGGGGCCACATCCATTGCCACTCACCCCTGGTTCCCCATCCTAGCCTGGGGCCCGAAGGCCCCAGCGGGGTTTGGAGAGGAGGTGATGGTTGCCGGGCCAGGCACGGAAGGAACAGATGCTGGATGCTGACACCACACTGTGCGGTTCCCCACCTCCTTCCCTCCTCCTTCCCTCTTCACTACACCACCACCATGGTGGGCGGGTGGCCCCCGGGAAAGGGAGAGTACAGGAATGAGACAAACACTTGTGTCGAGGGCCGACTTTCAATAGATTACAGCGGGGTAGCTGCTCTGCTCCGTATAAAACCCCCACCCAGAAGCAGGTCTCTATGAATGGTTTAGCACTAGGGGCTGATGGGGGCCGGTTGGGGGAGGGGCCATGGGAGGTTGGCTGTGAGAGCACACTGACCACCAGGGGGCAGCTCCTGTGTTGAGCATCTGCCCCTTGGTGGTCAGTGTGCATCATAGCGACTGGTCGGCCGGTTGTTCCGTTTTTTTCTGGTCATTCGGTCGTAACGGTTGCTTAGGCTTTTATATATAGATTTGTTGGTGCTATGTTCCAAACACACACATACACAAACACACACACACACACACACACACAATGAAGTGTATATGCTCACAATCTAAATAATGCATACTAAAAATTGTTGCCTGGAGTAAAGTTGTAAATGGTATACTTTAATGGAACATTAGTCCACAAATTCAAGCATGAAACTTCAAAATTTAAAAAAAGAGAGAAAGAGAAAACATTTTCTGATCAGTCACATTTGAAAAGGTGATATTCTCTGCCAGAAGAAATAAAGTTGGAGCATAAGTTCCATTGTCATTTTTTAAAATTTATCTTTATTGTTAAAATTATTACAGATATCCCCTTCTAGCCTACTCCCACCCTCCCAGGCCTTCACCACCCTATTGTCTATGTCCATGGGTTATGCTTATATGCATACAAGTTCTTTGGTTAATCTCTTCTCACCCACCCACCTCCACTCTTGAAAGTATCCATGTTGTTGAAAATAATTGTCACTGCTGATAATACTAGAGCAAAAATTGAATGGAAGAAATTTAAACCTGTCTTCGAATAACAATAACAAAAAATCAGACATGTCTGTATCTTCTCTGTAATCCATATGATTAAGAGAAATAGTTATTCCGTCTTTCTACTACAGTTACATGGAATACTTAATATATTTCTTGATCTGTGGCATTTAGTGTATTTTTCCCCAGGAAGTAAAAAGTTATAGTAATTTCAAGAGCACCTCACTAAAATAGTCACATTCATAACATGGAGCTGCATGATGAAAGAAAAAGGTGTTATGGGAGGTGATATTATTCACCTAATGTGGCTTTTTCTGGCTTTAGAATATTTTAGAATCCAATAGGAGAGATTACAATTTATAACACTTTAGTGTAGTAATGGAACAAAGGAGGTGATGAAAGATTATTTCAAAATAGAATTTAATAGAGATTAAGTGACACGTGTTTCACTTTTTGCTTCTCAGTATTTATGTATCTCGGAATCAGTCTAGTTTATTAACATAAATAAAATTTGTAAACATGGTGAAAAAAATTTTTTATTGTATTCCTGTTTTAGGCATTAATAGTTAAGAAGTCATTTTTTTAACACCAAGAAAGAGAAAATTATGAAATTGTTTGTTGCAAAGTTAAAAAATTCATCCAAATTGTTAGGAATCCTTTTTTTGGGAAAAATAGTAATCAATTTTGGAAATTAACACATTGATAAGGAAGTGTAGGCATACTGGACGAGTCTTACCCTGGCATCTAATTATTCTCATCTGCTTCTCATTGGGCTAAACCTGCCCATGTGAAAGGATATGTCCTGTCTCTGGTTCACATGCATCATCTGCTTCCAAAATGTATCATGAGAAACTTAAGGAACTCAAATATTTTATTGAATTTGCCATCAACATTGTTAATGATTATTTATTGAGTGAAGTAGTTGAGGTGATTTAGTTCACGATGTTTATGAAATGACAGCCTGTTCACATTTGCACCCGCTCTGCCTTGTGCTAACACACACACATCACTGTCCTACTTCTCTCATCCTTGGTGTTGAAATCATTTTTGTGTGCAGAATAATCACTCTTCCGGGATCAGACAAGACAGGCAGGTACTCTGGGAAGGCTAATAATGTGACACTAATTCAAATCAAATGTATTAATATATGAATTGAACATCTAATGAGTTCTGATTTCCAACTTCTCATAGTACTCATGGAACAAGGGAGTTTTCTTCATCTCATTGCACTGCTGGCAAATTTTTCTTGCTTATAGACCAGCACCCCACTATTCCTCATCTACTGCCTTCCTGAATCTGAATCTGTCCTCCCTTTCAAATGTCCTCATCCTCTTAGCATCTATTTGAACTCCTTTCTGTGCCTATAACAACCTGGACCATGATGTGCTTCTCTTCTTTCACATGGTCCCATGAAACCTGCAATCCATTTTTACTACAAATTAATTCATTGTTATCGACTAAATTTTTTTATCTTCCTTGCCCCCAAAATTCATATGTTGAAGCCCAGGTGCCAATGTGACTGTATTCGAAGACAGGGCCTTTAAAGGGATGTGTAAGGTTAAATGAGGCCATAATGGTGGGGCCCCAATCCAATAGAACTGGCATCCTTAACAAGAAAAGGAAGAGGCACCAGAAATGAACATAGAAGAAAGGCCATGTGAGGACACAGGGAGGAGGTATTGATCTACAAGTCAGGAAGAGAGGTCTTATGACAAATCCACCCTGCCAACACCTTAAACTTAGACTTCTAGCCTCCAGAACCATGAGAGAACAAATTTCTGTTGTTTTGTTTAAGTCACTTAGCTTGTGGCATTTTGTTACGGCTGCTTGAGCAGACTAATACATCCAGTTTGTAGTTCACTTTGCTGTCATTCTTCCACCTCCTTGTCTAAATGAAACCTAAATTTTTCTGAGGTTGCTTTCAATTAGTGCTTCCTCCTTGTGCGATTCCTTGGAAAGAAGTACTTTTTCACTTTCTTCCTGTTGCCAAGTTCATATGACTGAAGCTTTCCTCATTTGAAGTAAAGTTTGTAGCTGTGCTTTCTCCATTTAGGTCATCCCTTCTCATTAAAATTACCCACAAATTTTCTGAATCTCTTCCAGTCTTTCTTGTTAACATCAGGCTTTTTCACCTAGACTTTTTAAAATGCTATTCTCTCCACCAGTAACCACACAAATTCACAGTTCTTGAATTTACTCATTTACTTAAATTTTTTGTTCCACTTCACTACATGTCACAATGGTCTTGGACTTAGTTTATGTAAATGCTCTGCACTCTGAGCAAAGAAAGGATGTGGTGGTTTTAAAATATATTTTTTAAAATTCTTCATGTTCTTTTCTTCAAGAGGTGGATTTTAATTTTTCGTTTTTGAATGTGAACTGGACTTAGAGATGTGTTTCTAACAAACAGAATATGGAGAAAGTGATGATACATAACATAACTTGCGAAGGCATCACATTTTCTCCCTTGTGCTCTCTCTCTCTTGGATCCCTCACTCTGGGGGAGGCAGCTGACATGTGATGTTGTGAAGACACTCAAGGAGCCCTATAGAGAAGCCCCATGGTAAGAATCGGAGATATTCTCTCAATAGACAGTGAGGAATTGAGATCTCCTGCCAACCACCTTGGAAGCAGATCTCCTAGCCCCAGTTAAACCTTCAGATGACCACAACTTCTGACCAAAATCTTGACTGTAGCTCATGAGAGGCCCTAAGCCAGACCCACCCTGACTGATATGAAATTGGGGTAATGAACATTTGTTGAAGTGGCCATTCTTTGGGGGAGATATTTATAAGCAATAGATAACTATAACAATGTCCAGAAGCACGGGAACAAAGAGACTAATTAGGAGACTATGGTAATTTCTCAAGGAAATGATTGTCACTTGGACTCCGAGGAGTTAGTGGATTAGGCAGTGAAGTGAGGAGAAAAAGGAAGGCACCAAGATGACCTCTCAGGTTTTTATTGTTGTTGTTTTGTCTTGTTCTGTTTTTCTTTTATTATTGATTTCAGAGAGGAAGGGAAAGGGAGAGATAGAAACATCAGTGATGAGAGAGAATCATTGATTGGCTGCCTCCTGCACTCCCCACACTGTGGATCAAGCCCACAACGCAGTCATGTGCCCTGGAATCGAACCTGGGACCCTTCAGTCCGCAGGCCAATGCTCTATCCACTGAGCCAAACCAGCTAGGGCGACCTCTCAGTTTTGACTTGAGTAACAGTGTTCTGTTTACTGTGGGAAAGAGGAGGAGGGGAAGAACAGATTTGAGAGGAAAGAAATAAAAAAAAAAATGTGCTTAGCTATTTGACATCATGCCCTCTGACAATGACAAGAAAGCAATTGAGCAAGAAAGCAGCCTCAAGCTCAGTGAGGTCAGGGCTGGAGATATAAATTTGAACCAAGCAAATGAATGGAGTTTTTAATAATTGGACCATACTACGGCACCTAAACACAGAAAGAGGTATGGAGCCCAATTGTAAGTTTCTCTCACATTTGGGGATCAGGTAGAGGAGAGTACCGAGCCAAGGAAACTGGAAGGTATTGTCTAGAGAAGTGGGAAGAAAATCAGAAGAATATAGTGTCCTGGAATTCATTTAGTGAGAGTGTCTCAAAGGGAAAGCACCTATAGCGTTTGCTGCCTTTGAGAGAGTGAACAAAAAATACCCATTGGAATTGGAAAGGGGCTTACAACTGATGACTCCATGAGAGCTAGCTATTCCCATTGGAGAAATACGACTGGAAGGCAGAGGTGGGCTGATAGCTGTCTTTTTTTTTAAAAATATATTTTATTGATTTTTTACAGAGAGGAAGGGAGAGGGACAGAGAACTAGAAACATTGATGAGAGAGAAACATCAATCAGCTGCCTCCTGCACACCCCCCAATGGGGATTTGCCCGTAACCAAGGTATATGCCCCCTACTGGAATCGAACCTGGGACCCCTCAGTCCGCAGGCCGAGGCTCCACCCACTGAGTCAAACCAGCCGGGGCCTGATGGCTGTCTTTTAAGCATGTTGTCTCTTATTGAATGAATTCTATTTTACCTTTATTTGAGGTATTTATTTATTTTGTTTTTTTCCAACTATAAGAGAATATTTATTTGGTAAATCAGAGAGGTAGAAACAGTAATCCCTAGAAGAAATGGGCTTAGGAAACAAGTTATAGAGGTAAAGGAAGGGCCCTTGGAGCTTGGGAGTGAGGAAGGTCATGGTAATGGGCCTTGGGGGAGTGAGAGCGGGGAGGGAAAGGCACCAGGGTGCCCCTGGAGGGAGAGTGTGCTGGGTCCTCCCTCCTAAGGGTTCTAAGCGTGGAGAGTTCAGGGAGAATTCAGGGACGAATTCAATAGAATTTTCAGCAGCTTCCCAGTTGTGCCCTTTCAGGGTCCAGGTCTCCACTGATTGATTGGCCGGTGCCAGGGCAGGGGGTCATTATTCAATGCAGCTGGTCCTGAGGTCCACTGCTGGTTTTGTTGCTCTTCTGGGCCTGGAGCTGAAACACAACTGAAGCCTAGATGTTATCTCTAGAGAGGGAAGGTCAGGGGGTTTATCATTCCCCCAAGATAGATGACTTGCTCCTTGTGCACAAGTGTTATAGTTTACCTTGGTTTCTCCATAACTTACTGCAGGGAGCCTTCAACTTAACAGTTGGGTAGGAAATATTTACTGAATTACAGACTCTTGTACAACCTATAGAGAAATTGCAGGACAGAGTAAAACAAAACTTTAGGTTATTAAAAAAATCGCATGAAGGACTCTAACAATTGAAAGGAGACTTTTAGGTGTGTGGGAAAAGGGTTCCCTCTAGCCTTTCAAGAGCTTACCCTGTCTAAATGAATTTTGACATTCTCTTGTGTGTTTTTTGTTTGTTTGTTTTTAAAGAGGAAGGGAGCGGGAGAGAGAGATAGAAACATCAATGAAAGAAACATAGATGGGGATCGAGCCAAAAACCTGGGCATATGCTTTGGCAGGGAATCGAAGGGGTGATGTCTTAGGTCCATGCTCAACCACCGAGCCACACTCCAGGCAGGATTTTCATTCTTAACATCGAAATCAACAAAGCATGTTGGATGTGCAAAACTGTTAATTGACATTAGATAGCTGATTTGCTTAGTGTTCCTAAAATTTTCCTTTACTCAAACAAAACAAAACAAAAATGGCAAGCAGAACAAAATAAACCAAGGCTAGATAAAATTCTGGCTGTTGTCAAATTGTTAAAGTTTTAAGAAGTAATACGGTGGTAAATATAGAACATGAACACAACTTTAAAGCCAGTTCAGTTATGTTTCCCTTCGGCACATATTTTAAAAGAATCATTTTACCTTTAAGAATGTAACCATTTCAGTTGTGCGTGTCATTTTAGAGAATGCTCTACTGACTGCATCTCTTTAGATTCTACATGTGGAAATGGGACACTTTAGGTTTCTTTCCAAGTCAGCACTGTGCAAGCTCAAGAGAATATTAAATGTAGTATTTTCTAGCTCTATTAAATATTCAGAAGCTTTTCTTCTGTTGTCTCTATATCAAGGGCAAGTCCTGTAAACCTTGCTCTGATAGCTCTGAAATGAGCTAAATAAGCCATGAAAACAGCCATTTCTTTCTCTAGCTAGAAAAATAGAGATTAAAAGAGAAGTATACAGAGGAGAAAGAAGAACCCAGCCTATCCATGTCCATTCATGCAAGTTTCTGAGTTCTTTAGATACCTTAGGCCCAAAATGTATAGTTAACTTTGTTCAAATAGTGAAAATACAATTATTTTTTAGCCTGAAACTCATTTGCTTAGTTATCTTTAATTATTTAGAATCAGCATTTGGTTACAAAACCATTTATTTTATAAAGACCTTGAAAAGATACTATGAATAAAGATCCATCAAACAAATCAGGAATAAAGCTTAGGAATTTCACTTTCCTGGCTTTATTGTTTTAGCACTGTTGATGACCAAAATTTAGAGTGTGTTGTGTGTGTGTGCATGAGTGTGTGATTACATGCACATATGTGTATAAAACACTATTTATAATACTTATCTCCTAAATATTTGTGTTCAGTGGGGTTGAAGATTCTTGTAGGAAAAAAGGTAACTCAGAGAAGCAATATGTTACAAAAAATAGAGAGTTTTGACCTTTGTTTCTATGCCTCAGTTTGCTTCTCTGTAAAATGGAACAATAGAATCTATTATGCAGTATATTTTCAGGATTAAATGAGATGAAAATTATTTTTTAGGACAGATATGCTGACTGAATATTACCTATTAGTATTAGTAATGCTGTTATTTTTAGAAGAAGAAAACATACATTTTATTTGTTAGGGTTGTGATCTTTTAAATGGCAAAGGCAGTATGGCATCTTAAAGCTATTACTAGTTTTTCTATTATCACTTATCAATCCTGTAGAACTGTTACCAGTGGCATAGCACTGAATTTCTTACTTTCCTGATGCCTTTTAGCACAATGGATACACAGTTAGATTTTGGGGGTAGAATTAGTTAAAAAATCAGATAGCTTTCTGATTGATTATGGATAGAAATGTCTATTTAGATAGTTTTGATAATAGTATTCAGGAATATTTAGTATTATCTTTCATTATTAAGTTCTTTACATTTTCAAAAATATGGTCCAGTCTGTATTACCTTTTTATATATTCTAGAATTAGCTCATTTTGTTTATTCTTAGAGAAGAGCCAGAAAAACGTTTAAATTTGTAATGATCTCTATGGACAAAATGGATTCAAACCCTTGTGAATGAGTAAGTGTGTGTGTGTGTGTGTGTGTGTGTGTGTGTGTGTGTATTTACTTGCCACTCATACTTCTCAACACCCATTAGCTTGTTAATCCTGAAATCTGGATTCTCTTCCTTTTTCTTTTTAATTAAAACTGTTCACCAAGAGAAACTAATGATGGCCTGATGATCTCATCCAATAGGCCTTTCTCTATTTTTATCTTCTTTGAACTCTGCAGAAACTGACATTATGTTAACCCCTCCTCATCGAAGCATTCTCTTTTCATCTCTGACATTGCCCTGCTCCTGTCACTCAGACTGACAATCTGTTTCCTTATTAGTCTTATATTATAGTTTTATTACTGTAAGTAAAAGTTCACAGTTTTATTCCTATGCTGTTGTCTTCATAAGCCTTCTTAATATTCCATCTGGGGGAAGTATGGGTGTAAATAAATGAACCAAAATGGAATTAAGCCTTATGTTTGGTATGTCCGTAATCTTTGCTATTACTTCTTGTCAATAATTACTAAGCACTAACTCAGACCCCTTGACATAAAATACAAATAAAAATTCCTGCTAGCAAAAGCTTGTATTCTACCAAAGGATCAGAAAATAAAATGTTACAGAAATGAGGTAAGCGCTACAGTAGAGATATGAATAGATAACTATAAGAAAGTGCTTAAATTTGCCTCAGATTCCAGGGATTTTTTTCCAAAGATCAATTGTTTTCTGAGCTGAGTCTTCAATACTAAGTAGTTCTTTGCCAGCCATACAAAGGAAAGAGGTAGATTTGAGAGAACTTCATGTACAGAGGCATGAGGATGGAGCACCTGCATATCATAGAGGATAGTAATATTCACAATAGAAAGGTATGTAAGGTCTACAGAAAGAAATCTCTCCGATAACATATTAAGAACAATGTGTGTTACCCTGTAATTGGGAGCCATTAAACTATTTTAAGCAGATGAATGGCATAATCACATTTGCTCCCTCCAAGGAGTGCTTATTCCTAGTACTCCCGGAAAAGCTAATTAAAGGCAAATTAAAAGCTAAGCTACTGGCACTGGGAGTGGAGAGATGAGAGAAAAATACTAGAGATATTTCAAGTCTGAGAATCTGCAGGATTCAGTGATTCAACAGTCAGAGGTCTTGGGGAAGAAAAACGGGCCTAAGTACTAAGTAGGTTAATTGGCAAATAATGGTTCAAAATAACAGAGGTATATAATGGAATTGGAAGATCAGATTTGTTTGAAGTTCTTTTGAAACCATCAAAAATAAAAGGTATAATAGTCACTGTGATGGTTAATTTTGTGTGTCAACTTGACTACTAAACTAAGGAATGCCCAGGTAGCTGATAATACATTATTTCTAGGTGACTGTGAGGATGTTTCTAGAGGTGATTAACATTTGAGTGTGAGAAAACACATATTTCATGAAAAATAATTTTTAAAAAATTTCTAAAAGGAAAAAATAAAATGGGAAAGGGGCATTGTATTATCTTTTTGTAAATCTCATGTCTGACTTGATAGGAGACGGCTGGGTTCTCTATCTACGTGAGCATTCACTCTGTCGTGATATCACAGGTCATACAGCCTCCAGAAAACTCCCCTGTAAACTAGTGAGACAATGAGAGTCAAAAGACAAAAAAAAAATAGTATTATTACAAAACTAATTTTGATTTTATGGATCCCTAAAAAGGTCTCAGCTTCACTAGAGATCCCCAGACCACACTTTGATAGCCGTTGGTACAGTTAAATTGCTAAGGCAAGCAACAGTAATGTTGACTTTTACTGGATTTCCAATTACATAGCCAATCAATCCCCTCCAGATTTTAAAAATGGCTTTTCTACTCCTTGTAACAAAATTACAAGTTACACAGGAACTTCTGTTTTATGGAATATAGAAAATTTGCCTCTGCCCTCTGGGAAGAATTTGCAACTGTTTGCAAGAGTGCCCAAGACCTTCAGGCCCAGGAGGAACCACTGAAATGTTTAGTGTTCCGAGTCCACATAGGAGCACCGGCTGAAGTAGTCTAGACTGGACTGGGGGTTCCTGACCTAGGCTGTGTAGTCAGGCAAAGCAAATATCCACTAAGCAAAATGAACTTGAGGAAGAAGGAGTACTAAAGTTCTAACTTTAATACGTAACTATGTGTGGGGGAAGGACCAGATCCTTTGGAGCCGTGGTTGGGAAGACTGAGTATTTGACTATGTAGGCATAATGGAATGTTTTTAAAAAGGATTACTGAGCAAGTGTACTGTATGTATAGGAAAAAGAGAAAAACAATATTTGAGACTGAAGTTTGGGACATCCTTTGGTGTCCCTGGACCAGCAAAAGTAGTACTGCAGGTGTCGATGTCAGAAATGTCTAAACCAGTAGAGCATTTGTATCAGTTTATTTGAATCTCATTTGCCTGACTACACTGCTGGAAACAAAAATCTCAAAGGATTGCAATTTTGCTCCAGAGAATGGCAGTTTTCATCTTATTTTATAATCAGAATCAAAGGAGGAGATGTAAGGTGAGGAGTGAGTTTATATGAGATCAATTTGTGGTAGATTAGGGAGGCAGGAGAAAGCAAAGCGGGGAAATCTCTGGGATTGGAGAAAGAATAAAACAGAGAGACACATACTTCTTTTACATTGGTGGGTACAGGATAGTTAATTAATTTTCAGCACATAGGGATAACAATGAGGGGTTCTGTGGTCTCCTGCTTTGCTCGGAGGTTGTACCCTGAGGGGTCCAGAAAAAAAGGGTTTACTATGACACTCCAAGGGTGTATTATCTTACATGCAAAAAGACAGTAGACAGGCTCTCTTAAAGACTGACCTTTGTCAAGGAAGCTACTGGCTTGGGAGGTGACTCCCCACCACGACTCACGCTTAGTTAGGAACTTTTATGTTCAGATCATCCTTTGTGGTTACTTTTGGTCTCTGAGTTTGTAAGGCCACCATGCAGGGCTCTCCTGAGCTTGTCAGGAGTTTTATGTGGCCCCTTTCTCACCCACACAGGTAGACACTGTGTAGGGTATGTTATAACCACAGTGTCATCATGTTGAAAGAAAGAGTTATATCGAAATCAGTGAATCTCTGGTAGATGTTTGTAAGCAACTTTCCTTCACCTTCAACTTTACCATTCCATCACTGTCTCTCCACTTTCAACTAAATAAGACCAGATTCATGCATAATTCCTTTTGGAAAGTGATTGTTAGCCTCATGAAAGATATGTGGGGACTTGTAGATAGGTAGATAGGCTAAAAGATGTGGCCCTTTAAGTAATCCTAAATCATGGTGGTATAGGTCATATCATTCAAAGACAAACTGAACCAT
The DNA here is from genome assembly GCF_028538775.1 of Myotis yumanensis. Classification (NCBI taxonomy): domain Eukaryota; kingdom Metazoa; phylum Chordata; class Mammalia; order Chiroptera; family Vespertilionidae; genus Myotis; species Myotis yumanensis. The sequence goes on from NW_027223754.1 coordinate 142,721,837, forward strand.
TAAAAAATACATTTAAAATACACTTAAAATGAATTAATATGTTAAAGATAGACACTTTTGGGGGAAGTTTTCAATAATGAAAATTTAGGAATTATAATTCATGTTTATATTGTGAATTAATTATTTCTAATCTGTTATTGTTTTTATGACTGAGAAATGTGAAATTTAGCTAATGAAGCAATTATAAAAAAATTATTTTTATGAAATATACTAATTATGCACACAATTTAAATTTTATTGCAAGATTCAGAAAAGCAAAATGATACCGCGTATTCATATTTGGTGACTTTTCATTCATGTTACCTAACTTTGAACACCATAATTCACTGCAATAATATTAATAGGTATGTAGGCCCCCTTTCCTGTATCCCAGAAAATTACAATTGCGTGTGAGTAAATAGGCCTTGACTGTAAACAATCAAAATTTCAGTGAAATCAGTCTGTGGCCTAGGAAAAAAATAGTAAAGAAATAGTGTTTTGGATAAGGCTACCAAAAAACATACATGGAAGTATTTATCAGAGGCCACATAAATCTCAGAGGCTAAAAGTACTATTTGAGTATGTTTTCTTGATTTGAAGAATCTAAGTCTTATATTTTAATATCTATTTTTGTACCTATATATAATTTATACATATATATCCATCCATACACTAAACCTATTTTATATGCAGGTATAGACATAAAACATAGAATGTGTCATAAATGCCCACGTGATTATACAGGTTCCTGAAACTTCATCTTCTTCATCTTCACTGACTTCTGAATGTAGTACCATGAATGTGTGTGGCGTTCCATTGAAGGAATCTCAGCCTTCCTACATTTAAATAATACCTCAAATGCAGCAGAGTTTGGGGAACTCCTTAAAAATGGTAAAACTTGGTTAAAGCAAAATTCACTTACCAGCCTAAGAAGAGTCTGAAGTAATTTTCAACTCTGCATGGAATCAGCAGACATGGGCACTAGTTGTCCCCATTTGGCTGGCCCTTGAGGACAGACTTAGTAATGAAAATCTTTTTCTTTCTTCAGAGACCACAGTTCTGTGGACAACAGCACACTTGTTAATTATGGCAAAGCTAGGGTATGGGACTTGAACACATACATAATTAAGAGCATCTGCCAAATTTAAGAGGCTGCAGAAAAGAAGAAAAATGGCAAGCTGCCAGTGTGTCATTTCTACAGACTAGTAAAAGCAATTTAATGTTCACTAGGAATAAAGATCCAGATCCAGGTTTAATACTCTCTGGGTGATTGTTTTCTTTGAAATTTAAAAAAATTAAACATATAATACATGATTACAATTTTTGTAAAAAAATTAAACTTTTATAGAATCAGAATTGCCCATTAATAAGACACTTACCCAATGCCACTCTCGCACCCAGACATTACCAGTGCCAAGGACATAGTGTTTCTGTTTATTTACATGCATTAGTTATATATAAAGAAATGGGATTAGACTGCAAATGTTGTGCCACAGTCTTTTTTTGTTTATTTGTTTGTTTAATGTTTCATTGGAGATTATATCTTATCAGTGTGTATTGAGCTATGTCATTCTTTGTAATGCTGCGTTATGAACATACCTCCAATTCACAGACACTTACATTTTGTTTTGTACAAAGAATACTTCAGTGAATGTTCTTCTGAGCATATCCTTGTACTTTTATATAAATACTAGAGGCACAGAGCACAAAATTTGTGCACGGGGTGGGGGAAGGTCTCCTCAGCCCAGCCTGCACCCTCTCCAATTCAGGACCCCTCAGGGGATGTCTGACTGCCGGTCTAGGCCTGATCCCAGGGATCGAGCCTAAACTGGCAGTCGGATATCCCTCTCACAATCTGGACCACTGCCTCCTAACTGCTCACCTGCCTGCCTGCCTGATCGCCCCTAATGGCCTCTGCCTGCCAGCCTGATCACTCATAACTGCCCCCCTGCTGGCCTGGTCGCCCCTCACTGCCTCGCCCCGCCGGCCTGGTCACCCCATTCAGCCTGCTGTTCAGTCATTGCATGAGGGTGTCCCAGCCAATTTGCATATTACCCTTTATTAGTATAGATTTTACCAGAGTAAATTTTCCAAAGTGGAAATTTTGGATCAGGAAGCCTTATGAACTCAGATACTTCAATACTTGAAGTCCCTGCTCTTTTCATGTCTTCATTTCATTATTTAAGAGAGAAGAACAGAATAGGCAAAATAGGAATGAACCATTCCCATTTGGAAAACATATAATGTCCTTGGAATACAAACTAAAAATAGGTATACTTCATGTGGAATTTTAAAAATTGAAATTCCTTAGCCAATTTTTAAAGTAACTTGTTTTAAAACTCTCCAAATATTAAATGCTCTTACTGATTTTCACTTAAAAAATAGAGTTGAGTTTATTTTTTCCCCCAATTTTGTTATTTTTGCCTTCAAGGTTTGCAAAATATGTCGAGATTTCTAATTGTGAATTTAGAATATAAAATGACCTTTAAAGGACAGATTCTGTTTGAGGGACAAATGAATTTTTATATACCAAAAAATCACATTTTAAAAATGTGTTCCTTTACTAATTTCACAAGAACTGAGTACCTACTTCTTGCATTTGGTCAGACCCTGTCCTTTGCTCTGGGGATAGATATTTCAGTCCCTTTCTTTGAACAATTTGTGGATGTGTGGAATCAATAACAAAAGTAACAAAAGTGTGTGAAAATTGCTACAATAGCAGTGATCTTGGGCTCAGAGAGCACAGAGAAGGGTCACTTAATGGGTTTGGTCTTCCTTTCATGCTGAAAGTTCTGGCATTTTCAAATTAATTATCAGGTCCAGTTATATTTAATACTAACAGGAAAGAGAAAATGATGAAACATAAAAATATACCCACTTCCTCCATCCTGCTTTCTCTCCGCCTATTACACATCCTAAAGACCTACTTGAATGTTTACGTTGAGGTAGATTGACATAATACCTCCTAGGTAGAACTTGGACTCAGGACTTCCTCTTCATGGTTGCTAATTGGACAAAGGGTATTGGGCACTCTGTGTATCTAAGGGTATTGGGCACTCTGTATATCTAAGGGTATTGGGCACTCTGTGTATCTAAGGGTATTGGGCACTCTGTGTATCTAAGGGTATTGGGCACTCTGTGTATCTAAGGGTATTGGGCACTCGGCTTATAGAGGGAAGGGCTACTCAGTGGACCCACAAGCCAACACGTTAGCAGGACCTTTCTATTTGAAGATGACTGGAATGATATCTCGGTTCTGTGAATTCAGTCAACATGACATACCTTGTTTGGAAAGCTTTCTAAATTGTGATTATTTAACATGCCTCATTGTTTTCATTTAATGCCTGTGGAAATTGGTGTTCTTATCACAGGGGAAAAGAAAGCAAGCTGACAATGTGATTTTATTTTCCAACTCCCTGCTAAGACACAAGATCCATTCTTACGGAGGTGGGGAACATCTGACCCATGGGTAATATAAAGCCACGAAATCACTTGGTCTGGCCCTGCCATGTCATTAGGGATAAGTTAATTAAATGATTGACCAAATATAGAAGGCTAATTTTTAAGTTGGTAATCTTGTATGGCCCACAAATGATGTTATAAATCTCCAAATGACCGTTGGCAGAAAAAAGGTTCCCAACCCCCATGAATGGAAGCTACTAGTGGCAGCATTTGGATTAATAAACTGGTTAAATTTGCTTCTGCTATAAATTTGGCATTTTTGCTTCAATAATTATACTTTCTTGTTTCAATACGTTATTTCTTTTTTTTTACATCATTCTTACTTTCAGTAGAATGTTTTCTACTTTATTATTCTGTTCATTTATTCATTCTTTCTTTAATTCTCCTATCCTCCTATTCATCCAGCCAGTCATACTAAATACGTACTTCCAACTGAACCAGGAGCAAGAGTTACAAAAATGAACATGACATCATTCTAGTTTTTAAGACTTCCCAGCTCACTGGAGGAGAAAGACAAATAAATAAAACCTATTTTTTCCATTACCTTTCTTTTTAATTTTTGTCTTAATAAATAGTATTTAATCTAGCCTCATATTTTTCCATTTCAGTTCAACGCAGTGAGTCAGAAACAAAAGAATACATTTTTCACATCCAAGGCTCTATGAATTAAGTTCAGATAAAGTGCACAAATTCCTTGCTGATGCAATCAAGTGTTGCCTCTGGGTAATTCCAGGTTTACAAGGCTTCCGGGTCACCCTTTCATTTGACAGTCAAAATAAGTTCCTAATAAACTGAGCTCCACTCTTCCTTTCATGGAAAACTCTGTCTCTCCCCCTTATCTCCGAGGTCTTCCATGCAGGCTACATTTCTCCTGATTACCTTTCACTCTTATTTGTTACCATCCTATGCTTTTGAACCACATTGTGTATCTTACCTGCCATGGATGACTGCTCTCCTCTATCTGTCCTCCCAGGCTCAGTGCCTTCATTATTCAAAGCATTGTCACACCCAGTTGGTTTCTACAACCTCCTTTTGCTGAAGGCATAAAAGAATACCATCTTAAAATGTAATATTCTCAGTATTATCCCAATGTTCTGTAGCTGTACATGAGGAGGAATTTCTCCCTTGCCGGCACTCATACCGGTATTATGGGCCTGTCCTCTTTTCCTTAGAAACCTTTCCCATTTTTTTCTTTACTTCAGAATTCAACACTTTTCAAGCTTCTACACCTCAAACCAACTTCCAATATCCTACTATGTTATTATGAGGCACACTCAGGTTCTCTTTTCAGTGTTCTCATTCCAGTGGTCGGCAAACTCATTAGTCAACAGAGCCAAATATCAACAGTACAACGATTGAAATTTCTTTTGAGAGCCAAATTTTTTAAACTTAAACTATATAAATAGGTACATTGTTATTAACTTAATTAGGGTACTCCTAAGGCTTAGGGAGAGCCACACTCAAGGGGCCAAAGAGCCGCATGTGTCTCGTGAGCCGCAGTTTGCCGACCACTGTTCTAGACCATACCTAGTGACCTTAAGTCTTTACACACACACACACAGACACACACACACACACAGACACACACAGACACACACACACACAGCAGCTATCTGGTGTCTAGCTGGGCTTTTTTTTTTAAAGCAAAATAATCACCTACTGCACCTACCTTTGAGATGAATATTATCTCCCAGATGCCAAAGTTTGTTTTCTTTTTTATACTACTTTTACTTTCCTGTTATAAAATTGTCACACTCCAACAGATTTACAAAGTATGTAAAGCTAGATATACTGAGCTATAAAAATTACAAAGAAGAATGATATAAATACAAAATATAATGTTGTACTTTAAATAATGCCAATAAAAATATTGATAAATGCAAATGCCAAATGACTTATAAAAACAGACAGACAACTTTTGGATTCCAAAGTTTTGTGTCTTAGAATTGTATCTATATAGAGGCTGTTCAGTTGCTTTATTTGCTCACAGGTATTTGTGTGAAAGCCTTAATGATGTCACAACATACACACAAAGGCACAAACATCCCATCATGTAGGAGGTAGTAAATGATAATTACTAAGGTTCTCTTAAAATTTTACAAATGCTTATAATTTAAAAAAAAACTGATCCAATCCATTTAATAATGACTTATCATTCCTGTGTTATCAGTCTGCTGCAAACAGACAAACAAAAACACTGCAAGTATGGTCTTCAATCTTTAGTATGCGTAGCAATCACCTAAGAAGCTAGTTAAATGCAGATTTCTCCCCACAAGTCTGACATCTGATCTGGAGGTAAGAAGTTTGCTGTGTATATACTCCCCAAGTATATTTTAATGAGTGTGATCTTTAGGCCACACTCCTTTTGTAGGAATATGGGTGGTCAATTTAAATGATTTCCAAGTACAAGATGATTCATGCTACTTATTCCAACCACCAAGTGTGGTATCTTAAGAGCTGTTGATCTTTGCTGGCCAACATAATAGTTTGTTTAATAAACATAGGCATCAAGTTCTAGTAGTTCTTATAGAGTTAATTATTATATTTTGAATGCATACTCAAGTATGTATAATAATGATTTCTAATATTTTCATAGTGCTTTAAATTAAAAAAAACCCACTTAATATATGTCTTTATTTATTTATTTATTTATTTTTAATTTATTTATTGTCTAAAATTTTACATATGTCTCCCTTTTCCCTGATTGACCTCCCCCCCTCCCAGCCATTCCCACCCCGGCCAAGCCCCCACCACCCCAGTGTCTGTGTCCATTGGTTATGGTAATATGCAAGTCCTTTGGTTGCTCTCTAACCGCCCCCCGCCCCCAGCCCCGGCTCCACCACCATTTGTCTCTGGATCTATCCTTGTTCATCAAATTATGTTGATCATTATATCCCACATATGAGTGAGATCATTTGATATTTATCTTTCTCTGACTGGCTTGTTTTGCTTAGCATAATGATATCCATCCATGCTGTTGCAAATGGTAAAAGTTCCTTCTTTTTTTAGTGGCATAGTATTCCATTGTGTAGATGTACCACTGTTTTTTAATCCACTCATCTGCTGATGGGCACTTAGGCTGTTTCCAAATCTTAGCTATGGTAAATTGTGCTGCTATGAACATAGGGATGTATATATCCTTTCTGATTGGTGTTTTTGGTTTCTTGGGATATATTCTTAGCAGTGGGATCACTGGGTCAAATGGGAGTTCCATTTTTAACTTTTTGAGGAAACTCCATACTGTCTTCCACAGTGGCTGTACCAGTCTGTATTCCCACCAGCAGTGCACGAGGGTTCCCTTTTCTCCGCATCCTCACCAGCACTTGTTGTTTGTTGTTTTTTTTTGATGATAGCCATTCTGACAGGTGTGAGATGGTATCTCATTGTTATTTTGTTTTGCATGTCTTGGATGATTAGTGACTTTGAGCATGTTTTCATATGTCTCTCAGCCTTCTGTATGTCCTCTTTCAAAAAGTGTCTATTTAGGTCCTTTGCCCATTTTTTGATTGTATTGTTGATCTTCCTTTTAAGTTGTATGTATAATATATGTCTTTTATTTTCACTTCATCCTAAACAATGGCACTGGCAACAATAATTTAAGACAAGTGAATTCTGTAAGTTTCCCAATAGGTCAGCAAGTCGAATGGAACACTACGTGCAGTCAGATGGTTCTAAAGTCATCTTACAGCCTCATTTTAAAACCAAGATAATAGTTTTGGTTGACTTGAAACTCTTCAGAAAAAGAAGTTACTCTTTAAAAAGTCAGGGTTTCTGTGCTAGGTGGGGACTTATTCACCATGATTTGTGCAAGAGGCAGATTTGGAAAACTTGCTATTCCTGTGATGTTATAGTCAAAGCATCACTTGAGAAAGTGAAATGGAAAAAATCCAGACTATTTTTGTTAAAACTTCCTACTGTGTGATAATGTCTCCCCTTCCATCACGTTAACCTCCATTCATTTGTCAAATTTCAAACTATTGATATTTTCTTGGTTTCTATAATCCCTCAGTCTAAATAAAGTCCCCTTTGATCCTTATTTGTGTTTATTGCATTTATTACAATTGCAATTATATAATTTTTATGGTTCATTATTTAATTCTGTATCTCTAGTAGATTGTGATTTACTTAATGACAGGGGTTAACTTTTTTAACTACTGTTAAATTAATACCCTAGTCCTATAGCCTGATACAGAGAGGCATCTAATACAAACTTGTCGCATGAATGAATGAAAAGTAAAAAATGTCTGATTGGAAAAGTCCCAGTGTTTTATATTGACAAACATCAAGGCAGACTAGTAAACTGTCTTTGTCGTATGGAAGGTGGGCTGGTGAGCTTGGACTGATTGTGAAACAATGTTGGGAAATCCCACTAATTCAATTATGAATATAGGTGCAAAGGGTTTGAAATTACAAAGTTAGCTGGAAAAATGCTGATTGAGGAACACTAAAAGCATAAAATAAAATCGCAGTCTACTTTAACTGGCTTATCCATGGATAGAACTGGTGCACTAAAACTTTTAACACAGCCTGAAAAGGTTGAGACTAGGTGGGAATGGTGGAGAATGTGGGGGAGTAATTGGAGGGAGGTCAATATGTAAACACCTTAGTATGGTTCTGATGCCAAAAGATTTTATGGGGCGTCAGAAAAAATGTGACCATCAAATCTATAGGTAATATTTTAATTTAAGAAATAATGTATGAACCACATGTAATTGATTCTTCCCCACAAGATGTTAACTTCTAAAAAAATCTGGGTCTTAGTGATACTGTTTTAAAAAGTATTTGAATAACAAAAGAACTGTATTTATGTGTACAGAGGGAAATATGAGTGAAAAAAACCAAGCTGATATCTCACAATATGTCTGGAAAGACAAGTCAAATTATAATGTCAAAACCAAAGGGAACCCTTACAGGTGGCTTCCATACACTAAAAGGTTGCAGGTTTGATTCCTGATCAGGACATATACCTAGGTTGCTTTTGATGATCCCCAGTCTGGGCACCTATGGGAGGCCACTGATCAATGCTTCTCTCTCACAGTGATGTTTCTCTCTCTTTCTCTTTCTCCTTTTCTCTCTCTCTCAAATTAACAAATATATCCTCCAGTGTGGAAAACAACAACAAAGGAAGTTGGAAGATATACATGGGAAAATAAGTCACAGCCATGAAAAGAACATGCCTTATAATACTGTATGATGCTGTCCTAACTGGCACACTGCAAAGAGACAGTTCCATAATCTGGGTGTTTCTTTAGGGCAGATAGTAAAGGTCCTAAGATTTTTTTTCATTCTTTTGTATATCTCTTACATATTTGGTGAGATTTGTATCTCTCACACTGAACCTCAAGAGGTTAAAAAAAAAAAGGAATTGGTTTCAATCTCTTCTGGAAACTTAAATCTCAATGGCATAATTGAGGAATAGGTATTAGGGAGCAACTTTGGGTTTTGGAATACTCTTTTATTTTCAAACTAGAGGCCCAGTGCATGAAATTCGTGCATGGGTAGGGTTTCTAGGCCTGGCTGGTGATCAGGGCCAATTGGGACCTTCCAGCTGCTGGCCAGGGCCTCCCTTCCCTGCCTGCTGGCTGCCGGCTGCCGGCTGGGGCCTTCCTTCATTCCGTGCTGCCCCCTGGTGGTCAGCACATGTCATAGCAAGCAATCGAACTCCCCGTCTCCCAGTCGAACTCCCGAGGGGACACTTTGCATATTAGCCTTTTATATATATAGATAAGTACCTCTCTCCATTTGACAGATCACCACTTGCTCCTGAATAATTTATAGGTTTAGACATTCAAGGAACCTTGGTGCTCATTGGGTATGCTAAATCAGAGAGCACTAGGAATCTGCCAGCTACTTTGAAAGCCTCTGGTACTGACTGTAACGGTGCCATTCACTCAAACAACTGAGTTTCAACTTTTGTAGATGTTTAACATTAAAAAATATGTGATCCCAAGATAAATATTTCAACATATTTGTATTCTACATTTGAGGGTTTGGAAGTTAATGGAACAGAATCTTGGGTGAAATGTGCCAGGATAGTGTCTCAGGTCTATCACTTTGTATCTTATGACTTTGGAAAGTAACTTAAACTCTGTGGCTAATATTCCGGAACTGTAAAATGCAGTAGGAAATAGTGTTATTATAAGTATTGATATGAGTTAATTAAGTAAATTGCTTATAACAGTGTTTGGTACTGGTAAGGACTATATTCGTGAGGACTTTTATGATGATTCTGTATTAGTAGCTGTGTGTATTCATATATTATTGGCTTCAGAAATGAAATAATTGAATTAAAAAAAAACACTTGCAACTTTATAACATGATACTTAAACATTTGCAGTTCTTTTTGAGAAGAGGAAGAAAATTGTCTTTTTAATTTTTTCCTTAACTCTGTTTCTCTTTCTTCAGTCTTGTTGCCTATTTTCTTCCATAGATTTGCTCTTTGGATAAGTCTCCACCTTAAATTAATATCATTTAAATAATAACATAACTCAAATATTTTTTTCGCATTCATACTTCGTGATAACAGGAACATTTTATCTACAGGTAGAAACCTGCAGTTAAATATGAGTGGCTTCCAAGTTTCCATCAGTGTGGACTGCACCTCATAGTATGATGTAAGAACTTGATCTAACACATGAAGATTACTAGGATCATAAACAATATCTGGAGCCATGGTCTACTTTTATTGTTATTTTTCGGTCTGTTGCCCTTCAACATCCTTTGGAAGTGATTTTTATGCTCTCTTTACAGGTATAAAAAACAGTCAAGAATTTGTTTTGCAACATCAATCAAAAGTTTTTACCTATATCAGCTGATAACATAACTTGAAACACAATTCAGGTGAAACTCTAATTAATGTTACCAGTACATCTCATCTTTCCTTGGAGCAACATCCCAAGTGAAATCTTCAAAAAATGCTTTCAATGTTTTTCCTCTAGAGCAGTGGTTCTCAACCTTCCTAATGCCGCGACCCTTTAATACAGTTCCTCATGTTGGGGTGACCCCCAAATTCATCGTTACAAATTGGACATAATTAAAGCAGAGTGATTAATCACAAAACAATATGTAGTTATATATGTGTTTTCCGATGGTCTTAGGTGACCCCTGTGAAAGGGTCGTTCGACCCCCAAAGGGGTCGCAACCCACAGGTTGAGAACTGCTGTTCTAGAGGGATTGATGCTCTTAAATCTGGGTCAAAGTATATTATGGTTTCGATCACTCTCTCCTTTTTTCCCCCCTACAGTTTATTGCTTTTGCTTCTTTATTCTTCATCCTGGTTTCAATCACTACTTTTTGCCTGGAGACCCATGAAGCTTTCAATATTGTGAAAAACAAGACGGAACCAGTCATCAATGGCACAAGTGTTGTTCTACAGTATGAAATCGAAACGGATCCTGCCTTGACCTACGTAGAAGGCGTGTGTGTGGTGTGGTTTACTTTTGAATTTTTAGTCCGTATTGTTTTTTCCCCCAATAAACTTGAATTCATCAAAAATCTCTTGAATATCATTGACTTTGTGGCCATCCTACCCTTCTACTTGGAAGTGGGACTCAGTGGGCTCTCATCTAAAGCTGCTAAGGATGTACTTGGCTTCCTCAGGGTGGTAAGATTTGTGAGGATCCTGAGAATCTTCAAGCTCACCCGCCATTTTGTAGGTCTGAGGGTGCTTGGACATACTCTTCGAGCTAGTACTAATGAATTTTTGCTGCTGATAATCTTCTTGGCTCTGGGAGTTTTGATATTTGCTACTATGATCTACTATGCCGAAAGAGTAGGCGCTCAACCTAATGACCCTTCAGCTAGTGAGCACACGCAGTTCAAAAACATCCCTATTGGGTTCTGGTGGGCTGTGGTGACCATGACTACATTGGGCTATGGGGATATGTACCCCCAAACTTGGTCAGGGATGCTGGTAGGAGCCCTGTGTGCTCTGGCTGGAGTGCTGACAATAGCCATGCCTGTACCTGTCATTGTCAACAACTTTGGGATGTACTACTCCTTGGCAATGGCAAAGCAGAAACTTCCACGGAAAAGAAAGAAGCACATCCCTCCTGCCCCTCAGGCAAGCTCACCTACTTTTTGCAAGACCGAATTAAATATGGCCTGCAACAGCACACAGGGTGACACCTGTCTTGGCAAAGACAATCGACTTCTGGAACATAATAGATCAGGTAAGGCATAATTTTAAATGCATGCCATTGCATACTTTATAGACCAGTATTATCCAATAGGTAGAAGGCAATCATTCTCATTTTCTGCAAATGTTCATGAGTTTTCAGTTCTACCCCTTCACAAAACATGTGTTTGTGTCAGGCTTATAGATAGCTAGATTGTACCTTTCTAAATAAATTCCAAGTAGAAGTCTGCATAGCTGGTCTATAGAGTTTTCCTGCCCTTTGCTGATGGTGCCAATATTTTCTTTTGCCTGTGTGTTGCTCTCGTGCCAATGTTTTTGTTTCCCTGCATGATGTGATGGTATGATATTGGCCATTTTCCATCCTTCATCCTCAAAATGTTGATCTCCATATCATTTCGCTTGGTGTGTTTGTCTCAGCTTTATCTCTGCCACATGGGGCCATGCATCTCAACCTAATTCACAAGAAGCAGTTACTTAAGAGGAATGGATGTTTACATTTCAAAGGCCTAAACATCAAAGAGGTGATATGGAAGGTAGCCCTTTGGGTAACGAAGGTCTTCCCTAATAATATTCTGGAGAATTGATTAAATTTTTATTATTACTAAATTAGGTAGGGTATTCAACGTAATCCCATTGGATTGAGCAAGGTGTTATATAATCAATTTATCATTATTCTTGGGATAGATGATGGGCTTTGGCTCATCAATGGCAACACTGAATTTCTCTGTGGATTTCCTTTTTTATCCACAGAGACCATCTTTGGCAAGCATATAGAAGTAAACAAAATTTTCAAGGGCATTTAGAGACATTGATCTCATTCCATTATGTTCAAAACTATTTTGTTACTTCAAATTAGAGAACCTCGTCACAATGCATTAGGTTCTCTTCCTTACCACAATTGAATATTGGATGATTTACTGCCTGACATTAGCTGAATCCCTACTCCTCTCCATTGCCGTAGATAATCCAGAGAAGACTGATAAGAATGACTGTCAGTTGACATTCAGTTTGCTAAAGTGATCATCAGTAGTATTATCTCTAGTCTATTGTCTGGTACAGATAAAATATTTTGTAGACTAAACAACTTAATTACCTATGATGAAGATTAAAAAATATATATGCATTCACTATAAGTTGTTTATATATAATCTTTTTAGTGTATAAAAATTATTTATGATAATCCCATGTGAGTAAATTTGCATATTTAAAAATATCAGCAATTAAACAAAGCAAGCAAGCAAACAAACAAAAAAGGCAGGTGACATTTTCATAAGTTTCCTTCTTAGCTTCTAGAAGTTTTTTATGGAGTAAATGGGGAGAAAATGTGGTTGGAGCTGAACTGCTTTTTAAATATTTTATTCACAGTCCTCCTGTTTATTTAGGAAATTGTTCTGTAAATTCTGTCAATATATACCTGAAAACTGCTAGGCCAAGAATGTCTTTACGAAAGGTAGAGTTTAGTTGGTGTTGCTGGCCTCCTCATACTGTCCTCATAGTACCTGCGTCTTATGAAGGACATGGATAAAGAGGACACACCCTCAGCCTAGCCCTAGGGTAAACATTGTTATAAGAGGCTGGTATCCAGGCTGATAGATTGTGACCATCTTTGGCAAATATACAGAAGTAAGCAATTTTTTTCAAGGGCATTTGGAGAAGTTTATCTCATTCCATTATGTTCAAAACTATTTTATCACTTCAAACTAGAGAACCTGATCATAAGTTTGTCAGCTTTGGAATTATTTTTATTAAGATTTTGGGAAAAAAAATTACTTTCAGAAAATAATAAAAGTGTGTGTCTTAAAGAGCTGCAAAAGCCATATATTTACTTAGGAGTTTTTCCTTAATAGGCTCCACTTAAAAAAAGATCCCGTTCACAGTAACTAGATAGCATGTCAAAAATTATAAGATATTAATTTGTGTGCTACTTCACCATTACACTCATTTTGAATTCATCTTAGTTTTGTGAAAGTAAATTTCTTCTTAGATAGAATCCAAAGTGGAATTAAAACTTCCCCAAGAACATTTATCTTTCTTTCAACACATTTCCATTTTGCTCCATGTAAATTTTTGTGGTGAGTGATGACAATCTTTTTCTTACCATGATGTGATTATTGTTTTGTATATCGAGCGACTGTACTATGGACATTCGTGTAAACTCTCTGTACTGTCTGTCTCATTTCCTCATCGATCACTGTCTGTCAATGGGCATGGTGCTGTGACCAGTGCTATCAGGTGATGACAGTTCGGGACGTGACTCGCCATTATCACCCCCCGAAAGGCTTCCTATCAGGCGCTCTAGTACCAGAGACAAAAACAGAAGAGGGGAAACCTGTTTCCTACTGACGACAGGGGATTACACATGCACTTCTGATGGAGGGATCAGGAAAGGTAGGCGAGCATTTAATCAGATCCTCACAGGTGACTTAGAAATTAAGCGCTGCAAAATATCCAGAGTGCTGCGAAATTCCCTTCCGTCATTTTCCAGGAAAAACTACACATAGTGCTCTTTCTCATTCCTCATCACACCTTTTCTCATATCTGAAATATGAGGTTGTCATATCTGAAAGGAATTTCTCTTTTCTCTTTCTTCCTTCCTTCCTTCCTTCCTTCCTTCCTTCCTTCCTTCCTTCCTTCCTTCCTTCCTTCCTTCCTTCCTTTCTTTTTCTTCACTTCTTTTTTCTTTTTTGGTTTTCCATGTGTTTATGGGAAGAATTGTAATGGAATACTTAAAAACTAAGACACTCATCTTATTTTAATATAAGTCTCATCAAGTCTTTTTAAAAGTTCTTTTTTTCTACAACTAATAAAACTCACTAATTGGCACTATGCATATATTTGATAAGTAATTTATAATTATAAAACAATAATAAGCTTTTTTTTTCTCAAGGAAAAGCATTAAACATACTCTAGTTAAGTCCAATTTTTGGACTTTTTTTGCTGTGATTTAGCTGAGTGAAAGAAGATTGGAAAGGTGAGAGATCCTTGGCCCTACAGAACTTGAAAGGCCCAATCACTGGAAAGGCTACTTATGTACTTGTAACATATGGTTACATAATTTCTCTTTAGGGCAATAGTAATAATTTTAAATTTATTACTAATTTTCAACCCACACTGAAAGTGCCTGGCACATAGAAGATATATTGAATGGATAAATTTTGTTGGGAAGGCATCTTGACTAAGGGATATAACAGAATACTGAGACTTCACTCCATCACGTGGTTCTGTTTTCCTAGATTGGGCCACTTTGACCATTTCCTAGGTGTTGGTTTTTGTTTTTGTTTTGAGCAAACTTTACAGAAAAAAGGACAGCTGAGCCCTAGCCGGTTTGGCTCAGTGGATCGAGTGTCGGCCTGCGGACCAAAAGGTCCCTGGTTCAATTTCAAGGGCACTTACCTTAGTTGCAGGCTCCTCCCCAGCCATGCAGGAGGCAACCAATAGATGTGTTTCTCTCACATAGATGTTTCTCTCTTTCTTTCTCTCTCTCTCTTCCACTCTCTCTAAAAGATCAATGGAAAAATATCCTCAGTGAGAATTACCAACAAAAAAAGGACAACTGAGCCTTTTTTCTCTTCCTTAAGAAATAATTTTGTGACACAACCCACCCTTGACAAAGTGATGGTATGTTCTTTATTGCCTCCTCCTTTGGTGGTTCAAGTTGCCTTATTACCATGATTATTTTCTGTTTATTGACAGAATGGAGAAAGAACTATAATAATTTATTATGCAGTGGACTGAATTTAAATAAAATCCACTCCAAAACTTTCATATTCATGCAAATGAATTTAAAAAAATATTGTGCTCTTTGCTATTCATTGCAGTTTCTCCCTATTGAATATGTTACCATTTTAGGTCTCATATATTTATTTTGTAATGCCCTGTCTCTTTGAAATACCTCATTATCCATGTTGTACTTCTCTTTCATTTATTCTGAACACTTTACATTGTCCTGTCTCCATGCCTTTGAGTTTCAGAAGACAAAGCGTTCTTCTTTTGTCTCTTCAGTGGGCAATATTTTAAATCTTTCTTCATTTCAATTATTTCCTTTCTCTGCATCTATTCCTTTCACTAAAATGTATTTCAATTATCTGAATATGTTTGATCATTTGCTATTTCACCTGTAAATATTATGTTAGAACAATTTTAAAATATTTTATAAAGGTAGTTAATAATTCTTGAGCAAAATATATGTACATACATTAAATAACCATTATAATAATATTTAACTAAAGATATCTTATGTAGAACATAATATTGTAAGTACATTACATATCTTAATTCACTACAGATGTATATATGTGTATATATTTATATGTAAGTATTTATATGTAATATGTGGTTAAATTTACATACATTTTTGAGCATATTCTATAATGTATCACATGCTGTGTTTATACTAAGATCACATGTTTAAGAACTTAGGTTTTTTCTTCATGTTAGACAATATTTTGAATTTTAAACTGTCAAAGATCACATATGAAAAAAAACTTTGCAAATTATAAAGCACTATGTAAATATAAATTTTTCTTTTAAAATGTTAAGTTTCATGAGCAAAGCAATTAATAAGATATTTAGTTTGTATGGAAAAGTTATACATACAATCTTATTTCACAAATATAAATTTTCTATCAGTGAAAACACTTTTGTAAATTCATCTATGAGCTTTTTATTCTCTGTCATTTCTTACCATAGTCACCTTTCTTTTTTCATTCTTGGTTAATTCTTTTGCAGCTTTGTGTTTTTCACCTAGGTCTGGTAACATTTCTGGCTAACTTCATTTAATATTCTCTTGGTGTGTTATCTTGTCATGTCTATCAGGAATTCATTCCTTTCTTCTGTTTCCTTTTATGTAAATTATAGATTTACTTTTAGTAGATTATAGATTAATCCTCTTAATCACACTCAGACATTTGTTTCCTATATTATACCGTTGTTTAAACCTTTTAAGTTGGTCTCTCTACTGAGATGATTTTAGAGTTCTGAAAATTCTCCCCTATATAGATGAAAAAGAATTTGTATTCCCATTGAATTCTTTTTCTGTGGACAAATATGAATATAGTTGGGCATATATTAAGAAAACTTATAGATTCCCTAAAAGAGTAAACTCCCAGTACTTAGAAACTATGATTTTTTTAATGCAGTAATTTTTAGAAAATCACATTACAAAAACAGAGACATACCCATTGATAGAAAATGCATAGAGAGGTTCAATATTGCCCCAAATAAATGCCTGACCTTAAGAACTATATAAAATGAACATAATGAAAAAAAAATGAACATAATGTATTTAGATGTTAGTTCAAATTAACATCCCATTCAATAAGTTGGATTGAGAAAAATTTTATATCAAATTTTCTAATCAGAAATTAACCTGCAGAATAAAGAAAAGCATACTTATATTAATAACTTAGCATTTTACTAATGAAATACTTGTTAGTAATTAGAAGGGAAGCCTCTAAAATGAACTTTGAAATTATAGTTACTAGAAATAAAAGAATTTATAAGCAAAATAGGTAATATTTATGTTAAAACTATAATTCAGAAAAATAATTAAACATTTAGAATGGCAGCCAAGATTTATATATAACTACCGTGATTAATATAAAAGTGTCAAACAGATTTTTACATTTTTGGAGGTCCTGTAGGGAGTGTGGAGATTTGGGGGATAAGATATAAATTTTTATATGGATGATTTATAAGTATTAACAACCCCTTTAGTTCATGCATATTTACAAGTTTGTTTTTAATCAAACCCAGTCAGTGTTTATGGTGAAGTTTACATTTTCAGGTGACACAGTCAATTAGGAAAAATTATTCTTTCTGCAATTTCCAAAGTTATATATTCAATCATTTTACCAAAGAGCAATAATTACTAGCCCTCCAGGCACATGAGGGTCCCAATGTAAGGATAAATTATCTGGAATTATTTTTTAATTATTTAAGACACCTTCCCATTAACTATTCTATCATTCACCAGAGTTTTATAGCTCCCATGTTTTATAGCCCAGAATATTAACAAAATATATTGGCACATAATTCTCTCATTAGCAGAAATTATTTCCTGGAGAACTTTACCATGGTTAATGGCTGGCATACATTTCCATCTACAAAATATCAAAAAAGACATCTAGTCTGCTGAAAATGTATATGTGTATGTGAGGAAGGGATTTCTCTCCAGTCCAGCTGTTACCCTGCAGCAGAGCTGATATTGCACTCCATATCCACGTCTGTCTTGGACACTTGCAAATCAAATAATCACTAAATCAGTCATCTCTCTTCCAGTGAAAGGCAGAGAGAGAGCAGTGGCTTCCTCCCCAAAAGTTCCATGAAAGTGTAGAATTAAGGAAAGAAGTAGCTGAAAGGAACATAAAGAAATACAACAGATCCACTTTCTCTCTATAGAGTCATCACACACACCCAGGCTAATCCGGGCCCAAGGAGTGAACCCTAAGTCTAACGGAGACAAATAAGTTCATTGGAATCATATATATATATATATATATATATATATATATATATATATTCAGCTTTGGAAATTTTATTTTCCTATTATACAACACTTCGTCAATGGAGCTGTCAGAATATTTCTTTTATAAGATGTATAATATGACTACTTTTTCAGACAATAGTTTTCCTGCTTTTAAGATAGTTCAGTTCTAACTTTACACTAGATACAACTTACCTTATTTAACTACCTCTAATCTTTTCTAATAAACAGCACTACAATATTTAAATTCTTCCAAAGGTGAATTGATAGGTGGTTTTTTTTTCTAAATTATATTTCACTTATTTATTTATTTATTTATTTATTTATTTTGATGGAGTGCTTCTTGAGTAGCTAAGGTGAACTACTGGGTTGAAGCTTGTGAGAAGGACCTTTTATTCTATAATTCCTGAAGTATTGTGAACAAAAAGTCAAAATGCAAAATAATATAAAAAAAGGTGAATTGAATTCAAATTATTCTCAAGTCCTGGTGGGGGAGTCAGATGAAAACATCATAAATCAAACTCAGATTTTAACTCACTGAAATTATGACTCAACTTATATTTCATCCATTTTATTTTTTCTTGACTTTTTTATTGAAAAGATTAGATATTGGCATTCATTCTACACCATGTAGATAATGGCATCAAATGTCATTATTCAAGAATCATTTTTTTTATTTTAACTCCATAAAGCTGGAAGATTAAATATGCTATAAAAAGACTTGTCCATTTAAAGCTAAGCATTCTTTAGTAGCTTAGTAAATACTAAAAAATGAAGAGAAAACATAGCCCATTTTTTTTTCAGAAACGTATTCTGATACTTAATAATATTAGTCAAATGTATATCTTACTTAAGTTGCTTTGCCTAATTCTAAAAGAGTTCTGGTATTGAATTGACAAAATTACATCAATACAAAGTATAATTTGGGAAAGAATCATTTTTGAAGTATTGCAGCTGTAATTTGTGGTAGTTGTTTTACTCTTTTGGGAATAACAGCTAACAGTGAACTTCAGGGTTTTTTGCAGTTAAAAATTGTCTCAATATTGAATTCTTTGTAAGCAAATTCTTTTTTTAGTTCAAAAATAGCACATTTGATTATTCTGTGTGGTATTGTTTGTCTGTGTCTATTTTCTGTTTGAATTCAACTGATGTCTGTGCCTTTTTTCATAAAAGGATATGAAAAATCTCGAAGCTTAAACAACATAGCGGGCTTGGCAGGCAATGCTCTGAGGCTTTCTCCAGTAACATCACCCTACAACTCTCCTTGTCCTCTGAGGCGTTCTCGATCTCCCATCCCATCTATCTTGTAAACCAAACTGCACCAGTCGGCTAAATTGTATTACTTCAAGTACTGTCTACTCTATAATGGAAATAATTAAACATAGAATTACTCCAGCCTCCATTAATACAGTACAAATCTGCATGATGTTATTTGAAGTCAGCAAATGCCATGTGGGTAGCTAACGAATCTTATCCTGGTTTTAAAGGCCATCTAAAGTACTGGTACTATTTCTCCATATGAATTGCCCAGATCTCCTTTCACAATAAAATAACAGGTAGTATCAGATACTGGCCAGTACACAAATACACAAACATATTTTCAGGGAGATATATTTAAAACAGTGTGCTTCCAAATGCCAGCCACTTCACTGGGCCATCATTTCTTTGACTCTCTAAACCATTCTGAAGATGTCTGGGATCCTGTCTTGCTTGCATACAACATGACTTTGGTCAGCTCATTTGCATGGACCATCTGTCTCTATCACCTGAAAGCAGTGTCACAGAGTTCAGAGATCATGGAGGCTCAGGGTATGTGTACTTGCATCAAACCATCCTGCCGATATGAAACTGGTTGACTGTTCTGCATGTTGAATGGTGGGGCAGGGAGGGCAAGTTTCTCTTTGACATTATTTTATTCTGTGAAAGAAATATTTGTTTTAAACAGCTTAATTTCTTGATTGATTTACCTTTCTTCAAAAATTCTGTATTGGAGTTCTGAATGTCTCTGGTTGTTTGCACACAGATAACTACAAAGAGGTTGTCATTACTGGTTACACGCAAGCCGAGGCCAGATCCCTGACTTAATGGCTTGGGGAAGGCACAAAACATGAGAGACAGGTAACTGCCAGCCAGGCTTGCATTGTTTAAACAGGAATTGCTGCTTGATACAAGAGTCATTTTTATTTAAAATCTCACAATTTGTCATCGTTTTCAGAGGCAGAGTGCCAAATATTTCCCAAAGCTCTCATGTCTTTTTTACCTCCTTCCTTTATTTTTATTTATTAATTTATGTGCAAACATCAAAGAGCATTGTTGTTCACAGTTGGCTTTCTTGACTAGCCTTAGGTGTCTGACTTGCAAGAATAATCAGATTTCAGTCAATGTTTAATCAGGTGCTTTGTCCTGAATGTTGTTCTGTCTGTCTGTCTTAACTGTATATGTCATCTGTCTCCATAAAGCACAGAAATGCCTTGATAAGGTGTTCATGATTTTAGTCCTGGGTCTTCTCTCAGGTCCCTTGCCTTTTTGCTACTTGAGACAGCTTCTCTGCTTCATGTGTAAATTAAGGATGCCCTGTAGACTAAGTTAGTCAGCACTGTGAACCTTTCTGAAAAACAGGAATTAGGCAGCAGCGATGTCACCATTGCGTTTGGTTGCCTGCTGCAGTGTCCATTTCTGCTACCAGCATTCATCTCTACATTTCAATGAAACCCTAGGGAGTCTTATTCAGTCCAAGTGGAAGAAATTCTGTTTCCACATCCCCATGAATGCAATAGTAACAGTGTGTCTGGTGAATTGGGTGTGTGAGGGAAGAAAAATGCCATAATATCTATTTAGGGATAAACAATATTTCTAAGGCATTCAAGATCATTGAGATGATTGTTGATTAATTTCTAATTCTTATGTTTATTTTTTGTTAGGAGGACAATTATCACTTTTATTCTTGGCCACGTAACTTGTATTACTCTATATCCCCAAGTCCTAGAGCATGACCTGCATGTCAGAGATCTTGTACAGCAATGTATTTACCCAGACATACACATCTGATATTTAGAGATTCAGTGATCCTCTTGATAACACCACACATAGAAAAGCTATAATTGCACACAACTTTATGGTAAAGGAATTCATATGCTGTCTGGTGCTGCTGTTATTGACTGCAGTGTTGCACAGAATTTATCATGGATTTTTGACTGATGAAAAAGGGACAGTGGAATTTAGCCATAGCAAGGACTGTACTGGAAACAGACTTCTGCTGTTGAATGTGCCCTGAGGTAACCAGATTGCACTTGGAAGATGTCCCGGTGTCTTCATGCAGCATTCAAAGCTCATAAAAGAACTGTGGCTGGAACTCATTTGGTGCTCCCTGTAGGAGTGGTCTGCTGTGGACTGGCCTGTGTCAGTGAAACAACTGTAAATACCAACATGTGTGCATGGGTCAATCGCATTTGGCCATCTCACATCAAAGGAAGCCCAATTCATGATCCACATCTGAAGCTTCAAGTATGGCCCATACCTCTGTGAATGACCCTCCATCGGCCTGCGGTAGATTGTGCTGTGAATCATACAAGGCAGTGATTTGGGTGTAGTATCAGTCTGTCTTAATTTCCCTTATTTCTCCTTTTTGGTTGGATCCATGAACATGGACTGTATAATTTTCTTATAAACCACTTAGGTTATCAGCTTGTCATATTACGTTGTGAATTTTTCAGTGCCTATTTATCAAAACTGACCTGTTTTTAGTCATGTATTTGTTTAATTTTGGAAAATTGCTATGACAGAAAACACACACACTCAACAACATTATTCATAGTCTTTTGTCATTGTTACCTCAATTATAAAAACTATAGAAAAAATTCTGGCAATGAGAGTATTTTTTTACTAAATGATCAAGGAGCAATGTTGGTATATAGTAGAATATTAATCAAATTATATCCTAAAATGTATATTTTGCATAAAAGAGATATTCTTCAATCAATTACTTTTTTGTGAGTTTTGTGACAAACGAAGCTTGTACTTGTCTTTAAAACTGTTGTTGCTGAAACTGTATAATTATTCTTCGTCTTGCTTAATCAATATTTCTAGAATCTATTCGTTCCCCTGGGATTCTGAATATAACATATAACATAGTTATGAACCCCTGTATTGTGGACCTTTTGTGAGCATTTCGAGGTGCATGTACAACCTTGGTGATAACCACGAAAATGTAACTAACTGAAATGCAGAATAAAAGGCAAATAAGTTGGGGATAAGCTTGAATCTCATCTGATTAAATTATTCATATTCTTCTCTGTGTTTTGGAGTTTTCAACAGGCTTTATTATTTTTATGCTTCATGGTACCAAACACGACACTCACACATAAGAAAGATATTGGGATGAAAGGATTTATAAATATACACAACTCGCTTTCATTTAACTCTCAAGCAAGTAGCCAGTGTTTCTCTCTTCTAAGTGCTTTGTCTATCTAAATTTCCCTATCATTTGAGACAGCCAAATTATGAATTATTATGGTATTTGATATTTATATGGCATTTTATGATTAACACTTAATTTTCACTTACACTTTCCAACTTAATCATCACAGTTCTGAAATGAAAAACTTTTTGTTTTTATTTTATTGATGATTAAATTAAAGATCAGAGACAGAACTGTTCAGTTGTATTTTTGCCACAGATCATCTTCCCTGGTACAATTTCTCATAGTTGAAACATTTATTGAGCCTCTAGTCATAAATACCTTATCTTCTAACGATATCTTCTGTCTCACTTTGGGTGTGAACCTCAGTTTCTGCAGCACACCACATGTACCTGGCATTTCACTTACATTGTGGGGTTACATGTCGATGTACCCTGTAACATTCTATGAAAGCATATAGGATTAAGGGAAGGTAAAATGAAAAAGATGAAGTTGGCAAATTGAACATTTCCCCATCATGCATCAACAGAATCTATTCTGTGTCTAAAAATACTGTGTTTATTTTTAAGAGACTATTAGGAAACTGAGCTCAGAAAAAGGGTGTCTGTCTAAATATAAGTAACAATAATATGTTTTTATTGATGGTGTCAAAATGTAGGATTTACTGTAAAAAGAAAAAATATGTATGAGGGGGACAGAATACAATTTAATAGATGATAATTGCCATCAGGTTTTGATTTAAAAATAAATTAAATAATTTTAAATGAAAGGGAAGACATTCACTTTATCTTTGAAATAAATCACAAGACAGACTAATGAAATAGCAATAGAGAACTTGTCTTGGAAAGAGACAATGAATATGTTAAAATGCAGTATTTCTAAGCAGGAACTCTAAAGAATTTATAACGTGCTAGAAGACATTTAGAGCTAAGTGAATCTATTAAAATATTAAAATCTCTAGTAGTTCATAATGATTAAAATAGGTGGTTTAAAATTTTTTTCTTATTGAAAAAGAATTAAGTCCTTCCAATTTCCCCTGCCAAAATTTAATTAATGGTTTAAATCCTTGAACATTATTAAACAATAGATATATATGTGTGTGTGGGTGTTAATTTTCTCTAAGAGGTGTTCAATATTATGAATATTGATCCTACATTTTATAATTTCTTGTTCTCCCTTAAACTAACTCTACTTTGAGGCTATATTATTTTTATTATTGTATGAAATTAAATAATTTAATTGAATTAATAGTACATGATTTTGTTTATTATTTATCACACTATCATGTCAAAGTGGTGGACCACTTACTAGGTATTATGCATTTTAAACATTAAGATCTACAAGACTATGGTAACCTCCATCTAGAATCTCAGGCAACCTAATACTCATTATTTTTCTTAGGTTATATTTTTTTAGAGCAGTTTTAAGATCACAGCAAAATTGAGCAGAAAGTACAGAATTCCCACCTACTCCCTCCCCCTCCCCCCACAAACTTCCCCCACTATTAGCTTCCCACACCACGGTGATATAACTGTTACATCCATGAATTCACGAAGACACATCATTATTACCAAAAGTCTTTAGTTTACATTAGGGATCACTCTTAGTGTCCTACATTCGAAGGATTTAGGTAAGTGTAGAATGAAATGTATCCAACATTATAATATCATACAGAATACCCGCACTGCACTAAAAATTGTATTTCACTTATTCATCCCTCCCTTCCCTTTAACACTTGTCAGCCATTAATCTTCTTATTGTTTCCACGGTTTTATCTTTTCCAGAATGTTATATACATGGAATCATATAGTATGTAGTTTTTTCAAATTAGCTTATTTCACTTAGTAATGTACATTTAAGATTTCTACATGTCTTTTCATGGCCTGATTGCTCATTTCTTTTTAGTGCTGAATAATATTCCAGTTTATCCAGTCACCTATTGAAAAACAATTTCATTGCTTCCAAGTTTTGACAATCGTGAATAAAGTTGGTTAAACATTCATGTGATGACTTTATGCATATGATTATCATATTAATATCATGTATCTTGGCAATGATTATTTATTAATGGTCTGTGATTAAGTTCAAAATATAGAAATTGGCATGAATTGAACCATTACAGAGTCTATAAATACCATGCCCTTATTTACCTTATAGATTAGTTACTCACTTACTAGTCAAGTATCTTTATTAGGAAAATCTTTTTTATTTTATTTGGGAAATAAATTTGATGTACCATTGTTTATAAAATAGTATTTTCATAATAAAAAAATGAGACAAGGATATTCCTTGTAACTCAAAATCAAGTAATTTATTGAGGGGGGAGTATTTTTTATCTTTGTTAAATTTGAGGTAAACATTAAGCAATTTCCCTATAAGCCAGAAAGAGATATTATCACACCAAGATGATTAAAATATTTTGGCATTCATGAAAATTTTACAGTCCTCTTAGAAGTAGTGAAGTTACACAAAACAGCTAGAAATAATACCAATATGTAAAGGATTCTTAATATAATTTGAATGTGGCAGTTCCTGAAGCCTTTCCTTAATCAGTGGCCTCAGTGATTTTATTTCCTTTTGAGATCTTTTAGCAAGTATCTAAAATGTTATGTAAATTCTGTTCTTTCTTAAAGGCCAAGAGAAAGCTATATTAAAGACAAGTTTAACCTGCTGATCAAAAACAAAACATGAGGACATAGAGGGGAAAAGTGGTGATGGAAAAAATAAAATAAAATAAAATAAAGATTTATAAAAGAAAAAAACAAACAACAAAACAAAGCAAGAGGAAAGCAAACCAAACCTGCAACTTTATTGCCCAGGATTAAGCATGAAACCAGTACCTAAGAACAGACTATATATTTTTTTTTTCTTGAGAGCTCACATTTTATCAGTAACTCCATCTCTCTGGAAAACAAAAGCACTAGTTTAAATGCCCTCCTTGCTGTCTCTGATCCCACTGGATGCCAGCAGGAAGCCTAAAAGCTGCGGGAATTCTGGATGGCTGGCTGGTAGAAAGCTCCAGAATCTAAGATAATAATGATGAAAATACACACTCACACACACAGCTGGATATACAGAGATAAAGAAAAGATATACAAGAAAAGTCCAAATAAAGCTGCAAGAACTGAATATTGCCTGAAGCAACGTCTTGTAGTGTGAAATAAACAAAAAGGCAAGTTTCAGGTAAAGAAGTAATTCTATAATTCTGCTTCATCAATGTTAGAATAAATTCTTCACAAAAGGACCAGACTTTGTTTTCACTGGAGACCTTGAAAAGTTTGCATCGTATAACATAGATAAGAGAAGAGAACACCAATTTTCACATTCCCTCGTGAAGAATGGATTCACACAACTTTTATCTTATATGCTTTATAAAAATTTTTTTCTTTCAGTTTTGACAAAGAAATATCCTTTCTTCATATTTATATTAATATGGTTAAATGTTTTCAGAGTCAACTAATGACTGTCAAAATATATAATGTCACTAGCTTTATTCCATTATGATTTGTAAAAAAAATGTACTTGTGAAAGTTTTTTGTCTCTTATCTATAATAATAAAAGCTTAATATGCTAATTAGACCAGACAGCTGAACGACTTTCCGGACGTCATTCCGGACATCCTTCTGAAAGAAGCCGCCGTGGCAGGGGAAAAGGCAGAGGCAGTTAGGGGCGATCAGGCAGGCAGACAGAGGGGTTAGGGGTGATTAGGCATGCAGGTGAGTGGTTAGGGGCAAGCAGGCAGGCAGGTGAGTGGTTAAGGGCAATCAGGCAGGCAGGCAGGCAGGTGAGTGGTTAGGAGCCAGTGGTCCCAGATTGTGAGAGGGATGTATGACTGCCCATTTAGGCCCTGTCCTTGTGGGGATCCCCTAAAGGGGTCCTGGATTGCAATAGGGTTCAGGCTGGGCTGAGGGACACCCCCTCCCCTTACATGAATTTTATGCACAGGGCCTCTAGTTTATTATAAGAGCATAACTAATGACAGAATACTACTGAGAACATACTGCCTTTTGATGTAAAACTTTTTAATGGAGCCTGGCTAGCATTGCTCAGTGGTTGAGCATCTATCTATGAACCAGGAGTCACAGTTTGATTCATGGTCAGGGCACATGCCCGGGTTGCCTGAAGGAGGCACCGCTCAATGAGTCTCTCTCACCATTGATGTCTCTCTCTCTCTCTCTCTCTCTCTCTCCCTCTCTCTCTCTCTCCCTCTCTCTCTCTCTCTCTCCCTCTCTGAAAGAAATAAAAATATACTTTAAAAAAACCTTTTTAATGGGACCAATGAGAGTCCTAGGACAAATATTATCATAAAATTTATTTTCCAAAATTTAATTTTTTGTAGTTTAAATCTATCCACTTATGTTTTTAGATCTGATAATTTTGTATATAACAACCATAACACAGAGTGTCAAAATGTTAAGGTAGAAGAAGACTGTTTGCTTTTAAAAGCCGAATTTCTTGGCACTAAATGACCATGTACTGACATGTGGTTTGTTGGACATGTGGAATAAAAGACACATAGAATTAATACTTAGAAGACATTCTCTGACATGTGACACCAGAGAGCCACAGGCAGACATTTCTGTAGCCTCACACCATCAAATAATCCTTGTCTAAACATACCTGGTTAAATATGAGACTGTTTCTTAGATTAAACATGAGGTTAAATATTACCTGAAGGAACATTGAATTACCAATTGGTAGTTATGACCAAGATGCCTTGACATTCACCTCAACTCTATTCAACTTTACAGGTTTCTTCCTGACTATAGGGCGCTGAGGTCCCTTGTCTTAGAGCACTTACTTTAAAAAACTGCTATGGACAGACTGGAAGCTCAGAGGGAAGGCTGGGGTGGGTGGAGAGATCAATCAAAGAACTTGCTTGCATATATGCATAACCCATGGACACACACAATAGGGTGGTGAAGGCCTGGTGGGGGGTGGGGCAGGGGTGGTCAAGAAGAAGTCATTGGGGGATAAAAGCGGACATATGTAATACTTTTAACAATTAAGAAAAACAAAACTGCTATAGATAATTCTTTCTCTGCCCCATGGAAATGTAAGTCTTCTCCTAGTTCTGGCCAGTTTTACAACCCAGGAATGTCTTTCTCAAGGGCCTGGAAGTCATTCCTTTGAAATGTAAAAATTGCCAAAGATAGCACCTTTATCTACCAGTTTGTGAGAGATTCCTAACATCAATTAAATGCCAATTAGCAAAGACAGATGGCCTAATCACATTGACCAGCCTCTCCCCTCACCTCCAGTGCTATTCCACTGTAATACCTTAACCAATAAAGAAATTTAAAAAAAAAAAATTCTCCCGCTTTTGCTGCAGGGAAGTTGAGTTCAGTCTCTCTTCCTTGTTGCAACAATCTTGAATAAAATCATTTTTGGACTGTTTGGTACAATCTGTCTCTGACATTTCCTTGCGAGATGTTATATTGTGGCGAATCATAAAAAACAGCTTTGAGGACTTATAAGGATTGGGGTAGGGTGGGGTGGAGTGGATTCCAACCTTGTTTAGTTATTTTAATTTTGAAATAGATCTTTAGAAGATTTTAATACTACCAGAAATGTTATTTGAAAATTATTAAAAATCAGTGATTTGCTTTTCTTTTTCGAAACAGTTCAGTTTCTTCTTTCTCAGACGCTTACATTGACACAAAGCTGTAAGTAAACTGGTGAGTTGCAGCCATTCATCTCTTCACATTCCACCACCAGGGAACTTGATGAAGTGATTTAGGTAGGCCTGGCCTTTTGCTGGGCACTGCCTCGTAGAGTCCCCCAGCAGACATCCATCACTCCACGGCCTGGCACACTACCAGGCTCATGGATGAGTCTTAATGTACACTTGTTAAATTGAATTTTTCTGAAATTCAAATTTCATTATGTTTTTTCCCAGTTATTCATCTTTCAACATCAGAATAAAATACAAACTTTTAATCGTGCCATTCAAGATATTTTATCATTTGGCTCCTCCTTACCGTGCAGGGTAGCTATTGTTTGGTTCTTTTGTTCAGCATCTGCAGGGCCTCACAAAGTGGGAGATAGCATTTATCACTGTCTCTGGATCCCTTGCTGTCCTGCCTCACCCACAGGACTGGAGCTTCTGAAACACTAATTTCTGTCTAAATTAAACCAGATCCTATAGTTACTATAATCTGAAGCTCTTATATATCTCTTTAATCTTTTCAACGGCCATGCCAGAGTTGATTGCCAGGACCAGAAATTCACTTTACAGATCTCCCCTGGTTTCCCCTATCCCACGCCACCAATTAGCACAAGTAGTTAGGTCTTACTGTGTCTTGTAAATAAACTTATGTAATTTATGGTAAAGAAAGTGACATTTAGAGTCATGGTAAATTTGAGTTGGAATCTAGTTCTCATCCTTAACCAGCTATGACTTCTGGAAAGTAATTTAAACTAAGTTTTATAGAAACCTGTAAACAAATGGTGAGAATCATAATACCTACATTATAATTTTGTCATGAGTTCTGAATGAAAAGACACATGTACCATATACTTAGCACAGTATTGTGTACATTCTGCTATTCTGTAAACTGCTATAATGATTATAATTATGCTATGATTGATTTTTTTTTTACAAAGACATTTTATAGTATAACAATTTGTAATTTTTTCTCTAGTATTGATTTTTTTTGTAGTAGTAGATGCTATTAAACAAAATTTTGGCAACAGTTTCTAAACCCATTTCCAATTGCTTTTAAATATAATGAAATCTTCCTTTTAAATTCATTTTAACAGCAATATGAACATACTTTCAAATGATTTTCTTATGGTTTACAGACTAAATCTCCAGAGATGGAGTGTTTTGTTTTTTTTAAAAAACAACAACAATGTATATAAATTAGCAGAATATTTTGGCATTTAAAAATGTAAAATGAAGGAAGTCTTAACATAATTCCTGGAGAATATGAAAATATACAATTCTATATAATTTCTATATTATTCTATATTTTATTTCAATCTTGAAGAGATTCCAGGAGTACCCTAGGATCATATTAAGATCATCCCAAATTAAACATAATCTTTGGTGTGGTATTGGTACATCCATAGTCTATTGAGGATTGCTTAGGAAATTATAAAATTCACAAAAGTACCTTGTCTATTCTTTCACATTAGGAAGAGTTTCTATTCTGAGCTTGTTAAAATAATGGTTATAATCACGTAGTTATTTACTTAGCTATTTCTCAAAATCTTATGAAAATGGAAAGCATGCCCTCATTTAGCTTGAGAAAAGGGAAGCAGTGGTCTCTGTTGTTAACAATAGCAGTAAGACAAGTGTTTAGGATTGGTCTTTCCTGTAACAAAGACGTGATAACTAGTTTTTAGGGATGTAACAGCATATTTTTCTTTGAATTAAGGAGAATAGAATTGGGAGAAAAAACTTCAATGCTTCTGAAACACATTATTTACTAATTTAAAAATTATGTTTTAGAAAGTCTATTGCATTGTCTAAAAATCTGCATATTAACCTGTGAAAGATTCAATTGTTAAAGAAACGGCTAGTTACAAAAATGGATATTATATTTATGTATATGTAGATTTCTTTCTTAGATAATAAATTGATGAACTCTCTATTTTTCATTCTTAAGAAAAAGGAATTTTTAATTATTTTACTTCTATAACAATAAATACGAGATTTCCATTGGATACCCAGGTGGACACTTCAAGTAGGCAGTTGAATATTTGCGCCTGGATGTTAGGTAAGAGGTCTGGGGTAGAGATTTGCATTTGCGAGTTGTGAGTATAAAGATGGAATTTAAAGCCATCATAATGGACCTGCAGAATAAGGCACTGACTCCTAGGGCATTTCCACATTGATAGGTAACAAGAGATTGTCAGGACCCACAAATGAGATGGAACATATCCCCCAGAGAGGATAGGTTATAATAGTAACTGAGCAAATTAATAGGAAAGTGTATAATAGCCCACCCTTAAAAGATACCAATTTAGAGGTATAAAGGTTGGAACTGCTCACTCTGGGTAAAGGTGAAATTCAGCAATCCTGGGAAGGAGGCAGGCTTTTGAAGTGTTACCAGGGATAACAGATAACTGCTCCACTTTATCATAATAGACTAAGGAGGCAGCACTAACTATGGAAAATGACAGCATGATATACCTAGAGATGTTGGACCCCAGGCAGCTACCATGCTAGACAAAGATCTCCTTAACCAAGGCCGGAATTTCAGTTAGAAATGTGTTCAGCTACCGGGAAGAGGATTAAAAAATATCTTAAACAAATAGATGTTTATTTTTCAGACATAACATTTAGTCCACTGGTTCTTTGTACTTAGCATTGTCTCAGCTGTGCAGCGACGTCAATGACAGGCTCTTGCTGTCTCTATCTTAGCGTGTTGGTTTTCATCCTTATGCTTTTTGATCGGCATCTAAATGTATCTCTAGCTTTATGTCGCCTTTGCAGGAAACAGAAGGGGGAATAGCCAAGGCCAATGCAATACTAATGAGCTTCTGCTTTTAGTTCATTTCCCAGACTGTATCATGTGTCTAACCCAACCTGCTATAAGGCCTGGTAAATTGTGTTTTTAGTGTATATAGTTCCCTATGTTTGAGGAAGGCAAAAGAGGATAAGTTGGAAGTGGAGGGTGAGTCAGACAGCGCCTATAACTTCTATTGCATGTGGCATGTTACTTCCCCCAAGAGAAAAATGTCAACTTGAAATACAAGCATGCCTTCAGCCATCAGTGAGAACCAAGGCCTGGGACCCTTCATTTTCTGGACTGCATAAGACCCATGGGTATTCATAGGATCTTAGGTTAGAAAAAGGAGAAATGGCCTAATAATGACTGTAGTTTAATTTCTTGCCACAGTGGCTAAGAAGGGCATAGAGATAGATTTATTTCTGACTGCCAAATATAGTGATGTGATGCTTTTTGTGCCTGACTTATGTAGTGGAATTAAAACCACATCAGCTATTCAGTTCTATGATATTGTTCCAATACTGCCTCTAATAACCTGAAATCTCAATTACAAAACATGATTACTGATCTTTTGATTGATACTATAGGCATAAAGAAATATCTAAAAACTTGCACATAGTTATTTAGATTTTTATTGATTTTATCACATGCTTTTATCTCCAAATATTTTCAATAAAATACAATTTAGATAATTAAAATCTCAGTCCTCCACAAGTGTTAACTATTAAAAGCAATACTTAGGAATTATACAAAATATCAGAAGCCAGAAAAAAATTAATAATATTTTTTATTTAAATATATCATTGCCCAACTGGTTGAGTGTTAACCTATGAACTAGGAGGTCACGGTTTGATTTCCAGTTAGGGCACATGCCCAGGTTGTAGGCTCGGTCCCCAGTGTGGGATGTGCAGGAAGCACCCTATCAATGATTCTCTCTCATTATTGATGTTTTTATCTCTCTCCCTCTCCCTTCCTCTCTAAAAATTTTTTTAAATAAATAATTTAAAAAATTTACTTTAGGCATTTGCAGAAACATTATGCCATTTTCATTGATATAGCATTACTTCAGAATTATATTCCTATTGTTACATGCATGGTACTTAAATTCTCTTTTGTTTTTTATCTTTCATTTTAAGATTAGAATTTACTTTTATTTTGTATTTCATAAGGGTCTCCCCAAAACCTTTTCAGTGCCTAGGATCCTGAAGTTCTTTTTTTTTTATTGGATAAATTTAACATGTAACATTGTTAGGTGTACAGCCTGTTATTTTGATACATATTAGAATTCTGAATTGTAATATGGTTGCCATTATAACAACATTTATCACATTACATATTTATAGTACAATATGATTATCTACTAGTATAGCCAATAGACTGTACATTAGATATCTCTGGCTTATTTAGTATTTCTTACAAGTTTGTACCCTTAAACACCATCATCCTTATCCCTTCATCCCTCATCCTCTGGTAAGCACTGTTTTATTGTTTTCTGTGTTCTTGTTTGGTTTGACCTTTTCCCACATATAAGCGATATCAAATAGTACTTGTCTTTGTCTCTGACTTACCTTGCTTAGCATAATCTACTCAAGGTCCATCTATGTTGTCACAAATGGCAGGATATTCTCCTTTCTCATAGCTGAATAATATTTCATTGTGTATATATTCCACATCTTTTTTATTCATTTACGTTTAAATGGGATGTGGATTGTCTCCATATGTTGGCTATTGTGAATAAATTCAATAAACATGGTTAATTTCTCTTTTGGTGTACTCATTGACAAATAATTATTGAATCTCCAATAATTTTCCAAGGCATAGTGGTTTAACAAACCAGGCAAAGTCTTTGCTCTCATGGGATTTACATTTTAGTAGGGAAAGACAAAGACCACATAAATGAGTGCTATCTATTACATGCCAGATGGTGATAAGGGATATCAAATAAATAGGATGTGGAGATAAGGAGTGGATGGTATGCGGGCCATGTACATAGGTCAACAAAAAAAGCCTGGCCTTGGAAGAAATTTGGGACAAGAGTATATGAGGCTGAGAGAACAGTAATGCAGAAGGGTGATTTTTCATTTTCTCAGTGGGAGTCCTGAATTTTTACATACCTGTATGTTTAGGTTGACTACTCAGAGTGTTGAGTGGGCAGTGTGGGCACAGCTGCCTACACATGGAGGAGATTCAGCTCATGTCAAACCCAATTCTTGCTACTTCCACATCCCCATGGTTCAAAACACCTCCCACTGGCCCTGTCACAGAGCTGGAAATTAACACATTTTTCATTCCTTTGAGTTAAGGCACTGGATGTTGCTGATAATTATTAAAATACCTTTTAAGAGGGAGGAAAATTAATATATCATCTATTACAAAAACCTCATGAAAGAAAATCGGATACATGAGAAGCTCAAGCTGCTAAGCAAATAAATTAGAAGGTTATAGAAAAGAATTAACCACACACAGGACAGATTTCTTTTAAATAGCTAAATTCCCCATACATTTAAAATACAATCTAATTTAGTAGAATTAAGAACAAAACTAAAACAAAACTTCTCAAATCAAATGAGCTGGGCAATCACTGACTAAGACACGGAGGGAATGGGACAGAAGTGAGGGTTCGTGAGATGGTGAATGTCAAAGTTTGTGAACATGTCATTTCCATGAAAGCTGTACTAGAAAGGGTCCCTGGGTAGCTGGGAAACAGAATGAGGGCATTGAAGTAAAGAGGAAAGTGGTTAGCTTGTATTATACTCAGAGTTAACTCTGCTATAGTCTAGAGCAGTGGTTCTCAACCTTCCTAATGCCTCGACCCTTTAATACAGTTCCTCATGTTGTGGTGACCCCCAACCATAAAATTATTTTCGTTGCTACTTCATAACTGTAGTTTTGCTACTGTTATGAATCGTAATGTAAATATCTGATATGCAGGATGTATTTTCATTGTTACAAATTTAACATAATTAAAGCATAGTAATTAATCACAAAAACAATATGTAATTATATATGTGTTTTCCGATGGTCTTAGGCGACCCCTGTGAAAGGGTTGTTCAACCCCCAAAGGGGTCGCAATCCACAGGTTGAGAACCGCTGGTCTAGAGGAAAGTACTGAAATTCTGGAAACAGGAGACCTGATTCTGGGGTAAGTTATTTCACCTTTTATGTGGCTGAAGAATCATATAGGACAATGTGTATGCAAGCCCTTCCCTATGATAAGCAGACACATGTTGCAGTGCTTGGCTCATAGTAGGCAACCAATAAATATGAGGCACATTAATATACAGGACTTGCTCAGTTAGAATAAAGGCATTTTAATGCAGTGACTTTGACTCAGTCTCATAAAAACAGTAATGTCAAGATATTTAAAAAATTTTTATGTTATACTAGAGGCCTGGTGCATGACATTCATACACTGGAGGGGACGTCCCTCACCCTGGTCTACGCCCTCTCGGGGGATGTCTGCCTGCCGGCTTAGGTCTGATACCTCCTGGGATCAGGCCTAAGCTGGCCGTCAGACATCCCTCTTGCAGTCCGGGGCTCTCACAGTCTGGGACCCCTTGCTTCTTACTGCCCACCTGCCGCAGAGGTGGGAGAGGCTCCCGCCACCAAGCTGTGAGCCCAGCTTCTGGCTGAGCAGTGGTCCCCCTGTGGGAGAGCACTGACCACCAAGGGGCAGCTCCTGCATTGCGTGTCTTCCCCCTGGTGGTCAGTGCACGTCATAGTGACTGGCCATTCTGCTGTTCAGTTGATTTGCATATTAGGATTTTATTATATAGGATATGCAAAATCTATCACGGAAAATTACTCTATGTCTGAGCATCATCCTATCTCTGACCTTTACTATCATCACTTCAGGATATTCACTAACTTTTAAAAATATTATGTAATTAGTAAGTGATATATGTAATAATGCTCTACTCTTAAATAAATGCCTGAGCTCAGCCCATGCTATGAAAATTTTAAAGAAATAGCAACTGGTTAAAAATATAGTAAACTGTAAATCTCTTTTACTCCCTCTAAGGAGAATTGATAAAAAGTGAGTTAAGAGAAAAAGGGACTCAGAGAAGTTAATTTTAGATTTAGCTTCTAAGGAGATAGTAAAAAAACACAGTTTGTTAACTCCTTTTTCCACACCCAACTCCTGAGATGCCACAGAAGAAAGAGAATTATTATGTTGTACTTGTTATAGACTACTTGAAACTCCTATAGAGACAGAAGCTGTTTGGGCTGTGGTGTGAGGAGAAATTGACAACCAAGTAGGCCATGGAAGATAGGTCTGCTGAGAAGAAAACTTTTACTAGGTATTATTTTTCCTCCTTCAGGAAGATTCTTGTCTGCCTCTGTGGAACTGAGAGGCAGAAACCAGCAGTGCCAATTGGCACTGGCCTACAATTAAAGGCAAAGATCAAGTGTAGAAATGAAGTTTTGCTGGAGTGGCAAAAAGATGAAAAGTAATACAATCCTACCCACCAGCCCCTAGATATTTTCCTCCCTCCACATCTTCTCCATAAACATTCAAGGGCTAGGTGATAACCACCATTGGAGGATGCTCCTGAAAGGAGCAGAGCCTGCAATGTCAGTACAGAATGATTCTCAAGCCTGAATCCACAGAGGTGCCCAAACACTACTGCAGTAATACTGGTCCTGCCTCTCCCTGTGTCTCATATACACACCTGATACGTCGAACAAAGGTAAAAAGTGGAATGGAGATTGAAAACATTTGGTATAACAAAATGAATGGCACTAGCCCAGCCAGTGTTGCTTAGTGGTTGAGCATTGAACTACGAAGCAGGAGGTCACCATTTAATTTCAGGTCAGAGGACATGCCCTGGTTGTGGGCTCAATCCCCAGTCGGGGGTGTTCAGGAGGCAGCCAATGGATGATGTTTCTTATTGATGTTTTTATCTCTCTTTCCCTCTTTCTCTAAAAATCAATAAAAACATATTTTTTAAAAAATGAATGGCACCAAGAAAGTAATATTCTGGAAGGTTAAGTTTGGTAACTTTCCTAGATGCTATAAAATGATAAGGAAATGGAAAATATTTTTAAAAATAGCTATCAAAAATAAAAGTATAATTTTTAACATTTGTAGGAGTCTCTGTGGGAGAAAAATATTGAGAGATAGAAATATTTGTATAAGCAATGACTAGGATATCTCAGAAAAATCAATAAATTAAAATTTTAGACTGAAATGGTCTAGAGAACCCCTCTGCCCTCCCCCCCAAAAAAAAACATTGAGAGAAAAAAATTACTAGAATCTTCTAGAGAAGAGCAGATGATCTATAAATGAAAAATAATAACAATGGCTTTGGATATTTCATCAGCATGTATCAAAGCAAGAAAACAATGGATTTATGTTTTGAAGGAAAGAAACTTGGAACCAGCATTAAATATCCAGCTACTATATTATTTAAATGTGAGAGTGAAATCACAGATATTCTTATATGTAAACTAGAGGCCCAGTGCACGAAATTCATGCACGGGGGGGGGGGGGGGGGGGCGGGGTGTGTGGACCCTCAGCCCAGACTGCACCCTCTCGCAATCCAGGACCACTGGCTCCTAACTGCTCACCTGCCTGCCTGCTTGATGGCCCCTAACTGCCTCTGCCTGTCTGCCTGATCTCCCCTAACTGCTCCCCTGCTGGCCTGATCGCCCCTAACCACCTCTGCCTTGGCCTCTGCCACCATGGCTTTGTCCGGAAGGAAGACGGGACAACCAGAAGATGTCCGGTCAACCCAGTCTAATTAACATATTACCCTTTTATTGGTATAGCTTCTCAAAGGCTCCCTTTCACAACATCCTTGGAGAAAATACTTGAACAAAAAAATACCAGAAAATGAATTTAGGGTTATTGCCTATGACATTGAAGGTAACCTTAAGTAAATGAAAAGTTTACTTTTGTCCAAAAATATAAGAATTAAATACATTTTATCTATCAGTATATTGATTATCTATCTCTTTACCTGCGTACCTACATAATTTTATATATACAATATACCAGGACTATATTTAAAGAAGATAGCAATATGATGAGCAGGTGGGGTGTTGGGAGGTGCAGGAAGACTAAGGACAAATATTAATGCTCTAAGGCATCTCTCTGTTCTGGAGGAAGATAAGCCTATTATTAAGCTGAAGAAATTTATAGGAAAAACAAATATGTATAAACCTGAGTAGTAGTAGAAAGTTAAGACTAAATGCTAGATAAATAAATTGGCATGTTTAACTTTCAAATTAGAAGATCATGTAGTTAATGGCAGGCATAAAGATATGTAAGAGAACTAAAAGGAGTGACAGATGTTCTTTGATCATAATACAAAATATAAAATCAATAACAAGAATAGCTTAAAATCTAATATATACGTATGAAAACTAATAATATACTATTAAATATTTTTAATTATAAATGAGGATTTCATAAAACAAATTAGAAAATACTTATAACTGCATAGCACAGAAAAACAGGATGTCAAAACCTGTGGGACACAGAAAATTTCTGCTTAAAGATTTATAGCTTTAAGTACATTTATCACAGAGTAAGAAAGAGTAAAAAGGAAAAACTGAGATAAGCATTAGCTTCAAGATGATAGTAAAACACTGGCAGAGTGATAGGAAAGCAAATCCAGACAAACAAGAAGTAAGGAAGAGATCAAATAGAAAACAATCATATCAAATCAAAGAAATTTAACCAATCAAAGCATGGTGGAGAAGCAAGATGGCAGCGATATAGGCAGATTCGTTCCAGGTCTTGTCCCGGAGCAAATGGAGTAAACAGCTGAAACTAATAACACCCACCCTGAATTGGCGAAATTACTCAGCTGGTGAGACAGTTTGCAGCCAGGAAGGGCAGAGCTCCCCTGGAAAGGTAAAAAACCAGGGGTCTGGGCAGGAAACTTTGCCAGACCTCTGAGCCCAGAGGGTTGGAGGGAGACCTCGTGGCAGACAGCCGCATCTCTTGGGACAGACACAGCCTCTGACTGGGGAAAGGAGTTCTGCGGGATTCCTGGCGCCGGGGTATTTGAGATTTGGATTCTGTGATTACGGAGGACTGAGCCTAAAGGGGGCAGCCTGAGGAGCTGACCAGATCATGCAGTGCTGGTAAGAGAGGAGCATTTCCGTGGCCGGCCGGTGTTTGTTTGTTTGTTTGTTTTCACTGAACCCTGCTCATAGGACAGTTCGGATACAGACACTCACCTGTGCTGAAGAGAGGGAGAAGGTGCCGATGAGTAGAATCTGGGGAGAGGCTGAGGAGAGAGGGGGGGGCCTGGAGAGGTGACAACGAATTGAGTGCTGAGATACCCCTGGGCCCAGGACTGGGGCAGCCATTCTCTCCGGAGGGTGGAATTCCTCCCCCCACCCCCCAGGCAAGGAGCACAGCCACACCCAGATTCCACCCTGTACGAGATAAAGGATTAAAATAATCTGATTAGTCCCTGAGAGTTAACAGGGTCTGGCCTATAGAGGGACTTTCAGTCCCACCAACAACACAGAGCAGGGTAACGTTTATTTAAGAACCAGCTCTCGGCAGTTGCCCTCCCCAAACCAGTTTTAAGTGCAATAGAAAAAAATAAACCCTTGCTGCTGGGTAGAGAAGCCCTATAGCCTCAGAGGCCAACCCCAAAACACTGCCACCCAGAGGCTGAGCCACAAACTGACTCTTAGGTGAACACAAATTAAGGCAATCTGGAACACAAATACGGCCTGCTTTAAAATCAGGACTGTGATTTACAACACGGAGGAACAGTGTATTGCAGGGAAATTCAACACTCTCCTGAATACATGGCAGGACTAAGGCAAGCCAGGCTGAAGAGTAGAAGAACCGACAGACCTTTACTACTTCAAATTTTTTTTTTCTTTTTCGCCTTTGAACTAAGAAACCAATTTTTTTTTCTTTTTCTTCTTTTTCCATCACCTGATTGTACCCTTTTAATTACTACATTTTTATTTTTAACCATTAATATTACTGCCAGCATTTTACCATTTTTTAAAGCGCCATTTTATTTTTTCTTTTTCTTTTTTTTTGGGGGGGAGTAGTGTTCTCCATTCTATTTTCATCGTTCCTTTAGCATCAACTTTCCCTACCTCAATTTTACCTCTATGCTAAAACCCTCTTCCTCACTTTTCCCCTTATGGTGTCCTGTTTCTCTTACCCTATTCCTGCTTTAGAGTTTCCCTATTCCGTCTTTTTACCCCCTGTCTAATTTCACCCTACTTATATATCCTATTTCCAATCCACGGCTCTAAATCCTTACACACCTAGACCTTATACTTCCTCACTATCCAAATATTTTTTTCCTCTTATCTTTCTATTGTTTTCTTGCTATTTGCTTGATTGTTGAATATATTGTTTGTCTGTGGTTTTTCTTTTTTTTTTTGCTCGTTTTGTTTTGTGTTTTTTTTTTTTTTTTCTTTTTTAGGACTGGTTGTGAGGTTGTTTTTCTTTTTCTTTTTCTTTTTTTTTGTGGTTTTTCCCCTCCCTACCCTCCCCCACCCCCGGCTATTTTTGTGCTTCTGTTTTCCCTTGCCTCTCTTGATATCATTGGTTGTTTGTAGTTTGCATTCATTGCCAGGGATCTGTTGCTGGAATTTGTTGGGATTAGTGGCAGTTCTATCGGAGTTTTCTCCTCATACAAATAGTCTCTCCCCGTCTTCTACTTCATTCTCTCTTTTCGCTCTTCCCCCCCTCCTCTTTTTTTCCCAATTTCATTTTTTCACTTCTTTTTTGTGTTTTTTTTTTCGTATTTTTCTTTTCTTTTCCTTTTTCTCTTTTATCTTTTTCTCTTCTTTCCTCCTTATCCCTTAATTCTCTTAATTCGAGTGGTCACCTTTATTTGGGGTTATTAATATCATGAATATATTTGTGTTCAGTGCCTGGTACGTTGTCCCTTGTTGTGTTATATTTTGTGCCTTTAAATCAACGCAGCAGATCCAAGCAACAGCAGCCTCCTGATCACCACACCTTCCGTCTGAGGAACAGCAGCTGTACGTGAAGCCTCCCCCACCAGCCAGAAGAGCCACCACAGCTGTGAACAGCACCCACCAGAGGAGCTGCTGCCAACTGAGGAGCAGCTGCTACCACAACCATCCAAGGAGCAACCACAGCCCAAGGAGCCACTGCCACCCAGGGAGCAGCCACTGAACGACTCAACATCTAGATATGTCAGTGACATCAAACATGGGCAGGCAAAGAAACCCTCAAAGGAAAGAAAAGGAGGACTTGCCAGAAAAGCAGCTAAGTGAGACAGAGTCATGCAACATGACAGAAAAAGAATTCAGAATAAGGTTCCTAGAGTACATGCACCGGATGTTCAAGAAGCAAGAAGAAACAGATGAAAAAAATCAACTACTTATGCAAGAAGCAAGAAGAAACAGATGAAAAAATCAATAACATATGCAAGACCCAAGAAGAAATGAAGAGCGATATAGCTGCAATAAAAAGCACCATTGAAAGCATCAACAGTAGACTAGGAGAAGCGGAGGACCAAATTAGTGAGTTAGAAGA
Source organism: Myotis yumanensis (assembly GCF_028538775.1). Taxonomy (NCBI): domain Eukaryota; kingdom Metazoa; phylum Chordata; class Mammalia; order Chiroptera; family Vespertilionidae; genus Myotis; species Myotis yumanensis. The sequence continues at coordinate 142,762,274 of NW_027223754.1, forward strand.
CAAGGAAGTAAAAAACACCCAAACTGTACTGCAATTGGAGAAAAAAATTAAAAGACAGGAGGAGAGCCTCAGGGAGCTTTGGAACAACATGAAACGAAACAACATACGAATAATAGGGTTGCTAAAACAACAGAAAGAGGAACAAGGGTTAGAAAACCTACTCGAAGAAATAATATCAGAAAACTTCCCTGAGGTGGGGAAGAAAAAAGTCACACAAGCACAGAGAGTCCCAAACAAGATGAACCCGAAAAGACCCACACCAAGACACATCATAATTACCATGGCAAATGTTCAGGACAAAGAGAGAATCTTACAGGCTGCAAGAGAGAGACGGAAAGTAACATACAAGGGATCTCCCATTAGATTATCAAATGATTTCTCAACAGAAACACATCAGGCCAGAAAAGAATGGACGGAAATTTACAAAGTGATGCAAAGCAAAGGACTGAATCCAAGAATACTCTATCCAGCAAGGCTATCATTCAAAATTGAAGGGGAAATAAGAAGCTTCACAGACAAAAAAAGTCTAAGGGAGTTTATCACCACCAAGCCAGCAATGCAAGAAATGCTAAAGGGACTGGTGTAAAAAGAAACAAAAAGCTCAGAAAGAAAACAGTCACACAAAAAAAGAAATGGCTACAAACAAGTACCTTTCAATAATAACTTTAAACGTAAATGGACTAAATGCTCCAACCAAAAGACATTGAGTGGCTGAATGGATAAAAAAACATGACCCATACATCTGCTGTTTACAAGAGACCCACCTCATTAGAAGGGACTCACACAGACTGAAAGTGAAGGGATGGAAAAATATCTTTCAGGCAAATGGAAAGGAAAAGAAAGCTGGGGTAGCAATACTTATATTGGACAAAATAGACCTCAAAGTGAAGGCCATAACCAGAGATAAGGAAGGCCACTTCATAATACTAAAGGGATCAATACAACAAGAAGCTATAACCCAGGTAAACATATATGCACTCAATGCAGGAGCACCCAAATACATAAAAAAAATCCTGGAAGATATCAAAGGAGAGATCAACAACAATACAATCATAGTAGGGGACTTTAATACACCACTGACATCACTGGATAAGTCCTCTAGACAAACAATGAGCAAAGACATAGCAATCCTAAATGACTCACTAGATCAGATGGACTTAATAGACATCTTCAGAACACTTCACCCCAAAGCCACGGAATATACATTCTACTCAAGTGCTCATGGGACATATTCAAAAATAGACCACATATTGGGTCACAAGCAAAGTCTCCCCAAATTCAAGAAGATTGAAATCATAAAAAGCATCTTCTCAGACCACGATGGCATAATATCAGAAATAAACTACAATAAAAACAACCCAAAATACTCAAACACTTGGAAGCTGAATAGCATGTTATTAAATATTGATTGGCTTACCAATGAGATCAAAGAAGAAATTAAAAACATCCTGGAAACTAATGACAATGAAAACACAACAATCCAAAACCTATGGGACACAATGAAAGCAGTCCTGAGAGGGAAGTTTATAGCTCTACATGCCTATCTCAAAAAACAAGACAAAATGATAATAAATCATCTAACTCGACAACTCAAAGAATTAGAAAGAGAGCAACAAGAAAACCCCAGAGTGAGCAGAAGGAAGGAGATAATAAAAATTAGAGCAGAAATAAATGACATAGAGACCAAAAAAACAATACAGAAAATCAATGAAACCAAGAGCTGGTTCTTTGAAAGGATAAACAAGATTGACAAACCTCTAGCCAGGCTCACCAAGAAGCAAAGAGAGAGGTCCCAAATAAACCAAATCAGAAACGATAGAGGCGAAATAACAACAGACCCCACAGAAATACAAATGATTGTTAAAAAATACTATGGACAGCTCTACTTCAACAAACTAGACAACCTGGAGGAAATGGACAAATTCCTAGAAAAATACAACATTCCAAAACTCAATCAGGAAGAATCTAAAAATCTCAATAGGCCAATAACTATGGAAGAAATTGAAGCAGTCATCAAAAAGCTTCCAGCAAACAAAAGCCCAGGACCAGACGGCTTCACAGGGGAGTTTTACCAAACATTCAAGGAAGAACTAAAACCTATCCTCCTCATACTACTACAAAAAATTCAAGAGGAAGGAACACTTCCAAGCTCATTCTATGAAGCCAGCATCACCCTAATACCAAAACCAGGTAAAGACAACACAATGAAATAGAAGTACAGGCCAATATCCCTCATGAACATAGATGCCAAAATCCTCAACAAAATCTTAGCAAATCAGATCCAGCAGTACATCAGAAAGATCATACACCATGACCAAGTAGGATTTATTCCAGGGATGCAAGGATGGTACAATATCCGCAAATCAATAAACGTGATACATCACATAAACAAATTGAAAGAAAAAAACCACATGGTCATATCAATTGATGCAGAAAAAGCATTCGACAAAATACAACACCCATTTTTGATAAAAACTCTCAGCAAGGTGGGAGTAGAAGGATCATACCTCAACATAATAAAAGCCATATATGACAGGCCCACAGCCAACATCATACTTAATGGACAAAAACTAACGCCATTTCCCCTAAGAACAGGAACAAGACAGGGATGCCCACTCTCACCACTCCTGTTCAACATAGTACTGGAAGTTTTAGCCATTGTAATTAGACAAGAAGAAGAAATAAAAGGCTTACAAATTGGAAAAGAGGAAGTAAAACTGTCCTTATTTGCAGACGACATGATATTATACATACAAAACCCTAGAGACTCCATCAAAAAGCTACTAGACTTGATACATGAATTTGGCAATGTAGCAGGATACAAAATTAGCCCCAAGAAATCTGAGGCATTTCTATACACCAATAGTGAACTTTCAGAAAGAGAGATTAGAAAAACAATCCCATTTACCATCGCACCAAAAAAATTAAGATACCTAGGAATAAACTTAACTAAAGAGGTAAAAGACCTCTACTCAGAAAACTACAGGACGTTGAAAAAAGAGATAGAGGAAGACATAAACTGCTGGGGTCCAACGCCAGCATTGGCGCCCGAACAAGGACCCTTAGGTAAGCCCCCCATTCCCCTAGGTAAGCCCCACTCTCGGGATGGATAGGACTCCACCGTAGAAAGAGGGTGGATAGTCTTCGCCGACTCCGTCCACACCTTTGGGAACCACTGGAAAAGGGTTCCCCTAGGCAAACCCCCCCATTGAGAACCCCCACACTCGGGACGGATAGGACTCCACCAGGGTGCTACAGACCCCCCTATAGAGGATAAGTAGGGTAAGAAGGTGGATAGTACAGAACTTAGATTGAGAAGATGTGCCATACTGAGTCCAAAGAAAGAAGACTCTGTATTGATCTTTAGATTAAGAACATGCGCCATACTGAGTCTAAAGAAAAAAGACTCTGTATTGATCTTTTAACACATATGCTTGCTAGCAGAGGAGTTAAGGTTACTCCCAGTCAGACGCATGGTTTATACAAGAAGTGTGTCCATGCTTTTCTGAGGAAGGAAAGGTGCCGGAAAGGTAAATGTAGAGGCATGGGAGAAGATAGGCCCAAGGAGCCTTATCCTTAACCCCACTGCAGCCTTTCCACCCTGGGAAAGTGCAGGATTGGAAAGCTCTCCCTGGGGTGATAGATCAGGACTCAGGTAACAGCGGAAAGCGCCAATCCTACTCTTAAAATGGATACAAGAGAGCATTTAGGGTTTTTCTTTTTAATGCCTGCTTTGAATTGAGTAAATGCATTACGTGCATCACCACAATGGACCCAGAGAAGCTCCTTGTCTCATCGTTCCAAAGACTTAAAGTTGCCCCGATGTCAGAAAAGCAGAAAAAAGAAGAAAAGGAAGGCTATGCAAGGGACTGAGGTGCCAACATAGGGTCAGCTGAAGAAGTTAACAACTGAGGCCCAACAGATGGTAGAAAAGCAAGAAGTGGAAGCTACTCTCTCAGCCAAGTCTGAGGACTCTGAGTAAATCAGCAAAAGAAACTTTCATTTAGCAGAAACTCACTTATTTCGTCAAATGGAAAGACTTACTTACAGGACCCTGGAAGGGACCTGATGTACTTTTAACCTGGGGGAGAAGAGATGCTTGTGTATTTCCACAGGATGCAGACTCACCTGTGTGGATTCCAGACCGTCTAATCCGACCTTATGTCACACCACCCTCCGTTTCCTCCTTATCCTCCTCCTCCCCAGTATCATCCATATCGTCCAACCCAGAGGGCACAGCTGACTCCTCCCCGGACACCGACACCACCATCAAGCACGGCCCTGATGGACCCTTTGATGCAGCCCTTCAACTCGCTGACGCTTCGGGAAGCCCATCACCAATGATGCCGCCCGTAGCCAGCTCAACAAGGACAACCAAACCCCCAACTTGAGGACAGCTGAAATCCCTAGACTGAAGAGGCCAGCAACCTTCTACAAGAACAAGGCTCCTTGTGCACTCCATCCACTATGTTTATAGCTATGCTCGCTATCATTGCTTGTCAGTCTTCTTCTGAGTCTTAAAATACCCAATCCGAGAGGTAGCCGCTGATTTATATGCACTATCATTTAAAAAATAAAAAAGGGGGAATTTGCTGGGAGCCGGTCCATCCTTGCTGTTTCAAGGGACCTGGCATATATGGCATACTGTTCTTAATATGTTTGCTCACCTTCTTGGTGCTATGTGTTTTAACCAAGGTCACCTCTCCAAGAAAGGTTGTTTCCCCAGGTAGGGATTTTTCCCTGAAGTTAGGGAGGGGATAAAACCCCTTAACTAAGTGCCAGGCAGGTAGTTAATCACTTTAACTACAAACAATCACACTTAAGCTACATAATCTTTACTCCCTGAAATGGAGATAAGAAACGCCCTAACCTTTGGAATAGAGATTGATAGGATTGGAATCTACTGGTATAAATAAAGATGTAACAAGACAACAGGAGACACAGAACCTAGAGACAGAACCTAGACTCAGAACCTAGACAGAGAACCTAGACAGAGAACCTAGAGAGAGAACCAAGAGACAGGACTTGGCTGGAGATCCTAGACAGAACCTAGAGACAGAACCTAGTGAGAGAACATGGCGGGAGATCCTGGATAGAACCTGGCGGCAGAATCTGACTGGAGATCTGGGTTAGAACCTGGCTGGAGAACCTAGCGAGAGAACATGGACATACAACCTGGAGAGAGAACCTTGCTAGAGAACATGGCTATGCTGATGGACTGAATGCTGTCTCCGTGTCCTTCCTTCTTCGCCGACTCCGTCCACACATTTGGGGACCCCTGAACCTGCTGGCGTTGGACCCCAGCAATAAACAGATGAAGAACATACCGTGTTCATGGATTGGTAGAATCAACATCATTAAAATGTCCATACTACCCAAAGCAATCTATAAATTCAACGCACTTCCCATCAAAATACCAACGGCATACTTCACAGATCTAGAATGAACTCTCCAAAAATTCATTTGGAATAAAAAAAGACCCCGAATAGCTGCAGCAATCCTGAGAAAGAAGAAAGTGGGTGGGATCTCAATACCAGATATCAATCTGTATTACAAAGCCACTGTTCTCAAAACTGCCTGGTACTGGCACAAGAACAGGCATATAGATCAATGGAATAGAATAGAGAACCCAGAAATCAGCCCGAACCAATATGCTCAATTAATATTTGACAAAGGAGGAAAGTACATTCAATGGAGCCAAGATAGTCTCTTCAATAAGTGGTGTTGGGAAAATTGGACAGATACAGGCAAGAAAATGAAACTAGACCACCAACTTACACCATACACAAAAATAAACTCAAAATGGATAAAGGACTTAAATGTACGACAGGAAACCATAAAAATTCTAGAGGAATCCAAAGGCAACAAAATCTCAGACATATGCCAAAGCAATTTCTTCACTGATACAGCTCCTAGGGCAGTTGAAACTAAAGAGAAAATGAACAAATGGGACTACATCAAAATAAAAAGCTTCTGCACAGCAAAAGAAACCATCAACAAAACAACAAGAAAACCCACTGCGTGGGAAAACATATTTGCCAACGTCATATCTGATAAGGGCCTAATCTCTAAAATTTATAGGGAACTCATACAACTTAACAAAAGGAAGATAAACAATCCAATCAAAAAATGGGCAAAGGACCTAAATAGACACCTTTCAAAAGAGGACATTCAGAAAGCCAGGAGACATATGAAAACATGCTCAAAGTCACTAATCATCCGAGAGATGCAAATCAAAACAACAATGAGGTACCATCTCACACCTTTCAGACTGGCTATCATCAACAAATCAACAAAGAACAAGTGCTGGAGAGGATGTGGAGAAAAAGGAACACTCATGCACTGCTGGTAGGAATTCAGACTGGTGCAGCCACTATAGAAGACAGTATGGATTTTCCTCAAAAAACAAAAAATGGAACTCCCATTTGACCCTGTGATCCCACTTCTAGGAATATATCCCAAGAAACCAGAAACACCAATCAGAAAGGATATATGCACCCCTATGTTCATAGCAGCACAATTCACCATAGCTAAGATCTGGAAACAGCCTAAGTGCCCATCAGTAGATGGATGGATTAGAAAACAGTGGTACATCTACACGATGGAATACTATGCTGCTATAAAAAGAAGGAACTCTTACCACTTGCAATGGCATGGATGGAACTGGAGAGCATTATGCTAAGTGAAATAAGCCAGTCAATGAAGGAAAAATACCACATGATCTCACACATTCATGGATAATAGAGACCATTATAAACTTTTGAACAATAATAGATACAGAGGCAGAGCTGCCTCAAACAGATTTTCAAACTGCAGCGGGAAGGCCAGGGAGGGTTGGGGGGCAGGAGGGAGGCGGGCAAGAGATTAACTGAAGGACTTGTATGCATGCATATAAGCATAACCAATGGACGTAGACACTGGGGGGTAGGGGAGGCCAGGGGATTGTCAAGGGCGGGGGAAAAAAGGACACATATGTAATACCCTTTGTAATACTTTAAGCAATAAAAAATTTAAAAAAAATAAAATTAAATTAAACTAGACAAACTTAAAAAAACAAAAAAACAAAGCATGGTTCATTTAAAATATTAATAAACACACAATCATCAGGTAACAGGTCAAGAAAAGTAGAAGAAATTTAAATATAAATAAAATCCAGAAATGAAAAATTAAAAGGAAATGGCTAAGTACAGATACAATAGTAATTGCAAGGTGACAAAGGCATATCATGAATTATTATATGATAATAAATTGAAAATATCCAACAGAAGTGTTTACATTTTTGTAAAATATATAAAGTGCCAAAATTGGTACAGGACAAAATAGAAAACTTGAGTAGAACATTATCTGCTAAAGAAATCCAAGTGATGATTAGAGTCCATCTCATCCTCAATGAGAAGTCACAGACCATATGGCTTTTATTGATGAGTTCTTAAAAATATTCAAGGAACAGGCTATACTAATATATATTATTGTAGGATATCAACATAGAAGAGCAGTTTTCCACTGTTTTATGAATTTAATGTAAGTTTGATTTCAAACTGAAAAATGAAATAAAAAAGAATGATAGACTCATTTAAGTTATAACACATATAAAAGTAAAAATGTATTACAAATATTTTATAATGGCCAAGTAGAATTTAGTTTAAGAATGCAAGAATTATTCAACATCAGAAAATTTGTCAACTTAATGTATTCAGTGAAGGAAAACAATTATATCAATAAAATCAGAATAAATGAATTGATAAAATTAATTATTAGTTATAATTTTAAAAATTCTTTCTGGAAGCTATAGATAGAGATAATCTTCTATAGTTTACAAAGAGCTGTAATACCAAGTACTTGCAGAAAATTTAGGCAGAAGTATTTACTTTCTATTTAAGAGCAACATGATATATATATATATATATATAATATAATAAAAGACAAACATGCAAATTAGCCATCCCTCCGTTATGCTCAAGCCACACCCACCAGTCACGCCCACCAGCCATGCCTACCAGCCATTGAGGAGTGAGTATGCAAATTAACCTGACAAAGATGGCAGGTAATTTGCACACACAGAGCAGAGTAGGAGAGCTGGCAGCTTGGGGGAACGTGGCTCCCTCAGTCAGGGAAAACCCAGAGCATGGGGAGCACCAGGAATGCTGGGAATCGTAGTTCTCCTAGACACTAGAGCAGCCTTGGGCAAACTACGGCCCGAGGGCCGGATCTGGCCCATTTGAAATGAATAAAACTAAAAAAAAAAAAAAGACCGTACCCTTTTATGTAATGATGTTTACTTTGAATTTATATTAGTTCACGCAAACACTCCATCCATGCTTTTGTTCCGGCCCTCAGGTCCAGTTTAAGAACCCATTGTGGCCCTCGAGTCAAAAAGTTTGCCCACCCCTGCACTAGAGCAAAGTGAGCGTGGAGCAAGTTACTGTTACGGTTGGGAATGGAGGGAAAGCAAAGGTGAGAGACATAAGTAAAATCAGAGTGGTCTAGGAAAAATTAAAGGGAAGATATCCTAAAACTTCCAGGAAATCTCCATCAATGGAGCAAAGAAAAAAAAAGCCTCCATTATTCTGTGAGCAACAAACCAAACTGGGTTGGGGGTCTCAGACAATTTGCTAATATTATTGAAAAGAAAGACAGAAACTCCCAGATTGGAGAGGGTGCAGGTCTGGCTGAGGGACACCCCCCTCCTCCCCCCTCACCCCCTCACCCCCAGTGCACGAATCTTCATGCACTGGGCCCCTAATTACATATATATATTCGCACTGTCACTTTAAAACATTTTACTATTTGTCCTGACCAATTTTATAAGAAATAAAATGCATAAGGATTAGTGGGAAGAAAAATGCTGTCATTTTTTTTTATCAATCCTACAGAATCCTTAGAAGCACTATGGAATTACAAAATAGTTTGTAAAGCTAATGGAAAAAAACTTGTCATAATTAAGTCATAAATATTAATAATGTCTTTTATACCACAAATAATCAAGTAGACATTATAGTAGAAATGTCTATCATACAAATACCAAAAATTAAAAATGATTTAGGAATTAAGCAAATAAAAGATACAGATGCAGAGAAACTTTCTAAGAAAAATTAAAACTCAATTAAAAGACATAACAACACGTACCTGCATAAATATAGGTATGCAAAAATATAGATCTTTCTATTTTCTTTTTTTTATTGTTTCATTGCTTAAAGTATTACAAAAAGTATTACATATGTCTCCTTTTTTTCCCCCGCCCTTGACAATCCCCTGGCCTCCCCTACCCCCAGTGTCTTATGTCCATTGGTTATGCTTATATGCATGCATACAAGTCCTTCGGTTGAAGATCTCTCTATTTTCAAAGACAGAATCTCTTCATGGATAAAATAATTTACTGTAAACATGTTAATTGTCCACAAATTAGTTTATAAATTAAATTTGATCCCAACAGGATTTTAAAAAAAATTTCATTAGTGTCTGCTAAAATTTACATAAAAGCATAAAATGCCCTTGAATAACTATATTAATTTTGAAAAAGAAGAGCAAAGTAGGGGACTCACTTTATAAAAATTAGAATATAGTTCAAATACAATGTGGTACTTATGAAAAAACAGACATATAGATCAAAATAGTAGAATGAAGAACACAGAAATTAACCCTGTATACAGAAAACAGTATTGGAAAAATTGACTCACTACATGGATAAAAGAGTTGGACCATTGCTCAATTCCAACTGAATTGAAAACATAGTTTGAAAGAGATAATTCTAAACTAATAAAAGAAAAATGTAGTTGACCATCATAATGCAAACACATGGATGGATTTTACATTTAAAAAAATTCAGTACAAGAAATGACACCTGCCCTAGCTGGTTTGGCTCAGTGGATAGAGAGTCGGCCTGCAGACTGGAGGGTCCCGGGTTCGATTCCGGCCAGGGGCATGTGCCTTGGTTGCGGGCACATCCCCATTGGGGGATGTGCAGGAGGCAGCTGATTGATGTTTCTCTCTCATCGATGTTTCTAACTCTCTATCCCTCTCCCTTCTGCTCTGTAAAAAATCAATAAAATATATATTAAAAAAAAAAAAAAGAAATGACACCTTATCCAAAATCTAACAACCAGATTCTTTTTGAAATATCATTTTAAATTCTAAAACGTAATTTTCAAGAAAATTTGCTAATGCATACACACACATACACATCCCAGGAACTTCAATAGAAATATAAGCAAAAGAGGTAATTCATAGAACAAGAAACAATAATGACTAACACTAGCTGGTTTGCCTCAGTGGATTGAGCATCAGCCTCCGAACTGAACTGTCCCGGGTTCAATTCTGGTCAAGGGCGCATGCCCAGGTTGTGGGCTCAATCCCCAATAGGGGCATGCAGGAGGCAGCTGACCAATGATTTTCTCTCATCATTGATGTTTCTATCTCTCTCTCTCTCTTCCTCTCCTTTCCTCACTGAAATCAATAAAAATACATTTAAAAAAGAAACAATAATGACTAAAAAGCATATGTAGAAATGTTCATAACCTCATCAGAAAAGAACAAATTAAAATGACAATGCGATGCTATGTTATTCTGAAAAGTTGATACATTTAATAGGTCAGATTATTTCCAAGCATTGGTGAAGTGTGGAAAGCATGGGTTTCTAGAAGTGTAAGTGGTCATAACTATTCCACAGAACAAACTTGCTATATTACAGTGAGTATGCATGTACTCTGCAATCACACACAGTGAGAGATTACAAAGACAATCCCACACAGGTATGCCAGTGTACAACTATGGAGATTTTCATCATAATACTAATTTGGTGGCAGAAAACTGAAAGACACCTAGGTTTGTAGTTTTAGGACAATGGAAAGCAAAATATGGGTCATTCTGAAGCAGTAACAGCATAACATACAACAACATGAATAGGTCTTAAAAACGTAATGTCAAGGGGAAAATGTAAGGAAGAATGAGATCCACAACACAACTTACACACAAGAAAAGCTCATATATTTTCTATGGAGATAATATTTTCTGGTCACAAATTAGATATTTTACAATCACAATCTATGTGGGAGACTGAGTGGTTATAGTTGCTAATAAAAATCTATAATAATAAAAGCATAATATGCTAATTAAACCGGACATCCTTCAGGACGTCCTTCTGGATGATCTTCCAGAGGAAGCCTGGGTCTTGGGTGCCAGAGGGAAGCCAGTGCCAGCAGCCAGGGGAAGGAAGGCCTACTCTTGCACGAATTTCATGCATCAGGCATCAAGTATATAATAAAATGAAATTTAAAAAGAGAGCCATGAACTGTTGAGAGTGACTAATTCAATTCTTATCATTCGAGGACCAAAGGGGGAAAAATGAATTAAGATAATAGTTATTTTCAAAATAATTACCAAAAATACCTATTCTTCAGCAACGAAAAACTGGAAAATTTGAGGTTATAAATTAGCCGGACAGTACTTGTTTAGAAAGTAAAATTAGTTGCAGTTGTCCTGAAATATTGTCTGACAACAGATATGAATAGTAATCATAAACTACAAAGAAACCACATTCCAGAGAAGTGAAATTTTACATTTGTGACTAAATAAACCTATAAAATACATTTCTTTAGCATTTTATTTCAATATATTCACACATATAAACTACAAAAAACTAAAAAATATTGAAAAATTTTTGTTACTGGAGGAATGAAATATTCTGCAAATGGAATAATTATGGGGCTTCTCTCTTCACATACCAAATTAATAATAAAATATATACCGACTCTCTTTTACCTAGAACTCTGCTGTGGCAGTAGGATTATGTTATAATTATTAATATGAATAAACTTTGGGCTTGCATAGTACAATATAGAGTTTCTGTATTAAATATCAATAAAAAGATATAATTTTTATGCATGCATTTTTCAAAGGATCACTTTAACTTTCAAGTTGAAGTTTATTCAAGTTATAATATCTTCATTCTGAAATAGAACAAAATGTAAAGAAACCAGATGCCTTAGATTAAATTTCATGATCAAGTGGGTTTCATTTTCTTTGCAAAAGTCATATTCACTACAGAATCAGAGCTCTCATTTCCCCGATGATGGGGTGGGTGGGGTGAGGCAGGTATAAACCTAAGCTTATACTCAGTGTGCTAAATAAAAAGGTAATGTCTGTTGTTATTATAAATGGAAGCACCCTCAAAAGTAGAATCTATGTTTTAACTTTAGAAAACTCTTGATGTGAACTGCAGAAAAAAATTATAAATCTATTGCTCTTGAAGACATGTCGCTTAAATTTAAAATAGAATTGACCAGTAATTTGAATGTATTATTAAATACATACTGCAATATTATATTTTGAATCTCTGCTATATCACATCAAAAAGAAAAAAGCTAGAAAAATTAAAAAATAATTATTTCAAAATGTTTATCAAATTTTCAGTAACTAAAATATATTTTATTTACTTAAATTTGAATAGAATGAATAAAAATTGGTACATGATTTCAAAGATAAGAGAGATGAATGACTATTCTCTGCAATTTTTTTTAAGTGTGTGGTAGCTTTAGTTCAGAGTATGATAAAAATATGTACTGATTGTTTACTCGTTTACAGGCATTCTTCTAAGTGCTGTGGTTACATCAGTAAACAAAGACTGTTTCCTATGTGAAGCCGATGCTCTGGATTCCTTAATTATTTAAAAAATTTAAGAACTTTAATAAAATTTAAATAAAATTTTAAAATAATTTTAAAATTTCCAAATTGGTTTTGTTAAAAAATTCAACAAAAATCAACAACTCGATCTGCTCCTAAACACTGATTTTTGTGTTATAATTAATTGACAAAACAATCAAAATAACAGCCAATGTTTTAATCTGTTCAGAAGAATATAACATAAAGCTTTCATGAAATGTTTTTAAAAATATTTTATTATTGATTTTAGAGAAAGTGAAAGGAAAGGAGGGGGAGAGAGAGAAACATCACATTGATTGGCTGCCTTCCTGGACGCCCATTGCTGGGAAGGGAGCCTGCAACCTGGGCAAGTGCCTGAGGGAACTGGTGACCTCTTGACCTCTTGGTGCATGCGATGATGCTTAACTGGCCAGGGTTCATGAAATATTTAAAGATCATATTCTAGGCCATTTTTCACTGTAAATAGATTTCTTGTTGGAGCATAATTGAATAAAAGTAGGACCTTTTTTATTCCATGACTTAGTGATGAGATTTTAGATCCAAATTACTCTTGTTTTTCATATATTTCCTTAAATCTATCTTTGGTTTGGAAACTATGGAAATGCATGGCAGTATAAAAAAGGAAAATTTTCCCAAATTTATAGTTGATTATGTAACCCAGAAGCGAATTTGTTTTATAATCCTGAGGGAAATATACTATATTTGGCACTAGTAGTCTTTTTTCTTGAAGGTATGAGTTCTCAAAGATGAAATTAATATTCTAGCTATTGAAGATATTTAAACTTCAAAGGATTAGAAGGCCATTTAATTCTCTCAATGAAAATGTAAGAAGTTGCATTTGTCCTTAAATTGCAGTGGGAAACTTTGGATAATAATGAAACTTTGCTTATGTTGTGTGGTATGCATGAAGCTCTATGAAAAAATGAAGGATTCTTGACTGTTAAAATAACATTGTGAAAAGAGAGATTATATGCTTCTTTACAAAAAACTCTTTATCTCAAGGGATATAGATTGTTTGATGACTCAGAATGGCAAAATTATGAGCCTTCCATGAGCTCTATTTTATGAAGAGAATTAAAAGGATATTGTTTTCTGTGGCAGTTCAGATGAGGTTATTGGGCGTCAAATATTTCTGTTGAAAAGTTTAATGGCACAATGGGGATATCTATATATAGGCAAAAAGGCCTGACATTTTGACATTTTTATTTTAATCATCAAACGCTGCAAAAACCCACTTCCATTCCTCTCTCTCTCTCTCTCTCTCTCTTTCTCTCTCTCTTTCGTCTTTCTTCCTTTCTTAAGTACAATGTTTACTTAAAGTAATTAAAACAAGTATTCTTTCAATACTTTTCAACATCAAACTAGTATAAGTGAATAGCTGTTTTCCACAAATAGAAGAAAGCTAAGCTTATTCTTTTGAACTTTCAAGAAGGAAGGGTAAGAAAAAAAGATTCAGAATATTTTTCCTGGACTTTGTTGTTTTCCACTGATCTGAGTTTATGCTGACTTCCACACATGTTAGATTTTTTCAAAGGCTACCATCTCAGAAGAAAATGTCCCTTAAAATGTTGTGGTATTGTGCTTCTCTGGGAAGAACTTTTTTTAAAAAATATTTTTGATTCAGAATCAATCAAAGGCATATATTCAATCCTTGGTGACAGGAATTAATTTATTTATTACTATTATTTTGGTGTTAATTTTGCCATTGCTCATGTTTCCTGTGAACTATAGCATGGCATTTCTTTCCAACAGAAAGGACATTCTAAGAATATCTGTTTTCTACCCTAGCTGGTTTGGCTCAGTGGATAGAGCATCGGCCTGAGAACTGAAAGTTTCCAGGTTTGATTCCAGTCAAGGGCACATGCCCGGGTTGTGGCTTCGATCCCCAGTGGGGGACTTGCAGGAGGCAGCCTATCCACAATTCTCTCTCATCATGGATGTTTCTATCTCTCTCTCCCTCTTCCTTCCTCTCTGAAATCAATAAAAATATATTTTAAAATTTTTTAAAATAAAAAGAATATCTGTTTTCTAACTGAATCATCAATATATTAATACTTCCAAATAGGTTTTGAGATTATTTTCTGATGTACACAATTAGGGTAGTGGTTTTCATGAAAATCCTTCAAGATAATGTATTTATTATATCCTATTTTCTAGAAAAAATTGATAACTAAGATCATTACCATTGCTAATTTTAAAAAGATGCATCTACCACACTTTTATTCCTATTCCATAATAAAGGGGTTCTGCCTATAGATGCTACAGCCTACCATAAAAATCATAGATGTGGACAAATATAAATCAGTTTCATAAATAACCCAACCAATTGTTAGCTCATTAACATAGAAATTAACACCTTGGGCACAAGAACTTAGTTTGCTACCTTTTTTTTTCAGGACAAGCTATTTTCTCACACCCTGAAAGCATTTAAGCATCCAAACATTGATAGGCTACTCATAACCTTGACATTATCTTAATAAAAATAGCTCAATACTTGACAACTACTAGAAGTCATATTAAGTCAAATGATATAAATTTAAAAATTTGTGCTTTATATGTATCATACAATTCATATTTCCTCGTCTATAGATTTGTCTTCTTCATCTTTTTAGCACTTAATACTCATTAGGAAGGTTTTATGACAATTCATATTATTGTTATTAGAATTTATTAGAAGTTAATGCATTTGGAAATTGTTATTTATTTAGATAAATTAGATGATCAACATGTCTCTTCCAATTAGGTGTGGAATACCTAGGAAGAAGAGATACTTCACCAGCTGTTTGAATAAGCAACAACAATAGGGACATTAGGCTGTATCTGAGACACAGACTTAAGGGCACACCTAGAGTACATTCCAATAGGTTTGACTCTGGATCTGGTAAACAATCAGAGAAGAGAATCCAGGACCAGAGGTAAAACAGCCCGGCAGATGAAGTAGCCTGGTGAATGACCTCAACAGACATCCAGGAAGGATGGTGACCCTTCTTTGCAGTGTTACCGTAAGCCTCCATCATATCTAATGCTGGGTTTTCCCATGTGACTTTTTATTTTATTTTATTTTTTTAAATATATTTTATTGATTTTTTACAGAGAGGAAGGGAGAGGGATAGAGAGCTAGAAACATCGATGAGAGAGAAACATCGACCAGCTGCCTCCTGCACACTCCCTACTGGGGATGTGCCCGCAACCAAGGTACATGCCCCCGACCAGAATTGAACCTGGGACCCTTCAGTCCGCAGGCTGACGCTCTATCCACTGAGCCAAACTGGCCAGGGCCCCATGTGACTTTTATTAAGACACTCTTCCTTTCTTCAATATTATGATATTTTCTCTGAGTAATGGAAAACCCTAACGAAAGTGCAGTAAACTAACCCAAGCGGATTTGATAACATTGCTAGTCACTGATATGAATAGAGAATCGGTGGAAGTTGTTGATGAAGGTAAGAATTCAGAGCAGAAAATCTCTGATAGACATATGAGTAAAAGCTTGTGTGTTAGTTTTCTGTTACGCTGTAACAAATTTTGATGAACCTAGTGGCTTGAAACAGCAGTTTTATGTTACAGTGCTTGAGGTAAGAAGTTTAAAGTGAGTCTTGCAGGGCTGAACTCAGGGTGTTTGCAGGGCTGTGTTCCTTCAGGGTGTCTAGGAGAGCATCTGTTTCTTGCCTTTTTTTTTTTTTTTAGCTTCTAAAGCAGTGGTTCTCAACCTTCCTAATGCCACGACCCTTTAATACAGTTCCTCATATTGTGGTGATCCCCAATTTCATTGTTACAAATTGAACATAATTAAAGCATAGTGATTAATCACAAAAACAATATGTAATTATATATGTGTTTTCCAATGATCTTAGGAGGCCCCTGTGAAAGGGTCGTTCTACCCCCAAAGAGGTTGCAACCCACAGGTTGAGAACCACTGTAAGGGTACTTGCATTTCAAAAGCAAGCAGTGTAGCACCATCAAATAACCTGACTCTGACCCCTTTTCTGTCACTTTTTAAAAAAATTTTTTTTTTATTGCTTAAAATATTACAAAGGGTATTACATATGTATCCTTCCCCCTCCCTCCCCCCCGCCCTTGACAATCCCCTGGCCTCCCCTACTTTTCTGTCACTTTAAAAGACTCTTGAAATTACATTGGGACAACTCAGAATAATCTCTCTATTTTAAGGTCAGCTGATAAGCAATGTAACCTTAATTTGCAACCTTAATTCCCCTTTGTCATGTAACAAAACAAATTTATAGGTTCCTGGGATAATTACATAGCTATCTTTGGGGAAACATTATTCCGCCTGCTGCAGCTTGGAAATCAATGGTGGGAGGAGATCAATCAATGGTGGGAGGAGATCAATCACTTGGGGAAGAAAAACATTTGCAAAATTGAGGAGGCACTTTGTAGAGTATCATGAGGTAAAGACTGCATGGGGACGATGATATAGCCAGGATACCAATAGAGACAAAGCTGAGGATGCAAACAATTGGGACTAAATGAGGATTATGTTTTAAAGCCTGGGGCAAAGGTAAAAGTGTGTACATAGTATTAGGTAAAAATGATAGAATTTGGCAAATAAATTCATTGAAATAATACTAAAGGTAGAGTGAAAATTAATCAATAGAATTCTTCAAGTTAGAGTATTGAGTGCACATATTTTGCTTCCCACTTATTATCTAGTTACTGAAAGGGCGAGGGCTAGGCCCTCCACCTTGCCCCAGGGTAAGGGCTAGGTCCTCCACCTTGCCCCAGGGTAAGGGCTAGGCCCTCCAGCTTGCCCCAGGGTAAGGGCTACGCCCTCCACCTTGCCCCTGGGTAAGGGCTACACCCTCCACCTTGCCCCAGGGTAAGTGCTCCATCTTACCTTGGCCACGTGCTTGGCAAGGAGCTTCTTCCCGGAAGTCTAAGCCTCTGCTAGCCACACCCAGGAACAAGACACCGACTCTTGCCTGGCCAATCGGCAGAGCACAGTCCTTTCTCCTCCCCTTACTCCAACTGCCCCTATATAACCCGTCTCCACACAGAGTTATCTCTCTCTCTGCTTCCTGCTGCTGTGTCGGCAAGGTGGGGGAGCCGAGCTAGCTCGAATAAAGACTCTTATGCTTTTGCATCGGACATGGCTGGCTCCCTGATGTGGTTTCTTGGGGATCCTGAAATCTGGGCATAACAGTTACATTGGTTTAAGATGCCACCAATAGTTCATTTTATGATGTTATAGTTTTTATTAGAGGTTCTTACCTATCATCTGGTGCATGTAACCAGTATTTTAATCTGGGATCTGAAAATTCAGCATTGAAGTTTCTTTGTAACCAGTGTCTTACAAAACAAAACCTATTCTTAAGCACTTCCCTTGATTTGCCCTCCATAATTCTTGAAAGCAGTTGACAGAGCAGCTCTAGTTCTTTCAAGTGAGCTTCAGGTGGAGGGAAAAGCCCTACTTTCCATTTTAGAGCTGGATCTCTGAGAATCATTAAGGTTTCAAGTGAATATCTCAACTCAAAAAAATCTCCAGCTGGAAAATAGGACCTGGAAATAGCAACAGCAGTAAAAGTTGATATACTCTGGAGAATGTACATCATTGAATTATTCAGCATCTTAATTACATTTCCTTTCTCTGCCCAAGAGCCTACTAGGAAATATCTGGTGTCTTCACTGCTTCCTAATGATCAAAATAGATATTTTCTGGACTGTATTTTATTTTTATGATAATGAGACATATGAGTGTAACATCAGCTGGAATATGAAATATCCAAAAGCATTAGGTTCTGATGTACACATATTTGGCACTGAAATGCAAAACTGAGAGACTCCAAAGCGTTTATTCAGCAGTGGTTCTCAAACTTCTGGCCCTTTAAATACAGTTCCTCATGTTGTGACCCAACCATAAAATTATTTTCATTGCTACTTATAACTGTAATGTTGCTACTGTTATGAATTGTAATGTAAATATCTGATATGCAGGATGGTCTTAGGTGACCCCTGTGAAAGGGTCATTCGACCTCCAAAGAGGTTGAGACCCACAGGTTGAGAACCGCTGGTTTATTGTGATAATTTATTTAAAGCTCCTGGAACAGTATATGCTCTTGTTTCAGTGATGTTCTTTTTTTGTTAATTTTCACCCAAGGCTATTTTTTTTCCATTGCTTATTAGAGAGAGTAGAAGTGAGGGAGGGAAGTGGAGAGAGAGAGAGCAAGAGAAGCATTGATGTAAGAGAGACATCAATTTGTTGCCTCCCTCATGTGCCCCAACTGGGACCGGGATTGAACATGAATCCAGGTATGTACCCTTGATGAGGAATTAAACCCTGCACTCCTTCAGTGTGCAGAGCCCATGTTCTAACCACTGAACTCACGGGCTAGGGCTCAATGATATTCTTAAGAAAGGAAATAGTATGTGAGCCTTCATGACTTTATTTTCATAACCCTTCACTCCTCTTCATCATTGCTTTGTGGTCATGAAATATTCAACAAGCGGCTCCTCAGCTCCTTGACCTCACTGCCAAAGGGATTCCCTTTCACTCCCCCACCACTTTTCTTCTGATGTGCATCATGCTGTCACTGTAACTATTTCATCTTCAACCAGAATTAAAGCACACTCCACCCTGATTGTAGACTTCTCCCATTCCAGCCACTTTTGACTTCATTGGGATCTCAAGCCCAAATATCTCCAATTTCATTAGAGCCTGCAATCCAAATTTCAATACACTCTCAAAAACACTCTCAATTCCCTGGCTTCTCTCTATGCTTTGTCACATCTTTCCAGCAAAACCCAGCTATAAATTTGGCCAACCACTTGCTGTCTCTGTGAATGCACTTGACCAGCCATGTGCTGTTGAGAAAATTCTCACAATGCAGCTAAGTGATTGCCAAATGAAAATAGGTCTGAATGCTGTTCAACAATTCTACTACCAGTCATATGCAAATCACTCTCAAATTTATAATTATAGTTCTATAATTTCTAGACTCCAGAAATGTGTTGCCAACTAGGTTTCCAATATCCCTACTTGGATGTTTTAAAGGCACCGACACATCAACACCTGTGGACTCATTACTATCTCCTCAAATGGGATTTCATCTAGTGTTTCCAGCATCAGCATCCACTGCCCTCTTCTTTTCTCCAGTAGAAAGTTTAGCACTATGAATAAATATTGCATCCTAAATATTTCTCAAGTGATTCTTCTTTCCATCTCCACTGTCTATGCTCCAGTCCACACAATATTGTCTCCTTCCTACTGCAATAGGACCCAACTTTTCTCCCCATACCCAATGCTGCACTATTAAATCCTTTCTTCGCACTGAAGCCACAATGTTCTATGAAATGTAAATTTAGACATAGAGTTTTTACTTCAAAATTTCCATTATTCATATGTAGAGAGCACCTGGTAAAGGCCCCAGAGATGATTGTCATCTGAATCCAGTGGCATCTGGCAGAGCCATGCCCTGGAAATATGCCTTGCCAGAGGCAGGTGTGTTGTCAGCCTGACCTTTAGCTCAGATGCCAGGGGGTGGGTTTCATTATCTAAGTTCAGCCAGGCACCAGGAATGGATGCAATTATCCAGGCCCAGCCTTAAGTGGCAATTACAAAAAAGCCACAAGATTGAAGAATTCCAGTTTGATCTTTAACCAAGATTTCACAAAATTTCCTTTATCTTAAACTTTAGTAAAACTTCCTGGTATCATATTGTATAAAATAAATGCACTGTACCGGCTCTGGGTCACTGTCTCTCCATCAGAGGGCCAGCTGTCCCACCTGGCCCCAGCTTTTCCCTTCTGTCTCTGTGTCTGTCTCTTTCTTTCATTTTCTCAATCCCCAGCCACCCCTACTCAGGATTCGTGGACCACTCTCTAGTCACTCTGGACGCGGTAAAAAAGAGAGAATACTTATATTCATAGAGCCAAAATATTTGACAGGGCCTACAAAGAAGGGCCTCAAGACCTAACCTTATTAACCTTTATAACTTCATTTTTCTCCATTTTTCCCTTTGCTCTCAGTATTCTAGCTTTACTTACCTGTGAATGAGACTATATACCCTTCTGTTGCCTGAATGTTTCCTTCCTATTTCATCTTCCACACCATTTAACTTCTTTCTGCCTCATACTTCAATTCAATTATTAGTTTCTCAGATAATTTCACTGGCACACAAAAGTAAGTAAATGCCCAATTTAGAAGCTTAATAGTATCACCAGCTTTTTGATATAATACTTACTACCATTTTACGTTTTCTGCCTTGTGTGCTCCTTAGGTTAATTTCTCAATTAATACATGGTAAACTTGCTAAAGACAAGATGTTCAATGGAGTTGAATGAACTTCCTCTAACACTAGTAGGTTAGCCTATTAGTGCCATCTTTGGTCTCATCCTGAAATATATGCAAGCACCAGGTTAAATTTTGAGAGTATTGATGATAGGAGTACAATATTCTATGGACATTGCTAGATAACCAAATATTAAATCTGTCTTGTATTTTTTTGCAACAGAAGTGGTTATTTTAGCCACTGCACTTTATTTCTTAAAAAAAAAACCACATTTCTTTTTAATTTTTTCTTGTTGATTAACTAATTATTCTAATAATTGGACTTTTTCAGTCAATTCTTATGCTGTTGTTACCTCTAATTGACATGTTATCATGACTAGATTGGAATTTAATTCCAGTCAAGGGCACATGCCTGGGTTGCAGGCTCAGTCCCCAGTAGGGGGCATGCAGGAGGCTGCTAATCAATGATTCTCTCTCATCATTGGTGTTTCTATTTCTCTCTCACTCTCCCTTCCTCTCTGAAATCAATATAAATATATTTTTTAAAATAAACAGTGGGGTTTGGAAAGATATGGAGTAGCTAAAGAAGTGTTTTCATATGTGATTACAGTCCCAAGTTCATGGCATAGGCATTAGAAATGCTACAGGGATTCAGAAAAGGAACAGTTAGTGAAGACTGGAACAGTCTAGTGCTGAAACTCTCAATTACTTTGTTGAGTTTGAGAGTAGTACAGGCCTCAGAAGGATGTAAGAGAAGGGTACTCTATATGGCAGGGCTGCATTTTGGCAACATCATAATGAAATACAGCAAATCCAATAAATATTTAGAGGTATGCATGGTATACAGGAAAAATGACAAAAAAAGCTTTTGTGATAAATATATAAATATGAATGGAGGATCTGAATGTTATTCCAACAGCTTGCATGGTAACAAAAATTCTTGAAAGTAGCCTTAAGGTCAAATTGCAACATCAATCAGGCATATATAATGCAGTATTCATTTGGATGAGGGAAGGAGTACCAATAATGCATGGCCTTTGGGAGACAAGTAGAGGTACCATGTCTAATTAAAGCGCATTAATATAAGAAGAAAGGTAGAGCTTGAGCATGTGGTTGTCTAGAAAGTATAGTAAAAGGTCTTCTAATTCAAACTTTAAATAAACTATTCTAGCAAAATATATATACCTGTGGGCCATGAGGAGCTGAGTCTACAACCCTTTCTGGACTATGCATATCTCGAAATTAGGGGATGTGTTTTATGTATGTCAGTGACCTACACCTTTGTACAATATTTGAAATGTATTTGTGTGGGTTGGACAAATGAATGAATCTCACCTAATAATCAGTCCCTCTTTAAAGCATTGGCTCTAAAGCAATAAACTGTTTATGAGAGACTCTTGACTTCTACTCATAAATACAGTCCATTCCTAGGTCATATAATAGCTAATTTTTACATATTTAATTTACTTTTTCATAACCCTCTGATATAATCAGAGTTGGGATTATTCTCTCCATTTTGTAGAAGAAAAAATAATGAAGTTCAGAGGGGTTAAGTGAGATGGCCAAGACTCTATAGTTAAAATGAAAATATTAAGTAGCAAAGGTGAAATTCAAAATTTTGTGTATCTATATGTACGCTTGCCAACTTCTGGCAATAAACCAATTATAAATTTTACTGAAACTTAAACTACATCTTTAGTGCCTTATCATACATCAACGTAATGCAATATCCGGCATCAGAAATTACTAGATGTTTTTCTGGAATATTTTCCACTAGCCACTAAAACAGAAACAGCTCTATGGAGAGAATGGAATGGCCTTTGGTTTGAGGCTGCATGGCACTATTATACATCATGTGATTTTTGAGATCTGTGAAGATTTTCTTCAACAAACTGTTTTACAAAGGAGACAATTAATACTCAGGGTGACTTGCTTGCTTTGGGTGATTTTCTTAAAGCAAGAGGCGAGGCTTAGTTTCAAACCTGAATCCACTGATGCTAGATCCATGAAAACCCCACTGCCCAGCCCCTTAAAGATACACTGTTCTAACAGGATAGTCTAGAAATCTCAAGAATTCAGAAATTTGTCGAGAATGAATGTGAGCAGGTTTTAGGGTAAAGAAACCTCTTTTGTGCCCCATTTATTTCAAGGAGCATTTTAGGGACTCAGGTACTATCCAGTTGCAGAAATGCACTGCTTTTCTCCTTCAAAAGTGTGATCTCTGTCCTCTAAGAATCCAGATCAATATGATGACAAGTGATTCATCTCCTTATGTCTTACTCACTTATAACTGTCACTTTGCAAAGCACTTACCTCATTCTACCTTCCGGATATATCTTGGCCATCCAGTGGTCCAGAAACTGCTAAAACAACTCTAAAATATCTTTAAATGGAGGGTATAAACCTAAAATCCAGTATATTTGATGTTCCAAATACCAGGTTGTTTTAATCTTTATAAAAAATAACAATTTATAATAAGAAAACAAAGTAAATACAGCTCTAGATACCAAAGGAATTTTTTAAAAATCATTTTGTGTCTATTATGATTTTTGTGAGAAAGGTCCTTTAAAGTCACCTCATTTTCAGAATTCAACTACAACTAAAGTTTTAGGTGGTCATGGTTTGATAGTCTCAGAAGTTGAGAAGGCAAGACTAGTCAAAGCAGAGCCAAATTTAACAGAGAAGTGGATAAAGACTTTGGATAAGAGACATTTATCATATTAAATTTATTTGGAGCAATTTGTGCTAATTTAGAATTTGAGAATTCACATGAGAATTACTCCAGAAACATTATTTTTTAAATGATAATTTTCTTATAAATCATGAAAATCATATATAAGTATTGTCAATTTTTTTTCTACTTTAGAGAAGTTAAAAAAAGAAAATAAATAAAAAAGCAACAAATATCACATTAAAACTTTAGCAGGGGTTATAGCTTCTCATGGCCAACACATCTAAGTTTTTCTTTAACATATAATTTAATACTCATAGTGATATAGAATGTCTGGTACTACCTTGCACCATCATGATTTTAATTTCCTTTTAATTAAAAGATTTTTTCTCAGCTTGCAACATCAGAAAATCTATTTATAGAGATCAATATGAAAGAATCATGGTACCGAGAACTGTACATGAATTAAGCAGCATCACTTGAAATGTGCCACCAGAAACCTTAAGCTGATTTCCTGTTTGTAGACAGGAAAATGTTTTGAAGCCAATCAAGGAGCGGTGGCATTATGCACATTGGTTGCAGCTGAGGAAGATGCCAGCTTGAACATCTGCATCTGATATAAAGTGAAAAGGGTAGTTGGTACATGAAATGCTATCAATAAATCTCAATGATAAGATGATGACAGGGGATGTCTCTGAGGAACTCCAGGAAAGGTAGTAATGGACTCACATTTTAAGTAGAGATGTAAGGTTTTAAATAATAAAACTAGATATCTAGGATATTTACTGAATCTCTGTGCTTTTAAGAGTAAGATAAATAATACCTGTGCTGGGCTTTTTAGTGGTAGGGAGGCAACGTTTGAGTCATAAAATTAAACAAGTGCAGCAGCTGAAACGCAATGGAAAGTTGACTGCATTGTTATTAGTAGCCTTGGACTAGAGTCTTAATTCAATCAGTTACCCAGAGCCTGGGCTGGGGGTGAGCCATGCTGTTTCCCTATGTGCTCCTTTTTCTCCTCACCATACTTTACCTCTGATGTTTCAGGCCTGGGAAACACTTTTATTTCAAGAGACAGAAAGTACTCATGACTATAACAAGCGGACATGAAATGTGTCAAAATACAAAGAATTTAAATTCCTGGATTCTAAATATTTATGAAAATAAAGAAATTATATTGAACACCTGTTAGTTAGCAGGCAATGTATCATTCTGGAAAGATATGTAAAAGCAAAACTGTATTCTCAAGTAGCACAACATCCAGTAGGAGAAAAGACAATCAAAGAGGCCATTGCCCAACACTGGAAAACTACTAGAGGAATGGGCTTCCTGTTCAGAAGCTCACAGGTGGAGCATAGCATAGCATAGGCAGTCAAAGAGGTAATGCGGCAGACAGTAGGATACCTAAGTTGAATTTTAGAGGATAGACAGGCATTGATCAGATAGACAAGATGAAAAGGTGCAGAAATAAGGCACAATATTTACAAAGAAACAGAGAAAAAGTGTCCCATCTTAGAAATGGCAAATAGTTCAGTATGGCTGAATGGTAGATTCATTGTAGATTTGTATGTGTTAATTTGGGGGGAGGGGCATGATTGTATTCTATAAGTCAGGTTAACTATGTAACTGAAGTGAATTGCAGTTGCTCTTCATTTCATCTCAGTCCACTGCTGCCCTGGTAAATGTTTAACACTGGTCTCTGAGGTTGGATGGAGAAACCGACTGATAACATTTGCAGATTTCTATTGTATCAATATTTCCACCCTGGCCAAATTCAAGCTGCCAGCATGATGCCACAGAACTTGAAATTGAAGTGCATACTATGTGCATGCTATTCCTTTGAAGGAGAAGCAGCCAGTCCCTGTACCACACTGCCTCAATCCAGCCATGGACGTTTGTATTCACGAAGAGTCCTGACATGACAGTCATTTGATTATTTGGCAGTGACAGAAATTGTGGTATATTCAAGACTATCTCCTTTGTTTAAAAGAAGTAGCTACTCGGAAGCCCCAGCTGCCATCACCCAGTATTGCCAAAACTTCCAATTTTCCAGGCAGTGTAAAATTACACATTTTGTTTGTGAAATATCCCAAATTGTGATTGTTGGTAAATCAACTCTTTAAAAAGCATGGGATCACATTTGTAATATCTTAACTAATAAAGAAATTTTAGCCGAAACCGGTTTGGCTCAGTGGATAGAGCGTCGGCCTGCGGACTGGGGGGTCCCGGGTTCGATTCCGGTCAAGGGCATATACCTGGGTTGCGGGCACATCCCCCGTGGGAGATGTGCAGGAGGCAGCTGATTGATGTTTCTATCTCATCGATGTTTCTAACTCTCTATTTCTCTCCCTTCCTCTCTGTAAAAAATCAATAAAATATAAAAAAAAAAAAAAAAAAAAAAAAAAAAAAAAAAAAAAAAAAAAAAAAAAAAAATAAAGAAATTTTAAAACAATAATTTACAAATTTACCTAATACTTTGCAAAAAATTATTTGTGTCTAATGAAGGCACAAATATATCTGCACTCAGAACATAAACCACTGTACCACATTTCCCCTCATGACATATAACTGTTAAATATAATAAAATTACCTTTTATGAGATAAAAAAACAAACAAACATGGGGTCAGTAGTGAATAGAATGAAGAAAACATGTTAGTCAGGTATGTCCAGTCTGAAGGTCATGAGTTGGTGCACAGGGCAACCTTCAGATTTTAAGCTGAGCAGTGAGTAATGCAGTTAGTTACATTGGGTGCAATTAGCTCCCAGCATCATCAGGAGGGGCCATCCTTGCTCCCGGTGGCTTTTCCTCACACCTTGATCTGGTTCCAGACAAGCAGGTTCTTTGGTTCCCTGATTTCCATATGCCTTTCAGTTCACTCCTTCATTGAGAACGCTGACTCAACTTTATTTCTTCAGCATTGAGTGTGGCAGAAAGAAATTCAAAGGTTTGATTGAATATGGCAAATGGGGAATATTGCTTGGTTTATGCTCCTAGGAGGCACGTGAAGTGGTCCGTAGCTAGTCATAAACCATATCATGAAATTGAATTAAATTGAACTAGTCCTAACTGGTTTGGCTCAGTGGATAGAGCGTCGGCCTGTGGACTGAAGGGTCCCAGGTTCGATTCTGGTAAAGGGCATGTACCTTGGTTTTGGGCACATCCCCAGTAGGGGGTGTGCAGGAGGCAGCTGATTGATGTTTCTAACTCTCTATCCCTCTCACTTCCTCTCTGTAAAAATCAATGTTATATTTTTTAAAAAGAACTAACTGTACATGAGCTAGTAAATGAATTCTGTGTTGCAGTGGTTTAGGATCCTTTCTTTGGGTCTGTGTCCAAGACTTTTCCTTAATTGTGGTAAGCAGTTGCTAGGCAACCATCCCAAGTCTATGCCCCTATTCCTTTAAACATACAAGCTAGAGAAATGAATTACATTCCACTTGAAAAACAGAATTTTATCTTCTTCATCAAGGCATTTGAGCTTGATAGCTAAAACTCATGTATGTACTGTTTTAGTTTTCTTATTGTGGATCAGCATTGATTCATTGATGCAACAAGCACGCATTTATTGAATGCTTATTCTGTGTCAGGTTCTAGAACAAAAATATATTAAAAAATATATCCCTGCCATGGTCAGTATGGCGTAGTTGGTTGGAGCATTTCCCATATCTGAAAGGTCACCAGTTTGATTCTCAGTCAGGGCACATGCCCCAGGTTGCAGGTTGGATCCCCAGTAGGGGAGGCAACCAATCAATGTTTCTCTCTCTCTAAAATAGATAAAAACATTTAAAAAATCTTAAGAAAAATTTCTCTCAAAAAAAAAAAAATATCCCTACCCTAAGGAAACTCACAATGTAGTGGAAGAATGCTGAGAAAACGCGCGCGCGCACACACACACACACACACACACACACACAGCATAACAAATAAAGAGACAAGAGCAGATGCATCTATACAATGTCTACCCTCAATTCTATGGTCATGTTAGGGTCTTTTCTAACTGCTCTGATGATGATAAATGAGATCATTATAGTAATTTAGATTGGTAGCTATACGAGTTTCACTCCAGAAATTTCACAGATGAATCTAGCTTAATCTATGGTCATCAAGTATCCTTAATCTAAAATCAATTTATATTTTCTGCTAACCTCTTCACTATTCTGATTTCTGATACTTCGAAGCCTGAATCCTTTTAACACTGTAAAATTCCTTCTCTTTTCCTTGCCCTGACTGAATTAAGGTAGGGATTTTTTAAATGCACAGTGAAGTCGGAGGCAAGGGTTCATTATCTCCTGAGTCCAAATTTAGGACACACACATCAATAGCATGATTGAAAATTTTAATTTGGTACAGCCTCAGAAAATCGAGGATTATGTGGCCGTTCTAACCAAGTCTCAATAGCTGCTATTATATGTATCAAGTAATTCAAATAATGGAGTAAGGGAACTATCTGACTAGTGGGAAAGTTATATTTTCTTTATGCAAAGATTTGAGTTACCCATAGGATCTGAAATCATCCTTGGAATCTTTGACAATAGATTGTCTCCTGTAACTGGAGATGCTGATTCCTCGGTCATTCACTCTTCCCTGGTTAGATCTGAGGAGCTGAAGCTGCTCCCTCCTGGGTTGCTTTCTTTAATCAATCTTTCCATTAACTCAGCAGGGTTCTTTATATTATTCCCTTATTTAGAGGGAGAAGCTGTCAGGATTCCACACATAACCCTGATATTTCCAATTCAGGAATAAAAAACTAGAAAGTCAACTGGAGTCTGTCCCAGTAAGTTTATTTCCCATGACCTGGAATACTGATTTAAAAAAATCCCAGGGAATTTTATGTATGTCCTGGATAATATTTTTTATATTAATTTGTTGTTGTTTTTACACACATGAGCTAGAGCTAGCTAATTATAATTTACCAAATCTGAAGTTTCTTTTGTATTTCTATTTTATTCCAGTGCCTCCTCCTGCATCTGTGGTTAACATTTTTCTTAGCCCACCCATTAACTTCTCATCCTCAATAATGAAATGTATGCAGTGACTCATCTTAAATTGAGTCTATTGCTCTATGTTTTTAGGAACAGATCCTTCTTTCTAAGACATTTTTATACTCTTTTTAGAGATTACTTTTAATTCCACAGTCACTGACAGTATTCCTCTCTTATGTACTAGTATCATGTTCAAGGAGCTGGCAGCACTGACAATTAATTTCTCCTGAAATCTTGAGGGTACATACTAGACCTGGGGCTGGGGACAGAAAGGAACTGTTTTAATATAAGAACTCTGTGGGCTCTAATAACAAGGGATTTATGATAGCAGAAAGTGTCCCTACCCTTCCATCACCCTCTTCCACCTAACCTCTTTGATAGGTTGAATAGCTTTGCTTTTGAATTGCTCTGTTGATTCAGAATTTTTCATTTTGTGATTAGAATTACCAAGATGTCTATGCCTATAAGTGAAAACAAAACTTAAGGTTATAGAGATAGTTAGAATAGAGCCTGAATTACTGTTTTTATTTGTTTTCCTGAAACCTATCAAACTTTACTGTCCAGTGCCACAGTGAATCATCAAAAGGAACACTTTGACCAAAATGTTAAGTGTTCCAGTTCCCTGTGGGCCACATGTTGTTCAAAAGAAGATGCAGAAAGAAAAAAAAAATCTGCTAGGTACCCTATTAGCAATTTAGCAAACTTTTTGTCTTTTTACTTGGAAAATGTCCTTGGAACACATCTACACTAATAAAAGAGAAACATGTAAATTGGTGTCACTCCACTATGCCCACCAGCCAATCAGAGCGACTATTCAAATTAACTCAACAAAGATGGCAGTTAATTTGCATACACAGGCGTAGAGCGAAGACTGAAGGCTCCAGCCAGAGTGAAGACTGAAGACTGAAGACTGAAAAGGCTTGGCTTCTCCACTGCAGTGCTGCGGCCGCAGTGGAGAAACCAAGCCTTGCTGTGGCCAGACCAAAGGCCTGGGTCCCGGGTGCTGGAAGAAAACCGGTGCCGGCAGCCAGGGGAAGGAAGACCTATTGCAAGAATCTTCCTGCAACCAGCCTCTAGTTAGATTATATTTGTGACACGTTGCAAACTATATCAATCAGCGTTATTATTTATAATCTACCATAGCATTTATATATATTATCTATTTACTTGACTGAGGTAACTTTCTACAAGTATTGATCAATATCTGTGATGCTGAGGAATATTTTTTCAATTATTTTGAAAGGTGTTCTGCCTATCTATTTTAGTTAATATACTTGTTTGTTTTTGAATTGATTTGCAACTGACAATATTCATTAACAATGAAATAAACATTATTTATAGGGAAATTGTTCATTTGGTTACCACCAGTATTCAGTCCCTATAATTTTGTCTTTGCTATTAGCTGCTTGAAGTAATCTTCCACAGATTATTACCACAATAATTACTTCCTATTATTGCAGATCATCATTATTTTCAATTTTAATCATTGTTATTACGAACCACTTTTGAATGTAATTGAGGAGAGAGCCTTAGTAAATACATTTTAAAAATGATTCAATATTCTAAAAGTGCATATTAGAAAAATTCTTAGTCTTTCAGAAATATATTTAAATGTGTATTTTTATAAGATGTATACATCTTTTAGATATTAAATCTATATGCCTCAACATTTCTCACATTATTTTCACAAAGTATTGGTGGTGGTCACAGTGCACATTTGTGACTTACAGTGAGCAAATGGAAGTTAGTAACATCTGCCCATCCTACCTTTTGAAATATGTTAATAAATTATGTAACTCTTTTTTTGGCCATTTATATACATCAGAATAATATACATCAACATATATGTAGATATAATTCCAAATATATTTTTGGTTCTGTCACAAGGCTCAGACATATTGTGATTAGATTTATCATATATATACACACCAAATATATATATATATATATATATATATATATATATATATACACACACACACATATGCAAACAAATATATATACATACTAGAGGCCCTGCACACGAAATTCATGCGCAGGTATGGTACCTAGGCCTGGCCTGCAATCAGGGCAATCTTTCCCTACTGCCCACAACCGGCCCCGCCCCTCACTGCCATCCACCCCTGGTTCCCCTTGCGCCATAGGGTGATCGGTGCCTGACAGCTGGGGGAAGGGACTGAGAGGTTGGCTGTTATTGCCCGCTTGCCAGCCCCCACCCCCTCCACAGGTTGCCCTCTGTGTGGGGGGTGATGGCAGGGTGGAGGCCTTGGCCTGATGCTGCCTGAATCCCCACCACCCACCCCCAGTTCCCCACTCACCATCAGGTGATTGGAGGCTGCTGGCCAGGGGAAGGAACCAAGAGGTGGTCAATGCACCTCATAGTGACTGGTCCAGCGGTTGTTCTGATCATCCCACCTTTAGGGTCAATTTGCATATTACCCTTTTATTATATAGGATAGAGCCTGGTGCATGGGTGGGGGCCAGCTGGCCTGCCCTGATGAGGGCCCCGAATCTGGGTGGGGCGAATCCTCTGGGGGTCGGGGCTCGCCAGGACGAGAGGCCATGGGCAGTTTGCAGGCTGGCCAAGCCCCCAATCTGGGTGGGGTCTCCACTAGTGGGGGCCAGCCTGGGCTAGGGACTCCAGGGGGGTTGGCCAGCCCCCCGCCCTCAATCAGGGTGGGAGAGGCTAATCAGGGGTGGGGCCGGCCGGGAGGAGGTGCTGGATTTTCTGGCCACAGTGGGCATCATAGCGACCGGTCTTTCTGGCATTATGGTCACTGGCTTTATATATATATATAGAGAGAGATATACTAGTAATTAAATAACCATCATTTTTAATCATTTGGATATAGATTTCTTTAATTATACAGGAGTCCCAAAAAATGTAAACACACCTTGAATGATTATAAAGTCAGTGTTTATTAACATACAGTTCATTTTCAAAATTTTTAAAAATCTACGGGATGAATAATTCTTTCTGTCAGTGCCTGTTTTCAAACTGATGGCCATTCTTGCCCAGGCACTGCTGATAATGCAAAGCAATGGAATCACAAACATTAAGAATCATTTTGTTTGGTATTTGTGTGCCTTCAATTCATCAATTGTTGTGGGTTTTGTACTTTTAACTTTATCTTTTATATATCACCATAAAAGTCTAGTGACACTTTAGGATAAATTTACTTTGTTCAAAATTTAGTCTGGCTTAACCCATGATTTCAAATCAGTTATACCTGAAAAGGAATGAAAATTAAGTGTTCTCAGCTGTTAAAGTGTGCATACATTTTTTGGGACACCTTATATACACATGTAACATATGTTGAAAAACTTGATCTACTTGAAAAAAATATAGTTTCTTGTTCAGGCATTCATAAAATGGCTTTTGGAATTGCCAACAGCATTTTAAAACTTGCTTTAATCAGGTTGCTTCCTCTAACTCTAAGAAATCTAAATCAATAGCAATTTTATCCCTTTAAAACACTCATTTTAAGTAGTTTCTGTGCTTCCTCCACCAATGATAGCAGAAAGTTACTTTGATTTATCCTTTTATACTCACTTGGATGTTCTACTTTAAGTGTTCTAAACCAAAATGCTTGGAATTCCTGCTTCAAATACCTGTTATCTTCCTCCACTTAAACCATTTTACTTCTTTCCTTCTTTCTTCCTTCTTTCCTCTTTTCCTTCCTTCCTCCCTTCCTTCCTTTTACTTAGTACTTTAACAACTTATTGATATAAACTGTTCCGTTGATATTTATTTTTATCAATTAATTATATGCAATATTTAGTGAAACAAGTATATACTTGATTGTCATAAAATCATGGGTTGTTCTTATAGTTTTGCCCTTAGTATTTATGTGATTTTGGATAAGTTACACAGGTTTTGTTTCATAACTAGAGGCCTGGTGCATGAATTCATGCACGGGTAGGGTCCCAAGCCTGGCTGGCAATTGGGAACGATTGGGGTGGTGGGTGGTTGGCCAGTGGGGGAGGGGCCGCTGGGCAGCTCCTGCATTGAGTGTCTGCCCTCTGGTGGTCAGTGCACATCATAGCTACTGGTTGACTGGTCATTCGGTCGTTCGTTTGTTTGGTCGCTTAGGCTTTTATATATATAGATGTGTGAAACAGGAATATTAGTACCTGTTTCTTTGGGCTGTAGTGAACATTATTGTTTTCAAATGATTAGTTTCATAGAGCCACATAATAGGTACTCCATATAGGTAGGCACTCTCTTCCTTTTAGTTTGCATGAGATATATGATGACATAGTAGGCATGCTTATATCTCAATGAAGGCGAGCTAAGAACATAAGTAATATAAACACAAATCATATACTATAATTCTGGTTTTCAAAATTTGCAAATTAATTCCTGTGTCTTAATTTTTCCTTTTACCTTTCTTTCAATTAAAATATTCCTAATGAAGTCCATGAAGTCAGATTTTTCTTGGTGCTTCTGACACTGAAGCTTGCATATTTCAAACTGAACATTTTCTCCAATTTTCATTTAATGATAAATTTTGTAGTAAATAACTATTAAACAAAAGTCTTATTTTTTAAAATCTGCCTATATAGTTACCATTTTGTCACTTTTAATTCTTTTTGTGTAGGTCTGATTTTCTATGTGGAATTATTTTCTTTCAGCCAAAAGACTTCCTTTAGCATATTTTGCAGTGCAGGTGTGCTAGCAATGAATTATCTCACCTTTTTTATTTTCTAAAAAAAATTTTCAATTTGTTTTCTTTCAGCATCAACCTGTGGGTCGCGACCCCTTTGGGGGTCGAACGACCCTTTCACAGGGATCACCTAAGACCATCGGAAAACACATATATAATTACATAT
This sequence comes from Myotis yumanensis, assembly GCF_028538775.1. Lineage (NCBI taxonomy): Eukaryota > Metazoa > Chordata > Mammalia > Chiroptera > Vespertilionidae > Myotis > Myotis yumanensis. Next base: position 142,795,661 of record NW_027223754.1, read on the forward strand.
TGTTTTTTGTGATTAATCACTATGCTTTAATTATGTTCAATTTGTAACAATGAAATTGGGGGTCACCACAACATGTTTCTGAAAATAAGTCCATATGGCATTTGTCTTTCTCTGACTGACTTATTTTACTAGGTCCATACATACTGTCACAAATAGTAAGATTTCATTTTTTTAAAAAATATATTTTATTGATTTTTTACAGAGAGGAAGGGAGAGAGATAGAGAGTTAGAAACATCGATGAGAGAGAAACATCGACCAGTTGGCTCCTGCACATCTCCCACTGGGGATGTGCCCGCAACCCAGGTACATGCCCTTGACCGGAATCGAACCTGGGACCTTTCAGTCCGCAGGCCGACACTCTATCCACTGAGCCAAACCGGTTTCCGCGGATTTCATTTTTTTTTATGGCCAAATGATATTCTATTGGGTATATGTACCAAAGCTTTTTTATTTTATTCTAGTTTTCATTGTTTCTGAAAATAAGTCCATAGAATCCTGATCCTTGTTTTGCTTGAATGTAAAATTTTCATTTTTCTTTAAATATTACCCCCTTCTGTAAATCCAACCATATGTAATTTAAACAGCTTGATATTGTTCTATATGTCACTTACACTCTATTAATTTTTAATCTTAATTTTTCAATTATAGTTCAATTTCAATATTATTTTGTTTAGGACTCAGGCATACAGCATAGTGATTAGACAATCATATACTTTACTAAGTGTCCCCCTGCCTCATATTGCCACTACCCAACTGGCACCATACATCATTACCACAATATTATTGACCATACTCTCTATGCTGTGACTATTTTGTAACTACCAATTTGTACTTAATTCATTCACTTCTTTCATCCAGTCCCCCAAGTCCTTTCCCCTCTGGCAACCACCAGTTCACTTTCTGTGTCTATGAGTCTGTTTCAATTTGGTTTGTTCACTTATTTGGTTATTTAGATTCCACATATACGGTATGTGAAATCATATGGCATTTGTCTTTCTCTGACTGACTTATTTTATTAGGTCCATACATACTGTCACAAATAGTAAGATTTCATTTTTTTATGGCCAAATGATATTCTATTGTGTATATGTACCAAAGCTTTTTTATCAACTTGCATATTGATGGGCACTTGGGTTGCTTCCATATCATGGCTATTGTAAATAATGCTGTAATGAACATAGGGTTGCATATATCTTTTTGAATGAGTGTTTTGAGTTTCTTCTGATAAATTCCCAGAATAGCTGGGTCATAAGGCAGTTCCATTTTTAAGTGTTTGAGAAAACTCCAGACTGTTAAATTTTAAGCATTTTTCTCTATGTTTAAGTTTAGATAGCTTTTCATTTTTCTTATCGTGTCTAATCTGATATTAAATCCATTCAGTAAATTTTTTTCTAGATACTTCATTTTTCATTTTTAGAAGATCCACTTGGTTTTTTTCTTAATATATTCTGCTTCTCATTACATTTTAATCAATTTTTGAGTGCTTAAGTATATTTATAATATTTTTTAAGTGCTGTTCTGTTACTTTTAGCACTTTGTCGCTTCTAAGTTTATTTCTATTGATGGATTGTTCTCCTAGTTAATGATCACATTTTTCTTCTTTTTGGCATGTCAGGTATGGTTCTATTGGATGCTAGATACTATAAACATTAAGTTGTTTGATGTCTGGATTTGGTTGTTTTTCTTTAAAGATTTTGGGCATTTTGCAATATTTAAATTACTTGTGGATTAGCTTTTTTTTTTTTTGATGATTTTAATCTTTGTTAAGATTTATAGAGAATAGCTGAAGCTCCTCACACCACCTTAGTCTTTTTACTAAATCATGGCTTTTGGGTCTCTAATGAATGTTTAGGTATCCAATATAGTTCCTACACTCTGGCTGGTTAGAATTTGACTGTCTCTCATCCTGTGAGAGCTTTGGGAATTGTTCAGTTTACAACTCCATGGAACTTCTTTCTTAGAATTGTTGAACTTAACCTTGGGCATGTACAGTTTAGAATTCATCCAAAGACCCGAGGCAAACCCTGTTCACATATCTGAAACTCTTTCTACGTATATTTCCCTTTTCATTATTTTTTTCAGCATAATAGTTGCCTTAGCCTCCCCAAACTTGATTCACTATTTCCTAAATTCAGCGAGAAACTATGCTTGAATTCCCTCTGCCTTCATCACGGTCTGACATGTAGTTCTAGGCAGAAAGACCAGGTTATCATACTAGTCATCTCACTTGTATTTCTTATCTCAAGGATAAGAGCTGCATTTTTGTCCGATTTCTGAAGAGTTGCTGATATATTTTGTCCAGTTTCCTAGTTGTCAACTGCAAGGGCAGTTTTCCCATCATGGCCAGAATTACAAAATCTTTGTTTATTTTTTTATTAAAAGGTTTACATATCATTGTCTTTATGTGGTTGGATTAAAAAGGTGAAGTTTTATGGAAGTATTTCTCTTTGGAAGGTTCTTCCTTGTGAAGCAGATAAAGCAAAGTTCATTCTATTGTGTTGACATAAAATATTTCAGAATCAAGACATAATTTGCTCTCTTCAATACTATTAATGAGAAAACTGTTGTATCCATTGAAATTCCCCTGGCTAAGAATAGCATTCATGTAATGAACTTACTTTTCTCACTATGAATACCACTGATAGGAAAGTTATAATTCTGAAACCAAGAACTCAAGAATGGAGAATGCTGTGTTAATAGGACTGAAATATTAGAACTCTTTCTACTATTTCATATTTGTCCATACAATGACATTAAATACCTATAAAGATTACTTATTTTGATTGAAACATGCTTTTTTAAAATAAGGGGTTTGGGAATTAGATGATTACAAAATCTTCAAGTTTGGCCATGGATATCATTTTATGATACCAGTGGCCTGGTGCACAAAATTTGTGCGGGGGGGGGGGTGAGGGGGGTGGGGTGGCTTCCCTCAGCCCAGCCTGCACCCTCTCCAACTGGGGACACTGCTGGCTTCTAACTGCTCACCTGCCTGCCTGCCTGATCACCCCTAACTACCCTCCCCTGCAAGCCTTATCTCACCCCCAGCTGCCCTCCTCTGCTGGCCTGATCTCACCCACAACTGCCCTTCCCTGACTGCCAGATTGCCCCTAACCCCCTGCCGGTCTGATCTTGTCCCCAACTTCCCTCCCCTGCCGGCCTGATTGCCCCTAACTGCCTCTGCCTCAGCCCCCACCACCATGGTTTTGTCCGGAAGATGGCCGGTTGATCCAGTCTAAGTAGCATATCACCCTTTTGGTAGTATAGATAGATTATATAGGATAGGATTGCTTAAGTGGGGGGAAAAGCCTTTTTCAGCAGGAGGAGATGCTCTTGGCAGACAAAAAACACATAATCCCTATATCTGGACTGATAGCCAGCCATATGCACTATACTACCAAACCAGTCATTAAAAAATTGAACCACTTTCTTACACCATACACCAAATAGCTGTTGCCCTTAAAACCCCTCCTCAGCCCCCACCTTAGGTTCTGCCTTCACAGTTCAACCAGATTAGGTTCTGATTGGTCAGTTTCTATGCCAGTCATAGTCAAAAGCTCCACCTCCTAGGCAACCATTGGCTCCTGGCACTTCACCCAGATTTGGTTCTGATTGGTCAGTTTCTATGCCAGTCAGTGTCTTTGGGCCTATCTCTGAGCCTGATGAAAGAGGTGGGGCTGATCAGCAGCCCCGCCCCCCCCCCCCCCCCCCCCCCCCCAGACCCAAAGAGAAACAGAGGCTCAGCTGCTGGTGAAGCTGGGAGAGAAAAAGAGAAGCAATGGCTGATCAACAGCTGCCACAGAGGCTGGGAATCATACCCTGCCTCTCTCTTTCACCAGGCCTCTCTCTGGGCCTGACCCGTAGCCCCCTAGGCAGTCAGTGCTGGGTCGCCACAGCAACCCCACACTGACTTTTGGTGTTAGGTTGAGCCTTGGTCATTGTGGACGTTAAGGACCCTGGCTCTTTATATGTGTATAGATTACGAGAGGAAAAGAGAAATTCATCTTTTGTAGTAGCCAGAAAGGAATCAGATGCTGGTATATTTCCTTGAAAGAATATGAAAATTGTAAAAGTTAATTATAATGTATAATAAATCTATGATAATTACTCAAAGGTGAAAAAATGTTAGTAATTTTCAAAATTAGCAATTAAAAGTTATTTGGATAATCTCTGTGTTTTTCGTAGGTTTCATTTATACTTTGTACAAAAAAATTATAAATAACTTTAAAATGATGTCATAATATGTTTATGAAAACATTTATCTAAAGGTGGAGGTTTAATCTACTGGTTAAACACAGGTTCTTGTGACAGAATGTCTAAGGTGAAACCTAAACTTCTTCATTGATATATTAAAGATTTTTTTCTAGTTTGAATATTAGGTTTATTCTGAGATATTTATTGCCACTGAAATCAAACATCTAAGAAGTGCCTCTTGTTTGGTCCAAGAACCATGTACAGAGCAATGATTCTAAATTAGTGAGTGAAGAGATATAGATTTTTCTTCCCAGTAGTGAAAGCTTTTTCCTTCCTTCCCTTTTACAAATAGAATATAGATAATGCAGAGCATTTCCATTTAGAAACTAAAGATTACTAAATCAATACACAATGTGCAACTAAGAATGACATTAGTGTTATACCTCTTTGGCATGAGACCTTGTTGAATAAAATTGTGCCAGGACTTTAGAATTAAGGTTGCTTAAATGTTAAAGAAAAGCATTACATAACATCATTTTCTATCAATAGTAACAGTTTTTGGTTTGTTGGAAAATAAAATTAACCCAATTCATAAAAAAATCTAAGACCAATACTGCTTCTTGGCATTTAGTTTTTGGAGGAATTGTTTTTTGCATCCTGTGTTAGGTAACTTCATTTTTATTTTTGCAGGAATGTCTGGAAGGTTGGCCTGAATTAAGAGCCATTGTTGTAGGCTTCCGCACAGCTATAATTTATAGGACACTTGCCAAACTTCTTGTCTATGGCCTGGATCTGTCATAAACCGAATGCCTGACAAAATGTGACAACTTCTGATATGTCCAGCATACATTTTAAGCAAACACTTTTTCTCAGTTTGTTCTGAATAGAGACCAAACCATGCTTAAATCACATATTTGGGACATGCCATTACAAGAGGCAGGGATGGGCAGAAGGACCTGGATCCTGATACAGGTATATTTAAGGTTTGTCATGGAAGAATTCCCATTATACAGAGGTCCCTTGATTATGACCTTTCATAAATACATACTTCATTGGCCTCTCTGTGCTTTACCCAGTGTGGAACTCAGCCTAGAATTCTGCACTACTTAGCAAAAATGATTTTAGTATAGAGTTCTTGAAATATTAAAAATGAGAACTTTGATATTAAAGCAAACAAAGATAATTAATATTTTGTGAATTCACACTTACTCTCCATTCACCTTTAGAAAATATGTTCCGCCTCATTGTACTAGATAGTAAGCCTCTTGAAGAAAATAATAATTTCTTTTTTTTTAAAAATATATTTTATTGATTTTTTACAGAGAGGAAGGGAGAGAGATAGAGAGTTAGAAACATCGATGCAAGAGAAACATCGATCAGCTGCCTCCTGCACATCTCCTACTGGGGATGTGCCCGCAACCAAGGTACATGCTCTTCACTGGAATCGAACCTGGGACCTTTCAGTCCGCAGACCGACGCTCTATCCACTGAGCCAAACCGGTTTCGGTGAAAATAATAATTTCTTACTTGGTTTATAATTCAAGTACTCAGCAGTATCTGTTAAATGCTTCCATGATTTTTTAATAAATAAATAGTGCGTGAAGAAAAGCCTGAATCCTGTTGGTACTAAGTAAGAACTGTGGTTGTTTTCACCATCAGATGAGATTCCTGGGATCATCATAAAATAATATTTGTTTTTTGTGCTTTACCTGATGGTTTTGGAACCTGATCAAAGATAATTATATCTCGCCCTGGCTGGTTTGGCTCAGTGGATAAAGCGTCAGCCTGCGGACTAAGAGGTCCCAGGTTTGATTCCGGTCAAGGGCATGTACCTTGGTTGTGGGCACATCCCCAGTAGGAGGTGTATAGTAGGCAGCTGATCGATGTTTCTCTTTCATCAATGTTTCTAACTCTCTATCCCTCTCCTTTCCTCTCTGTAAAAAATCAACAAAATATATTAAAAAAAGATAATTATATCTCATTCTCATAAACTCATTCTTTTACAGCTCTTGAACTTCCTCTACTACTTTCCTCCATCCCAAGCCCTATTAAAGTGCCTCAGGCACCTCTGTTCTTAGTGAAATGTGATTCCTCATTCTTCAGTCTCATCATAGAACACACCACTGCTCTTGCATCCCTATGGGCATACCATGTCGGGGCTATTCATGCTACTAATATCCATTTAATAAAGAAATGGCAGATAACGTGATATTCTCCTAAGATTTTATGTTTCCAATTGATCCCTCACCATCTTCAATATCATTTATTGAACCTTTATTCTAATTATCTATGGCACACTTTATTGCCCCTTTTGATTATCATATGTTATTATTACATCACTCATGCCTACATCCACCCTTTCTCTCCTCCTAGGCCTAATATATCTTAATTCAATGTCATTTTGTATGTCCCATCAAAGTTCCTTTCTCTCCTCAAATACAATAAATTCCACCTTGACTTTAAGTAACCACCCTGGGCACATTGTAAATATATAACCTGTCAAGGTATTTACAATAATCTTATACTTTTTCTTTTTGTTGTTGTTGTTGTTAATCCTCACTGAAGGATATTTTTTCCATTGATTTTTAGGGAGAGTAGAAGAGAGAGGAAAAGACAGAAGAAACATCAATGTGACAGAAACACATCTATTGGTTGCCTCCTGCAGGAGGAGCCTGCAACCAAGGTACATACCCTTGACTGGAATCCAACCTGGACCCTTTGGTCCACAGGCCCACACTCTATCCACCAAGACAAACTGGCTAGGGCTTATATCTTAAACTTTATGTATTTATTTTGTTAACCAGATCTGCTATTCCATCAAGGTTTCTAATCCACTTTACTCCATTTTCTAACAATTTATCAGCCCCTTTGTTATCATTTCTATATTTTGAATTGTCCAATAACTTCCGGTTATATTTAAAATAAATATCTAATTTCTTACGCTGGCCCACAGAGCCTGTATAATCTGATTATTTTACAACTTTCTGATTTCATTTCCACCTCCACCCCCCATTCATGACCTTGTTCCCTAGACTCATTGGTTGTGTTTCTAACCCTGCAATACAGAAAATTCACTCCTGTCTCAGGACCTTTTATAAATGTTTTTCATCAAGCTAGAAGATGCCCCCCGTCATACATGACCTCTTTTCTTTTATCTCTGAGGTCTCAAATGCTACCTCATCAGACCCCTTTAAATGAAGTAGCTGTCTCCTTCTAAACCTCACATTCTCTGATTGTGCTCTACCATCTTTCCCCAATTTCTTCCTAAAATTAATATTTAATATATATATATATATACTCTATTTTTAGTATCTTTCTCTTCTCAGGGTAAAGACATTTTCTGATGTGTGCATTACTATATACTTAGTACTTTGAAGACCTTCAGTTAAGATTTATTAAACCATTGACAGACATATAAACCACGAGTTAAGCTCCTAGGCCGTGGTCGGCAAACTGCTGCTTCTGAGCCACATGCGGCTCTTTGGCCCCTTGAGAGTGGCTCTTCCACAAAAGACCATGTGTGGGCACGCACGTACAATGCAATTGAAACTTCGTGGCCCATGCGCAGAAGTCGGTATTTTGTGGAAGAGCCACTCTCAAGGGGCCAAAGAGCCACATGTGGCTCGCAAGCCGCGGTTTGCCGAGCCGCAGTTTGCCGACCACTGTTAGAGGATAGCAATTTTGTATTTCTTTGGACCTGCTGATGTCTCCAGCAATAAGGGACAATGAGAAATAATGGTTGGAAAAAATAAATCTTCAAACAAAGAATGCAAAAGGCAAGGAAACATATAAAACCTAAATTAAATTAATATAAATTAAAAGTAACATTGAATTACCATTATTGCATATCAAAATGGCAAAGTTAAAACCAACATATCTCATACTAATTCAAATTTATGTATAAAGACCTCAAAATGTTAGTCCAAAGTATTCTGCTACTAGGAATTATTCTTAGTATTCAAAGATTTGTGTCCAAACATTATTTAGTATAATAAATAATTGGAAATGACATTTGTGTCAGTAGCAGAAAGTTGGTTAATATATTTCTAAGATGGAATAAAACTCATTCCAAATGACAAAAAGTATATACATCAAAATATTTTCTCTTGTCCAGAAGTAAGAGAAAAATTCTTTTTTACCTTGTTAAATATATTCATTCAATGAGATCTTATATTTAGTTCAAATAAAAATCCTATCTGTTCACACTGAGAAATCCTTTACTAAGTTCCTGGTAGCCTGTGGTTCTGTGTTAGGAGGCACAGAAAGAGATATTATAGATTCTCACAACAAAGAATCTAGGATAAAGGAGTTTTAAACATATTTTTTGGCATCATTAAACATTTAAATTATAAAAACAAAATCAACCTCCAAAAATATAATACACCATCATGGGATTATGATAAAGTAGCAATGGTATATTCAATATATGCCATCATGGGATAAAGATGAGTATGTGGTATAAAGATAAGAGAGCAGAACTAAATTAAGATCTATTGTCCTCACAGAAAATAACCAGCAATTCCACTGATTACTGCTCCACAGTATTCTATGCAGCTGTGTTTCTCTTCTTCCATGTTTTCTCATTGTGAAACTCGAGTTTCAAAATAGGTTTCTGCAGACTTAGTCAAGCATTTACTTCTAAAAAGAGAGTCATTTTTTCATATGTCCATTGGCCATCTGTATGTCCTCATTGGAGAAGTGACTATTCAGGTCCTTTGCCCATTTTTTTAAATTGGGTTGTTTGTCTTCCTGGTGTTAAGTTATATAAGTTCTTTATATATTTTGGAAATTAACCCCTTAACAGATGTATTATTGGCAAATATGTTCTCCCATCTAGTGGGTTCCCTTTGCATTTTGTTGATGCTATCGTTTGCTGTGCAGAGGCATTTTAGTCTGATGTAATCCCATTTATTTTTTTTTTTTTCCCCTTGCCCAAGGAGATATATTGGCAAAAATATTGCTACAAAATATGTCTGAGATTTTACTGCATATATTTTCTTCTAGGATTTTTATGGTTTCGTGACATACATTTAAGACCTTTATCCATTTTAAGTTTATTCTTATATGTGGTATAAGTTGGTGGTCTGGTTCTTCTTTCTTCCTTTCTCTCTCTTTCTTTCTTTCTTTCTTTCTTTCTTTCTTTCTTTCTTTCTTTCTTTCTTTCTTTCTTTCTTTCTTTCTTTCTTTCTTTCTTTCTTCCTTCCTTCCTTCCTTCCTTCCTTCCTTCCTTCCTTCCTTCCTTCCTTCCTTTCTTTCTTTCTTTCTTTCTTTCTTTCTTTCTTCTTCTTCTTCCTTTCTCCTTCCTTCCTTCCTTCCTTCCTTCCTTCCTTCCTTCCTTCCTTCCTTCCTTCCTTCCTTCCTTCCTTCCTTCCTCTCTTTCTTTCTTTCTTTCTTTCTTTCTTTCTTTCTTTCTTTCTTTCTTTCTTTCTTTCTTTCTTTCTTTCTTTCTTTCTTTCTTTCTTTTCATGTACCTGTTCAATTTTCCTAACACCATTTATTGAAGAGACTGTCTTTACTCCATTGTATGCTCTTGCCTCCTTTGTCAAATATAAATTGACCATATTGGCATGGGTTTATTTCTGGGCCCTCTGTTTTGTTGACATATATACATAACACATAGACAAAGACAACAGTATGTGATAGCCAGAAGGAAAGGGGAGTGGGGGCTAAGTGGAGACAGGCTAAGGAGGGGAAGATGGAGACAGAAAGAGACTTTGCTTGGGGTGATGGGTGCATGATGCAGACTGCAGAAGGTGTTTTATTGAGTAGTACAGTTGAAACCTGTATGGTTTTGTGAACCAATGTCACTCCAATAAATCCAATCAATCAATAAATAAACAAATACATACATACATACATACATACGTACATTTTAAATAATAAAATAAAAGGAGTCCTATCTATGGCCAAGATACTCTTGAGGCCTTTGTATACAAGTATCTGAAGGGAACACCTTTCCTTGTAGGGAGCAGCTATAGGGTCAAGCCTCGGATTGACCTATGGCAAGGCCACAGACTAGTCCCAGCTTGGAGGGCAGAGCCCACCTAGCATAATTAAGTTTGACCTTATAGTCCTCCCTAGCTCCTTCCTAGGTAGCTAATGGGCTGTGGGAAGTGCAGCAAGTGCTGCCAAAACAAGGTGAAACTCACAAGAACATTATAAACATGTTGACCACTTCTCTTATTTTGTTTTGTGTGCTCTGACTATAAAATAAAGCTTTGGCTTGCAGGCTGGATCACTGTTTCCTTATCCAGGCACAGTGATCCTACCTAGCCCCAGCTGTATTCTCTTGTCTGTCTTTTTTAATCCTTCACCGCCCCTCCTCAGGCTCACCGAACCTGGCCATACTGGCTCGGCACATTTCCTCCCACTTCAACTTCAGGAATTTTGCAGATGATACTTTTTAAACTATGGTTCTGAGGATCCATTATTTTGCATACAAAATATGTTTAACTGTTCACCAAAACTGATGAACTAAGGTGTATTAAGGCCTGTGGGACAAATCCATCTGGTTTACCACTGCTTTTGTAAATATGGTTTCGTTACAACATTGCTACACCTATTCCTCTAAGTATTTTCTACAGTTAGCTATGGCTGAATTCAGTAGTTGCAACAGAGACCATATGGTCCACAGAACCTAAAATATTTACCATCTGGCCCTGTAAAAAAAAAAGTTCATAGAACCCTTAGCCGAAAGCACTCTTTTCATATATATATTTCAAATTAACTTAGCAAAGAATTGCTTAACATATTTTCCATGGTGTATTATTGTTATTAATTACTTGAAACCATAATAAAACATACTAATTTTTATTAGAACATTTTTATTTCTCTCTTTTGTAAGTAGAAAAAACGAATTAAGTTTTCATATCTCCTAATGGCGGTTTCTCTTATTTGTATTAATATCCTATTATTCTACTGAATATGACAATGCACATTAGACACATTCTCAATGAATTCCTTACTGACATGGATGTCTGGAATTATAATTAAAATTCTGTTTTATTTGGAAACTGGTTATAACTATTTTATATGAGTATCATATAAAACTAGAACCCTGTGGGCTATGTTCATTAAAATAAATGTTAATATTTGTGTCTTAGATTTTCCCATAAAGATATATGCAGAATACAGTCATTAATTTAATTTGTGAGTGGGTCATTTAATTATTGTACTTAGTTGAGAAGAGTTTACTATATTTGGACATTTTTAAGCAGATAATGATTTTTTTTCTTAGACTTGTCTCTAAGTGAAACTAGAAAAACATTTTAAACAGTAATGAATGTAAATCTGAATAAAAGCTAGAGGGGAAATTTAGCTAGTGCTTATTGAGAACTGAACCATTTCCCTCTGAAGAGGTGAGCTTAATCCCATTCAGACAATCAATATTTTTTATTAACCACCTAACCACTTCCCTTCAGACACACACACACACAAGTTCAGCAAGGTAAGTGCTATAAGTTTCTGAGGCGGTTTGTCATAATAAAAATCATTTCTTTGTCACTATAGGCCAGAGCTTAAGGATGATTCATAATAAAGTATACAAATTTGAAGAATGCAAGATGAAAGGCAGAGCTGGTGGGAATTAATCAATCCAACCTCCACTGGTGGGAATTAGTCAATCCAATCCAATACTTAAATTGCTTCACACACCTATTTAATAAGTAGCCAAATAGTTTCTGTCACTTGTAGTAACAGAAAACCTATTTATTATTTTAGTTAACAATATATGTGACAACAGTTAACACTAGTTTCTCATATTAAACTGGTTCTTAACTGATGACCTCATTTTAAGCCAGCTGTTCTATTATGTTCTTAGACTTAAATGTTTCAAATATTGTCACCTTAAACTTTCCCCCTTTTCCTTTCCAAACCCTAGTCATCCTTTAAGGCTCAAAGTTCAAGCCTCTGCAGCCATGAAAGTGACATGTTATGCTACATTCACTCTTCCTTTCTTGGAACTCCCATAGTCCCATAGTTTGTACTAAATAGTTCAGCGCCAATTCACAAACGATCCTATACTTTCTGATTGCTTCATGTGTATTAGTGTAGTTTCTGCAAGAACAAAACAATCATTTGATTTACTATTATCTTACTTCATGGTATTATTGTCCTTAAAGCATTTTAATGGAGGACTTGACTGAATTTTAAGAAGACATATTTCAAATGGTTTTAGCTAGCATTGTAAAGCTGACCGTGGTTCAATCTTTCTTTGTTGGAATACCTATCTTTATATATCTTTATTTTCAATTTTTGTTTTCAGTCTGATATTTGGTCTTCTGGATTTTCGGGGATGAGTTACAGGAATACACCATTGTTCTTCTCAGTGCCAGGAGAGAGTATAATGGTTGAGTTTTGTTTCATATTTCCAAGGGAAACGGATTGTGTGCAATGTGAAAAAGAGACACTTGTCTTCTGTTACCAGACAAGGACTGGCCTGGAGCGAATCTGCCTCAGGCCGGCCTGTAGTGTGTGGGTTCTTGACTTCATGCGGGAAAGATTTCAGAAAATGAATCCAGGTGATTTTGAGAGTACTTTTATTAAAGCTGGGAACACTGAAACAAAGGAAGGTCTTTGGGTAGAAGAAGCAACAGGAGAGAGCCTGGGAAGTGCTCTGTTTTGGCTCTCTAAAAATATCATAGGAAAGCAGCGAGCCAAGGCAAGCTTCATTAGCTCACTGGGGAGTCAGAGAAAAGGGGGCCATGGAGATAGGATCAGTGGGTAAGCCCAGGTGGAGCTGCTGCCCATTGCTCCCCTGGAGACCCTTAGGTTTAGGAAGAAATAAAAATTTCATGGCCTTAATGTGGCATGGGCTTGCTATAGAGCAGCGGTTCTCAACCTGTGGGTCGCGACCCCTTTGGTGGTCGAACGACCCTTTCAAAGGGGTCGCCTAAGACCATCGGAAAACACATATATAATTACATATTGTTTTTGTGATTAATCATTATGCTTTAATTATGTTCAATTTGTAACAATGAAAATACATCCTGCATATCAGATATTTACATTATGATAGCAAAATTACAGTTATGAAGTAGCAACCAAAATAATTTTATGGTTGGGGGTCACCACAACATGAGGAACTGTATTAAAGGGTCGCGGCATAGGAAGGTTGAGAACCACTGCTATAGAGTGAACCTTCACTGAGTCGTTGTCCTGAGGGACTTTTATTTATTCACTAGAGGCCTGGTGCACAAAAATTTGTGCACTGGAGCAGGGGGTCCCTCAGCCCAGCCTGCCCCCTATCACATACTGGGAGCCCTAGGTGATGTCCTACTACCTGCTCCCTGCTCCCCTTGGGGAGTGGGCCTAAGCCACAGTCTGGCCTCCCTTTGTGGGAGGCAACTGGGCTGATCAGGGGAAGGTACCAGCCCCATCACCCTGCTGTTGCAGCCACTGCCAGTCACCGCAGCCACCAAGGTGTTTTCATCAACACGGACTCCAGTCCCTTTACCATGAAAAAATGACAACTTTCTTTAGGCATTTTCAAGATGTGTCTTTCATAGGATATGACATTTCTTTCTTTCTTTATTTTTTTATCCTCACCTGAGGATATGTTTCCATTGATTTTTAGAGAATGTGGAAGAGTAAGGGAAAGACAGAGAGAAACATCAAAGTGAGAGGAACACTTTGATTGGTTGCCTCCTGCATGAGCCCTGACCTGGGCCCGGGCCAGGGAGAAGCCTGCAACCTAGGTACATGCCCTTAGTCAGAATTGAACCCAGACCCAGCAGTGGGCAGGCTGAGGCATTATCCATTGAGCAAAACCAGCTAGCACAGGATATGACATTTCTTAACTCTCCAGCAGCGGATCTTCCTTTTATTCTCCAGGAGTGTGGTAAATAACCCTACATCACCTTCTTGGATTCTTATTACCCAAGTTACTAAGAATATTACCAGTGACATACAGGGAGCTAAGCCAATGAGCAGTCAGAAAAGGTGTTTCCTCTGTAGTTCACACCAACTGCCAGCTTGGCCCCTGCCCAGGCCTAATGCCTCTGGCCGAGTCATTAGCCCTGGGCAGGGGACCTCCAGCTCCCTACGATCACTGACTCCGCTCCTGCTCCCCACGATCACTGGCTCCACCTCTGCCTAGGCCTAATGCCTCTGACCAAGGCGTTAGGCCTGGGCAAGGGAACCCCAGCTCTCCGTGATCTCCCGCTCTTCCCCTGCCCAGTCCTAACGCCTGTGGCCAAGGCATTAGGCCTGGGCAGGGGACCCCCAGCTCCCCACGATTGCAGGCTCCACCCCTGCCCATTCCTAATGCCTCTGACTGAGGCGTTAGGCCTGGGCAGGGGACCCCCTGCTCCCCATGATCGCCGACTCCTCCCCTGCTCCCCTCAATGGCTGGCTCTGCCCCTGCCCAGGCCTAATGCCTCTGACCAAGGCATTAGGCCTGGGCAGGGGACCCCCAGCTTCCCATGATCACCAATTCGGCCCCTGCTCCCTGAGATTGCCGGCTCCACTCCTGCCAAGGCCTAATGCCTCTCACCGAGGCATTAGGCCTGGGCAGGGGACCCACAGCTCTCCGTGATCTCCCGCTCTGCCCTTGCCCAGGCCTAACGCCTGTGGCCAAGGCATTAGGCCTGGGCAGGGGACCCCAAGCTCCCTGCAATCAAGGGCTCTGCTCCTGCTCCCTACCATCACTGGCTCCGCCCCTGCTCCCCACCATAGCGGCTCTGTCCATTCCCAGGCTTATCGCTTCTGACCAAGGAGTCAGGCCTGGGCAAGGGACCTCTCAGCTCTGATTGCAGGCTCCTATAGCCGATAGCTGCTGGGCGCCTATGTAGGCAAATTAACCACCAACTTTGTTGGCATTTAATTTGCATATTGCACTGATTAGCCAATGGGAGGCGTAGCAAAGGTACGGTCAATTACTCTGTTTGTCTATTATTAGATAGGATTTTTTTCCTGTGGGCAAGAATCTTAGGGGAGGGTTTTAAATGGCATTAATTTGGTCTTTGTTCTCTATTTCTTAGAACAGGGTGATTTAATCTATGTATTCTCTGGTTAGGGAGAGGAGGTATAAATCACTGGCTTTCAAGTGTCTTTGGTGGGAAGTTGTTCAAATTATTTGGTCTTGTTTAATTATCTTGTCTGTTTCCCTATTCCACTTGCCCAGGAATTTTCCTAGCTTCTTCCTATCCTGCCACACTTGTACTAATAAATGGAATTGGCATTTAATAATTAATCATAGTATTATATTTGTGACATCTTATGGCCACAGATGACAGATCTATTTTTTTTTTGCAGTTATAATTTGTTGTTGCTTAATATCACTAACATTCAGAGAAAAGCAAATCAAAACCACAATGAGATATCCCCTCACACTAATTATTGAAAAAAACAAAAGATAACAAGTGTTGGTGAGGATATAGAGAAATTGGAATCCTTGCACACTGCTAGTGGGAATGTAAAATAGTGCAGCCACTGTGGAATACAATATAAAAGTTTCTTAAAATAATTAGAATTTCCATATGATCTAGAAACCTCACTTCTGGGTATTTATCCCAAAGAATTGTTATCAGGATCTCAAAAAGATACCTTCACTCTCTTCATTGCAGCATTATTCACAATAATTAAGATATAGAGGCAACCTAAGTGCCCACTGACAGATGAATGGATAAAGAAAATGTGATATATGCATGCAATAGAATATTATTCACCTTTTAAAAAGAAGGAAATTCTACAAACATGAATGGACCTAGAAGACATTATGCTAAATGAAATGTCAGTAACAGAAAAGCAATATTTCATGATATTACTTATATAGGTATATACAATAATCAAACTCATAGAAATAGAGAGTAGAATGGTGATAGCCAGTGGTTGGGTTAAAGGGGAAATAGTGAGTTGTTTTTTAATGGGCATGAAGTTACAATTATACTAGATGAATAAGTTCTAGATATCTGCTTCAAAACAGTGTCTATAGTTAACTATACAATGTGTGCATGTTAACACTTAAGAGGGTGTCTCATGCTAAGTATTCTTAATCCTTTAGAGGTGATGGATGTATTTATTATCTTGATTTGGTGATGGTGTCACAGGTGCATGCATATGTCCAAACTCATTAAAATGTAACATTAAATATGTGCAATTTTTGTATATTTGGAATACATCGGTAAAACTAGAAAAAGGGTGTAGATGAGTTCATTGTTTAGGTTTACAGATAGTTCTGTTTTTAAAATTTCAATTTTAGTAGCACTGGCAGTACTTGAAAAGTTTACCTAAGACTAGTGTACAGCAAGAATGAGGGGACTGTTAAAGGCACAGTTTTTCACTTATGAAAACTAACAATGACAGGCTCCACTAAAATAAGTCCCTTTAGACTCAACAGAAAAACTTCTAGGTACAGTTGACCTGGTTTCTAAAAATTTGGCTTCAAATGGAAAACACTTTGATTATGTGCAATTCTATTTATATTTTAGACTCAACAATATTTTTAACTGTAAGTATCATTTTAGGTCTCTTAGAAATTTTATGCACATAAGCCATCTTGTTTCTGGCATACCAACTAAGATTCAGTTAAATGAAATAATTATTTTTTCATATAATTTATTTTAGATATTTAATAGACAGGAACTGTATTTAAATTCCATGGTGTTCAGTACTTAGTGCACTGTGAATATTAGAGGAAACACCTGTCTAGGGATTCTCTTGTACTATTCTTTTTTTTTTTTTTTTTTAATATATTTTATTGATTTTCCACAGAGAGGAAGGGAGAGAGACAGAGAGCCAGAAACATCAACGAGAGAGAAACATCGATCAGCTGCCTCCTGCACACCCCCCACTGGGGATGTGCCCGCAACCCAGGCACATGCCCCTGACCGGAATCGAACACGGGACCTTTCAGTCCACAGGCTGACGCTCTATCCACTGAGCCAAACCGGCTTCGGCCTCTTGTACTATTCTTAACATGTTTTCCTCTGACCTCTGTTTGACAATGTCCATGTTTATTCTCTATTTTTTTCTGTTAAAGAACAATTTTTATTACATAGCAACCTTTTAAAATATAAATTTAAAGGATTATATTGATATTACTGCTTATCAATAGGAGCAAGCATTCTAATTGAAATATAGTACAAATGAAAAAGTATCTGCATTGAAGTCCATTTTCATTGTTTAGCCTTTTAGTTATTAAATAGCAGACTCTTCTAATATCCACATGACAGCTGTATTTTTCACATACCCTCCCAAAATTAAAAAATTAAAAAACCTAAAACATTTTGGAGAAAAATAGTGAGTCAGAGCCTAATCATATGTAAGAATATTTGATCATATAAATTTTTTCATATTCTTTTTTACTTTACTTAAAATTTTTCATTTTCTGCTGTATCATGATTTTTTTTGTTACAGAAGACTAAGAAAACACAAAAATATTAAAAATATTCTTGAAATATAAAAATTGGATTATATAATGGCTATTTGATGGTTTGAAAAGAAATAATATACATTATTCCTAAAGTCTACATCATATAATTTTTAATAACAAGACATTACAAAGTGAGTTATATTATGATATAAAATATATATATTCAATTTGTATAATAACTGGAATTTCATTGGAAAATTATGTTTCTTTTAGGCAAATCTCTTTAGTTATAAATTATTTAAACTGAAAGGAAACCACATGATTGAATTCCAAGTAAAAAGCAAGGAAGCATTTCAGATCTGTTTACACAAGATAAAATGTGTCTGTTTATAAAGATGAATACACTCTGGAGAAAATATTGCAATTTTTCAATATCAATCTAATAGAAATTGTAGCACTTAACTTGTACCTATGAAACTCTGCATCTTGTCATCAAGTCATATATTAGTTTCTATAGTCATACAGTGTCTAGATTAATGTTATTCATGTCTTATTGCCATTTCCCAAAATGTAAAAAGCTTTAATATTTGGACCCATTAATTATTGAGTACTTACTATGTGCAAAGTACCATAATATGTACTGTAGATTATAAAATAAAATGAATTTATAAGATCTCTATTCTTTAACTGTAGATATTAAAGTGAAAAAATATCTGTACTCATTTATGCCCCTAAATCACTCTAAGGAGACTGTAATAAGAGAGAAAAGAACTGTGCATAAGCCAACACAGTTCATTGTACCCAAATAATTATTAGTATGTAAGTATTTTCACAAGTTTCTTCTCTCTTGCCACTACTAAATGATGATAGATGTGCTAGGTCATAATGTCCCCAAATAAACCCATCCATTACTACTTCACACTCCCTAATCATGAAGAGTGAAGGATTCTATTTCTGTTGTAATATTGACATTGAAAGAGTAAAATTTTACTTTGCCATTTTCTCCATACCTAAGTCACACATACGATACCAAACTATACACTTTAACTATACATATTCCTAATTTAGGGAAAGAAAAATGAACTATTTAGAGTCTAATATGTTTCAGCTACACTGTTAGGCAATGTATTTGTCTTATTTAATTGTCAAACATCCCAGTGAGATACATATATTACAGATGACAAAATTGGATCAGGGAAAGAGAATTGCTTAGTTAGTAGATTTGTTACACAGATCATAAGTTAGTAATGGGTAGAACCATCATTATGTATGTTGTTTTATTTCTTTATCATATTAGCACAGTGAGTGGCACATAGTACCAGAGAGCCATTGAAGTCTAAGGGAGCTCTGGTCATGCTTGTTAGAAAGCACTCAGACAAGTGACAAAAAACAGTGTTTTTTTTGTTAAGCAAATTTATTAAGGAAGCAAAGCAAGTGAATTTATTAAGAATTTATTTGGCATAAAGCAAAAGTGGGCAACTCAGCTAATCTGAGCACCCTTCCTGGTGGGGGTTCAGGAGGTTTATACTTTTTCTACCTATAGGTTTCAAGGTTCCCCTGCCAGATAAACTAGATTTCAAGGCCCCCTTTTTACATTGATGGGGCTTTTCTAAGAGTTGATGAGAACATCTGGCGGTTTTATCTTGGCAAGTCCCAAGACTGCTGACTTCTTTGTTCAGTGGGTAAGATAAACTCCCCTTTTTTCATATCCCTTGAAATGCTCTCTCTAGGGGAAATGGAACACTACATGAGAAGCCTGACTGCCCTGAGAGCTTTATATTGGTAAGCAATTTCAAAAGAGTTATGTGAAGAGGACATACAAAAGGAAAGTAATATACTGGTTAACTGCATGTTGTTCTGCCATCCAAGTCTAGATAGTATGAAAGTAAAGAAACTACCCTAAACATTCCAGATCCAGCAGATGCCGCATGGAAAGGAACTTAAGTCCAAGAGATGTGACTGTCTCTGTCGTCTTCTGATATTTGAGCCATCCCAGAAGATGTCCAAACATCATGGCACAGAGACAAGCTATCCTTACTGTGTCCTGCCCAGAGTTTGACCCACATATTTGTTAGTCAGAATATAGCTTTAAGGGATAGAATTGGGCAGGATTGATTATGATTCTCCATCTTCACCAACATAGGGATCTTGTCAATGTAAATGAAAAATTGAAGAGAGGCATTATCCTATTCCCTTTCTCCACTCTTTAGGGAAAGGAGAGAAGGGCTGACTATTGAGGGAGTGTTTTCCTGTGCACCAAATGTTGCCTGTTCAATTCCCCGTCAATCAGGGCACATACCTGGGTTGCAGGGTTGATCCCTGGTCAGACACATATGAAAGGCAACCCATCAATGTTTCTTTTTCATCTCTCTCTCTCTCTCTATCTTCCTCCCTCCCTCCCTCCCTCCCTCCCCCTTTCTTTCTCTAAGCATGTCCTTGGGTGAGGATTAAAAAACAGATACTGAAAAGTTTAAGAAAAAAGATATGGAATTTTTAACTTGTGACTGGCCACTATCCAAATGTGTTTGTCTTGTATTGGATTATGAGTCTTAATTCCTTAGATGATAATTTCTATAGGTAAATAGATAAATCACCCCTAAGAGAGTCTCTATAGAACAGCTAATCATTCTCTAGTCTCTTCTCAAACAACTCCTTCTTCATTATAATGACTGCCTATCTGACCTATAGCAACAACTGAAGTTCTTAGTGCCATTGCTGCTAGTGTTTCAGGGACAAAGAGTCAGTTATGATGACTAAATAAAGCATGAAAATGGAAAATCTCTTCATGGGATGGGGAGGCAGCATGGTACAGATGATTTGGAGCTAGAAAGACTTGAGTTCAAATCCCAAAGGGGGTGTGCCCCATGGGCAAATTTCTGATGTCTGTTTTCTCATCTTTAGAGAAAGGATAACCTAAGCCATGAAGATACTTTTAAGATGAAGTAAAATGGTCATTGTAAAGGACTCAGCATATAATAAAGTAGTCAGTTGCTCAATGTCAATGGATTTTACTCCTCTTATGCTTTCAGGCTACATGAACAAGATTCCAGTGTGGGCCTTGCTCTGACTACTTAAATGAGGAACTCAATGAGCATTTCAAAATATCTGGGGAGCCCTGGCTGCTTTGTCCAGTGCACTGAAAGGTTGCCAATTCCATTCCTGGTCAGGCACATGCCTGGGTTGCATGCTTGATCCCTGGTAGGGGAAGTGCAGGAGGCAGTGGATCAATGTTTCACTCACATCAATGCTTCTCTCTCAAATCAAAAGATAGAAAGAAAGAAAGAAGAAAGAAAGAAGAAAGAAAGAAAGAAAGAAAGAAAGAAAGAAAGAAAGAAAGAAAGAAAGAAAGAAAAAGGAAGGAAGGAAGGAAGGAAGGAAGGAAGGAAGGAAGGAAGGAAGGAAGGAAGGAAGGAAGGAAGGAAGGGAGAAAGAGAGAAAGAAAGAAAGAGAGAGAAAGAAAGAAATGTCTACAGAAAAGATGTGCTCTAGGAGTCACTCACCATGATCATTGCTATTGTTATGCAGATTAGCCAGACAGACTGCAGGCCTTTTCTGAGGTGATACAGAGCAGTTCTGAGTTGTAAGCAGAACCCAGTGTAAACATGTGGCTCTTCCATCCCCATTTAACATCAGTGAGTGCAGCAGGTTATTAGCAAGAGATGCGTTTCCTCTTCCTCCCTTTATAAATAAGTTTGAAGACATGTAATCTCACTTAGTCTAAGCTGTAGTATCTTGTCTCACATCTTTATTATTATAAACTTTTTTCCTTTTTAAAAAAAGTATTCTCACTAAATGATTTTAGGATCTTTTATTTTTTTATTTTTATTGATTTCAGAGAGGAAGGGAGAGGGAGAGAGAGATAGAAACATCCATGATGAGAGAGAATCATTGATCGGCTGCCTCCTGCAAGCCCCCCACTAGGGATCGAGCCCACATCCTGGGCATGTGCCCTTGACTGGAATTGAACCTGGGACCTTTCAGTTCGCAGGCTGATGCTCTATCCACTGAGCCAAAAGGGCTGATTTTAGGATCTTAAAACTTATTTCTGTAGATTATAATGGAGACTGAAAGCTTCTCTCATAGTTAAACTCATTTGATTGCAAGGGACAAACACATTACCTCAAATAATGGGAAATAGTAAGGGAGGCAGAGAATGTGAGGGAGACTCATAGTGAGAGAGTCATAAGAAGAATGAAACTAGACCAAAAGATGAAACCTCTGAACCAAGACATATCTTTTATTCTCTCTTTGATTTAGCAATGTTTCCAATGCTGCCTCTCTTATCCTTCTACTATTGATGCCTCACCCTCAACTCGTTTCTACACATTCTTCTGACTGCTACGGCTTGTTTCCTCATAATCTGATTACTTATCTCTTCTGTTCTACCTCTTAGTCTTTCTCCAGGCAGCCTTTCTGATCCACTCTTACTTTTAACCAGCACTGATATGACTGACTTCCCTAATTGCTATTCTAGAGGTCACCCTCCGTGGCCAGAGCGAGGCCACAGTGGGGTCCAGGAAATGGCTGCACTTAGGCCATGAGCTGTAGATTGGAGTCTGCAGTTATAACAGGCACCCTAATTGGCATATTTAACACAGCTTGAGGTTTTTAGGGATACTCATTTATTTATTAACCAGGATTATAATTAGATTTTCACTTGTTATCATTCTTCTAGCTACCACATTCATCAAGAAAGCTTTCCTTACCTTCCCATTTCATGGCTAGGTTTTCACTGGGTGCTGTCACAGCCCATGTCAGGTCGCCTTGTAACTACTTGGAACTACCTGGGTGTCTCCTCCTTTGAACTATAAATTAATTGAGTACAGAGATGATCGTGTTATATTTATCCCCATTTATGTTGTGTCACATGGAAAGTGTGTGTGTGTCTGTGTGTGTGTCTGTGTGTGTGTGTGCGCGCATGCCTGCATGTGTGTGAACTTTGAATAAGTATAGAGGCTAAAATATATATGATTTTACAATGTCCATAAAGTAACCATTTAGGAGACATGAGTGACTATCACCAGGGCACATGTCCTTTATAATATGTACTGAGTGAGTCTAATGTAAATGGCTGTTTTAAATGATTATTTAAAAGTAACTGGTTTTGTGTAACCCTCTCCTGTACAGTTTCATATATTCAGAAAATTTATCCTATTATTTAAAATTATAGAATATTTTATTAATGGCTGGTTTTGTCATTTTTCTTCACCAAACTTTGACAGGAAAAAAAAGTTTCCTCAAGTTGTCATATTTTTCCCAGTTCAAAAGTGTTCCAGTGACATTTTAGGCTAATTTTGTTTTTGCCAGTCTAAAAATTGTCTTTGCACAGAGCAAGTTTTATTGCCATGGAAGATTAATGGGAGGGTGTCAGGAATAAGAAAACATGTCAGACATTTTTGCTTCTTTCTGTCAATGGGTCATTCATTTACTCAGTCATTCACAAGGTTAGCTTATACATTTTTCATATATGTAAATGAACTAATTACTAAGGGAACAGACAGAGAATATAAAACTCAGTCTAGTGTAATAGCAAACGTGGAGGCAAAAGATGACAGTTTTTCTTTTTTTAAAATAGTCTAGGGTTCTTGATATGAATACCCAAGATGCACTGGAACTATTTGTGACTTAAAGTGGCAGTCACTCCTGCTGCCAAAGGCAGAGCTACTTGTTGCTTTAGTCTACTTGGGTATTACCATTTGTGGGAACTCCCTGCTATGTCGGAAATCTCCAACCTGATTAGAATATTCATGAGAAGAAACTCTGCTATTCAAAGTGCAGAAAATGAAGAAATAGATGTGCCAGACTTTTATTTCTGTCTAAATTCTTAAGAATAATATATTTCCTTGCTGGAGCTGGTAGAAAATGATATCTATTGACATTACACTAAGTGTTATTGTCATGCTAATAATCATGCCATAGACACACAGACACTGTTTCCCACAGGAGAGGGCCATAATTTTCATTTCACTACAGACACAGAGCAAGGCTCTGACCTCACTGAGTGCTTGCTTGGGGGTGGGGGTACCCAGACTTTGCCTGCTTTCTTTTAGTGCATCATTTTCTCACTTTTACACTCCTTTTCATATCTTTACATCATAGTATTAATAATTATTGCATCAACATATACTTTAAAGATATTAAAATAGTACCTGTTCAAAGAATGAAAATTCAATACTTTACAATCCGTTTCTTAGGCATGAGAACAGGTGGATCGTCTCTTTAGAACCAGTGAAATCTTAACCTTTGCTCTGAGGTCAGTTTACCTTGAGTCATACTTTCATTGGATGCAGAATTCCAGGAAGATATTGCGTATAAAAATCAAGTTTTCTAAAAATGATAGTAATTAATATAAAGGTTAATATTTAACACTATCATAATACAACTTTTAGGTTGTGGCATATATCATTCTCAGTTCTTTATAGGACAAAATTCACTTTTAGATAAGGAAAATAAGACATAGAGCAGTTAAGTAGCTTACCTAAGTAAGGATGAGGAGAAGGTGAGTCAATTGAGAAACTTGACCCCAGTGCAAAATTTAAAGGTGTCAAAAAGCTCAATGATCAAGGCTAATAATATTTAATACAATGGGTTCAAAATCAAAATCAAATAAATTCATAATAAGAAAAGTGTCAAAAATTTAAATAATGACAGGTCTACCTCCTTCCATTTAATTAATTAAGAGCTGCACTTGTATTTTTGTTAATAACTTTAAACACTAACAAAAACAGAACAAGAATATCACACCTTCTCTTTCTGGATTTGTAAGACATTTCAATCTCTTTAGCTAGATTGTTCTTGGTTCATTTAAATAACTTGAGAAGAGCAAATGTTTGAGATTGACAAATCTTATTTATTCAAAGAGCACACAGGCCATGTTTTTTTAAAAAAAATATTTTAATTTATTTCAGAGAGGAAGGGAGAGGGAGAGAGAGATAGAAACATCCATGATGAGAGAGATTCATTGATTATCTGCCTCTTGTATACTCCACACAGGGGATCAAGCCCACAACCCGGGCATGTGCCCTGACAGGGAATCGAATTGTGACCTCCTGGTTCCTAGGTCAATGCTCAAGCACTGAGCTATGTCGACTGGACACAGGCCATGTTTTTAATATTGTCATTTGCAATTGAACTTTCTGTGATAAATTCTCCTCTCTAGTTCTATTTGTACTAGATGGCTGAGTGTGTGCAGAATTCTTACTATTACTCTAGACCAGCAAATTTTCAATCTTTTTTTTATCTCATGGCACACATAAACTAATTACTAAAATTCTGTGGCACACCAAAAAATAGATTATAATTTTTGCCAACCTGAAGAATAAAAGATATCATTGTGGCTCATTCACATAGATGGCTATTGTTTTGTTGGCTGCTATCATTTTTTATTTGACATTCTAAGGGAAAAGAGGTCAGTGTCCCAGACTAAAGAGGTATTTCATGTTTTAAAAATTCTTGTGGCACATCAGCTGAAAATCGCTGCTCTACACCATTCAGTCCTTCCACATTTACATGCACTGCTTCACTCTCTGGCAAAGTATCAGGCTATTTTCAGACTTTACAGTCTCTTTTGTTGCATCCCATCTTTTCCCTTGCTTTGCACAAAATGAAAACTTTCATATAGGCTTACGATCGAAGTTTTTTTCAAATACTGTTTAACCAGCTGACCTATTTCAGATGCAGCCTTTCTTTTCTCTCCACATTTTCTGCACTAATGTGTGTATATATTTTCATACACAATGCCCAGATATTTTTATTACCTGATTTACAGAAAGAATATATTTTTGGGTTTTATTAAGTTTAGTTCACTTTTCAACATCTCTTGTGCTATGCGTTCTTTAAATTGGCGAGCATGTTATTTTTCCGACTGTGGTCTGTGATTCTTTTGCACCTCTGTGATTTTCTTCTCTTAAACATGAGATTCTTCTGATATGCTTACCACAGTGTCCATTATCCATTTCCCAATCCGTTCTTCATCACTAATTTCAGGTGACTCCAAGATGTTTACCATTAGACTCATCCTTTTTTTTCTCCAGACTCTCTGGAACATTGTTGGCAACTTCTATACCCCCTATTACCTCTTCACATGGCCTCTCTCTTTATAGGATATCACTTACAGAAAATACCCGGCCATCTTTGTATCACTTATAGCACTGTTTTTATTTCACGATGCAACTTGTGTAAGGAGGAAAAGATGCAGACAATATAAACTGTTAACCAAATATCTAAGAAGACTGCATCTTCAGGTGTTGCAATTCAGAGGGTCAGTAAAGACAATTTCTTCCTAAACCTGAGGTGAAACCTGGCTGCCTTTGAGCAGCAGACATCTGATAGGAGATTCTTAAAATTGAAAATGAACTCTCCATTTGCTACCCATGTTTCAAATAGCTTTTTCTAAGAAGCACATGTTTTCTATTTTATAGGATGTGTAGAACATTGTGTTAGCCAAATTTACACATCAAATAAGCACAAGATTTCTAAGGCTAAAGAACAGAATACATATCTTGTCTTTTCTTTATATATAAACTAGTGTCCCAGTGCATGGATTCAGGTACATTGAAAAGAAATTAATTAGAAGGTGGCCGGTGGGGTGGGACTGGGCGAGATGGGCCTGATATGCCCTGGAACCAACTGCCCGCTCTTCCTCCCCAGCCAGCCACAGCTAGGGTGGTGCCGTGGCTCAAAGGGTATCTGTGGAGGAGCAGGGTCCCTCTGGCAGGTGGGGTCCCTTGGCCTGGCCTGTTGGGGATCAAGCCGAAACGGCTCTCTGACATCTCCTGAGAGGTCCTGAAGTGCGAGAGGGCACTCTGCAAAGTTGTTGTCATACAGGGTG
This sequence comes from Myotis yumanensis, assembly GCF_028538775.1. Classification (NCBI taxonomy): domain Eukaryota; kingdom Metazoa; phylum Chordata; class Mammalia; order Chiroptera; family Vespertilionidae; genus Myotis; species Myotis yumanensis. The sequence goes on from NW_027223754.1 coordinate 142,821,998, forward strand.
TGGAATGCAAATCCAAGTGTGCAGTAAACCAGATTCAGGGCCAACAGTGCCCCAGAAACAACATAACCCACAGGTGAAGGTGGAATCGCACAGTCCCACGAGGAATCAGGCTTCCTCCTCTCTGGTTTTGAGTGCATCACCCGAGAACTGCCACTGCCAAGTCACTGCAGCTTGGCAGCTCCTGCGTTGAGCGTCTGCTCCCTCATGGTTAGTGCATGTTATAGTGACTGGTGGGATGGTTGGACATTTAGCATATATATATATATGTAATTTTTATTTAAAAAATATAAGTTCTAGATGTAGACCTCCTTTTTCAAATGGAGTACTAGTAATGTGGACAATCCTTATCTTGAATGTTTAACAAAAAGAAAAAACATCATCTCTGACTCACCAATATGCATTCCATTGAATGGTAAAATTTTACCAAAATTGCTTAGAAAGATTTTCAGCAAGGCACTCAAAGAGAATTTTTTTAGATCGTTATAGTAGGTCAAGCTCAAGATTTAAACTGCACTGCTTCAGAAGAATCTATTAAAGCCATATAAAATTTTATGAAAAATATGATTAATTCATAAAGCCAGTGGGATGGCCAATGAATAAAACTGAGCAGGCACAACCTAAGGGAAAACTTTAATAAAAATTACAATTAAAAAGTGTTAGCATAAGTTGATGGAAAGCTAAACATATGAAATATCTTTAAGCTGAGTTCAGACATATGGAAAACACATATACTGAATTTGAATAGCTTGTGATATCTTTGGAGTACAGGAGGCACTATTAGATTGTTCAACTCAAATGAACTGAGATGAGTTCATTTATTCACTAAGTGCCAGGCACTGTTCTAGGTGCAGGGAATACAGCTGTGAGTGTTCATCTCCTTTATTTCATGGACCCCTAACAAATTTTGCATACAGGGTCTAGTGATACTACTGGGAGTCATGAGTTCTAATGTGAAGAGGAATAAATACCCAGCAATGAAAGACATGGAATCTGAGATATGTCTGAGAAAAATAAACAGGCCTCAAATTTCCTCTCAAATAATATGGCATTCAAGAAACTTTCTATAAACAATAGAAATTTCTGAAAAAGTAAAATTAGGTTGTGATTAAAAGTTTTCATTTGTACTTTTCTTTATTCCCTTAAGTCATGAAGTCTCTTTATGATTAAACTAGAGGCTCGGTGCACAAAAATTTGTGCACCAGGGGAAGGGGAGTCCCTCAGCCCAGCCTGTGCCCTCTCGCATACTGGGACCCCTCGGGGGATGACCACCTGCTTGCTTAGGCCTGCACCCAGGGGGATTGGGCCTAAGCTGGCAATAAGACATCCCTCTGGCAGCCCGGGAGCCCTCAGGGGATGTCCACTTGCCAGTGGGGAGCAGGCCTAAGCTGCAGTCTGACATCCTTAGTGCTGCTGAGGAGGCAGGAGAGGCTCCCACCACCACTGTTGTACTGGCATCTGTCAGCCTGGCTTGTGGTTGAGCAGAGCTCTCCCTGTGGGAGCGCACTGAACACCAGGGGGCAGCTCCTGCATTGAGCATCTACCCCATGGTGGTCAGTGTGTGTCATAGTGACCAGTCATTCCCAGTCTTTCTGCTGTTAGGGTCAGTTTGCATATTACCCTTTTATTATATAGGCTAGAGGCCTGGTGCATGGGTGGGGGCTGGCTGGTTTGCCCTGAAGGGTGTCCCAGATCAGTGTGCGGGTCCCTCTGGTGTGCCTGGCCAGCCTGGGTGAGAGGCTTATGGGTGTTTTCAGGCAGGTCAAGCCCCCCCCCAGTGGGGACCCTCACCCCATGGAGGTTTGGCCAGCCTGGGTGAGGGGCTGAGGGCTGTTTTCAGGCTGGCCAAGCCCCCTGGCAATGGAAGCTTCCAGCCTCTCCTTTTTTCCTTTTTATTCTGGGATTTATTTACCTTCTATAATTGAAACTTTGTAGCCCTGAGAGGAGCTCAGAGCTGGCCAGGGTGGGCGGGAGAGAAGCCTCCTGCTTGCTCCAGCTCTGTGGCCACTGCTGGCTGAAAGCAGGTATCTGGGGTTTATTTAGCTTCTATAATTGAAACTTTGTTGCTTTGAGTGGAGCTCAGAACCAGGCCGCAGCAGGCGGGGGAGCTTGGCTTCTTCCATCATTGGGGTAACCAAGCCTCCTGCTTGCTCTAGCTCCGTGGCTGCCGGCCGCCATCTTGGTTGAGTTAATTTGCATATAGTCGCTCTGATTGGCTGGTGGGCGTGGCTTAAGGCATAGCAAAGGTATAGTCGATTTACATATTTCTCTTTTATTAGTGTAGATATGCAAGTAGGATCATTAACTGTAACCATGTTTGTTCCTTTTCACTGCATCTCTATTTTAAGCATGAGGAGAAAAATGGCACATTATCACAGGGTAAAAATTAGTGCAGGTGAAGGAATTTAGGACAGTGGGAATGGCTACTTTGCATCATAAAGATTCTCCTAAATATTTAAAGATAGAGGTTGGTGGGGGAACAATTCACCATTTTACCCTTAAGAAATCTCACATTTATCACCTTTACATCATGTTAAGAATGTGATCTTAATCAGAAAGAACAGTTCACAAGGTGGAAAGAATATTTACTTAGATTATTGAGTTTATTTAAGTTTGTATAAACATCAAAGAACATGACAACCCAGATCTCAATCTGTCAATTGGTGGGAATCTAATAAAATACTGCTAAAAATACTTCTGGAGAGCATGGTTTACAAAGCATATAAACAGGATATTAGAGGTTCATCCTCCTCAAATATATCCATTTAGCATAGCTTCCCTCTGCATAAGGGATTTAGATTTAGTCCCAGACCAGCAAGGGACATAACCTAAATCAGAGCTAATACAGCTAGGGGCTATATATATATATATACTCTGTAGAAAGGTGAATAATGGGCTAGAGCCGTGGTTGGCAAACTGCGGCTTGCGAGCCACATGCGGCTCTTTGGCCCCTTGAGTGTGGCTCTTCCTAAGCCTTAAGAGTACTCTAATTGCCGAAACTGGTTTGGCTCAATGGATAGAGCGTCGGCCTGCGGACTGAAAGGTCCCAGGTTCGATTCCGGTCAAGGGCATGTTCCTGGGTTGCGGGCACATCCCCAGTAGGTGATGTGCAGGAGGCAGCTGATCGATGTTTCTCTCTCATTGATGTTTCTAACTCTCTATCTCTCTCCCTTCCTCTCTGTAAAAAATCAATAAAATATATTTTTTAAAAAAGAGTACTCTAATTAAGTTAATAACAATGTACCTACCTATATAGTTTAAGTTTAAAAAATTTGGCTCTCAAATGAAATTTCAATCATTGTACTGTTGATATTTGACTCTGTTGACTAATGAGTTTGCCGACCACTGGGCTAGAGGACTAGCTCTGAAGCTTTGTGAAGCACTGAATCAATATCAATAGACTACAATTAGGTGTGGAAATCTGACTGTTTTAGATCTGTGACTTGTTAATGGCAGCAACATACTAATCTGTCCCTTTTTGTTCTTAAACTTAGCAAAGCACTCTAGCTCCTGTGGATGCAAATACATGTTGTGGACCAATTAATAATTAGGAAAAGAAAAAGCATAAAATCAGAAAGAAGGAATTTTTTTGCCATAAATCTAGAATATTAATAGCTTAGACATGATATTGAGACATTATAGATATAACCAACATTTTCCCTGAATATTTACAAACCAATGCTTTGTTACACAATATATCCATATTCAGTTGGAATTGAACACATATAAATATTACACAAATGACACAGCTATCCTAATCTCTATCTGTACCTAGTAACATTGTAGTACAAAAATGTGATAGTTATCTATTAAGATGACAGTTTCAAAGAAATTTGAGCACATACTTCAAATTTCCAAATTTTTTTTCTTGCTAACCTGATATCATATAAAAATAACTAAAGTGGTCTGACTTACTTTTGTTTTAAAATCATATAGCTCTGGGAGATATTTACTCATTCACATAATCAATATAAAATCAATAAAAATGCTAGAAAGTACTTATTGAAATAAACTTAGGATTTAAAAGCAAAGAAATACATTTATACTTTATATAGAACATATTACACCCCACTAAGGATTTAACTAAAGACTTGTTATACAAAATTTTCTGTGTTTTAACATAGCCTTTATTTTTTTTCTTTCAAGTATGCAAACTAGCCAGCAGTTTGCTTAAAATCTTAATCTAAGAAAACTTAATCTAGCATAGAAATCTCAAAATAGTGATTATTTCAAATGATGTTAGGTATTTGTATAGCCGTTGAGCTTTCAAAATATCTTTGCATGTGTAATCTCTTTTCATATTTCCAGAAACCATATGAGACTGTTTTATTTCCATACTTCAAATGAGAAATCCAAGGCTCATAAGGGTTGAATACCTTTTTGCATAGTCAGTGAGATCTATAGCCACAATTGGAATTAAGTCTCCTGATTGATTGTCCATTGCACTTTGATGACCCAATATGGCTTTGACATTAACCATGCAAATATGCAGGAACTAGTCATTTTTTATAATTTAATTAGTTGGACATTTTTATATAAACCTATATATGAATTATAGACATTTAGAAGTAGAGAGGCAAAATGAAGTTAGTAAAATTCTCCAGTTGTATCACACCACCCAGCAATAACATGTTAATATTTAGGTGAATTTTCTCACAAACTCAGTAACACACTTATATGTATACTAGAGGCCTGGTGCATGGATTCGTGCACCGGTGGGGACCCTCAGCCTGGCTTGTGGGGATCAGGCAGAAACCGGCTCTCTGACATCCCCCGAGGGTCCTGGATTGCAAGAGGGTGGTTCTCGGGTGACACACCCCAGAATCCAGGTGCGTCACCTGAGAACCATAGCTGGCAAGTCACTGAAGCTCGGCAGCTCCTGTGTTGAGCATCTGCCCCCTGGTGGTCAGTGCACATCATAGTTACTGGTTGGAGCATCTGCCCCCTGGTGGTTTTTGTGTGTCATAGCTACCGGTAGGATGGTCAAATGGGCACTTGCTTATGCTTTTATATATATAGACTAGAGTCCTGGTGCACGAAATTTGTGCATAGGGGGTGTGTGTGTCCCTCAGCCAAGCCTGCACCCTCTCCAATCTGGAACCCCTCGAGGGCAGTCAGACATCCCTCTCACAATCCAAGACTGCTGGTTCCCAACCACTTACCTGCCAGTCTGCCTGATTACCCTTAACTATTCCCCTGCCAGCCTGATCGATGCCGAACTGCTCCCCTGCTGGCACGATTGCCCCTAATTTCCCTCCCATGCTGGCCTGGTCACCCCCTAACTGCCCTCCCCTGCAGCCTGGTCACTTCTAACTGCTCTTCCCTGCAGGCCTGATCAACCCCAACTGCCCTCTTTTTCAGGCCTGATCCCTCCCAACTGGCCTCCCCTGCTGGTCACCTTGTGGTGGCCACCTTGTGTCCACATGGGGGCGGACATATTTGACCACATGGAGGAGGCCATCTTTGTGTTGGAGTTATGGTCAATTTGCATATTATTCTTTTATTAGATAGGATTATAAATCAGGATTACAGAGTGGAGGAGTGATGAGGGGACTGGATGAAAGAAGTTGAAGGGATTACCCAAAGAACATATATGCATAACCCCTAGACACAGACAACAGGATGGTGATAGCCAGAGGGAGGAGGGGTGGAGGTTGAGTGGAGGGAGGGGAAATGGGGACATCTGTAAAAGTGTCACCAATAAAAGTAAAGTTAAAAAAAACAGGATTACAGTTCACATACTGCTTTATGATCTGCTTACTTTTCCCCTTGGTAATATAACATGACCTCCTTTCCAAATTATAACATTATGTTTAATATGTCATTATGTCATATTTTTCTCATTATGTTTAACTAGAGGCCCCATGAAGAAATTTGTGCACTAGTGAGGTCCCTCAGCCTGGCCTGTGGGATTGGGCCAAAACTGGCTCTCCTACATCCCCTGAGGGGTCCCGGATTGCGAGAGGGCACAGGCCAGGCTGAGGGACCCCCACCAGTGCATGATCGGGGCCAGGGATGGACGCAGGAGGTTGGCCAGCAGGGGAGGAATCGTGGGAGAGCTCCAGAGTGTGTCCAGCCCCTCTCGCTCAGTCCCAATCGGCCAAATCTCAGCAGTAAGCTAATCTACTGGTTGGAGCATCTGTCCCCTGGTGGTCAGTGCACATCATAGCAACTGGTTGACCAGTTGACTGTCTGCCTCGTGATAGTCAGTGCACATCATAGCAAGTAGTTGAGCAGCCTTAGCACATCATTAGCATATTATGCATTGATTGGTTGAACAGACAACCGGACACTTAGCATATTAGGCTTTTATTATATAGGATAATGTCATGTTAACAAAAGGAATTTTTAACATCCTGCTGTGAAAAGTCATCTGTTTGAGAAAACCTTCCCATTGCCTAAATCAAAATTAGATCTACAGAAGGCCTTGGATCTCTGCTTCTTGCTGAGTTTTCCAGGAGCCTCAAGAATGAACATATTGTTTAGTTGTTTCTCACAGGAGGTGGGAGGAGGTGAACATGATGGAAAATTTTAGAAGGCAAAGTCAGTAGAGTTTAATGAAGCTCATTTTTCAATGAGATGTGATAAATGGCAGATACATTTGTCTGAATGCCAGCTAGTCCTCTGATACCTTGTATAGATATTTTCAGGGCAGTGTACATGCACAGATATTTTGTGAAGAAAATTTAAAGTTTTCTAGGTTACCAGGTGCGGGATTCAAGGGATGTTTTATGTATTTGTATTATTAGATGTTGCAATACACCAATTTACAAAAGGAGAGCTCTAAAAATTAGATAACCTGACTTGAAAAGTGATAGAACAAGTAAGATTGATGAATGGTGTTTTATATTCATTAAACCTTAATATATTAGCATTAATATTTACAGAAATACTTAACGTGATTTTTCATAGTGGGAACCATATTTTCTTAAAATATATATCATCCTACTTCAAAGGTGACCAAAACCTCAGTTAGTATAAGGATTAGAATTTTTTCAAGATCTGGGACTATTAGGGCTTGGGTCTTAAATGGGTAAACTTTTATAGTTAGGATCTGATATTTGTGGCAAATTAAACACAAGAACCCCTAAAATATACCTTTAGTTTCTTTTAATCTAATATTGAAACAAACATGTTCAACTCCCCCCCTCCCAAGAAAAAAATTATATTTTTTCAAGGATTCATTGAAACAAATCGGAACATAAGATATGTGTTACAATTCATAAACAATATGATTGTTTACTTAGAAAATGGCAAAGAATTTACAAGAAAAGCTCCTAGAAAATGTGAATTTAGCAAGGTCACAGGCTACAAGGTCAGTACATAAACATCAATTGCATATCCTATATTAACAATGCATAATTTGGCTTCAAAATTTATTTATTTACTTATTATTAAAGTATATTTTTATTGATTTTAGAGAAGAAGGAAGAGAGAGAGAGAGAGAGAGGGAGAGAGAGAGAGAAATATCAATGATGATAGAGAATCACTGATCAGCTGCTTCCTGCAGGCAGCCTACTGGAATTGAGCCTGCAACCCGGGCATGTGCCCTTGATCAGAATCGAGCCTGGGACCCTTCAGTCCGCAGGCTGATGCTCTGTCCACTGAGCCAAACCAGCTAGGGCTGGATTCAAAATTTAAACAATAACAATAGTACCATTTACTACACCAACAAATAAAATACTTAGTACTATGGTCTGAATGTTTGTGCCCCCCCAAAATTCGTATATTGAAATCCTAACCCTCAAAGGTGATGGTATTTGGAGGTGGAGATTTTGCGGAGTAATTAGGTTATGAAGACAGAATCCTTGTGAATGAGATTAGTGCTCTTATTATTGGAGGAGGAGGAAGAGGAGGAGGAAGAGGAGGAGGAGGAGGAGGAGGAGGCGGAGGAGGAGGAGGAGGAAAACAAATAGAAAAACAACAAAAAAAGGTCCCAAAAAGCTTGTTTCCCCATTGACCAGTGAAAAGGTGCTGGCCCTCACCACACTGCGACCACACTGGTGCCTTGATTGTGGACTTTCCAGCCTCTACAACTGTAAAGAATAAATTCGTGTTGTTTATAAGCCACCTAGTTCATGGTGTTTGGTAACAGAAGCCTGAATAGTCTAGGAAATCTAAGTACAAATCTAACAAAATATAAGTAGAATCTGAGTGGTGAAAATGTGAAACACTGGTGAAAGAAATAAAAAATGACCCAAATAAATGGAGATATATACTGGGCTCATGGATTGAAACATTCAATGCTATTAAAATGTCACTTCTTCCTAAAGTAATCTATAAATTCAGTGCAAGTTTAGTCAAATCCCGAAGTATATTCTGTAGATATGAACAAGCTGATTTTTAAAATTTCAAAGTGGTTCTGATTCAAATGGCAGTGAATACCTTTGCCAGGAACATTTGCATTTGTTTTATTTTTTAATTGAATATACTGCACAAATACAAAATTTAACAAAGACAATTTGACCAACACAGTTTAAAAAATAAAGTTAATGCTATTGTAATTAGTACCCAGATTAACAAATTGTGGATTACAAGTGCCACAAAAGTTATCTGTATCATAAATTATGCCCATATGTGCCTGGTTTTATTTCAGAACTGTTCCTGTTTGTTTGGGATTCGTTTGTTCGTTTTGATCCTTTGGAATATTTGCCTGTCCCATTACTATAGGTTTTTAATCACTAGTGCTTAATCTTGTTTTGATATCTGGAAAAAGTCCTCCAACATCATTGTACTATATTTATCTTATTCTCTACCCTCGATTCTCTCTGTCACACCTGTTCCCTGGCCTCTGAGATGCTTGCTCCAACTCCACTCCAATGCAATTGACTGAGTTGTGTGGGATACCTCGCTTCACCACTGAGGTCAACACCTGGAGTCCCTGCTTCTCCTACTACCTAGATTCTGATGTAGGTACCATGTGGTAGGAAATGGGATAATGCTTTCCCACCAGCTGCCAATAGGACCAGCTGTCTCCCCAGGCACCAAGTTTGAGGAATGGGAGATGTGAGATGAGAGGGAGCTGGTAGATAAATTCCTCCTTCATTCCTCTACTAAATGGACCTCTGAGGCATGGTGTTTTACAGCTTGTTCAGAGATATTCTCTGTGGCCAAGTAACTAGCTATGCCATGTTAAACCATGGGCAGTTTCAGAATGCATCATATTTGCTTCCCATCCCTCTCCCTGCCGCTTCAAATCCCTTTTTTCTTATTTTCCTCTCTGATATGCAAACTTATAATAAAGAATTACAGTAGTACTTAATTTTTTCAAATTTCTTCTAGGAGGTTCACTAAACAACTACTTAAATGATTTTTGCCTTTTGCATATCTTACAAATTCATAAAGTCCTTCACACACACACGCACACACACACACACACATGCACACACATGCACACACAAGCACAATTGTCAAGTTTCATAACAATTCTGTTGTTATAAGGCAATTTGGAAAAAATTAACATCACGTAAATATTGAGTACTTCAATTCATTGATGCAGCGTAACTCTTTCTTTATTGAGATATTCTTTAATGTCAATAAAGTTTATATATTTTAATGTAAATATTTCATAATCTTTTGATAGATTTATTCCTAGGTACATGATAGGTTATCAGGTTGAGAGTGTTACATGGCATTCCTAGTTTACAGAGAAATTTTATTGTGCATGGATTATAAATTTTATCATATGCTTTTTCTATATAATATAATCCTTCATTTATTGAATTTATAACATTAAATTAACCTTAGATTTCTTTGATAAACACAGCTCACCATGGTAATATTGCCTTTGCTGCTGCATTTGCTTTGTTTATCTTTTGTTTAGGATTTATGGAAAAATACTAGTTTATAATTTTCTTGTATTATTCTTATATTTTGAGTCAAGGTTAAACTGCATTAATATAATGCATCACAAAAGGTTCATACTTTTTCTTTTCTTTGATATGTTTTTGCATATTATGTACAATACATACATCTTGAGTATTTGGTGGAGCTTACTGATAAAACCATCTGATCACAAGCTGCATTTGTGAAGAGTTTATTTATTACACATACTAAATTTATTTAATAGTTCTGGAATTATTCAGGTTCTGTATTTTTACTTTTATCAGTTTTGGTAAGTTATATTTTTAGTTCATTTTATTACATTTTCTAATTTTTGGCTTAAATTTGTTCATGAAAACTTTAGGTTAGTTGGTTTGCTTAATACTTGTAACACCTCTAGCAATATTTCCTTTGTCTCTTCTAACATTAGTTACTTGAATCTTCTCCTACATTTTTCCTGCTCACTAGTGCTGAAATGACTCATTTTTATCAGAAATTACAAAAAATATTGTTCATCCTTTTCATTGTATATTTTCTATTTTATTAATGTGTTATCTGAATAATTTTCTCCCTTTAACATTCTCAGATTTACTTTGCTATTTTTTAAAATTCTGGGCTTGGATTTAAGCTCATTAATTTTCAGATTTAAAAAATAATATACATATTAAAGTACTTTTAATTTATCCCAGAGTGTTATTATATATTACTAGTATTTTATTAACATTTAATTGAAATGACATCATTTTTAAGTTTTATTCTTTTTTTGATTTTCCAGATTAATTGCATATTTTTACAATCACACCCCACTTATCCACACAATAATGTAAAAGTCTTATACTGTTCTTAGTATTTTAAAGATTTCCACAGTTATTACAACATGCATAACTCTTCCAGTATATCTCTAAACATTCTAATTGCATTTTCAGCCCACTTTCACACTCTTAATTGTGCCCCAATATTTACAAAACAGATATATAGCCACTTGTTTGATTTTAAACTTGTGATCACACTTTGACTTTTTCAGTCTTATCTACCACAATTTTCTTTAGTGCTCCATCATTCTAGACTGAACTCCTCTTTGTATTGTTTCTCACTCTTCATTCCACTTGGAATATTCTTCTTTAATGTCTCACTACATATAGTAAACTTACAGTCTTCAGTCTCCAGTTCACATAATGTCAATTTCTCACAAATTTTTCTGGCCTCTCTAATGTAAAATTTAGTTTCCTTTTCTTTTAACTTCCAGGCACTACATGTACAATTCAATTTCTATCTTAGATCACTTTTATTGAGTACTTGTCATTTCCACACCCCTGGAGAATATACATGAGCTTAAATGACAATGTTGGGTTTTTTAAAATCATTTTTTGGTTTACCACCATGTTTGGTCAATTGCCTAGCACATAAAAGGTGCAATAGAAGTATGGAAGATTGATTAAATAATTAAATAGGTGAGTAAATGAACTGTTTGGCACAAGCTTGTTTTTGGCTGATTAGAAATTGGCATCCATTCAGTGAGACACTCTAACTTGTTTCCACAACAAAGTAGCATGCTTCTTATAGTAGACAGACAGTGATTGATCCTATTAGATTGGAACAGCACCTGTTTCTCTTTTAATATATTTTCAATGCCTATCAAGCATGCTTGATAATGCAGACTTTAATGGTTCTGAATTGGTTTGAGTTGACTGAAATGATATATGAGCTGATTTTGTCTTCAGAGACAATGGCCTTTAATGAGAATATGTTTGTATCTGGCAATTTGCAGTCATAATTTATTTATAGAAGAGCTTATGATTCATCAATATAATTTATTTCAATTTTTGTAAGAAAAATCATTTCTATAAGTGTCTCATTCTGGCAGCTGTTCTACACTAGTTGATATTTTCCTGCAAGATCTAAACCTAACATTAGCAGAGAGCGTTTAGCTTAATTTTTCTTTGTTTACATTTGGAATATGTTTATCTTATAAAAACAGTCTCGTCATTAGAAGGCAAGGAAGATAAAAATGCAGTTGTAACTGCTCCAGTTAGCAAACTCTAGTCTTCCTTTGATCCAAGGTGAACATGTCGGTAGTAGAAATCATTCCTTTCCCATGGGTGAGAATCTATAAACAGGAACGGGATCAAATTGTTTTTCTAAAGGGCTCATTGTGCTCAAACGATTTCTCTAGAAACATTTGCTTTGTGAAGATTTAGCCACTTCCCAAAGGTTCTGAAGAATGACATTTATTATTTATTGTTTTTTTGTAAGTAATTATACCTTCTAGGTGCTGGGGAAGGGAATGGGTCAACATTATTGCAGCATTATAGTATTATTTTTAACCAGTTTTAATCTCTGTTTATTACCTTCATTCCCTGTGTTCATTTTGTGACAGGCCCATCTATAAGATGGTGCAGAGACTGGAGAATACCTAGATAATGGCTGACTGCCTGAAATTTTATAGTTGCATATAAAATTTCCTAGAGATCAATGAAAGGCCCTGGCATAAGAAAAGGAGATGGCCCTAACTGGTTTGGCTCAGTGGATAGAGGGTCAGCCTGCAGACTGAAAGGTCCCAGGTTCGATTCCGGTCAAGGGCATGTACCTTGGTTGTGGGCACATCCCCAGGAGGGGGTGTGCAGGAGGCAGCTGATTGATGTTTCTCTCTCATCGATGTTTCTAACTCTCTATTCCTCTCCCTCCCTCTCTGTAAAGAATCAATAAAATATATATTTAAAAAAAGAAAAGAAAAGGAGATGAAAGAATAAAGTGGCTGTTCAACTTGCTCCCACTTCTTGCAAAAAATATTTAGCTAAAAGGATATCCAGTATGTTCAGGTCATTTAATTCCAATATCAGTTTACTTTATATTAATTATCACACACCTATTTGTTTCATTTTTATTGAAATTGATTCTTATAAATGCTAAACAGAAAAGTCAAGACTTTCCTTAGGCTAGGAGTCTGGTGTTGGATACACTGCAACGCAGTGCAATATGTAGACCGGGTAGGCTCAATGCTGAGGAGGAATGCCAGACCAAAGACGTAAAGTAAGAATTTCAGCCTCAGGTTAAAACAAAGAAATACAGAAATTTGCAAACATGAGACTTGAAGCAACCATGATGTGTGGAGTCTTTCTGACCATAAACGAGAAATACATGATCCTTAATCCTTGAGTAGTGGGAATAAAATGTACTTTGGAGTTGGACAAAATTTTCCATTGCAGATACACTGTGTACTAGTGCTCACAAATCATTTCACTGCTCTGGACCTCACCTTCCTCTTTTGTTAGAATTAATAAAATCTGTATCATAAACTAATGAGAAAATTACTACAAATGATGTGTATAAAGTGTTTGGCACATAGAAGGCATTCAGTAGTATTAGTACCATCTCCTAATCGCAATTGTTTAGTTTCCCATTAGAAAATATAGAACTCAATTTCTTTGAGAAGTGCTTGAGTATTGTATAGGTTCAGGCCTCAATACACACTGTCTTGAACTGGTAAGTTTTAGGTTCTTACCACCGATGTCCTATAGCCCTTCCATACAAGAACCATTTTGAGCTGTTTCTTGTCTACATGACGTTTTAATGATCCACTGCTTCCTTAATACCTGGTTTCATAATATACTTTCACCTTCCTGGACCATCTTTAAAGTCCAACTTTACATTGAGTTCTAAATTTCAATCTGAAAATGGTTCTTTCACTTTCTCACTGGCTCCTGGTTGAGATACATCTGTTTCTATATTCCCTGGATTTCTTGATTTCTCCAGATTAAGATGTATTTCAGTAACCAGATATGGCAAATTTGAATATACTTGGTGGTAGACAGTGGCTTCAGATTCAACTTGGAGATTATAATTCTCCCATATTATTAAATTTATTGTTAGGTTTAACATAATTAAAAGTGAAGAAAGACATAGATATTGTGGAGAGTGGAAAGGTAAAAGACAGATAATACTTTCATGGAAGACAACTTGATTCCGAATGCATTTCACCTGATGGCAGTTCACACAAGGCCACAGTTCTTTCAGACAATCTCTTTGCAGTCTTCATTTTACTGGAATATTTGGCAATGGATTAACAATCTAAATTATTAAAATTTCAGCTTAAAACTTGCCACATAAATTTTCAGAATAGACACTGGCATACCATTATTTCTGGGATAGAAATTAAGATGGTATGAAGATTATTTAAGAGGCAAGCATTATTGACATCTGTGAAAATTAAAGAAAGTAACTTTACTTTTTGAAATGGACAACAATGCAGCATGAAACTGGTCATGTGGAAATAACTTTACATGTGGATATTCAGTTTTCCAAAACTGTTTGTTGAAGAGACTCTTATTTCTTCATTGTGTATTCTTGAGAGCCTTCCAAGGACCAGTTGACAATATATCTTTGGGTGTTTAAAATTTGTTTAAAATTATAGTTTACATTCAATCTATATATATAAAAGCTTAAGCGACCAGAATGGCAGGAATAACCGGTAGCTATGACACGCACTGACCACTAGGGGGCAGACGCTCAATGCAGGAATTGCCCCCTGGTGGTCAGTGTGCTTCCACAGCCAACCTCCCTCACCTGACCAACCTCCCACGGTCCCTCCCCCTGTTCCTCTCCCCAGTCAGCAGGCCCTGTTCCTCCCCCTGGCAAACAGGTCCCCGTGGCAGCATGGTGGTGAGTGAAGGGGGTGGGGAGCAGGGAACTGTGCGGTGGTGGGGTGCCAGCATTGGGCGTCTGCATCTGGCATCCGTTTCTTCTGTGCCTGGCCCGGCAACCATTACCTACTCTCCTGACCCCACCAGGGCCTTTGGGCCCTGGGCTGGGACCAGGAACCCAGGGTGGGTGGCACAGACACAGCCCTTTTCCCAGGGAGGCTGAGGGCTGGCTCGCTCCTTGGGGCCGGCAGCCAATCTCCCGTGCCCTGTCCCTCCCCCTGGCTGGGCCCTGATAGGCCTGGCCCTGATTGGCCCTGATCGCCAGCTAGGCCTAGGGACCCCACCCATGCACTAATTTTCATGCACTGGGCCTCTAGAATTATTTTATATTAGGTTTAGGTGTACACGATGATTAGACAATCATATACTTTTCAAAGTGTTCCCCCTGATATTTTCAGTACAACCTGGCAGCATACATAGTTATTACCATCTTATTGACTATATTTCCTATACCATACAATACAACCTCATGACTATTTGTAACTATCCATCTGTACTTCTCAATCCTGTGGTTACTAGATGGGGTCCGGGCCCAGAGCAAGTCTTCCTCCTGCCAGTCGGTAGTGTGTGAGTTCTTGACTTTGTGCAGGAAAGATTTCACGTTATGAGTCCAGGTTATTTTTAGAGTCATTTTTTATATCTGGGGACAGTGAAACAAAAGAAGTGCTTAAAGTAGAAGAAGCAACAACAGGGAAACTAGGCAGGGCGCTGCTTTGGTTCTCTAGAAATGTTATAGGAAAAAATGAACCTACTCAGAGCTACTTGGCTCAGTGAAAAATAGAAGTCATAGTTAAATAAGTGAGCCAAGGCCGGGCTGCTGTTAGATCACTGGCAAGTCAGAAAAAAAGGGGGCCTTGCAGATGGGTTCAGAGGGTAATCCCAGGATGAGCTACCACTGCCTGCTGTTCCCCTGGTTGCAAGTCTCTCAGGGACCATTAGAGTTTAGAAGAAAGTGAGCAAAGGTACATGCCACAAATCCTTTACCTTGAGGCTTTTTAAAGTCCAACTTTACATTGTATTCTAAATTTCAATCTGAAAATGGTTCTTTCACTTTCTTACTTGCTCCTGGTTGAGATACATCCATTTCTCAGGGGAGGTTTTAGGTGAGGGTTTTAACAAAATACTTGTTAGATTTCCATGTGTGTCCTACATATCTTTATTCATCAAAATGTGTGTACAGAGGGATCAGGGTTATTTTCTGGTTAGTTTTATTTTTAAAGAATAATAAAAGAAGAACTGGGACAGAGGCCAGTCTGCCCTGGGATGGTCTGAAATGTGTAAGCCATTTGCTCCTAAGTGTCTTTGGTTAGGGAAGATAAAACCTTGTGATTCATTAGCTGCCTACAAATTGCTCAAATTATTTGGCCTTGTTTAATTATTTTGACTCAGTTTCCCTTATTCCACTCATCAAGGAATTTTCCTAGCAACTTACTATCCTGATACACCCTCACCTTTTTTACCCAATTCTTCAATTTCCCTCCTCTCTGGCAACCATCAATCTGTTCTCTGTATCTATGATTGTTTCTGTTTTTGTTTGTTTGTTTTTGTTTATTTATGTTGTTCTTTAGATTCCATTTATAAGTAAAATCATATGGCATTTTTTTTTCTCTAACTTATTTCACTTAGCATAATACCCTCTAGGTCCACCCATTGTGTCACAAATGGTAAAGTTTCATTCTTTTATGGCCGAATAATATTCCATTGCATATTTGTACCAATTTTTAAAAATATATTGTTCTTAGAGAGAGGGGGAAAGAGAGAGAGAGAGATAGAAACAATCAGTTGCCTCCCACACATGCCCTGACCGGGATGCAACCCATAACCTGGGTAGGTGCCCTCATTGGGAACCGAACCCACCACCTCTGTTTACAAGATGACTCTCTAACCAACTGTGACATACTGGCCAGGGATGTAAATACTGCACTAAACATAGAGGTACATATATTTTGTTTATAATCTTTAAAGCATATAACTCTGTATTCCAGGTGTTCTTCCATTCATTTTTTCAAGTATTAGCTCTTTTGATTCACACACAATTCCCTGTGATGGGTGCTATTTTTCCCCCACCTTGCCAAAGTGGATACTGAAGAACCTGTGTGATTAAGTAATTTGTCCAAAATAATTCATCTTAATTGCAGATCTGAATATGACTAAGGCTTTCTGTTCAAGTTAAATTGTTTTATTTGTCTGTTTTCTTACACTTTTGTTATTATGTTTAAGAAAATCATTAAATGACACAATTTTTGATAATTGGAGGGGCCATGCAATTGGTCTGCTTTAAGGTTGGGACACATGAAATCAGCAGTAACAATTTTCAAGGTGGTTCATGATCAAGTGTGTTCCTTTATATCATGTTCTACCTTCTAATGATGGGAATATAATACTTTGTAGCATACTCATAGGAAATTTGTCTTCCTTTAAAAATAGAAGGCACAGGTCTATGGTTCAGGATTTTTTGATGCTCAAGATCCCTGTTTCCTGCCAGTGCTTTGAGTTACTGCTCTTGCTCAGCCCTGTGGCTATGGAGTTATGTAGAGATGGAGAAATCACTGATATTATGGAAGTCTAGGGCCATGTGGAAGTTGGAGCGAGCAGATATAAAACTCCAAAGCAAGCACATCTGCAGAAAGGAAATAGTTACATTTAAGAGGAAAACCGTAATAACTCCTAGCAAGTGGGAGACTCCTCTATCCACTGAAATGAGTCAGATATATCTAGATTTATTTCCTAAATTCTAAGGTTAGATAAATGTGTGGTAGGTGGCTTCATTCCAGGCACTAACATTCATTGATTTATGAATGACCTGGAAATAAATCAGCATCCAGAAATGAAGGACATAAATCAGCAAAGGATTATGTCATAGGAGCCTAGGGAAGAGGATGTTAAAATTGCCCATTGGATTTTATACAAGTTTGTTGTGAATTCTTTATTTCTAACATTTTTCTTTCACCCAAAAAAAAAAAAAAAAAAAAAACCACAAAAAACAACATCCCTGTTCTGACAACATAGGAACAGTTTTGGAATTGGTGCAAATGTAAAAATTACTACAGGGAAATTGTCAAACATTATTAAATCTTAATTTGCATGCCTGCTAATGGCACTCAGTCTCTACCAACACTTTAGGGTTTGTGTGGGAAAGTAATTGGTGGTTAGATGCCAATTTCTCTGCAAGCCTGAGTTTGGATATTGTCATTTTGAGCAATAGGTTCTACAGAGTAACCTCTGGGAATGCCTCTGAAGAAGTAGGAGAGCTCATAGTGAGCCAAGGGAGAGTGAGCAGAAGAGAAATAATGCCTAATGTCATTTTATTGTAAATATGTGTGCAAATACTGGAAGGAAGGAATTATGTTACAACATCTTCAGGGCTCAGCATGGTCCCTATCATGAACATGCGCTGCAATGTATCATGCTGTGTCACGCCCTAGTACACTTGAATGGCTGTTTTCCTCTGCTTGATATGCTATCTCTTCTCCACTCTTCATGTTTGAAAAAATCAACTAAAAAGAGTTTGGAAAGCTTTTCCTGATCTCACAGGCAGGATTAAGAATCTCTTTATTTTCCCATAGTCGTTTGTATATGATAGAATCAGACCCAATGGTTTCCAAAATAGATTATAAACTCTTCCAAGGCAGATATGATATTATTCATTTTATCCTAGTCTACTGCATACATATATACATAGTAACTATTGTTTAACTAAACTAACCTCCTCAAGTTGTATTAAAAGAACAGTGATTCCATTTCTGGGAATATATTTGGAGAAGCTCAAAATACTAATATTTTGAGGCATTCCCATACTTCAGAAGCATGCTCATACTTTCTCTCTTGCCCTCTTGTTTGCAAGCTCTAATGTTGTGTGCTGCCTTATGGAAAGGGTTAGGGTAAATCATCTGAGAGATGCAAATCAAAACAACAATGAGGTACCATCTCACACTGTCAGAATGGCTATCATCAACAAATGAACAAATGACAAGTGCTGATGAGGATGTAGAAAAAAAGGAACCCTCCTGCACTGCTGGTGGGAATGTGGACTTGTGCAGCCACTGTGGAGAACAGTATGGTGTTTCCTCAAAGATTAAAAATGGAAGTTCCATTTGACCCAGTAATCCCACTTCTAGGAATATATCCCAAGAAAATAGAAACACCAATCAGAAAGCATATATGCACCACTATGTTCATAGCAGCACAATTTACAATTGCTAAGATTTGGAAACACAGACTAAGTGCCCATCAGCAGATGAGTGGATTAGAAAACTGTGGTACATCTACCCAATGGACTACTATGCTGCAGTAAAAAAGAAAGAATTCTTACCATTTTCAATAGCATGGATTGAACTGGAGAGCATTATGCTAAGCGAAATAAGGCAGATAGAGAAAGATAAATATCCCATGATCTCACTTATTTTGGAATATAATGAGCAACATGAACTGATGAACAAAAATAGAACCAGAGCCATAGAAGCATCGAACAGACTGTCCATCTTATGAGGGAAGGCGGGGAGTGAGGGGGTAAAAGATCAAGCAAAGGATTTTTATGCATGCCTATGAGCATAACCAATGGACACAGTGGGGGAGTGAGGACATGTGCCAGGGGGTGGGGATGGCTGGGGAGAGGTCAATGGAGGGAAAAGGAGACTTGTGTGATATTTTAAATAATAAAGAATTTAAATTAAAAAGAAAAGGAAAAAAAGGGTTAGGGTTAGAATACTGTGGTGCTAACATTAATATCAGATATTCTACTTATTCTAGAATTGAGCAAGGAAAAAGACTGAACAACAAGACCTTATTGTAGAGTTGGAGAAAAAATTATATGCAGAGGAGACTGCTCTGTTGGTTGTGATATAGCTGAAGTGCAACTTTGAGTTTCAGGTTGATGGTGTTTTGTATCATATTTCCTTGGTACAATGTAGAGAGATAAGAGGAACACAATTCAAAATAGGCCCATACAGACCCCTTGAAGATAGGGAACACAAAATTAGACATGGAAAGTGATGGTGACATACCATTGAACATATTCCATGAAAAATATACTAGAAACACAGCAAATACTCAATGGTCTAAATCATATTTGCTGAAGCCAGGACATATACTCAAAAATATAAATGATAACATTATGACAAAAAATTGCATTGACTTAGAACTTACTATATTTATACTAGAGGACTGGTGCATGAAATTCGTGCATGGGTAGGGTCCCTAGGTCTGGCCAGTGATCAAGGCTGATCAGGGCCTTCTGGCTGCTGGCCAGGGCCTTCCTTTGTTCTGCACTGCCCCTTGGTGGTCAACACATATCATAGCGAGCAATCAGTCTCCCTGTCAAATCCTGTGGGGACAATTTGCATATTGGGTTTTTACATATATAGATATCTGAGCTTTTTCATTGTCACGGAACCCTCTGAGGTATGTCTTATACTTTCTGTTGTACAGATGAGAATGCTAAAGCTTAGGTCTCATAAATTACAAAATTATCTATGCAAAACCCAATTACATGATTTAACTAAAAAGTGTATAAGATTTTAGAGCTGGAGTGTTAGATAAAAATTCATCAGAGGAGTTGGGGTATGGGTCAGAATTTGAAATGCAGAATTTAAAGGAAAAAGGAGGTCTTTTGGCCTGGGCAGAAAGCATACCAGTGATTTCTCAGCAGTAAGGATGCACATGGATCATTTGAGAAGCAATGGAGAGCCTGTGTGAAATGAGAGAAAAATGTACCTGGGATGGCAGATGTGGACAAATGTTGTCAATTTTGCTTTGAATTAATAGTAGAGATGAGAAGATTCTACAAAATGTTGGTTTCCTCATCAAATTCATTCCCTCTTATTATTACTTATAATAGTTAATATTTTATTTTTCAAAAATGTTATCTGAATTTCTTTATATTTCTCATGTTATCAGTGAACTTCACATCATTTGATCCTTCTTCCTAACAATACTTTAAATTTTAATACAATTCCCTTCAAATTCCAATTTCTTATAAGCCCATAAACCCTACTTCGATCTTTAATTCAATCTGTTCTGTTGCAGAGAAACTGGTTAAAAATAAACATAATAGGGAGGAAATAAGGAAAAGTAAATGCTTATCTTTCTTACTACTACTCTTTATTTTTCCAAGTTCCCTAGCTGCATTTATTTCATCAGTTTGTCCCTCATGAATTATAGTTGGCGATGGTTTCATGGTAAGATTAACTAAGCAAAGCCAAGACCATTAATTTATGAGTAGCTTCTATTCATTCTTCATTTACACTGCTGCATAAAAGGACATGTTTTTATGCCAAACTAAATGCAAGTGTAAAAAAGCAGGAAGACAGTTATTAGCAAAACACTCATAAAACTCTTTAACTTGTGTGGTTGCATACTAGGAGCAAAGCCATAACATAAACCAAATCCTAAACTAATTTCCAGAAAATCCAGATGCTGGAGAAACTGGGAAAGAGTCAGAGTAATTCCTTTTTTTAAAAAAATTGATATTTGTAGCTTGCTGCACCCAAGTCTGATGTAAGTAATATATTTGAATTTTTCTGCTGAGTTTATTTTTTTGTTGATACCTTTGAATATATTAAAGGAAAAGGAAATATAGGCTTTTTATAACTAAAAAAATTATATGTCCACCATTTTTATTTTTGTATTGATTTCATAAATGTCAACTTAAAAACATTCTCTTGAGCCGAAACTGGTTTGGCTCAGTGGATAGAGTGTCGGCCTGCAGACTAAAAGGTCCCAGGTTCAATTCCGGTCAAGGGCATGTACCTTGGTTGCGGGCACATCCCCTGTAGGAGGTGTGCAGGAGGCAGCTGATCGATGTTTCTAACTCTCTATCTCTCTCCCTTCCTCTCTGTAAAATATCAATAAAATATATTTTTTAAAAAAACATTCTCTTGTAATGAATGTGGTTTTAGCTCTTGAAAATAAAATAAACTGCTATTTATTTCTTGAAATAATATGCCTGTTTCTGTATATTTAGTTTAAATGAACTTCTTATTTGAAAGAGACCAAGTTTTTAAAATGTAAAAAAAAATAGATTATCATTTTCAAAAATTTAGTATAAAATATAAAATGTTTAAAGCTTAATTTAAGTACATATGATCTAATTGGGCCTCCTACCTGCAGAATAGCATATGTCTAATTTAGAGGTACTTCTGACACAAGTAAGAAAACATTATGACATTTGATATTTCAGGCCCAAGTCATTTCAGTGGATATATAATGATATATTGAATTGTTTCATATCATGAAACTATTTCCATGTAATTATTGCTAAGTAATAAACCACCTTATAGGAGTACCTTAAAACTTTATCATTTATTTTACTTATAAACCTGTGAGTTGACTAGGCTGTAGACCTTTCTCATTTAGGGTCTTTTTCACGGTTGCAGTTGAATGGTGGTTGGAGCTGTTGTTATTTCAAAGGTTTCTTCACTTGCCCTGGCCAGCATGGCTCAGTGATTACAGTGTCAGCCTGCATACCCGAGGGCTGTGGGTTCAATTCCTGGTCAATGGCAATACCTGGGTTGCAGGTCCACTCCTCACCTCTAGTCAGGGCACTTGTGGGAGGCAACCAATCTATGTGTCTCTGTTATATCAATGTTTCCCCCTCCCTCGCTGCCCCCGCCTTCCCTCTCTATCCCCTTCCACTCTTTCTAAAATCAATGGGGGAAAAAAAATATCCTCACTCCTCCAGTGAGGACTAGGAAAAAAGAAAAGAAAAGGTTTCTTCACTCATATGCCTGACATTTAGACTGAAACACAAAAACCAAAGAGTTAAGGGTCTCTCTCTCTCTCTCTTCTCTTCTTTTCTCTTCTCTTTTTTCTCATGTAGTTATACTTCTTACATGAAAGCTGAAGATTCCCAAAGTAAATGTTTCAAGAGAAACTGGTTGAACCTGCATGGCTTTTCAACCCATCATTGGAAGTCAAACAATAGCTCTTCCACCAATGTCTGCTCTGGAGACAGGCTCGAAGACCAGCTGAAGTTCAAGAGGAGGGGCGATTGACTCCACTTCGTACTGGAGGAAGAATCAAAAATTGTAAGAACATGTTTGAAAAACTACCACATCATAATGTAATGACCTAATTTTCTTCTCTTTTTCCAGAAAACAAGTCTGTTTTTATTTAATAATGACTTTAATTTATGAAGTACCAAAAAGCAGTAAGTCACTATATTCATCTATAATGATGGCCACAGATGACTGAATGCACTTTTCATTTTGTAGGCTAATATTTCCACAACACAATAGGGAAAATATTAAATTCAATTAAAGTGACACTCAGTCAACCAATGTAATAAGTAGGATAATTTATTTCAATGTTTGTTCAACAAATATTTGTTAAGTTCCTGGTGTATACTCACTGATCATTGCGGGTCAACAATTAAAGAAAGACAAGAAAAGTAAAAGTATACCTAAAACAACAGTGCTTTTTTTTTCTAGGAAAAAAACTAAAACTACGGGAATTGTTAGCCTAATGCTAAATTTTAAAGGTCAGTCATTATTACTAAACTAAAAATATAAGGAACTTGCCCTAACCGGTTTGGCTCAGTGGATAGAGCATCAGCCTGCAGACTCAAGGGTCCCGGGTTCGATTCCGGTCAAGGCCATGTACCTTAGTTGTGGGCACATCCCCGGTAGGGAGTGTGCAGGAGGCAGCTAATCAATGTTTCTCTCTCATGGATGTTTCTGACTCTCTATCCCTCTCCCTTCCTCTCTGTAAAAAATCAATAAAATATATTTTAAAAATATATAAGGAACTATATAAATAAAATAAGTTAATACATTTACTTATGAAATAAATTAACAAGAAAAAGGCAAATATGTTTTTTAAAAAAAGTGTAAAAGACACAAAAAGTCTTTTTAAAAATATATAAATATATTTTTATTGATTTCAGAGAGGAAGGGAGAGAGAGAGAGAGAGAGAGAGAGAGAGAGAGAGAAACATCAATGATGAGAGAGAATCATTCATCGACTGTCTCCTGCACGATCCCCAAAGCCCTAAACCAGAGCATGTAACCTCTTAGTTTACAGGTTGACAATCAACCACTGAGCCATGCCAGCCAGGCCAAAAAAGCCTTTTACAAAGCAGAAATACAAATGACCAGTATGCGGATTTGCTGAATATGTAACCTTATTAATTATCAATGAATTGCAGTAGAAACAACAATGAAGTACCATTTTCCTAAAACTGCCAAGGAATAACCATGGTTTCTACCCAATGTTGGCAAACCTATGGTAAATATTAAATGAAAATGATCACTGATGGGTGAAAGAATGAGTGGATACAGACTTCCTGAAGAGCAACTCAATATAAAGAATAACAATCCTTACACCTATAAATATGCAGAAATTTCACTTCTAGGACATTTTTAAGGATAATATCAAGAAAATATATAATGAAATTTTCAAACAAGGACATAGTAGGGACAATAAATAATGAAATGGTTAAATAATAAAAAAAATAATGAACAAGAAAGAAAAAAAGAAATTGGAGTTGATTTTACAATGAAGAATGGGTAAAATGTGAATAAGCTGAGAAGGTCAGAGAAATCAAACTCAAGGTAGTAAATCTAACACAATCTCCATTGTTGCCCTTGGTTGATTCTTATAATTCCATGTCATATCAATCTTTATCTTTTCTGAATCGCTACTGCATTTTTTCTAAGTGCTAAATCCTTGAGCATATGTCTTTTCTTATTACTCCTTGTTTCTTTGCTTTCCCAATTAGACAGTTATCTCTCTAAGGACAAACACAATGTCTTCTTTGATATCCTCCACTGCACAATTCACCAGGTGGATTGGACCTAATTAATATATATCACCTAAGAATTTGTTGACTGAGCACACACCAAGTGAAATAAATAGATGAATTATTCAATTCTGGATACAGACAGCCATCTACACAGAGTACTTTTATTTCATTTTTGCTCTTATTTTAAATTTTGCTTTTAAAAAAAAAATATTTTTATTGATTTCAGAGAGGAAGGCAGAGGGAGAGAAAGATAGAAACATCAATGATGAGAGAGAATCATTGATCTGCTGCCTCCTGCATGCCCCACACTGGGGATCAAGCCCACAATCCAGGTATGTGCCCTGACCAGGACTTGAACTGTGACCTCCTGGTTCATAGGTTGACACTCAACCACTGAGTCATGCTAGACAGGCCAATTTTGCTTTGAATATAGTGACTAATGTATTAAATTACAATTCATAAAAAGTAGTTAATATAATAAATGTTATTACAATTTTATAGCTCAAAACTATTTTCCAATTTTCAGTATGGAACTGGGCACATACAGCCTTAATATTCTAGTAGCATAGATCTGTAAAACACTTTAGAAATAAAAATTATTAAAACAATATTATTTTGTCTATATAACATTTCTTTGTATAGTCTGTATCTTACATATAAGATACAGAAAGATGTATTATTACATGCTCACCTGTATATTTAAAGTAAAACTATATGATTCACTACATTATTAATGTTTAGAAATAACTTGTCACATTAGCAGATGTAAGAAAATACAGCAAAACCCATTTTTCATTTTATAAATTGTCCAGAATAATTTATGCACAAAGGAATCACAATTATTACAACCAGTTGATTAAAGTAGGTGAGTCATTTACCTGTGTCATTAATTTCCTGTCATAGATGTGAGAGGAGTCACCTTTTACTTTTACAGAAAAGATAAGCTTATGGTGCAAAAGAAGATGCTCTATGAGACAAGGACACTTGCTTTATAATGGAAAAGGTTTACATTTTATAAAGGAGGACAATTGAGGGGAAAAACATGAATATACATGATATCAAAGAGGACAGAAAATCGAATACCATTTAATGCATCAGCCAAAGAGCTACATATGTGTAAATTTTGCTTATTTTATGATTTGCATCTCATATCACATTAGGAAACAGTGTGCCCTTTGTGGATTCAACTCTAATCTCAGAAAGGCCTTGCTCTGAATCACTTTTTGTAAGGAAAGATGAAAGATGATGAGCTCAACTGAAAGCTGGTAATAAAATTGTTTTTCTGAATGGAAAATAAGCATATGGCAAACATTTGCATAATGTTATTTTTTGTAATAAAATATGAAAATACTACAATAAAATGCAAGATAAACCAGAAATTGGTTTGGAGGAACTGGTTTGGAGGAACCACACAATTTCAGTGTGTTGCCCAATAAGTAAAAACTTCCAATAGTTTTTCAGAAACATGTAAATTAAAATAATCCAAAATATTAAATTCCATCTCCTGGGAAATCTTCTTTCAACTTGAAGGGAATAATTGGGCTTTATTCTTGTACACTAACCAAAAAAAAGTTTCCTCTACTGAACTCCATCTGTGGACTAAATGAGCACAGAGCAAATTAGAAAGTTTAAATGCTTGAATCATGAAAATCAACAACTTCTAAAGCGATCTATTCTAACAGATATGAGGTAATATCTCATTTTAGTTGTGATTTGCATTTCCCTAATGATGAGTGATGTTGAACATCTTTCATATGTCTTCTTTGGAAAAATGTTTATTCAAGTTCTTACCTATTTTTAAAATGGTATTATTACGATTATTATTATTGAGTTGTAAGAAATTTTTATATATTTTGGGTATTAACTCCTTATTGTATACAAGGTTTGCAAAGCTTTTCTCCCATTCTGCAGATTCTCTTTTCATTCTGTTGATTGTTTCATCACTCTCACAAATTTTATATCCAAAATTTATCTCTCTGACAACATTAAAAAAAGGCATTGTCAGGAAAAAATTCCATCACCCATTTTCTTTTTGGACTCTAGCTTCATTTTAATATTAATAATAATATTAATCATTTCTGAGAATTTGTTTATGCCATTCACTCTACCAACTCTCAGTTTCTCAACTCATGCTCCAGTTTCCTCGTCTTTAAAATGGAGCTATAATAGGATCTTGTTTATGGAGGTTTTGTGAGTTAAATAATTTGACACATAAATATTGGTGCAAGGCATGTAGTAAATATTAAAGAGGTTTTAGCTGTTTTGTTACCAACATTACTATTATCACCACTCTGCATGCATTTGCTCTAAGCATAAAATTGGATATTATACCTAACTCCTCTTTCCTCTCTCTACGTGCATTCATTTATTATTGTTTCTTCTTGTTTCTAGCTACTAAATTTATCTTGTTGTCCCCACTGTGAGTTTACTCTACAATCATCTCTTAGACACTTGAATAAGTTGGAGTAATATAATTGTCTCTTAATATGTCTCCCCATCTACAGACCTTTCATTTTCTAATGTAATCTTCATAAGGCATGAGAAGGATATTGTGAAAACGTAAAGTTCATCGTTCTTATTTAAACTTATTAGTGAGTCCTGATGGGAATGACTATAAGGTTCAACCCCCTGGATATGATTTAAATTACTGCTAATAAAAGTATGGCAAATGGGCCAGCAGTGTTAACATTACTTAAAAGCTTATTAGATATTAGGATCACACCCCAAACTTCCTGAATTAGCATCTAGGTTTTAACAAGATCCCAGATGATTGCTGTGTCCTACCAATGTACCTTTTGCAAAGTAAAATTCCTTTTTTAAGTGTCTTTTCCTCTTGCAAATCTTTCAAGAGTGCTCTCTTGCCCCTATCGTCTGTGGTAGCCTATCCCTTTTGCTTTCTTTTTTAAAAATATATTTTATTGATATTTTACAGAGAAGAAGGGAGAGGGATAGAGAGTTAGAAACATCGATGAGAGAGAAACATCGATCAGCTGCCTCCCGCACGCCCCTACTGGAGATGTGCCCGCAACCAAGGTACATGCCCTTGACCGGAATCAAACCTGGGACCTTTCAGTCCACAGGCCGACACTCTATCCACTGAGCCAAACCAGTTAGGGCCCTTTTGCTTTCTTAACACCGTGTACTTTTCCCATCATAGCTGTAAATATTGTAAGTATTTTGTCCCAAGTACAGGAAGAATATAAGACACATTAATGTAAATATTCATACCAATAATATCTTTGGTGTCTAGCAGAGTGACAATATATGACAGATGATCAATAAATGCATAATGAACAAATGATAAGCATATTGAGGCTTAAAGTGTTTGAATAAATTATCCTATTAATAATTCATATCTAAGGGATATTAAAGCCTAACCACATTCTCAACACCGAATTTCCCCACCTCTTGTCTCAGAATATGTTTCTCCTCGTGAAATAGTAAACCTTTTAGCTTTTTCTCCATTCTAATCCCATACATATCATCTGAACATTGATTCAACCAATTATTTGGTCTCATATTTTTAATATTTCCAGATCCAGTCAATGCTTTTGCTCATTCCATAAACACACACAAATTTCTCCAATTTAAAAATTAAAACAATAAATTTTCTTAGATCAAGGTTTTTGAAAGATGTTCAGTATAACACTTGTGACCAAATGATATAAAATTTTGGTCTAGTACAGTGGTTGGCAAACTCATTAGTCAACAGAGCCAAATATCAACAGTACAACTATTGAAATTTCTTTTGAGAGCCAATTTTTTTAAACTTAAACTATATAGGTAGATACATTGCTATTAACTTAATTAGGGTACTCCTAAGGCTTAGGAAGAGCCACACTCAAGGGGCCAAAGAGCCGCATGTGGCTCACGAGCCGCAGTTTGCCGACCACTGGGTAGACCAAAAACGAATCTCCATCATTATATATACTACAGAGCATTATAAAATATATTCAGCAAACAATCTGGGTCCATGATAGGAAGCAAAGTGACCAGATAGGAGACATTTATTAGGGTCGCGAGAAAAGATTGTTGTTCCATTGTTTAAAGCTATAGCAATGGTGCTAAAGAAGTAGGCAGGTTGTAGACATTTTTAAAGGTAGAGATGAGGGCTTTTTTGTTGTTGTTAATCCTCACCTGAGGATATTTTTCCCATTGATTTTTAAAATTATATTTTTATTAATTTCAGAGAGTAAGGGAGAGGGATAGAGAGATAAAAAACATCAATGATGAGAGAGAATCATCAATCGGCTGCTTCCTGTACGCCCCGCACTGGGGATAGAGCCCACAACCTGGGCCTATGCCCTGACTGGGAATCGAACTGTGATCTCCTGGTTCATAGGTCCACACTCAACCACTGAGCTATGTCTGCCAAGCTCCACTGATTTTTAGGAAGAGTAGAAGAGAGAGGGAAAGACAGAGAGAAACATTGATGTGTGAGAAACACATCAGTTGGTTACCTCCTGCATAAGCCTGACCAGGGACCAGGCCGGGAAGGAGCCTGCACCCAAGGTACATGCCCTTGACCAGAACTGAACCCAGGATCTTTTGGTCCTGAACTGGCTAGGGCAGAGCTGAAAGCTTTTTGATCAGATGTAGATATAATCTGAGTTTTGGGCTTTTTGTGATTCATGTGAATAGAGATAAAGATATGATTAATTCTGAATATTTCCTATAAAATTGTTTTAATATTGTAAGTGTTAAGGAGAGGAATACTGGGGGAAAGTGTGGAGTTTATCAGGGCCATAAAATATTTGTTTAAAAAGATGAATTATTGCCACAGGAAGCTTTCAAAAGGTATATTTAATAACATAATATTTTATAATTTTTACAATATAATTAAATATATATTAAAAGTCACAGATATCTAAACAGCTATTCAGTGATGAAAACAAAAATAATTCATGAGCATAAGTAAATGGCATTTAGAAGGAGAAATAAATAAATCAGGAATTATAACACAAAAGATACAAGCTTATAAAATCCTTTAATGCTCTAATACAGTGATTTGTTCCTAGATCACTGCTTGAAAAATATCACTCATACATTTTGTAATTTTCAGGCATCCGGGGAAATGTAGGTGGAAATAATAGATTCTCCAGCTTTCTGAATGATGAGGAAGAAAAAGAATACAAATAAAAGCAAAACAGAGAAAATATGTTTGACACACACTCCTACAAAAATATCTTAGGTATAGTTGCCATAGTTACTCACTTGATATTTAAATTGTTTAACAAACCAGCTAGTTTATTATTTATTTATTAATGAATTGATTCAATGAACTTGTATCTACTAGTTACTATGTGTCAGCAAATATAGGGGATACTGATGTTACAGAGATTAAGATAGGAAGGCAGAGCACATTTAAGCAGATTATGGGAGCACAGCACTGGGTATTCTAACAGTGTTAATGAATATGACAGTGAAAACACAAAAGAGACAGTGTTTAATCTTGCCTGAGGATGCTGGAAGGGGCTTTACAAAAGAAAGAGCTCTGAGGTGTATCTTGAAGAAAGAGGAGATTTTCAATTGTAGGCAGTGGGAAGAACATGTGCTAAAGAGTGATTAGCCCAAGGTCCTTGTTGCTTTGGGTATATATATTAAAAAAAAAGTTAAGAAAAAAATGGCAGGAAGACTAGTAGGGCAGACAACAGGAAAGGAAAAACTAAGAGTACTTTATATATAACTAGAGGCCTGGTGCACAAAATTCATGCACTCGAGGTGGGGGGAGGACAGGAGAGGTGAAACTAAGAGTACTTTATATATAACTAGAGGCCCAGTGCACAAAATTCATGCACTTGGGGGGTGGTCCCTCAGCCTGGCCTATGCCCTCTCACAGTTTGGGAGTCCTGTGATCGATTGCCCCAAAGAGGTAGGCCCTGCTCATCCAGCTGGGGCTCCATGATTACCCTTGCAGAGGGAGACCCTGCCCACCCACTGCAGTGCCGCCATAGGGTAGCCTAGGCCTCCCTCTTTGGGGTGATCAATCATGGGGCTCTGCCATCGATCACCCCAAAAAGTATGCCCTGCCCACTCAGCAGTGGCTCCACTATGGATTGCCCCTGCAAAGGGAGGCCCCGCCCACCCACCACACCCTGCAGGATGATGACCTGGGCCTCCCTCTTTGGGGCAATCATGGAGCCCCCTGATTGATCACTCCACAGGCAGTGGTCTGGGCCTCCCTCTGTAGGGCAATCATTGGGCAATGGCCAGGCTCATGACCAATTACATTGCGCCCGCCTTGGCTGGCCTGGCTCCAGTGGGTGTCATAGCATGGTCTGGACAGTGGTTCTGCTGGAAAGGTTGTTTAGTCGATTTACATATTACCCTATTATTATTATAGATGGGACAGAAGTTTGTGTTTTACTAAGTTGGTAATTAGGAGATAAGAAAGTTATTTAAATTTTTGTGATTTTTCAAAGAATTCTGCCAGCTATGTGTTCTAGAATGAGTGGGTTAACTGATGGCCATGAGAGGTTATTTAGAGTTTGTTGTTTCATGTGGAGTTTGGGCAGTTAAAAAGATAGCCTTTGTTCTTAGACTATATCCAAAGAAACCCAAAACACTAATTTGAAAGAATATATGCACCCCTGTGTTCAGGATTCTATCTTGGCCTTTAGGTTGCTCTTGTTACCACTTAACAAATAGAAGTGAAGCTAGAGAATATGGTTTGGTGGAGGAGAGGAAAGGTAATTGGTTGAAATTGGGACAATTGAAGCCATTAGAATATATCAGATCCCTGAAAAGAATACATAGTGAAAAAATGGCCGATGAGTAACTAGGTCACAGTAGGGCAAAAAAAAAAGAGAAAGGCATGAATGCGATTTCAAAGAAGCTGGTGCTACCAGGTGAGGATTGGAAGATGATACTATGAATTTCAAGAGAATGAAACAGATTTAAGAAAAAATAACAACCAATATTGAAAGCTACAGTTAGGTAATAGGATATAAAAATGACTCTGGGCCCTAACCGGTTTGGCTCAGTGGATAGAGCATTGGCCTGCGGACTCAAGGGTCCCAGGTTCAATTCTGGTCAAGGGCATGTACCTTGGTTGCGGGCACATCCCCAGTGAGGGGTGTGCAGGAGGCAGCTGATTGGTGTTTCTCTCTCATTGATGTTTCTCAGTCTCTATCCCTCTCCCTTCATCTCTGTAAAAAATCAATAAAAAAAATATATATATATATATATATACATAAAAAATGACTTTGGATTTAGCAATCAGAGCAACATTGCAAGGCTTAATTAGTGCAATTTTAGTGGAATGATGGAGGAATAGCAAGAATTCAAACATTATAGACTGACAAATGAGAGGAAGTTATGTAGATAACTAGAGGTCCAGTGCACGAATTCGTGCATGGGTGGGGTCCCTCAGCCTGGCTGGTGATCAGGGCCTATTGGAGGGGTTGGCTGGCATGAGGGAGGAACTGTGGGAAGTTGGCCAGCTGAGGGGTGGGAAGGAGGGGCTGTGGGAGGTTGGCTGGTGGAGTGAGGGACCACAGGAGATTGGCTGTGGGAGTACACTAACCACCAGGGGCCAGGTCCTTCATTGAGCTTCTGCCCCCTGGTGGTCAGTGCATGTCATAGCAACTAGTCCACCAGTCATTCTGGGTGTTCTGGTTGTTCAGTCGTAATGGTTGCTTAGGCTTTTATATATATAGAATATAATGAATATAGACTATATGAGGGTCATCTAGAAGTGAAAGGAAAAACAAATAATAGGTGAAAAACAATTCAAACAAAAAATTCTTTAAATTTATTTTATTATATTTTAATTTTTAAGGTAAAAAACAAGCATTTTTATTATCATAGGAGGAAAAACTAACAGTAGAAAAAAAGACTGCCAATATACAGCAGAAAGATTTATGACTGGAGAAAATTCCCAGGATCAGTAAAGTGGTAGTGATTGCAGTATCCTGAATAGAGGTGTCATACTTTAGATGTAAATAGATTCATTTCTCCTGAGACAAGAGGAAAAGAATTATTGGTACACAAAGTTTATATGTTGGATAGAAGTAAGCAGCTGGTGCTGGTCACCTATGTGATGACATCCACTTCATAGGTAATAGAAAAGAAGTTTTTATGCTAAAGGAGAAGGGTTAGGAAGCCTTAGGTGCATTTGGAAGCTGTTGATACTTATTCAGAGTTATATGAAAGAATGTAAATGGCCATAAATAGTTGAATTACTAACAATCATGGAAAAGTCATACCATAATTTTATAGAGTTGTCAAACTACACAGTTGAATGATTTTTGACCAATAATTTTATGCAAAAACAAAATAAATGATGTATTCATACAATGAATAGAATTATTTAGACAGCTGAATTAAAACTATTTGTCTTTTAGGCCAAATAATTGGCCAAAAATTGTTTTTCATATACCGTTTAATCATTACCTTAGGCTATTCAAGGGAATAGCCAATGTGTGTGTGTGTGTGTGTGTGTGTGTGTGTGTGGCCTACCATAGACCAATTCCAGCATGTCATAATTTCAAGAGTTTCATCAAAATGTTGATGAGACTTGGGGACTCAACAGAGTTGAGTCACACATGTAGTCACCTGTTGGGAATGGCTAAAGGCATTTCCCCAAACCTGAATAGGAAACTGATTGTGGCTGCCAGGCAGTTAAAGGGCATCTTAATCTACATGTTATTGCCTCCTACTAGCTAAACAGCTGAGCAGCCTGTAGGCTAATTCCCCCATTCTGACAATGGACCCTGTACCAAACCCTGACCCTTTGAAGTGTATATCTCTGCCTTGCCTCAGGACAAGTTGTGTTAATAAAAAGCATGGGGGCCTGGGGATGGACCTTAGACTTAAGACCTTAGAATTTAGCTCCTTTAGCCAAGCTCCTCTGACCCCCAATGCCTTTCAAAATGATATCTCGTCTCCAGACTCTTTATTAGTCTCTGGATTCCTATTTAACATCTATGCACAGCCTTTTCCAGATTCATGAACCTTTCTTGATGTTGGGATAAGAGCACCAACAATAGTGGCCATGGGGTATTTTTTCTCTGAAGGATAAAGTAGCCCTATACAAAAGTAATAAGTGCAATAGGCTTAGGTTGATGCAGTTCATAGGAAGCCAGGAGACCTAGATGTTTGGAGAAGAGTGGTTAAAAGGTCACGATCCACAGTACACACAAGCCATTTAGTTTTGTAAAGAAAAGGAAATGAAAGGAAGAAGTAAATTCATGAGATAGTCATCATCCAGCAGCAGCTAAGATTACCCCTGGTGAGCAGGTACAAGGACATGTGGAGGAGTGGCAGTGCCTTAGGAGACACCCTAATTGCTCCAGGGTATCTGTGAAGAGAAGGGTTCTCAAAGCTTGGATCAGATTTCTTTTCACAGATGGATTGTCAAATCGTCATCTTTTTCAAAGAGCTAATCAATCGTTTTATCTAAAATATAGCTGAATACCCAAATTTTTACAATTATGCTTTTCTTTTTTTTTCCAATTTGTACCTCAAAGATTACTCCTATGTGGAATTGTCACTGAATTTTCAAATGCAGGAAAGAAACCATAGGCAAAGGCTATATAATCAATAAAGCTTATAAATGCCACACCAAAGATTAGCAAGCCTTACTGCACACATGTAGGTTAAGACTACAAAAAAAAAAAAGTCTATGCATGAGGAGCTACACTGTGGTTGCTGTGGAAACAGAGCTAAACTTTAAGGTTTTAAACTGTGGTGAATTGAAAATTTCAAGCCGACTGTGCAATAATGTCAGCTTTCTCAGTGAATGTACAGCATTGGTTACAGGAAATGGCATGAATGAAAGATAATTAGTTCCTTAGACTGACAACAACATTAAACACATACAGACATGTTCACGTGCGCGCGCGCGCGCACACACACACACACCCCTAACTTTTTATAAGCACATCTATTTTTTTTTAATATTCCACTTTTCCTTGTCTTAGTCGTTTGAGCTGCCATAACAGACTACTATAGACTGCATGGCTTATAAACAGCAAAGATTTATTTCTCACAATTTTGGAGTCTGGGAAATTCAAGATCAAGGTGATGGCATATTTGGTAACTGGTGAGAGCCCCCTTCCTGATTCGGAGACTGTCATTTTTTGCTGTGTCCTCACATGGCAGAAGGCATGAGGAAGCTCTCTGAGGTCTCCTTTGTAAGGGCACAAACCCCATGTATGAGGGCTCCACCCTGTGAACTGATCACCCCAGAAGCCCCACCACTTAATAACATCACACTGGGGGGTTAGGATTTCAACATCAATTCTGGGGGGAGGGAGCAGAAACATTCAGTCCATTGCATTCAAGAATCTGTTTTTCTAAATTATTTCCAATGACAAATTTTCATTCTTATGATATCTATATATATAAAATCCTATGCGACTGTTACAACCTAATGACCAGAATGACTTGAACAATTGGAACAACTGGTTGACCCGTCGCTATGACATGCACTGACCACCAGGGTGAGAGAAGCTCCCTCTCTGCGATCTATTGAAAGTCAACCCTCAACACAAGGGTTTGTCTCACTCCTGTCCTCTCACTTCCCTGAAGGCCACCCTCCCACCACAGTGGAGGCGCAGTGGAGAAGGAAGGAATAGGGGGAAATGTGGTGGCAGGGTGGAATTGGCATCTGGTGTCCATTCCTTCTGTGCCCGGCCTGGAGACCATCGCCTCCTCTCCCCACCCTGCCGGGGCCTTTGGGGCCCAGGCTGAGACGAGGAACCAGGGTGGGTGACGGCAGACACGGCCCCTTTCCCAGGGGGGCTGAAGACTGGCTCCCTCCTCAGAGCCAGTGGCCAACCTCCCACTGTCCCTCCCCCCATCCCCATACACGAATTCGTGCACTGGGCCTCTAGTTTATAATATTATTCTAAAGGTCCCTTTTTAAAAATTCTGACAATAGTGGTAGTGGATGATTCCTACTATTTCTCTTATCAATGATTCCACTGATGGATTATAAATAAATCATGGAAGCTGTACACCAGGAGCATTTTAAAGTTATTCTGTGAAGTTGACCAATACTGAACATGTATAAATTTGAATATACAGAGATTATATAGACATAAGAGATAAAGAGAAAATAATGTCTCCTGTAGGCCAAATCTGTAAACAAAGTATACAGACATTTTCTGTGTCCCTAGATAAGAGTGCTGCTTTATAGACAGAATATACTTTCATGCAAATCATTTGCCTAATATGTTTGACATTTCTCTATAGTAATTGTGTCATCCACATTTCCCAATGTGGCTCAACTAGAAAAAGGGAAAGCTATGGTTACAATAAAAGTATTCTAAAAGTGATGCAAGATCAGATGTCCCCACCTGCACCTCCTCTCTTCTCCTCTCCTCTCCCCTCCCCTCCCCTCCCCTCCCCTCCTCTCCTCTCCTCTCCTCTCCTCTCCTCTCTCTTCCTTTTTTCCCCCTTTCCTTTCTTTCCTTTTCTTTTGTTAATCCTCACCTGAGAATATTTTTTTCCATTGAATTTAAAGAGAGTGGAAGGGAGAGGGAGAGAGAGAGAGAGAGAGAGAGAGAGAGAGAGAGAGAGAGAGAAAGGGAAACATCAATGTGAGAGAGATACATCGATTGGTTGCCTCCTGCTCATACCCTGACTGGGGATTGAGCCTGCAACTGAGGTGCATGCCCTTGACCGGAATTGAACCCAAAACCCTTCAGGCCATGAGCTGACACTCTAACCACTGAGCAACCCCACTAGGGCCTCAGTACTTTCTTACTGGAGTCACACCTCTAGGCCAGCTCATGTCCTTCCTCTCTCTTATTGGCGTCTTCAGGTTACTGAAACACTGTCACCACAGCCAGTGAGCGATGTTCTCTTCTGATTTACTGATGCTGACCTTCCCTCTGTACTTCCTTGTGGCCTTGGTGCTGCCTTCTGTCCTCTGCTGTCCTGCTGGCTCACTTTTTGCTAACTTGGAGGGTGACTATTGCTTTCTGGTCAATCATTCCATTAAAGCAGGGCTGACACAATAACTATTGTAGAAGTCAGTTTGTCTTAAACCATGCTGTTGCTCCTATTAACTTCCCAGTCTCTCCTCCATTTCTTGAATCACTGCTCTGAATTGGGCTTCATCCATATAGTGAACAATTCTTTAACAGTCAAACAGGGATTGTGCTTTTTTTCTTATGAGGAATTTATATTTTTGTGTGCTTTAATCTTTCATTTCTTACTTCAACCTAAAGCTTAATCATCCCTCTCTATCCCTTTCTGAAACTTCACAAATCCCACCTGGACATGAACTGAAAGATAACATAAATAGCCCTGGCTAATGTGGTTCAGTTGGTTGGAGCATTGTCCTGTACACCAAAGGGTTGTGGGTTTGATTGCGGGTCAGGGCACGTATCCAGGTTGTGGGTTTGATCCCCATTCAGGGCATGTGCAGAAGGCAACCAGCCATGTTTCTCCCATCGATGTTTCTCTCTCCCTTCCTCTCCATCTAGGATCAATATTTTAAAAAGATAATATAAGTAGCAATTCACAGTGCAGTGTTTAAAATTATTTTGCCTCACATGGACCATAGACCAATATCCATTTCCACCCAGTGAAATGATTTTAGGAGCAGTTCTTAGGCTAGGCGCTGCTTTAGCACTTTACCTGCATTAACATCTGATCTTCATGAAGATATCGTTTCCTCTTTTACAGACAAGAAAACTGAGCCACAAACAGTTTAACAAGTTGTCCAAATTCTCACAGCTAATAAGGGTCAGAGCTGTGATTGTATAGCAGGCAATCTAGCTCCTGGGCATGTGATCTTTTATTATTCGGCCTCTCTATGTCAGATAAGGACAGTTGAATTTCCGATCAGGTACAACTTTCTTAAAGACAAGCCCTTGTAAATTACCTAATTCAGAGGTCTCAATTAGGGGATTGGCCATCAGCTCCAAGAGTTCCTTCCAAATTACTCATAAGAGCCTAATGTGAAAAAAGTGCCTTGATGCCCATGTTGAGAAGCATGTAATTCTAAAGGTTGCATGAAAATGAAATTCTTCCTCTGGAGACTTCACTACTGTGAAATTTGATTTAAGTACTCTTTTCCAGTTCTAATTAAAATGACACTATTAAATGGAATGATACATAGGACCTTTTGTAGTATAAATCATATTAATGTAACCACAATTAACTGAAAGACTATCATGGAGAAATCATAAATTAAAATAATTGTAGATTTTTAGAAGATATTGCCCCTACGAGTTAAAAGCAGAGTTTGTCAAAGCAAATATATATAAATAGTGTGTGTCTTAAGTAGCATAGTCACTGAGATAAATAAAAGCCATGAAAAAGAATATTCCCTTTTCCCTTAATCAATTGTCATGAGTAAAGTTCTGAAACCTTTACATTACCTTTGAAAATTCTCCTTCCCTATTCTCCAAACATATCTATTTGTTTATTGCAATGTCTCTATTTATGGGAATTTCAATTTTTATCTATGTACAAGATATCATCAGTATGATATATAGCATATAAATTATATATAACCAAAAAAATACATATTTATAGTTTAAACAGTCATGATTTATCATTGCAAACACCACTCTCAGTCCCTTCCTTTCCTGATTCTTACTTATCAGAAGGAATTACTATCAAGGCTTCTGTTTGCAAGTCTTCAAACCTCCATATTTATAAACAACAGGATTAGGCAGGTTTTTATTTTTTATTTTTCAGTTTTAGGCATCAATCCATATTACAATGAAAAATTACCTTTTTCTACATTTCCCTCACTGATGTCTGTTTCCTCTTCCCTTATCCTTCCATTAGGGTTTTATGTATATATTTATCACCTTTTTTGGCTCATTCAGAAGTCAGTGATTGGCATTATTATGATCATGTAATATCATTGACAGCAAAGCTATGTGGTATACTATGACTACTTTTCCTTAGTTCAAAAGTGTTTGGTAGTTTTCCCCCTTATATGTATTAACTATCTCATTTGTTATCTTTTGCTCTATTTTCCATGTATTATTTATGAATGAGTTCAAAACATTCTGAAAGAATTATGAAATTCTCCTCAAGTTCCTCACATACACTGCATATATTATCAGTTTGCTTTGTGACCCTGTGTCTGCTTCTGCAATCTTACCAGGGCAGCTGTGTAGAACTCCTGCTGGGCTACCCTTTGTTAACATCTAGTGATTCTTTTTATCACTCATTTGGAATCCCTGTTTCCTTGTTCCCATGTTGTTGTTGTTTTAAATTTCTCTAAAAGAAACTTTATTTTGTATTAAATCTTTTTTAAAAAATTTGTCTTTATTGTTGAAAGTACTAGAGATGTTCCCCTTTTTTCTCCATTGACCTCCCTCCATCCCTCACCCACCCCTTTCTTTACAGCACTATTGTCTGTGTCCATGGGTTATGCATATATGCATATAAGTTTTTTGATTACAGTTATTAATAATCAGAGAGATGTAAATTAAAATGACATTGAGCCCAGACAGTGTGACTCAATGTTTGAGCATCAACCCATGAACTGGTTCGATTCCCTGTTAGGGTACATGACAGGGTTTCTAGCTTGATCCCCACTAGGGGGTGCGCAGGAGGCAGCCAATTGATTTTTCTCCCTCATCTCTGTTTCTATCTCTCTAACCCTCTCCCTTCTTCTCTCTCTAAAATAAAAAAAATCCATTAATAAACACATTTACAATAAAACACCCTACAATGAGGTATCACCTCACACATGCCAGAATGGCTACCATCGACCGTCAACAAATGACAAGTGCTGGTGAGGATGTGGAGAAAACGAAACCTGAGCACACTGCTGTGGGAATGCAGACTGGCGCAGCCACTGTGGAAAACAGTATGCGTTTCCTCAAGAAATTAAATTCTAACTGCTATTTCACCCAGTGACCCCACTTCTAGGAATAAGAAACCCAAAACACCAGTCAGAAAGAATAAGAATATATGCACCCCTATGTTCATAGCAGCACAATTTACAATAGCTAAGATGTGGAAACAACCCAAGTGCCTATCAGTAGACGAGTGTATAAAAAAACTGTGGAATATTTACACAATGGAATACTACACGGCAATAAAAAGGAAGAACTCTTACCATTCACAACAGCGTGGATGGACCTGGAGAGTATGATGCTAAGCAAAATAAGCTGCTGGGGCTGACTGGCAGACCCTGAGCGACGGGTGAATGATTACTCAAACGTTTCTGTGAAAGAGAGGGCTAAGGGACTGCTTGGTTTCGGAAACCAAACAGCCTCATTCGCCTGCCTCCTTAGGCTTTTATTGTAACAACAGCTTGAACTAAAATTAACTATTAGATACTACCAGCAGGGTAAGTATCCTTGAGAAGACACATGCATCTGCAGTGTCCTTTTAACAAGAACATCTAAAGACTAAACATAAAGATGCCAGTAAAACACCCAAGGGCTCAGACTTGTTTAGAAAAGTCAAGGCAGGGGTTGCTGCCTTTAAGCAAGGTCCCTCTAGAGGAGAGGCCCCTGGCTTTTTGGAGAATCTTCCTTACAGGCTTCCCAACCAAGTCCCGTGCTTCCCCACAATAAGCCAGTCAGAGAAAGACAAGTATCGCATAATCTCACTCATGTGTGGAATCTAAGGAACAAGATAAACTGATGAACAAAATAGATCCTGAAATCTATAAGTATGGAACGGAGATTAATCCATGTTGTCTTTTTCGTGATTTACTCCTTTTAAAAAAAAATCTAGAATATCTCCAATACAGTGGGGCCTTGACTTACGAGTGCCCTGACTAACGAGTTTTTCGAGATACGAGCCGTCTCTCAGCCCATTTTTTGCTTTGAGTTGCAAGCTAAAAGTCGGGTTACGAGCAAGCTTCAGATACCCCACTGCTAGTTGGCTCAGCGAACATCACAGTGAATGCCACAACATCAGCCCAGCATCACATGTCTCACTCGTTCACTTTAAGATTTGACATACCAGTAATTTGAGTTACGAGCTCTGTCACGGAACGAATTAAACTTGTAAGTCAAGGCCTCACTGTAATTCTGGAAGTTTTGCCCATTTTCTTTTTCCTTTTGGAAATCACTTTTCTAGTCCATAGGTTCTTTGAGAGTGAAATCAAAATGTGCCCCTGCTGGGGCCATAAGGGTAACCATGCCATGCAGCCTTATACTTTAGA
The DNA here is from genome assembly GCF_028538775.1 of Myotis yumanensis. Taxonomy (NCBI): domain Eukaryota; kingdom Metazoa; phylum Chordata; class Mammalia; order Chiroptera; family Vespertilionidae; genus Myotis; species Myotis yumanensis. Next base: position 142,862,354 of record NW_027223754.1, read on the forward strand.
GTAGTATTCACCCCTGGCCACGAGGATTGATTCAGGAATGGGCATGGAACTCTAGCAGCTCAATGCAGTTATATAAGCTCCAGGAGAGAGAAAATTTATCCTCCCTACTTCGTGATAATGCATGTATCCTGGAGCTGCCAGCAGCACCCTCCTCTGGCCACAGAGGATGTGACGTATTTCACCATCATTTTGCATAGTGACACAAACACAGAGAGCAAAGCAAATGAAAGATTAGGACAGGAAGAGGGAGAGGGGCCACAAGACAATGTTTCTACCTTTAGAAGCAGCCATACTGAAGCAAATATTAATTTTCTAGAGTTATTTTGAACTACGTTTCTACTTACAAACAAAAGGATAGCTAAGAAAACTACTTTTTTGAAAACTCAATGAAAAGAAAACTAAGGAAAACAATTGCCTGTCTTTGATCATACATGATGAATGGCAGAGGGAGGTTTTCCTTCCATGCCTCTTTTTCCTATGCACTGTGGTTTCTTGCATGGCACACATCAAGCACAAACTCTGAATCTGGTGAAATTAGGTGCTTGTTGGCATTTATTATTTGCCAGGAAGTGGGCCGCACCAGACACCAAATCTGTCAGTATCTTGATTTGGGGATTCCCAGACTCCAGAACTGTACCCAGGATGGCCCTACAAAGGGCATGAGAAAATGAGCATCCCAAGGCCAAGTCAGGGTAGCCAGCTGGTGATCCTCATGGTCAGTCATCTCCTTGCTGTCCTACGCTTTCCTCTGGAGGGCAGCACCCTCACTGATTGCCTAACCTGATCATCGACTTCTACAGCTTCTGCCTATAGAATAAGACTCTCTATAGTGCCACCAGTTCCCTGAGCTGCAGACCCTGGGGGCTCCTCAGGTTGGCCTGGTCCTGGCCAGGCTTGGTGTGTATGGGGCCCTGGTCCTCACCCTCTTTGACCAAATCCTGGGCAGGGAGGAAGGTAAACAGGATTAAATGGTTCCACATATAACCACACACTGTATGTGTCCCTTTACTGCTCAACCCAGAGTAAGAAAGGATACAAATACAGCTTGTGTATTGAAAATTTTGTGTATTTTTTCAGCACCAGTATACTGGAACATCTGTACTGCAAATGGTTGCCTTATTCTATGCCTGTCAAAAGCCACACTGGATACAGAGGCAATTTGGAGAATTAAAAAAACACAAAAAACTAAAAATACCCAATAGCAATGCTTGCTACTTGCCCACTACCTGCAAAGAGGAAAATTTGGTGCTAATGGTGTGAAAAAATCTTTATTCTTATTTTTCTATGGGTGTTTCTTCATGGTCATCATAAGCATCATTATGATTTCAACCTAAAGTTACATTAAGGTTACATAAAAACTGCCTTCCTTTGGCTTATCAAAAGCATGAACATCGTTTTCTATTTTCAAATTGGAGATATTCTCATTAAATATGCAACAGCTTTTCTTATGAAATATTTTAAAGTTCTGGAGTCAGACGTCCCTTAAGTATTTTTTGTTTTATGTTTTAATATAGTGAATATTTATAGTATCTGCAAGAACTGACCTACATTTTAGGCAGTGCTAATTGGTGCATTTTAGGCATATGTTTATTTGCAAATGGGACACTTTCAGGCTGTAATGGATGTACACATTTACTAGGCTCCAAATTTGTATAATTTTCTCTACAATCTGCTTCTCAGTTTCAAAAATAATTGTCCCTATAATTCTATGAAGATAGAGAGATAGTTGGGATTCCCTTTTTCTCTCTCTCTCCACGTCTCTAGGTTATTTGTAATGTGGTTCACTTACACTCCCACCATCAATGCTCTGGAATGATGGAGCATCAGCAGTGCATGAAACCCATACAATGAACAAGAGTTTGGGGAAGATGGGAACTCATACTCATACAGCTGCATTCCTCTGGTCCTGGTTACCCTAGATTAGAACTGGTGTTCACTGAATGTGTATGAACCTCCAAAATTCACATGTTGAAGACTGTCCTCTCCACCCCCAGTGTGATATGGTATTAGAAGGTAGGGCCTTTGGGGGTAATTAGGATTAGATGAGGTCATGAGGGTGGTGGCCTTATAAGAACAGACCAGAGAGCTCTTTTGCTGCTTTCTTCCCCGCTCATTCTCTCTTTCTCTCCTTTTCCCACACCCCTCCCTTCCCTCCTCTCTCTCTTTCTTCCTTCTGTAAACCTGGAAGAGGGTCCTTACCAGACACTGAATCTACCAGCACCTTCATTTTAGACTTCCCACCTTCCAGAACTATGGAAAATAAATGATGTTGTTCAAGCCACATTGTCTATAGTATTCTGTGATAGCAGCCTGAACCAAGAGAAGAATTGATACTGATCTTGAAGGACCTCATAATGAATAACATGTTATCTGTGTGACCTTGGGAAAGTTATTTGAGCATGGACTCAATTTCCTTATCTATAGAATGAGTATTATGATAATGTATTGTAAGAATTAAATGACAATATTTATAAAGTGCTTTAAACAGTGCTTGGCACGTAGTGTCAGCTATGTTATTGCTATAGTTGCATGAATAGCTCTCTTTTTAAATACTAAATCTTAGCACTGCCTTTAGGTAACATTGCTTTAAAACAATGAATCCTCCTTTTAAGTTCAGAAAATGGGGACACTGTTGTAATCAGGACACTTTAGGCTGGAAGTGATGGTAATCAACTCAGTAGGTTAATAAAATAAATAGTTTATGATTTCATATGACTGAGCACTGCTGAGTCCAGGGTCTAAAGTTTCACGAATTTGAGGATATCATCAGTTTATATCACTCCTCGCTCTGTTTCTCTCATTTTCAATTTGTCTTTCTTTTATGTTGTGTTTACTCCAAACAAGTGTGCTCTGCTAGCCCCTACAAGACTGTGCTAGTTTTTTGTTTAGAGATGTTACTGAAAGGGAGAAAGACCATCCTTTTCCTCCCAGCACTCGCCCCCAGTGTCCATTCAGTCCATCTTGGTGTCTCGGTTCATGTGCCTGCCCCAGAACTGTCCCCAGAAAGTTATCAAGTATTCCTCAGCCCACTTTTGGAGCTGAGCAAGTGGGTCTCATTAATTGCAGTCTTGCTTTCTGTGGAAAAGCAGAAGAGTTTATTATTTAAATAAATAAATAAATAAATAAATAAATAAATAAATAAATAAAGCATCTTTAGGACAGAGGATAAGGTACAGATTTGTTAATAGTCATTGCACCATCCATGCTTTCTCCTCACTTTGCATCTCTTCTCTAACACAGCTTGGCAGCTACCCAAAAGTCTGGGGCAAGTGTCAGAGCCCAGCCAGTTGTTTGGTTTCATTGACCTTATGACTATTGGTGTCACCCCACTTTATTCTTCAAATATTCAAAATCCTACGGCTGCTTCCTCAGCAGCCTGTGCTCATCACTTGTAAGAGTTCTGGATTCAAGTGTTCAAACTCCTGCTGTAGCATCTACTGTGTCTCCTGGTCAAATAACTTCCATCTCTACATCTGGAAAATGAGGATAATTATATGATCATCTAAAAACTGGTGATGCTGATTAGGAAAATCTATATAAAATCACATTATTTGCTAATTTTGATAAATTATCAATGCCTCCTAGCAACCAGTGAAGACAATTGCAACACATGAGATTCCTTATGATATAGGAAAGGAGCAAAATTTGGAGGGTGTTATTGAGAGCAATTAATTGTATTCATGGGAGCAAGAGTGACTACACTTCCTCTTGGAACCTAGTATGATTATTGCTTCTGCTTTTCATCTTTTTATTTTTATTTTTGCTATCCCTGGCAAATTCTAATATTTGATGAATTCAGAACATGTAATTCTTGTTTGATTCCAGAGTGTCAAGTGAATAAATATGTTTGTACTTCAGGCTTCGTCTGGTTTTATTCAGTGTTGCTATTTTTGCTCACTTGCTATACTGTTGGGGTCCAACCCCAACGGGTCCAGGGATCCCCAAAGGTGTGGACGGAGTCGGCGAAGAATGAATGACATGGAAACTGGTTTCAGTTCATCAGCATAACGAGGTTCTCCCTCAAGGATCTCAAGCCAGGAACTCCAGCCGAGTTCTGGTCAGGATCTCCAGCGAAGTTCTGGTTAGGTTCCAGCCAAGTTCTGGTCAGGATCTCCAGCCAGGTTCTGTAGCCATGTTCTCTTGCTAGGTTCTCCATCCAGCTTCTCCAGCCAGGTTCTCCAGCCAGGTTCGGTCACCAGGTTCTTTAGCCAGGTTCTATCCAGGTTCTTTTGCCATGTTCTGTCTAGGTTCTCCAGTGAAATTCCGTAGCCAGGTTCTGTCCAGGATCTTTTGCCATGTTCTCTGGCTAGGTTCTGGTTAGGATCTGATGATTATTGTCTTGTTACATCTGTATTTATACCAGCCGATTTTAATCCTTTCAATTTCTATTACAAAGGTTAGGGCGTTTCTTATCTCCATTCCAGGGAGTAAAGATTATGTAGCTTAACTACCTGCCTGACAATTAAGGGGTTGTATCCCCTCCCTAACCTCAGGGAAAAATCCCTACCTGGGAAAACAACTTTTCTCAGAGAGGTGACCTTGGTTAAAACACATGGCACTAAGGAGAGCAAACATATTAAGAACAATATGCTATATATGCCAGGTCCCTTGAAACATATGCTGTGCAGATGTTTCTTTCCTGCAGTGACTGTGTCAAGCAGCAAGGATGGACCGGCTTCCGGCAAATTCCCCCTTTTTTATTTTTTAAATGATAGCGTATGCAAATCAGTGGCCACCTCTCAGATTGGGCTGTTTAAGCCTCGGAAGAAGATGGCACTTAGTTAAGGGGTTTTATTCCCTCCCTAACTTCAGGGAAAAATCCCTACCTGGGGAAACAACCTTTCTTAGAGAGGTAACCTTGGTTAAAACACATAGCGCTAAGGGGAGCAAACATATTAAGAATAGTATGCTATATACGCCAGGTCCCTTGAAACATATGCTGTGCAGACGTTTCTTCTCTGCAGCGACTGTGTCAAGCAGCAAGGATGGACCGGCTCCCAGCACTATACCCCTTTGTGTCCTATCCTTCTCTACCTTCTTACAGATGAAATCTTAGATGATGTCCTTTAATCTTAACATGCTTTTCTATATATATCCTATCTAATAAAAGACAAAAAGGGTAATTGACCATACCTTCGCTACGCTTCCCATTGGCTAATCAGGGCAATATGCAAATTAACTGCCAACAAAGATGGCGGTTAATTTGCATACGTAGGCTCCAAGCAGTGGAGTGAAGCCAAACGTGCCCGAAGCCGGCAGAGCCTCGAGGACTCATGGCCCTGGCGCCAAGCGGAGCCATGAGGCCTCATGGCCCTGGGATCAACGGAGCAGGGAAGCCTGATGGCTGGGCAGTGGGGGGGGGGGAAGGGCTCTGGCCTGAGCCCAGCCAGAGCGAAGGCCTGGGTCCCAGGTGCCAGAGGAAAACTGGTGCCGGCAACCAAGGGAAGGGACTATTGCACGAATCTCTTTGTGCAACAGGCCTCTAGTGTGTATATATATATATATCTTTCAGTTCTGAGGCCAAGTGTACGTCTAAGTTCTCAATAGTGACAAAATATGCTTTCCTTAAATGCTTTTATTGCATTGAAATCTTTTCAGCAGCCATGGTCTTGCTTTGCAAACCTATGGAGAGGTCATTCACTTCAAATTCTACAGCTCTGTGAATTTGCAATGTATGTCTAGGAAGTCTGTGAAGCCAATAGCCCTCTCCTCTCCCTGGCTCAACTCTGTCTTGATGCAGAGGTAATTTTTGAAAACTTTTCATTATTCACCTCCTATCTTTATCAGTGTCTTCTATTAATTTTTGAAAACTTTTTTATTATTCACCTCCTATCTTTATCAGTGTCTTCTATTAATTTTTAACTGTCAAGAGGTTAAAAAAAGATTTAAAATAGTCATTCAAGCAATCCATCATCAAATATTGTTAACTCATTTAAAAATAATTCCCCCTTCATTTTTATTACTTTTTTTTAAAATTGTGCTTTTAAGAGGGAATGTGTCTATAGGAACTGGTTGCTTTATATTTGTCTGCAACAGCTGAAAGACAAAATCAGTTAATTGTCCTTGAGAGACAACTGCAGGAGAGATTATCAGGCCAATCTGTCTGTTTCCAATGGGCACTTTGAAAAGCCTTCTTCCCCACCTGACCTTGAGGTTTACCTCAGAAGTAGATGAGAGTTGACCAAGGAAATATGGGCCCTCCATAAATATAAATTATGGGCTTTCAAGCTAAAAACACTGGCCTTGAAAAGGAAAGTTGGATTCTTTAAAAGTCTATGAAGTTTTCTGTACTCCACATTTTGCAAGGTAAGGAGGGTTAAGAGAGCTCAGTCTAGGTTAAAGGAGACTTGAAATCTATTACCAGAATGGCTTAGATAATTTTCTAACTTGAAGATACTGAGATTTGATGTGGTGGTGACTCCTCACGTTTATCTAAGATGAGTATCAGCAACAGATTTTCATCTGTAGTGTGAAGATGAAACATGGATTCGGCATTTTGCATACCTATGTTCCATGTTATCTGAACATTTTCCAACTTAATATATGCTGGCTGTGAGTCAGGTCAAATGTTTCCATGCCTTATTTTTATCCGTCATAAAAACCCTATCAGGTAACTACTTCATATCTTTAAAACTGGAAGGTTCTAGAGAGGTTTCTAATATATTTTAATGCAGAGGATCAAGTTCCCATTATCTTTAGGGAAAATAATTGGGGAGTTAGAAAGATCACTAGCTTTTGAATTCTGATGGTGACTAAATGAGGTCATTTGTGGTCATTCATATTCTAATATTCTAGAACAGTGATTCTCAAAGTGTGATCCCTGGACCATCAGTATCAGCCTCACTGGAATCTTGTTAAAAATGCAAATTTTTAGAACTTACTAAACCTATTGAATCAGAAAATCTGATGGTGGAGCTGGCAATGAGTTTAACAAGCTCTCCTGATACATTCTAAAGTTGGAGAATTCCTGTTCTAGCGGATCAGTCATTCTTTAGCTTTAGTATCCTTAAGGTACTGTGCAGACTATTAAAGATTCTAGCAACTTCAAAATATATTAATCCTAATTCAAGCTAAACAATATGAGTACCAGATAATTGCACAAGCGGGAGAAGCCCGTTAAACCTGATAAAGGTGCTCCTTGTAATTATCTGGGTTAGAGGGAAGTGCTAAATGTTGAAGTTGTTCAACTTTCTATTTATGCAAAATGAAGGCCTATAGTTTATATTACGTTTAAACTCCCTTTTAGGTTTGTGCAGACCAATTTATTCAGTCCCCAAAAGTATAGTTTTCAAATGAATTTTTGCAGTGCGACTATAACAATCCACACTGAATTTTCAGTGTTCTGGATAATATTCTTTAGGCTGTACTTGCACTTGGAAAGTTATTTTGCTATATATAGTCAGCTTAAGACTTACAACGCGTTACATTAATCAGACTAATTTTCTCACATTTGTTCAAGGTTCCTCTTCTTTTAGGAGTTGAAATCATGTTTTTTAGACAAAGTCAAAAATATTTGATAATTCTGTTGTAGGCAGCTTTCAAAATTGTAGGTTATATAACTATGTTAATATTCTCATTTCGTAAGAAATATGGAAACTGAAAAAATATGAAGAATTTGTTGGTTTATGACATAGGATGGCTGCACTGATGGTATCACAAGTGCTTTTTTAGTATGGTAGCTGCCAGCAGAAGTACCAATTTTAATGAAGCTTTGCACAGGCTCTTATCTCTTGCTGGGACAGACTCTGTTATAAATAGCTTGGTCATTGACTCATCATTAGACTCATATCAGGAATCAGCCAGAACTCCTCTAGCGTAGCTCAGAGACCTGCCCTGCTTTATGGTTCATAATTTGATATTCATATACCGTGGGTAACATTTACTTAATGGTGTTTTTTCTTTACTATTTTATATTTCCAAATGGAGGTGTAATCATTTTGTAATTTCTGGGTGGCTAAATTTTTGAGATAATGCTCTTGCTGTGTGAGCACTTATCAAGGGTAAATGGTATTATTCTACTCCTTACCATAAGGAATACCTCACCTGCTCGATCTCTCTCCATTTCTCTCTCTGCACGTGCACGTGTGTGTGTGTGTGTGTGTGTGTGTGTGTGTGTGTAACAGAATAAAATCACACACAAAATCACAACCTCACTGCAAAGAAGCCTGGCAAGCATCTTAATGTGTCCTCCAAAACAGTCAATAGAATTGGTGAGTATCCAGCCAGTCCCATCTGGTCACCAGTGTCTGCCGGGGTGTTTCTCAGCATCTAGAAGGGTTCAGGAATCTGGAGAAGGGCTGAGAGTAAATTAATAAAGAGACTAGACATGAAATATAAACTTGGAAGGCATTGGGGAGCCAGAGGAGGCCTAGCTTCAGTAACCAAGTTCTCTGAATCTCTGGATCCCTAGCTTTTTATTAACACAAATTGCCCTAAAGCAAAGCAGATATACATATCAAAGGTAAGGTTTGGTATACAGCAGGCATTGTCAGGTTGGGGGAACTGCCCTCAGCTGTTTGGCAGCAGGCACTAATATATGCAGATTTTCAGGTTTGGGGAAATGCTTTCAGCTATTCCAGCAGCAGGTAATATGATTCAGCCCTGCTGAAGTCTCAAGGCCCACCAACATTTTGATGAACTTCTTGCATTTATGACCTGCTGGAATTAGCCCCCAGCAAGTGTCCTTGTCATTATTCCTCCCATACAGAACACATTCAGCCTTCCCAAAGCTGTCAACCACCACATTACACCTGTGGTGGCATCCATCTCAAAATCTAGGATACTTAAGTGATATTTACTCTTCTCAGTTGGATCCAAATATTACTTCTTTTGGTCTAGAGACCTAAAGGGATATGTTATTTACACACCTTTCTCCTCCAAACCACTCAGTTATTTAATGGTGAAACAAAAAGAGCATGAACACAAAATATTCTTATTTTGGAAGTGTTAATGCAAAACTCCTGCCAGATAGACAATGTGAAAGCCCCTAAAATGGGTTGGGAAATGTTTGCCTGGCCGCCATGTCAGCTCTCTGGAGCAGCTCCCTTGAGAATTTTTACCCATCTTCTCCATCAGAACTCTGGGATGCTTTTCCATGTTCCTTGCTATTCTCAGCCATGTCGGTAGTATGATTTTGGAGCTTTATTTTGTTTCATGCCAGGTTATGGGCCCAAGGATTTTTAAAAGTATTTGTCAAAGCCCTTTCCCAAACATGTACCTTTTTTAAAGCCTTCTTTTAAATGCTACATTTTCTTCAAAAGCTTAATAGGTTTCTGACTTTTTCTCTTTGAGTAAGTTCCATGTATCAGAAACCATGTCCAACATTCACCACTAGTTCTCCAATCTATTCTGTCTCTTTTGTTTGTGGTCTCCATATCTTTCTGAACCCATTTCTGGTCAAGCTCTGCTGCATAAAATGATAAAAAATAAATCCAGAGTATATGGACAGCATCACTAAAAACTGAACAGAATATTTTTTTGAGCAATGAATAATTGACCAAAACACCTGTTGTATGCTATTCTCATTAAAAAACAAAGCAAAAAGCCCAAAAGAATAGTACTCATTGATTTTAACTCAATATTAATTATTATTCCTGGTGATACTTCATTTAGCCATCATTCTTCCCTACAGTCACTGCCATTTACTGTTTTGTGGACATATTACTCGATCCCTTTAAACTTCATCTCTACAATAAGGGTAATAATGATATCCTGTTCACAATGTCACTTTTAAGATTAAATTAAATAACATTTACCTTTCTTAGTACAGTGTCCATTTCTTAGTACAGCTTCAGCATATAATAATAATAATTATTTTTACATTATTGTCAATCATACTTTGAGTTTTACATAAATATGGTAACTGTTGTATATTTTATACAACCAATGTTTATTGACCTGAGTATGAAACAATGATTCAGACATGACTTCAAAATTCAGTTTTGTGACTGCTTTATGTATAATCCATAGCAATTTGAGAAAATTCAATTCTTATTTTCAAAATTGCTTTCCTTTACCTGATCAGGTTATAAATGTCCAAGATTAAATCAATATTTATTTATGAAATAAACAACATTAGGAATAGCAGACGGCTTTAGGTTGTATGCATATTATCTCTTTGGGCCTTAGTGATATATTGAGGAATCATTTGCTATGTTGTGGTTGCTTCAGGAGATAGACCAATTTATTCCAAAAGCACAGGGCAGACACACAGCATAAACAGACATATGCAAGTGGCAGAGACATCGATACAACCAGTTAAGTACTGACACAAATTCTAAGCACCAATCTGCTTTTGGACTACAATAAGCACTACCCATATTACCATTATCAATTTGTTTTAAAGAGATACTAATTTTTATTTCTAACCTCTTGTTTTATTTTATTTTTTCTGTTCTGTATTTTTCTGTCTCTGTATCTATTTTGTTAATCAGTTTATTTTTTTAAATATTTTTTCAATTACAGTTGACATTCAATATTATTTTGGATTAGTTTCTGATGTGCAGATAGTATTTAGACAATCAGATACTTGACAAAGTGTTTCCCCTTCTTTCAATATTTCCAGTATCCACCTGGCACTGTACATAGTTATTACAATATTATTGACTATATTCCTTATGCTGTACTTTCTGTCCCCATGACTTTTCGTAACTACCTATTTGTATTTCTTTTTTAAATTCTTTATTGTTCTAGAATTAGAATGCTGAGTCAAACTGCTGAATTCTATATTATGGTGAGTTTAGTTCTTAAAGTCCTATTGTACATGATGCTGGGTTCATCAGACAACTTGATGAAGTAAGAAAAATACCTTTTAATTTACTTGTTACTTTGTGCACAAACCATTTACTTCCTAGATAATATTTTGGACATTGGGTACCAATAATGAAGTCTATTTAAAATGTATTTTGGAATATATTCCGGGCTTTCATAAAGAAGTACAGTTCCCACAGAGTACTTGCAATTGCCAAATTTGCTGATATTTTTGAATGGGTGTTTTGGCACTGTCAGAATGTGACAGGTCCCACAGCTGTGAGGTAATGGGAACTATGGGTCACCACTCTCTCCACCTCAGAGGCCTTTGCCAACAGCTCACTGCTGTTTGCTAAATAAAGCAGGTCTCTTTCTCTGATTGATAAGTCACAAATGCTGACAAGAGAAGAACAATGCTTTTTCTTTTTCAATCACAATGTTTCTTTGATTTTTAATTTTAGTAAAACAAAACAATATTTTTTATGTTCTAGAAAAGACACAAAAGCATCTCTTGCTCGAAAGGCATATATTGACTTATCTGTGGGACCATATATAAACCAGCTACAATTTGTAAATCATTCTTAATGAAATGATAATCTATTGAAGGATTCAAAGCTGGATGATGGTATAAAGCAGTGATGGCGAACCTATGACACGCGTGTCAGAGGTGACACACGAACTCATTTTTTTGGTTGATTTTTTTTGTTAAATGGCATTTAAATATATAAAATAAATATCAAAAATATAAATCTTTGTTTTACTATGGTTGCAAATATCAAAAAATTTCTATATGTGACACGGCACCTGCGTTAAGTTAGGGTTTTTCAAAATGCTGACATGCCGAGCTCAAAAAGTACGCCATCACTGGTATAGAGTGATTTATCATTTTAAAAGATAAGTACTTCGATACCTAATTCAAATCCTGTTTTATTTTTGCTTGAAATCCTTTAATGGAATTCATAATTAATTTAATAAATGAGTGCATGATATACAGCAATTGCATGGAAAATATAAATTGAATAAATGATTAAATAAGCAAAATAAATTACACATAATTTTATGTGTTTATGAAACAAAATATTTTAAAATAAACTATAATTTGGAGTTTTCAAAATTAGTACAGTTGGATGAATTTAGTAAAATTTAATTCAATAAATATGCATTGTATTTAGTTGTCTCTTTAAAAAGGCGCCATCACCAAACAAGACATAGTCTCTACTCTTAGATTCTAGTTTGGATCACAGTACTTTCTCAAGACAAAAGCAAACATAGGCTTTATGGTTTTCTTCCTACTTCCTTTCATTTTCTCTACATTAGAACAGGCATGGTAGACAAGTGTAAATATGAAAATAGTTTTAAGCAGCAAAGGAGGATGTGAAGGTCACTGATCATTTACAGGCATCAGGTAACCTTAATTCTATTGGCATCTGTAACTAATACATCAGTAAACTTGGTTACAAATTATTCCAAGCTTGATTATAGAATGGCTCTGTATTAGTCAGCTTGGGTTGCCATAACAAGATATCACAGACTGGATCATTTAAACAACAGAGACTATTTTCTCATTGTTCTGGAGGTTGGATGTTCAAGATCAAGTGCCAGCAGGTTGGTTTCTGGTGATAATGGGGAAAATAAGACATTTTTGAGAAAGGGGGGGCTAGCAATCTGAACCTGTGCCAGTAACCTGCCTTCTAACGCACACTCTTGCTTGCTGATAATTAACTCCATTTGTGATAGTATGTAGGAGGCTAGCAGCGACTCTGTATCTAGTTAATCAGTATCCTTTTTTTAAAATTTATTTATTTATTTATTTATTTATTTTTATTTTATTTTATTTTATTTTATTTTATTTTATTTTATTTTTTAAATATATATTTTATTGATTTTTTACAGAGAGGAATAGAGAGTTAGAAACATCGACGAGAGAGAAACATCGATCAGCTGCCTCCTGCACATCTCCTACTGGGGATGTGCCCGCAACCCAGGTACATGCCCCTGACCGGAATCGAACCTGGGACCCTTCAGTCCGCAGGCCGATGCTCTATCCACTGAGCCAAACCGGTTTCGGTTAATCAGTATCCTTAATGCACATTCTTGTTACCCTATAATCATCTCACTGCCCCTTCCTTAATTATCTGGTCTTGCAAGACCTGTTTACCTAAATACTCCCATTTTACAGAGGCCATAAACCATGAACCATACACAACCCCCAGAGGGGGTTATCAGAGCTGGCATCAGGCCAGGCCTCTAGGTGTGGTCTCACAGCCCCCATTGCAACCTATGGGGCTTTTTGCAAAGCCTACGAAAGGTCCAGAAGTCTGATCCATATTTGGGGGACAAAGAAACCAAAGGGTATAAAGGGAAAGCTTCCTCCATATTGGAGGTCTCAGGATTTGGAGAACTGACCCCTGAGTCACTGTACTAGTACATGTGAAACATCTGAAAATAAATGGGTTTATCCTGAATCTCCGAGTACTCCTGTGTATTTTTCAGTCGCCTGGTAAATTCTGTAGCAGTGAGACTTCTTTCCTTGGCTTGCATGTGGCCACCTTCTGACTATGTCCTCACATGGCCTTTTCTCTGAGCAAATGCTGAGACAGAGAAAGAGAGACAGACAGAGAGAGAAATGATCACATCAGGGCTCCACCCGTATAATCTCACCCTAAATTACCTTCTCAAAAGTACTATGTCCAAAAACATTCACATTATATAAATTTTGGCGAGGACACAATTCAGTTCATAATATGCTCTATATGTTCCCAATTGGCTACTGCATTAATTATCTATTAAATTACCCTTAAATCTATCAGTTTAAACAACAACAAAAATCATTAACTTGAAGTTTCTGTGGTACAGAAATTGGAAAGGGGCTTATCAGGTGCTTGTGGCTCAGGGTCTTTAATGAATAGCCAAGACATCAGCTGGTGCTGAGATGTTCTGAAGGCTAGACTGAGGCTTAAGGATCTACTTAAAAGATGGCACACTCACATGATCTCTATAAAAAGCCAGCAATGACCAGAACCACAGGTTGCTATGATGCTCACTGCAGCCAGCAAACCACCCAATCAGGGGGCGGGGCTGGTGGCCAACCTCCGTGGCCCCTCCCCACGACTAGCTCCACCCCTGATCAGACTCTCCCACCCCAATCAGGGGCAGGGCTGTGGCCCCTCCCCTCAGCAGGCCCACCCATGATGGGCTCCCCCCATCCCAATCGGTGCACGGCCTCTTCTCCCAGCCAGCTCCACTCCTGATCAGCCCCCCCACTTAGATAAGGGGCAGGGCCAGCTGGTCAACTACCCATGGCCCCTCCCCCAGGCTGCTGACCCCTGATCAGCCCCCACACACATCAATTTTGGGTGGGGCTGGCCAGCCAACCTTCCACCATCTCCTCCTCCTGACAGGCCCAGCCCCGATCTGCCCTGATTGGGGCCAGGCAGGCCAGACCCCACCCATGCACAAATTCATGCACTGGGCCTCTAGTTATAATATAAAACCAGCACAGCCACTTCAAATAATTCCCAGCTTTCTAAATCCTTATGTTATTAAAGAATTTTAATTTTATGTACTAGTAGATACATGCCAGTGCCTAAAAACGGAAGAACTTCAGAATCTATTAAGAAATGGATGAGTTAGACTATTTACTCTGAAATTCAGATGACTCAGGCACTGATGGTAGAAATGATAGAATAGGGAGAGATTAGCATTTTATCAGTATAAGCTAGAAGGGTCTGATTTTTACTAATTGTAACCATTTGTTTTCATGTTAGCAAAGGGTAAAAGTCTAATAATTGATTATACAATAATGTCATATATTATATATTTTAATTTTTAGGCTAAACATTTCTTGAGCTATTGTTGAAAAAAGAACTGGTCCTTACAGAAGACAGCCAGATAGGATTACTACAGTTGTTTTACAATCTGTTCACTGTCCTATCTAGGGTGGGGCAAAAGTAGGTTTATAGTTGCTTGTATGGAAAAGAATACAATACTCTATATCTATAAAAGCCTAAGCAACCGTCTAACCGTTCGATCGTCAGACTGGTAGCTATGACACGCACTGACCACCAAGGGGCAGATGCTCAATGTAGGAGCTTCCAAGCTGCAGTGACTTGGCAGCTCTAGTTCTGGGGTGACGCACCCAGAACCAGATAGGAAGGAGTCCGATTCTGGGGTGCATCACCTGAGAACTGCCCTTTAGCAATCTGGGACCCCTTGGGGAATGTCAGAGAGCCAGTTTTGCCCCAATTTCCGCATGCCAGGCCGAGGGACCCCACCAGTGCATGAACACCAGGCCTCTAGTTAATAAATAATAATCCTATATAATAAAGAGCTAATATGCTAATTAGACCAAAAAGCAGAACCACCTTCTGGATGCAGCTGCGAGGGCCGAGGCAGTTGGGGCTGCAAGGGCTGAGCCTCTAGTACAAGAATAAGCTCTGTTTTTCCCATATTTGCTACTGTAAACCTACGTTTGCCCAACCCTGTACAGTATAATTTTCTGAGGCTGTGAATATGTGTTTTGATTTTGGTCTTACACAGCAAGATATGGCACACTGATGCCCTTTCATTTTAGAAAACTTGATAGATTTTTTTTCCTTTTGACCTGCTAAGCTATTTCAAGGACTGGGGAAAAAGCAACAGCTGAAGATGTGTTTTTGATGTTATCTCTGGAAATGTTTCTTTAGATGTGAACAGATATTCAGAAGCCAGGGAGACCTTAACCTTGCAATATTGTAGCTCAAATTATAATTGCTTTAAAAATGGTAGCGTGGTTGGCACTGAATTGCAATTTATGGCCTTGGTTCAAAATTGCAAAGAATCTCTGGTTTTGTAGCTAAATTCCAGTGGGAAGTAGCCAGGAGGAGAAGACTATAGATCTAAGTTCCAGGGCCTTGAGCAGACAATCTAGCGCTTTTGACCTCCGTTTTCCGCACTACAAAATGAGAAGTCAGGCCTCATTGCTTTCTGCAGCCTCTCAAAGTTCTACAGTTCTCTGATTATTATTTTGAGGAAGAAAATATAAATTATCACTAACGATTTCTATATAAATATCAATAAAAACAAAGAGTTGTAAAAGATGCAAGTTTATTTCCTACATGACAAAGCCAATGTAATATTTAACATTTATAAGACATTTTTTATAAAATAAAGCTATCCAGGACATTAATTTACATAAATATTAAAATATTAAATGATAACATCAATGGTAAAATCCAAACTAAGGGACAGATTTACAGACACTATAATGATCAAAGAAGTTACTTAGTAGGGATCTACTAAAGAATTCAGGAATAACACAAACACCTTTTCTATAACGTCTATATTAGAATATAAGCACAGAGATATGACCTTATAATGTATGTTATTATGTAATAATTTCCAATGAGCTGATAACAGATAATACCTTTCTAAGTATATTATTACCAAAGAGATTAGTGCAACATTTTTTGAGTAAGCTATGTTTAAGCCATAGTACTCAGATATTTACATATATCATCTCATTTAATAAAGTTAATTCATAACATTACTTAAGCTAAGATTGAATGTCATTAGCATGAGGAATTTTTTTGTCATAGACAGAGGATCAGTAGAGGTGACAGTAAGTACTTGCTATACATGTGACTTTAAGCTGATGACTAGTATCTTAACTGGGTTGACCATAATGCTCTCATCTTTGAAATTATGGGTTTGAGGGATTGATCTCTTTGTGTACTGGAAAGTTATATATTTAAAGTTAAACTTACTGATTATATAATATGTAATATTAGGAAAGAAAATTAAACATATTAAGCTTTAATTTCTTTAGCTGCAAAATGGGGATAATATTGAAACATGGGGCTCGGAGTGCAGATTTTTCTTCCCGTGGGTCCTTGTCTGATGAAGTTGAAAAATAAATTTGTGGACTAACAGATATCTTTAATAAAAATGTAGAAGTTTATTGGAAGCATATACAAACTCCATCTGGGCAGGAGTGTCCCTAAAGGAAACCCCGTGAGGAGGAACCCCCAAATGAAAAAAGCCTGCTCTCTCTCTCTCTATTGAGAAAAAACCTAAATCCAAAAATCTGACTCATGTCCCTTTGTCTCTGGTTTATATATGCTGCAGCTCTTTGTTTGAATCTGACTCTTTTTTTTAAGTAATTGTACAGATTTTTTTAATACCAATTTTGTCACTAATGTTGCCAACATATCACTTTATTATTTTAAGAAGAAACACCACCAAACAAATCTTTTTAAAAGAAGCCTAAATTGTATCAAAGATCCTTGTGTAGTAGTTTTTTTTTAAGAAAAGGTGTTTAAAATCAATTACAGTCATTCTTGTGATTCAACCCCTGGGTGGCAGTGTTTCTGGATTGACCTCCAGGGCTATAAGTCCTCTCTAGCCAGTATTTAGATTTTGTTTTCCCTGTTGCACTTAATACTGGTTTGGGAGAATGGACTGCCCCAGAGCTGGTTCCTTGATCATTACTCCCCGCTCTGATCCCCAGGTTCCACAGAAACAATTTTCCTCTGCAGTCTCTTAGAGTGCCCCCAATTGGGTGAACCTATGTACTGAACTAAGTAATCAAACGCAAGGATTTAAAGAGAAAAAAAAAAGTTCCAGCGTAAGTGCATGAACTCTGCGTTACTTTTACCCTCCGGTACTGCACGCAACTCTGTGAATGTCTCTGTGCAGTCTTTTTTTCCCCTAGCACTAAGCAGCTAGCACACTGGTAAAATTTTAGGGTACCTTTTTACGCCCAGTCTATCTATGGGTTGATTTGTAAAGTTCCCTTCTGCCAGCAGCCCTGTGAATCCCCTTCCACATTTGCGGATCACACTGGCTCCAATGGCCACGGATTTTGTGGGGCACAGACTTCCCCCGAACCTCTAGATCCTGTTTGCACATTTCTCTCTCCTGCCTGGATCGCAGACCTCACCTTTCCCTAGGCGAAATCTGACCTCTCCGTGAGAAGGTGCAGAGCTCATCTGAGTCTGTGTATTCACGCTGCTTGAGATCCAGTGTTCCTGGGTTAACAGCTGGTCCCTGGGTGTTGTGGTTGCAGAGTCCCAGGATGTATAGGCCTCCGACAACAGCCACTCACTCTTCCCTTCAAGACGGCGTGGTCTCCATGGCAGAGCTGGTCACTCCAGGAGAGATTTCAGCAGCAGTGGAGGCTGCCAGGTCAGGGGAGCCCGGTCCGGCAGTCCCCAACAGTCCCTTGGAGTATAGCTGTCCCTCACCCACAAATATACACTCCCCGTACGTCCACAACTCTATTTTTGTTCTCTCACTCACACACCATCTTTGCAGTCTGCCTTTCAGTAGGCAGCCATCTTCTATCTCAAAAGTTCGAACCTGACTCTTTCTAATTGGACCCTTCCCTTAATTTAGTATTCCTCGGCATTCCTCATTGGTCACTCTGCTACATAGTATCAGTTTCAAAGCTCATAGCCTACTTGGTGACTCCCCTTTTTCTCTTCCCTTATTTGCAACATTCCTCTATCTTCTGTGAAAATACATTTCCTTCTTCCTGATATCTTGTGACTTTTCTTTATCCTCTGTGAATGTATGTCTTCCTCTCCCCTTATCCTGTGGTATTTCTCTATTCTCTGTAAGATAAGCATTTTGGCATCTTCAAGCCCTCATCTATGCATTCCTCTCCCATGCACCTCCCTTTATTCCCTAAGACTACCTGTTTTGTCTCTAAAATTCCTTTCAATATGATGCATCATTCAGGATTGTTTTAAGGGTTAAATGACACAGTACATCAACTAACTCACACAGTTCTAACACACAGTAAGTGCTTTATATGTGGAACCACATCCTTATGTTCTCTTTGACCTCAATGTCCTCTTTTTAAAAATAATTTTAATCTAAGATTTTTATTAATAGGGCTGACAATATTGGAATGATTTGTTTTACTCAAACTAGCCTAGAGGGAATGAAATGATTCCTATCAGTGTGTATTGTTAATAATGGTAAAGGAATTTATATCTGCATTTTTATAATTGTATTAAAAGCTCATGAATATAAATGTATAAGTAGAACTGTTATATCATGTGACCCTGACACTTTGAAATCTCAGTATTTGGAGGAGATTTGAAATCATAGT
The DNA here is from genome assembly GCF_028538775.1 of Myotis yumanensis. NCBI lineage: Eukaryota > Metazoa > Chordata > Mammalia > Chiroptera > Vespertilionidae > Myotis > Myotis yumanensis. Next base: position 142,881,198 of record NW_027223754.1, read on the forward strand.
CACAGAGTGAGGTTAAAAATGCAGAATTGCTATTTTGGTTAAGTAAATGCCAAATGATTTTCAATAAAATTGAAAAAGCCAACTGTATCAAGAGAAGAAATCTGTTTTGACAATGGCTGTGCCCCTCTCCTGATTCCCTTCTCATCCAGGATCTTAGGCTTGCTTCTTGATGACTGTGACATTGGAACTGGGACCCTGAGGCAAATTATAGAAACTCCATTCAGAGGGAAATTTCTGCCCTAAGGTATGCCTTATATGCTTATGAGAGATCAAATACACAAAGAGAAATATAGTTTTCATAGTCTTATCCTTCACTCTGAACTCTCTCTGTTAATTCCAAGTCTAGTATATTTCAGATTGAGATTTATCAGTCTGAGATTCTTCAGTCTGAAATAGCTAAGGGAATAAAAGAAATTCAGTATGTGATAAAATGCAAAAGTAGGTTTATTAATAGAAAACATAAAATGGCCTGAAAGTTAAAGCAAATTCAATATAATCCTGGTAGTTCACTTAAGTATGTAGTAAGATGCTCCAATTTCTGAAGGATGCTGAAGTTCTTTCAAGGACCTGAAGTAGAGGTTTTGCCAGTTTATTTCATGGGCTCTGATTGTCAAGATGCCCACCTGGCTCCATGGCTCACCTTCTGCTGACCAAGCTGCCCAGCTGGCGGTCATATCATCTGTAGCCCAGGTGCTTATAATCTGGACCAGTGAAGCGTTCACAGGATCACCTGCTATGCTCACAATAGTGGATTAGCATTTTAATTTTAAAAGTAAAAACAAAAATGTGAAGTCAATTGCATGATTTTACTCTCAATATCTTTCTCTCTTTCTCCGTAATGTTATTCAGGCCCACCTAATCACCTCATGCAGCTATGACCTGTCAGTTTAAGTTGTGGGAAAAACGAGAAACTACTTCTAGGGCTTGTCTTGAAAACTCCCTTCTGAAATGCTGAGTTACCAAGTCACCATATGTCCCAGTTGATATTGGACACCCACAGCTTAAGTCTGTTGTCACAGCAAAATTATTGAAAATTCCATCTTTAATCCCCCAAATTTCCTGATTTAGATAATAAATTATATGTTTACCTCATGTTAATGTAAAAACATTCAAACCTGTAAATAATTTTTGTGAGTTTATTTGAGCCAAACTGTCGACAATTGCCAGGAAGCAGTATCTCAACAGATTGGGATAATGATCCAGAGAATGGCGTTTTTTTCATCTATTTTTATACATCGCAATCAAAGGAGCAGACATAGGTCAGTTACATGAAATCCAAAGCGGGGGGCGGGGGCGGGGGGGGGGGGGAGGGGGGAGGAGGACCTCTGGCCTCTGGGATTGGATAAAAAGTAAAATGATAGACACATACTTAGGTGGGTGCAGGATAGCCAACAGTCAACAATTAACATGATAACAATGAAGGAATTTGTGGTATTTGTCCTGGCACGCAGGCACATTAGGTTGTGTCCCCAGGGGTCCAGAAAAAAAGGAAGTTATAAGTTACCCAGACATTTCAAGGGTATCTATAATAATAAAAGCATAATATGCTAATTAGACCGGATAGCCAAACAACCTTCCAGACTAAGCTGGGGCTTCGAGGGCCAAGGCAAGCCCCTGCTGCTGAGAGGGACAAGCCCTTTGCACGTATTTTGTGCATTGGGCCTCTAGTGTTAACATAGATGCAAAAAGACAATAGGCTCAGTGAAGGTAAAGGTTGACCTTGTCAGAGAAGATACTGGCCTAGGAGGCGACTACCCACCATAACTGCTTTTAGTTAAAATTTAATTTCAGACCATCCTTTGTGGTTACTTTAGGTCTGAGTTTGCAAGACTGCCATGCAGGCCTCCCCTGAGCTTGTCAGGTCAGCATGTGACCCCTTTCATCCACACTCATAATCTCCTTAACAATGACATTAAGCACACAACACTCTTCTTAAGATTCTACTCTTCTACTTTTAAGCACTAAATTCAGAGTTGGATTAATAAACTTCTCAGTTATGGCTAAAGAAAATAGGCAGATGGTTAGGGCAATCTTCCACAATACGTTAGTAGATGCTGGAACAAGCAGGGACTGAATTAAATTGGTTGACACTTATGGCCAATGTGATAAGTGTTAAAGCAAGTGGAGGTAAGGGAATAAAATGACTACATTATGAGCTATTAGCAATAAGCAAGCTTGTTGTCAAAAGAACCTATTCAGTGACAGAAGAAAGAGGGCTCACACGAAGTTAAGAGGCCAAGGAGAATGTGAACTCCAACGAATGAGACTGAATGAGTGGAAAGCCAACAGGAGAGTCTGTCAGGTGCAACACTTTAAAGTGTTCTTTTGGTGAGAAAATTGAATTAACAATTCTTGTCAGCAACAGAAGCAGTGAATATGAGTTTCAGGAAGAGATTTCCAGTAATACCAGTGGCTCCTTGTCAAAGGTATCTCAGACTTCCCATACAAAGTTCGATCTCTGTTGTAGAGATGAATGGGTCATGTTTCAGCCGTCAACTAATTTTCACTTTCCTGGTTTGAAGCTTACTAAGCAACCTTTCTTATTTCTCAGAACAAATTAGTAGATTAATATTCTGGTAAATATAAGTAAAGGATCAGGCCAATTCAGTTTCTTGCAAATGTAATCAATGTGAAGATATTCACAGTTTCAAGCCACAATGAGGCACGGCCACTACCCAGTAAGCAAAGACCATCACTGTGGCCTCTTTGTGATTAAACATTGAGGTCACCCTGGTTGACACCTCATTTCATAATTTTCTTTATCAATTTTAGAAAAGCAGTTGCTTATCTGCTATTGTGAAGTAAATAGGTGCTAAGAACAGTAAATATATTTCCAAACGTATGTGTTAAGATGCTGGTACTTGAAAATGACTACATTAGGCATCCAAAACCAGAGTGTCAGCAGTAAGGGAGAGAGAGAATAGAACATAGATTTTCCAAATTCTTGTTCATTGCTCAGTTTATTAGCATATACATTTTAAAGCTGTTAATTCATTCATGGGGAAAATGCATGTTTATATCTTTTCAGAAGAGCCATAGAAGCACTTAAGCATACTAGTCATGATTTCATTGGAAGAAATACCTTGACTCTGTCCTGGTATTTACAAGCGGTCAGAGTCATTAACCTGAGATGACATTATTTTCTGTTGACATTAAACATCGTAGCTCTGCGTTAGATAACATTTAAATCCTAAACTCAGTGTAATAATTGCTTACATATTTTCATCAATGGATGCTTTATTCCCATCTTCGAGCACTCTTAAGTGCAACCTGTTTTTATTTTTATTTTGTAAAGGTAATACATTCATACAATAAAATATTCAAAAGGAGTGAAAGAAAATGGAATTACAACAGTTTTCTTCTTTCCATAGCCCCCACAGAGCCTAGTTTCTTTTTTCAAAAGTGTCCACACTTACTAGTTTCTTGTAATTTCTCTCTCCAACTTGTTTGAGGTACACACATACACAATTATATTGTTTTTACACAGAAAGGTACTATACTAAGTACTCTACGCCTTGCTTTAAAAAAATTTCTATATAGCATAGCATTCCTTTTTATATTGGTTTAAATAGACTTGTCATATTCTTTTTAAAAAAATATGTTTTTTATTGATTTCAGAGATAGGGAAAGAGAGCTAGAAACATCAATGCTTAGAGAGAATCATTGATTCGCTGCCTGCCTCCTGCACGGCAAGGATTGAATCTGCAACCCAGGCATGTGCCCTGACCAGGAATCGAACTGTGACCTCCTGGTTCATGGTTCAATGCTTAACCACTGCTACACAGTTTGGGTCTTGGGCTTGTTCCAGAGTAAATCTGAATAAATTTGTTTTCTTGCCAAACTTTGAAAAAGCTGAAGGGTATTTTTAGTTGGTTTTAAACAAACCATGTATTGTTTCTAATAATTTCTATGAAATTCTAATACTTAGAAATATTTGAAATTTGTATATAACTATAATAATAAAAGCATAATATGATAATTAGACTGGATGAAGCTGCAGTGGCAGGGGCTGAGTCAGAGGTAGTTAGGGGCTATCAGTCAGGCAGGTGAGTGGTTAGGGGTGATCAGGCAGGCAGACAGAGTAGTTAAGGGTAATCAGGCAGGCAGGCAGGCAAGTGGTTAGGGGTGATCAGGCAGGCAGGCTAGTGATTAGGGGTAATCAGGCAGGCAGGCAGGTGAGCAGTTAGGAGCCGGCAGTCCCGGATTGGGAGAGGGTGCATGCCCGTCCCTCCCTCCATGAACATATTTCGTTCACCGGGACACTAGTATACATATGAACATAAATAATAGAGGATAAAATACATTAATTGACACAGGCATTCTTTTTTTCAGCTATATTACCTTTAGAATTGCACTGAAGTCTGACACTTTTTATAAATAAATAGAATAACGTTTTTCTCCTTATTGCTAAAAGGATTTGTCTGATCTCTAATGACATAAACCTGGATCTTTGGTTTTCACCTTAAAATATATTAAGAGGTGTTTATTCTAATTAGGCTAATTGTGCCCTTTGGTACTAACCAGTGTCTATCAAAATACTGAATGCACTTATTTTCTAGCAATGCTGCCCTAATATTAACAGTCTATTAAAAATTTATCTCCACATCTATACTAATAAAAGGGTAATATCCTAATTAGACCGACATCTTCTGGATATCCTTCCGGACAAAGCCATGGTCTTAAACGGCCCAATCTGAGAGGTGGCCACTGATTTGCATGTGCTATCATTTAAAAAATAAAAAGGGGGGAATTTGAAAGAAGCCGGTCCATCCTTGCTGCTTGACACAGTCGCTGCAGGAAAGAAACATCTGCACAGCGTATGTTTCAAGGGACCTGGCGTATATAGCATACTGTTCTTAATATGTTTGCTCCCCTTAGCGCTATGTGTTTTAACCAAGGTCACCTCTCCAAGAAAGGTTGTTTCCCCAGTAGGGATTTTTCCCTGAAGTTAGGGAGGGGATAAAACCCCTTGACTAAGTGCCAGGCGGGTAGTTAATCACTTTAACTACAAACAATCACGCTTAAGCTACATAATCTTTACTCCCTGGAATGGAGATAAGAAACGCCTTAACCTTTGCAATAGAAATTGACAGGATTAAAATCAACTTGTATAAATACAGATATAACAAGACAATAAACACCAGAACTTCGATGGAGATCCTGACTAGAACTTGGCTGGAGATCCTAGACAGAACCTGGTGACAGAACCTGGCTGGAGAACCCAATGAGAGAACATGGCTAGAGAACCTGGACAGAACTTGGCTGGAAATCCTGGATAGAACCAGGTGAGAGAACCTCGCTATGCTGATCAACTGAACACTGCCTCCATGTCATTCCCTCTTCGCCAAATCTGTTCACACCTTTGGGAACCCCTGGACTTGTTGGGATTGGACCTCAATAATCATTCAGGATCTATGTAGCTTTAAAAACCCTTTTACAAATTACTATATATATATATATATATATACTTATATCTTAGAAATACATTTGGTTTTTCTTACTAAGAAATCTGGAACATAATATCTCATAACTATTATAGGTTAAAATATTGCCTTTGTGGCTTACAACAAGTTGGCTTCATTTTCTTCTGCTCTTTTCTTGTTGGATAAAGGAAATAACTAGCTATCACCATTTTTATTACAGACTTCATATCTCTGAAGATCATTCTTAAATTATTCAATTTCATTTTCTCCAGCTAAATTATTCTTTTAATTTTAACATTTTATAGGCCTTGTTTTTCAACTTTTAATCAGCTCTTTGCTCAACCCCTACGAAACTCATGGCACATTAAATTGGCATTGATTTATTATTTGGATGCCTAGTGGTGCACAGAACATTTACAAAGTACTTTTTATCCATATTCTTGTGATTTAGGTCAAGTACAAAAATTTCAATATAAATTTTTTTAATCCTCACCCAGGGACATGCCTACTGACTTTAGATAGAGGGGAAGGGAGAAAGAGAGAGAGAATGAGAGGGAGGGAAAGAGAGAAGAGAGAGAGAGGGAGAGGGAGAGAGAGAGAGAGAGAGAGAGAGAGAGAATATCAATGTAAGAGAGGAACATTGATTGGTAGCCTTCTACAAGCGCCCCAAATGGGGATTGTACCTGCAACCTAGGTATGCTCCCTGAAGGAATCAAATCTGCAACTTTTTCGTGTATGGGATGATGCTTCAACCAACTGAGCAACACCAGCCAGGGTCAATATCAATTTAATTAGCATTAAATATACTGTATTACAGGTTAAAGGATGAGATATGTGAAGATTGACGTTATCAAATAAACCTGCCCCACTTGATTTTTCAGTTAAACAGGACAAGAAATTTACAATTTCATTAATTTGATCATCCAGAAAAGTATTACCTTTTTGTCAGATTGGTCATAGCCATTGCACTTATACCTTCTGGGTAACATGACAATATTTTAAACACCTCCCTTTTATAAGCATATGAAAAGAAAAAATTCTACAATTCAAATTGAATCTATTTACCAATTTGTGTGTTTTCACTGTAAATATTTTAAAAAGAAGTTAAACAACCATACTATTGTTCATTTTGACTAACGACTATGTTTTCACAGACTCAAGCATTTGACTTAGGCATTAGTCTAAACAGTCAAGTTTGTGGCAGTAGACAAATATTTTAATTTTCCTTTATTTGTTTGGAGCAAGAAATTCAAGATTTCAGCATTCAAGATGGTTTGTCCTCTCTCCAATCTATTTCCCTTTTTTATTCTCAACTTCAGATCATCAACTAATGTGACTGGGCAACCAGGTTTTAGTAAAAATAACCACCTCCACATATTTCATAGGAAAAGCCATTCACACTTTATCCACTATACCTACTTTTGTGGAATCTGTTATAGAACTACTAGAGGCCCAGTGCATGAAATTCACTGGGGTGGGGGTGGGGGGGTATGGTTCCCTCAGCCCAGCCTGCACCCACTCCAATCGGGGACCCCTCGGGGGATGTCTGATCCACAGGGATCGGGCCTAAACAGGTGGTCGGACACCCCTCTCACAATCTGGGACTGCTGGCTCCTAACCACTCACCTGCCTGCCTGCCTGATGGCTCCTAACTGTCTCTGCCTGCCTGCCTGATTGCCCATAACTGCCCTCCCCTGCTGGCCTAATCTCACCCCCAACTGCCTCTGCCTGTCTGATCACCCCTAACTGCCCTGCCTTGCTGGCCTGATCTCACCCCCAACTGCCCTCCGCTGCCATCCTGATCTCGCCCCTAACTGCTCTCCCCTGCTGGTCTGATCACCCCTAACTGCCTCTGCCTGCCTGATTGCCCCTAACTGCCCTCCTCTACCAGTCTGATCTCGCTCCCAACTGCCCTCCCCTACAGGCCTGATCTCGCCCCCAACTGCCCTCCTCTGCCAGCCAATTTTGTTCTGATTGGTCAGTTTCTATGCCAGTCAGTATCTCTGGGCCTATCAATGGGGCCTGATCAGAAAGTTGGGGCTGATCAGCAGCCCTGGTGGAGGCCTGGAGAGAAATGGAGGCACGGCTGTTGGCCAGGCTGGGAGAGAAAGAGAGGCAAGTTCTGATCAATGGCTGCCACAGAGGCTACAGATCAGACCCTGCCTCTCTCTCTGCAGGCCTCTCTCTGGGCCTGATCTGCATCCCCCTAGGCAGTCAATTCTGGGTTGGGTGCACACAGGGGCCCCACATGGCAACCCAGCACTAACTTCCAGTCTGGTTGAGCCTTTGGTCCTTAGGACCCTGGCTCTTTATTATATAGACTAGAGGCCCGGTGCACAAAAATTTGTGCACTCGGGGGGGTGGGGAGGGGGGTCCCCCAGCCCGGCCTGTGCCCTCTCGCAGTCTGGGACCCCTCAGGAGATAACGACCTGCTGGCTTAGGCCTGCTCCCGGGTGGCAGAGGGCAGGCCCAATCCCTAGGTGCAGCCCCTGGTCAGTCTCAGAGCAGGGCCTATTGGGGAGTTGGGGCGCTGCCCCCTGTCATGCACAGAGCAGGGCGGATTGGGAGGTTGTGATGCCACCCTCAGTCACGCTCAAGGTAGGGCCGATTGGGGGGTTGGGGCACCGCCCCCGTCACACTCAAGGCAGGGTCGATGGGGAGGTTGCGGCGCCACCCCCTGTCACGTACAGAGCAGGGCCGATCAGGGGGTTGGGGCGCTGCCCCCTGTCACTCACAGAGCAGGGCCAATCAGGGGGTTGGAGCGCTTCCCCCTGTCACTCACAGAGCAGGGGCCATCAGGGGGGTTGGGGCTCCGTACCCTGTCACTCACAGAGCAAGGTCGATCAGGGGGTTGAGAAGCTCCCCCCTGTCATGCACAGAGCAGGGCCGATCAGGGGGTTGAGGAGCTCCCCCCTGTCACTCACAGAGTAGGGCCAATAGGGGAGTTGGGGCACTGCCCCCTGTCACACACAGAGCAGGGCGGATCAGGGGGTTGGGGCGCTGCACTCTGTCACACTCAGTGCAGGGCCAATAGGGAGATTATGGCTCTACCCTGTCACACACAGAGCAAGGCCCGTGGAGGGGGGTTGGGGCGCCACCCTCTATCACCCACAGAGCAGGGCCGATCAGGGGTTGGGGCGCCGCCACTGTCACACTCAGGGCAGGGCCGATGGAGAGGTTATGGCTCTACCCTGTCACACACAGAGCAGGGCTCGTGGTGGGGGGGGGGTGTTGGGGCGCTGCACCCTGTCAAACACAGAGCCACAGGGCAATCAGGGGGTTGGGGAGCTCCCCCCTATCAGGCACAGAGCAGGGCTGATCAGGGGGTTGGGGTGCCTTCCTCTATCACGAACAGAGCAGGGCAGATAGGGAGGTTGTGGCCCCGCCCCCTGTCACTATGATGTGCACTGACCACCAGGAGGAAGACGCTCTACGCAGGAACTACCCCCTGGTGGTCAGTGTGCTCCCACAGGGGGAGCGCTGCTCAGCCAGAAGCCAGGCTCATGGCTGGTGAGCGCAGAGGCCACAGGAACAGAGCCTAAGCTGGCAGTCAGACATCCCTTGAGAGCTCCCGGACTGTGAGAGGGCAAAGGCCGGGCTGAGGGACCCCTCCCCAAGTTCCCAAATTTCATGCACCAGGCCTCTTTTATTTCTTCTAAAATACACCCATTTGGTGCAACTTCACAAAACCATAATTGGTAATTTATTTTGGATTACTCGACATTATACACTTAAGTTCTGCATGCTGTCTCATTCATTCTTTCATTCTTAATTTGTTCATATTTATTCACTGTTTACCATATGCTTGACTGTGGGCTTGTTGCTGGAAAGTCAATATATTGATATTTGATTTCAAACCTTAGGACTTCTTATTCTTTTGGGGAATAGCACGATACACTCTATTCCAGCCGTGGGCAAACTACGGACCTCGGGCCGGATCTGGCCTGTTTGAAATGAATAAAACTAAAAAAAAAAGACCGTACCCTTTTATGTAATGATGTTTTCTTTGAATTTATATTAGTTCACACAAACACTCCATCCATGCTTTTGTTCCAGCCCTCCGGTCCAGTTTAAGAACCCATTGTGGCCCTCGAGTCAAAAAGTTTGCCCACCCCTGCATTCTATATAAGAAATAATAAAGAAAAATGTGAAATTATAGTGAGGAAATAATGTGGGGATGTCACAAGATCAGACCAAGACACCCCCCCCCCCAAAAAAAGGGAGATCAACAGATCAACCCAGGTGTGTATAAGCACTTAAGAATCATTATTGTATGTATTGCTTAGGAAATGGTATTACAGTAATCGGATGATGCTATGAAGAGAAATAAAATTATATCTCTACCTAATTATCTCTACATAGAAAGACTTGAACTTCAGATAGACTAAGTACATAAAAATGAAAGGAGACAATTTTACTGATATAGGAGAAAAGGAGGGACTTAAAAAATTTAAAGTATAAATCAGAAAAATTTTGATGTATTTGCTTATATAAAAATAAAGGAATTCAATCTCACAAACCGCGTCATTATCAAAATAAATATGCCAGATCATGAGAGTTTTTCATAACTAAACCCAGTACAGGCATATATCTAGATGTATATAGATAATATATCATTAAATCTTTCAAATCAACAAAAAGATAGAAACTCAGGGTCACTACATATTTGAGTAGTATGGCATAACCACACACAAATTTTCAGGTTAATCATTTATTTTTTAACAACCTTTGTTGAGATGTAATGTGAATACTATAAAATACTATACAGTTCAGTGATTTTTAGTAAATTCACAAAGTTGTACAACTCTCAGCACAATCTAATTTTAGGACACTTTTTGCCTACATTAAATTGTTTTTCAATTACAGCTTATATTCAACATTATTTTGTTTGAGTTGCAGGTGTATAGCACTGTGGTTAGACAATCATATACTTTACAAGGTGTTCCCCATGGTATTTTCAGTACCTGACTGGCACCTTGTATAGTTATGACACTACTGTTGGCTATATTCCCTATGCTGTTCTTTACATCCCATGAGCATTTTGTAACTACCCATCTGTAGTTCAGTCCCTTCACCTTTTTTCACACAGTCTCCCCTAATTTTAGCATATTTTTATCATCCCAAGAAGAAATTTGTAACTATCAGCAGTCACTCCACATGCCTCCCCTTAGCCCTAGGCAATCACTAATCTATGTTCTGTCTCTCCAGATTTGCCTGTTCGAAACATTTTGTAAACATAGAATTATACAATATGCAGTGTTTAGTGACTGACTTCTTTCAATTAGCATAGCATTTTCAAGGTTCATCAATGTGGCAGAATATATCATTTTTTGCTTTATTCTTTTTGATCTCCAAATAATAGTCCATTATATAAATACTAGAGGCCCGGTGCACAAAAATTTGTGCACTCGGGGAGGGGGGGGGGGCGTTCCCCAGCCCGGCCTGTGCCCTCTCACAGTCTGGGACCCCTCGGGAGATAACGACCTGCTGGCTTAGGACTGCTCCCGGGTGGCAGAGGGCAGGCCCAATCCCTAAGTGCAGCCCCTGGTCAGGCTCAGAGCAGGGCCGATTGGGGAGTTGGGGCACCACCCCGTCATGCACAGAGCAGGGCAGATCGGGAGGTTGCAATGCCACCCTCAGTCACACTCAGGGTAGACTGATTGGGGGGTTGGGGCACCGCCCCCTGTCACACTCAAGGCAGGGTCAATGGGGAGGTTGCGGCGCCACCCCTTGTCACGCACAGAGCAGGGCCAATCAGGGGGTTGGGGCGCTGTCCCCTGTCACTCACAGAGCAGGGCCAATCAGGGGGTTGGGGCGCTGCCCCCTGTCACTCACAGAGCAGGGCCAATCAGGGGGTTGGGGCGCTGTCCCCTGTCACTCACAGAGCAGGGCCAATCAGGGGGTTGGGGCGCTGCCCCCTGTCACTCACAGAGCAGGGCCAATCAGGGGGTTGGGGCGCTGCCCCCTGTCACTCACAGAGCAGGGCCCATCAGGCGGTTGAGGAGCTCCCCCCTGTCACACACAGAGCAGGGCGGATCAGGGGGTTTGGGGCGCTGCACCCTGTCACACTCAGGGCAGGGCCAATGGGGAGGTTATGGCTCTACCCTGTCACACACAGAGCAAGGCCCGTGGAGGGGGTTGGGGCGCCACCCTCTATCACCCACAGAGCAGGGCCGATCAGGGGGTTGGGGCGCCGCCACTGTCACACTCAGGGCAGGGCCGATGGAGAGGTTATGGTTCTACCCTGTCACACACAGAGCAGGGCCGATCAGGGGGTTGGTGCGCTGCACCCTGTCAAACACAGAACCGCAGGGCAATTGGGGGATTGGGGAGCTCCTCCCCATCAGGCACAGAGCAGGGCAATCAGGGGGTTTGGGCGCTGCCCTCTGTCACGCTGATCCCGGTGCCGGGAGGCATATTACCCTTTTACTATATAGAATAGAGGCCTGGTGCATGGGTAGGGGCTGGCTGGTTTGCCCTGAAGGGTGTCCTGGATCAGGGTGGGGGTCCCCACTGGGGTGCCTGGCCAGGCTGGCTGAGGGGCTGAGGGCTGTTTTCCCGCTGGCAGTTGACTAAAAGCTCCCAACCGCTCCTTGTTTTCTTTTTTTTTATTCTGGGCCAGCTTTAGCTCTGAGGCTTCGCTGCTGAAAACATGGATACAATGTTGCGGTCTGGGGCTGACTTAAAGTGGGTTTTGTTTAGCTTCTTATTTGCAACATAGTAATAGTTGCCTAGAGTTGCAGTTGAGAGGCCGGCAAGTGAGGCGGGGAACGTTGGAGTCTGCAGTCCCTGGAGGAAGCAAGCCTCCCTGCTCACTTCAGTGCATGGCTGCCGGCCACCATCTTGGCTGACAGTTAATTTGCATAAGGATACGCTGATTAGCCAATGGGAAGGGTAGCGGTCGTACGCCAATTACCATGTTTCTCTTTTATTAGTGTAGACTAGAGGCCCAGTGCACAAAAATTCATGCACACGCGGGGGGGGGGGGGGGGGGGCAGGGGGGCGGGCGGGAAGGTCCCTCAGCCTGGCCTGTCCCCTCTCACAGTCTGGGAGCCATCAGTGGATGTCATACTGTTGGCTTAGGCCTGTTCCCCATGATCTGGCCTCCTGCTACGGGAGGTGACTGGGCAGATCAGGAGAAGGCACCGCCCCTATCACCCTGCTGCTGCTGCCACTGCCATCCTCAGCAGCTGCCGGTTAGCCCCATGCTTGTCATATTTCATAAAATCCATACATAGAGTTTAACGCACATAGTTCATGCCTTTGAACACAGATCCTCCTCCCATTGCCTGAGCCCATGGCTGCCTGAATTTAGTGTCATTTGGAAATAGACTCTTTGCAGATATAAGATAAGATCATACTGTAGTAGAGTGAGCCTTAAATCCAATGACTGGTGCCCTTATAAGGAGAGAGGGCACAAAGGCATACTCAAAGGGAGACTCATATGAAGAGACACAAAGATTGTAGTGATGCAGTTTTAAGCCAATGAATGCCAAGAATTTCTGGGAACTATCAGAAGCTGGAAGAAGCAAAGAAGGATCTTTGCTAGAGCTTTCAGAGGGAACATGGCCCTGTGGACACCTTGGTCTCAGACTGCTCAGCATCAGAAACTATGAGAGAATACATTTCTGTTGTTTTAAGCCACCCAGTTTGTGGTGATTTGTCTTAGCAGCCCTAGAACAGGTTGTTTCCACTTCTTAGCTGTTATGAATGGGAAAAAAATCATGCAAAGAATAAGAGCAGGCAATTTACAGAAGTAAACTAAAATGCTAAAACGTATATAACAGATGTTAAGGCTCCTTAGTAATCAAAGAAAGAAGGCATCACTCCATGGCTAATAGAGCTGAAAGTTGAAAAATGCTGAGTGTTTGTGTGGAATTGTATATAAATAACAGAAACAAGTAACAACTTCGAAAATTGTCTCATGCTGTTGCTATGTTTTCTATTAGCAAGGTAGAATGACACAAATCTAAATTATATACCAGTCAGGCTAAAATATTGATTAGTCATTTGTAGACTACCATCTTTAAGGATATACTCATGGCCTTGCATATCCTTAAATTTATCATTTTTATGTAACTAGTAATGGCATCTTATCAAAAGAAAAATAGTGATGCTGTTTTTTTAACCAAGTAATGGGGAAACTGCCAAGATTTCTCTTTCTAAGTATCCTTTTTGAGATTGCAGCTATATAAATAATCCAAACATTGTGATTTGAACTTTTAGTGATTCTCAAAGGACTAATTAATGTTTGCTTCCTTTTAAACTAAGTAGCCACTTTTACCTATTTTGTAGATATTTTACATTAATGATAACAGTCATTCTGGTAATAAGCATTCTTTACAGATTTCAGTTAAAAAAACATGTTATTATTTAATTTCATTTGCCTTTATATATTCACATATCTTTTGCAGTATATATATGTATTCAGTTACACCTTGTACACTGTTTATTAATCAGAGCAATACAATTAGTTTTTAAAATTCTGACATTTGACTCCAGTAAGGTTTCTAGTCTCCTGCAAAGCAGACATAACATGGTCTCCACTGTTACCTGCTTTGATCTTTCTTATATTCCTATATAGTGTGTGCTGATCATTTAAAATGAGTAGCAAAATATTATAATTCTTGTCTGGAATGCTTATTTTCATTTTATATGTAGTGCCCTTAATTTGATTTTACTACGTTGGAGTAGGGAGGGGCTATGTTTTTAACAACTTGCTTTCAAAAATGTTACACCACCTTCTAGCATACCTGTATCTTCCTTACTAGTCTTATTTTTTTAACCTTTTTTTAATGTTGAACATTAAACATTGTTATTCACGTCTTTGCCATACCTCCCCACTCCAGATTAATAAGATTATTAAAATGTACATTGTAAAATCACAGTTGTCTAACCTCTCATGAGATATTACCTGTCTTTCCAAAACGTTATTCTTCAAAACTTAACATCCATCTATGTCACTCTGAAGTCTTTTCCTATCTCCCCATGTAAATTAATTCTTCATTCTTTGCCCTCACAGATATTATTTATATATTTATAATTATACTTGTTTCCATCTACCCCATATTATAATGAAGATTTATATAAGTGTACTCTGTTACTCTCTCTCTCAAATAGTTCATTCTATTAAAAGTGGTCAGGAAATAAAGTTAAAATTATGAGTAAAAACATGATAGAGTTTTGGAAAAGGTTATTTCTGCTATTCCTATTGTATCTCTCTGTCTTTTATAGGACCTAACCTACAATTTCTGTGCATTCAGGAGTTACTACAATAAGAAAAATAAATTCTTATTAACTAAATACAATAATGAAAGATAAAAATAACCTAGAATATCAAAGATTGTTTTAAAAAGAATATTGACAAAAAGTATACAATAAAATACCTTGACAATGTCTATTATCATGTATTTTCTTTTGCAATTGTGGCATATGTGAGTGTGTGTCAACCATATAAGAAGTTCAAGACAAAATGAGAAGCTAAAAACAAAAATAATCTTGGACATTCTATATATTCAAACATACCTGGCATTTAAAAGACAGACTTCACTTTCTTTGAAAGGTTTTTATGTAACCTCAATGGAAGAATGACATCAATTTACTATGCACACATTTACCACAGCCTTCTACTTAGACAGAATTACAATGACTGCATCATGGGGCAGAGAAGTTCTGGTAGAACCCAGGTGACTCACTGCGAACAGATCCTCTCTCACAGCCCTCAGAAAGACCCAACTCTGCCAACATCTTTAATTTTTTATTGTTGATGCTATTACAGATTTAGCCACATCCCCCACATCTTTGCCAGCCTCCAGAATTATGAGACAACTAGAGGCCCATTGCACGAAGAGATTCATGCAATAGGCCTTCCCTTCCCCTGGCTGCCGGCACCGGTTTTCCTCCTGCACCCGGGACCCAGGCCTTCGCTCCAGAAGGAGCCTTCAGTCTTTGCGGCTCCGGACGGAGCCTTCAGTCTTTGCTCCGCCGCTTCGCCCCTATGTATGCAAATTAACCACCATCTTTGTTGGGTTAATTTGCATACTCCCCTGATTGGCTGGTGAGTGTAGTGGAGGGAGAGTTAATTTACATGTTTGTCTATTATTAGGTAAGATGAATTTCTATGGGTTAAGCCTTCTAGTTTGAAATATATAGTTATGCAGTTCTAGCAAACTAATATATCCCACCTGTTGCTCAGTGAATCACCTGGGTTCTCATATGGGAAGAGAGATGGGAAATCAGAGAAACTAAGACAGAAAAATCCCAAGGTTGAGTATGTATTAAAAGGGATTCATGTGGAGAAATAGCCTTAGGAATATCCATAGTGGTAGTAGAGTCTGGCTCAATACTAATCTGCACAGATATAGCTTGAAATTCTACCTAAGGTTGGTTCAAAGAAACAAATAAAAAACTGCAGAAGAACTTATAAATTGAACTATCCCAAGGGCTCACATAGGCCTGGGAAATGTTTGTGTTTCTACTAGCCAGAGTAGAGATATCTTGTTGAATACCTGGCATTCAATAGAAAGACCAGAAAGGTAACATTTCAATAGAAGTTCCAAACTAACTTTATATACTCCTCTAGACCACCACCATGAAACTTTAAAACAAGCTATTATTTCAATTGAAAGGATTAAACAATTTATCCAAAATAAATTTCAATGGTTTTTAAAAGATAAACATTAAAAAATGTAACACATAGACAGAGCTCTCAATGAAAGCTGGTCATGATTTATTAGAGAATTAGACTTTCACCTCTTGCAAACATTACAAAGATATATGAGATCAATAATTTAACTTAATTTTTTGATGTTTTCTTAAATTTATTTTAGAGATAGAGGAAGGGAGAGGAAGAGAGGGAGTGAGGGAGAAACAGAGAGAGAGAGAGAGAGAGAAATTGATGTGCATGGGATAACCCCAACCAACTGAGCCACATGGGCCAGGGCCATATGTATTTTTAAATACTAGCAAAGAACAATTGGAAATTAAAACTTTAAAGTATCATTTATAATAGCAACACAGAACATGAAATACCTAAAGCTAAACATATTTCTAATATTTATATGCGGAAAACTATGGATGACAGGAACAAAAGAAGTGATCCTTCATTGAAAGTTAGTGACGTTCCATCATAATGTAGTATAATTTACTATACAAATAAAATAGCAATGCAAGAAAACAAAATAAGATAACATAGAGCGAAGCAGCAGATGAGTCATTCTGCCAGTGGAACAAACTGATGTTTTATACTAAGTGCCATACAGAAGGTGGTGAAGGTCCCTGCTGAGCTGTAGAACAGCAATTCAGTGCACCCTACAGATGGTTACAGTTCAAGGCTATCACTAAAAAGAAAGAAGAAAAATAAAGGCATCCAGACTTTTAAATAAAATTAAATATAAAAAAGAGAGGGAAAGGTCAATGATTTTCCATAATATTCCACATTATTTTTTCTATTTATTATAAGCAAATACATTAATGTGGCAATCATATCAATAATACTCTCAGTTTGTGATTATGCTGTTGTCTCTTAATCAATGCAATATACTTGTGGTCTGCCCAAAAACTGAGAACTGACAAGATTTACCATTAGTTTATAATGAAGACTCTCAGAAAACTCTATAGATAAATATTATTATCTATTAAAGAGACTATGACTTTGATTATTAAAGGGCAAAAAGTTTTTAATTGTTTAATCTAAATAGAAAGACATTACTTATTTTTTGTAACTCATTTTTTAAATTACATGAGATCAGATTTAGCAATCAAAAGAAAGCACAATTTATAGGTAGCAATATAGTAGATTAATTTCACCTTATATACTATTAATAATTATTTGGCATGGACCCAGAGGGTATCTAAATCTCTAGAATATTAGCCACTTGAATTTTAGAAGTATTTTATTTCTAGCTAAAAATGTTCTGAAAAATCAATTGACTACTCTGGCACAGAAAAATTTGTTATTCCTAGCCTTGAAATTTCCTTCTTGAGGGGTAATACTTCGTATGTTGTCTGGCAGTGACTTTGTCAATTCTAACTTACATGTATCTAACTATTTCTCTAAGTAGCAAAATTAGACTACTTGTATAGATTTAACTGCATGGTTCAACTTTGCATAAAGATAGTAATAACAGAATTAAAACGATTTGTGAGCTTCAGGCTATCTCCAGCAAAGCAAGAAACCAATCAACAAGCAAAGTTAACTATCATCACAGCAGATTCACTGCAGTCACATATAACATGTACTAAGTGTTTATTATGTACCAGACACATTTATAAACCTCTATCAAATATTATCTCAAATAACTGCTACAACCCTCATGTGAGAAAGGTAATATTATTATCACCACTTTTAAGATGAGGAACATAATTTCAGAGAGGTTTTGGAGCTTGTCCTAGTAATACAGCTGCCAAGTGGCATTTTAAACTAAGAAATTTGGCTCTAGGGCCTACGCTTTTAACAAGCTCATTAATTTTTACCAGGACATTGCTAAAAATGTTTAGAAAGCATTATAACAGTGTTTATCACATAATAACTCAAAAATTTTAACCAAAATGATTTTTCTAAGAAAAAAACTAAAGTATATGACATTCACTTAATTTTTTTCTTTATTGATTAATTTATTATATATGTGTCCTTACATTCATCTTAAATGTGAATTGTAAAAGTAATGCAGGAAAGTTTAGCCAGAGCCAATGAAGACTTGATAAATCCCAGGGACTTTTGCTGTTGCCTCATAGGGAAGCTATAACTTGAATATGCAAATGATGGCTTAAAACCACGTTGATGGAGGCTACTCTCAACCAATCTGAACAAATCTTGGTTCTGGAGTCTCAACTCATTCATATTAAGGCGGGATAGGGTGGGTGGGTGGGAAGAGATCAAGCAAAGAACCTGTATGCATATATTTGCAGAACTCATGGACACACACAATAGGTTGGTGAAGGCCTGGGACAGGGCAGGTGGGCAAAAAGAAGTCAGTGGGGGGAAAAGGGGACATAAGTAATACTTTCAACAATAAAGACTTAAAATAAAAGAATGTACATCAGCTAGAAGACCAGATTTTACCCTTACTTTACAAAGATTCAAAAACCTAAGCCAGTTGATAAAGAAAAAGAGTAACCATAACAACAACAAAACTCCACAAAAACCTTTGCCCTTAAGCCAACCTGAGTAGTATCAGCTGATTCCAAAACTTTAAGGTTAAAGGATTCGACTCAAGGGTGAAGTGTGATGTAAGTGTGAGACAGATATGTGCTGATGATGAAAGGCTGCAGATTCCTAAGCTTCTTTGTGAAAAAAATGGTTCCACCAGTTCATTCCCTGATCTTATTGTTGGCTTTCTTTTCTGGATTTGAAGCTTATTTACATAAACATTAGTAGTGATCAATGAAATGTCTACTGCTAATAGTTCCTACTATTTAGGAAGAGAAATGATCTGCCTTTAAAATGTACTAGGCATTCAGCAGGAATACAAATAGAGCTCAAATATCTTACATATAAACATATTAATTTAAATATCAAAATTATCTTATTTAAGTGAAACTCTAAAAATGTACATTTCTTTTTAAATTTTAATTAAATCTTATACTTGCCCATGTAAATAATCAGTATTATGCATTGTGCATGTTATGTCTATACCTACATATGTATAAATGTAAGAGAAATATTTAAGTGCAAAATGTTTGTCTGCCATTAAACAACTATTGGGAATGCCTTACTAATACATCAGTAGCCCCAGAACCACAAATTACAATACAAAAAAAAGACAGAATTTGGACATTGTACAATACTGGGAAATAGTAGTTTTTTTAAATGCAAGAATGAAAAGAAAGACTGACAAGTCTTTTCATTTGTCTTTGACTTATAGAAGGACTTCTGCTGCTCAAATTCTGCCTGTAGTTCAAAACAGTGCCTGTCTCTGACTATAACCTTCATTGCATTTGGATGCAGTGCCTTTTGTTTTCAGAGCACAGGTAAATGATATGCATAAGTCATTCCCTTTGGTCTGAATGGCGTTAATCATGGAAGCAAAAGTTTAGGATTCTAGGGCATCCTTAGTAAATTTGACATTCTTGTATTTGAACTTCAAAAAAATAGAAATCCAAATTAAAATTTTAATGACCAACTAGAAAAAAATTTGCAACATATAAAACAGAAAGTCTCATGTCCTTATCATTAAAAAAACACACAACTTTTAAAAATTATATTTTTTTATTGATTTCAGAGAGGAAGGGAGAGGAAGAGAGAGAGAGAAACATCAATGATGAGAGAGAATCATTGATCAGCTGCCTCCTGCACTCCCCACACTGAGGGTTGAGCCCGCAACCCGAGGCATATGCCTTGACCAGGAATCAAAATGTGACCTTTTGGTTCATAGGTTGACGCTCATCCACTAAGCCATGCCAGCTGGACCAACTTTTAAATCAGTAAGAAAATAATGAACAATCCTTTCTCTACTAAAAACTTTCTTCCAGAAAAAAATACACAAGTAAAAACAAAAACAATTCTGAAACCGAATGAAAGTATGTTAAACAGTTATTAAAAGAATAAAAATATGCTTAATAAAAATATTACCATTTTATATAAAACCATAAAAAATGAATTATCTGTCTGCTGTTATATCTTCATTGTCTCCAACTCTGTCTCTTTCTTCTTTGTCTCTATCTTTCTCTGTCTCTCCACCCCTCCATATTTTTATGAGAAATTGCATAAAACTTCTCTTTATATAATTAATACATACATACATATGTACATACTAGAGGCCCAGTGCACAAAATTTGTGAATGGGATGGGGTCCCCTCAGCTCAGCCTGCACCCTCTCCAATCCTGGATGTCCAGCAGTCAGACATCCCTCTCACAGTCTGGAGCTGCTGGCTCCTAACTGCTCACCTGCCTGCCTGCCTGATCACCCCTAACTGCCCCCCCCCCACCAGCCTGGTTACCCCCAGCTACCCCCCCTGCCAGCCTGGTTGCCCCCAACTCCCCTCCCCCCCCCGCCATCCCAGTCGCCCCCAGCTGCCCCCTTGCCTGGTCGCCCCACACAGCCTACTGTTCAGTCATTTGGTCATCCATCACTAACCCCCCTGCTGGCTGGTTGCCCCATGCAGCCTGCTGTTCAGTCGCTACTGTTACTGTGACAGCGTCCCAGACAATTTGCATATTCCTCTATTATTAGTATAGATAAATATTTAGCTATATATGTACATATACACATATATGTGTATACATATGTGTAATATATATATACATACATATATATTTGCAAACATTCTTTACAGTTATATGTAGAATTAAATGGCATTCGAAGAAGTTGGTTTTGAGTAAGTGATGTGGTTGGTTCTGCAAATAATCGAGTATTCTTAGTGGGGCTCCCAGATGAGAGTATGATGAATGTATTAGTCAGGATTCTCTAGAGAAACAGACCAATATGTCATATTTATAATATAGGATATTGGCTCACACAATTATGGAGGCTGACATGTGACAACATCTGCATTTAGAAAGCTGGAGACACAGGAGAGTCCAAAAGCCTCAAAGTCAAAATAGGTGATGGTGTAAGTTCCAGTCCAAGTCTGAGTCCTGTTAGGCTACAGCTGCTCACTTTTGAGTGGTGGGTGCCTGCATATCCTGTAGGCCCACCTGTCAACCAGGCTTGAATCTTTTCTTCCTCTGTCAATTAATTATAGGGAGCTCATGATGAGGCTTGGGTAGAGGCTGGGAGAGAGAAGGCAAGGATAGCAGGAGTGGGATCTTGGGCATTTGGGCCATTTCTTTATATAATTTACTTGTACCTTCAGAGCCTGCTTGGGCTCAAGCATGTATATGTCAGAAAACATCCAGCTGTTTGTGGAGCTCAGGTCACATGGTAACTTGTTAGGCCTTAGTTAAGCATTCACTTTCTACTAAGGCCCAGTTTCTCAAAAAGAGAATAGTTATCTGCAGAGTATGGCACGACTTTGCTGCAAAACCCCTAAGGTGTGCACTGCAATTCACCTATAGGAGCCTGCCTAAGGTTCCAAACAGCATCCCTACCTGCCACAGACACTTCCAGGGCCACTAGACTGCTAGGTCATATCAAGAGGTAGAGCAATTTGCACTGAGGCCTAGAGTTCCTTCTCTTGTTCTAGGTCTTACTCAAAACTACAGTTCAAGTGTTTTGGTAGATGGGCTGGAGTAGCACACTCAAATGAGGAATATGTTACCTCAAAATCCAAAGAAGTCCACTAGCCATTGCGATCTCATTTGGTTGGTGAAGAGGCCAGATGAAACGACTTATTCTTCACTTATTTTTATTTTTGAAAGAAGTTTTAGGGATAAAATAGGCTGCTTTGGGGAGTTTTAGAAATAAAGAGGGTCCATGGGGGAAACTGCATAGGTGGGGGCTTGTAGCTGCCAAAAGGCATACATTCACAGAGGAGAAAAAAGAGGTGCCACAGGAAATGGGAGAGGAAGACATCCATTTACAGAAGATAGGGAAAAGCCAAGGGGATAGAGAAATGCTGACAAATGGGAGAAAGAGAAAAACAGATTTTCACAGAAGATAGAGAATTCAACCACTGAAGGGGACACCACATGGAGTTTGAGCTTTGAAGCTGATACAGTGACCAATCAGAAGGCAGTATTAAGAACAAAGAACTGCAGTCTTTATAAACCTTAGAAAAATGAGCTTAGTGGGTTACCCCCTTGGGACCCCATCCCTACATGGGAATCTGTACTTGCTTCCAATAAATTTCCACCATTTTCATCTACCACCTTTTGTCCATGGCTTCATTCTTCGAATCCACCTGGACAAGAATCCAGGGGAAGAAATCACCCTTGAATCCTGCTCAGGAAAAACCACCAAAACTCATTTTGATATCCTATATAATGAAAGGTTAATATGCAAATTGACCCTAATGGCTGTACGGGAACGACTGGTCACTATGATGCGCACTGACCACCAGGGGGCAGACGTTCAATGCAGGAGCTACCCTCTGGTGGTCTGTGCACTCCCACAGGGGGAGCTCCACTCAGCCACAAGCTGGGTAGTGCTAAGGATGTCCAACTGTGGCTTAGGTCCGCTCCCCGCGGGAAGCATGCCTAAGCCACAGTCGGACAAACCCCGAGGGCTCCCAGGCTACCAGAGGGATGTCTGTCAACTTAGGCTCCATCCCCCAGGGAATGTGCTTAAGCTGGCAGGTGGACATCCCCCGAGGAGTCCTGGACTGCAAGAGGACACAGGCCAGGCTGAGGAACCACCCCCCCCCCCCCCCCCCCGTGCATGAATTTTCATGCACCAGGCCTCTAGTGTGTGTGTGTATATATATATATATATATATATATATATATATATATATATATTATTTTTGAGAGAGATAGAGAGAGAGAGAGGGAGGGAGGGAGAGAGAGAGAGAGAGAAAGAGAGATGTGAAAGTGAAACATTGATTGGACATCTAACAAACTGAGCCATAAGGGCTAGGGTAGCCGTGGGCAAACTACGGCCCGGGGGCCAGATCCGGCCCGTTTGAAATGAATAAAACTAAAAAAAAAAAAAAAAGACCGTACCCTTTTATGTAATGATGTTTACTTTGAATTTATATTAGTTCACACAAACACTCCATCCATGCTTTTGTTCCGGCCCTCCGGTCCAGTTTAAGAACCCATTGTGGCCCTCGAGTCAAAAAGTTTGCCCACCTCTGGGCTAGGGCTTATCCTTTATTTTGAAGGGATTTTTAAACATGCCCCACACCACTGGACCCCTAGAAATTTCACTGAGATAGAAAACCCTGATTTTTTGTTAGATTTATTTTCTACCTTCTGACATGGAAATGTCTCACCAATAAGTCTAGAGTAATTTCAACCTTTTGCTCACTACATCCAATCAGCATAATGTCATCAATGTAATAGGCTAGTATGATATTTTCTCCAAGAAAAAGGTAATAAAGATATCTCAGAACTAAATTATGACCTAGGGCTGGAGGTTTGATATACCTTAAGGGAAAACAGTGAAGATGTATTGCTGGCCTTGCCAGCTGAAAGCAAGCTGCTTCTGGTGGGTCTTATTAATGGAAATGGAGACAAAAGGCATTTGTCAAAACAACAGTGGCAAACCAGGTACCAGGGGATGTGTTAATTTGCTCAAGCAATGAAACCACATCTGGTGCACCAGCTGCAATTAAAGTCACCACCTTGCTATGTTTTTGAGGATCCATTGTCATTCTCCAAGGTCTACCTGTCTTCCTCACTGGCTAAATTAGGTGAGTTTAATGGAGAATGGTGAAAATCACCACCCACCTTGCACCCTTCAATTTCTTAGTGGCACAATGTATGTAATCTTTCTAGGAATGTGGTATTGCTTTTGGCTTACTATTTTGCTAAGTAGAGACAGTTCTAGTGGCTTCCACTTGGCTTTTCACATCAAATTGCTGCCAAGTCACAGGTCAGGGAATTAATGTGGGAATTCTGCCAACATTT
Source organism: Myotis yumanensis (assembly GCF_028538775.1). Lineage (NCBI taxonomy): Eukaryota > Metazoa > Chordata > Mammalia > Chiroptera > Vespertilionidae > Myotis > Myotis yumanensis. The sequence continues at coordinate 142,905,072 of NW_027223754.1, forward strand.
GAGTAGATCTATTTCAGTTATTCATTCTGGAACTGGGGAAATAACTACTGGATGGGTTCAGGGACCCATCCGGCTCACTATGTGATGAATCTGAGCAAAAGGCCCATCAATCACCTGACCTCCATAAGCACCTACTCTGACTGGGGCACCACAGTGACATTGGGTCTCCTGGATCATTTCCAGTTCAGAGCCAGTGTTCAGTAGTCTCCAGAAGATCTGATTTTTTTTTTTTTAATTCCCAGTTTATATACACTGGTAAAAGGTAATATGTCCATTTGGGTAAGGCTGGGAGAAAGATTAACAGTATGAAATTTTGGCAACAGAGTCCTTCCTAGAGGGGACTGGGCCTCCCCTTCATTCAAGGGGCTCTGGATCTATACTAGTAAGCTGGCTCAAGTTGGGATGATTGGGGGGCCATTGCCTGTTTTTATGATTCAGGTTAGACTTTGGTCCATTTGACCTAGAATTTTTCTGCATATACAGATCAAGTAAGAATTGTAGACTTCCTATCTATTTCATTTTTTTAGGAAAACCATAATCAACTAGCCAACATATAGGTTTGCACAAGTCAGACTTGCAAGTTGAGTGCTGCCAATTATCCCCGGTCACACCAAAATCCAATTAATCTAATTCCAATTCCACCAAATGCAGTTCCCACTTTAGGATCTGGCCTACAAAGAGAAAGATCACAGAGCTCTTCAGGAATTCTGAGGCTTCTCTCATAAATTTATTTCCCATAGTAGTGATGAAAGGTATGTCTTCTGGAACCTCTCAGTGCAAGTGAGTAGGTCTTAAATGGCAAATACACGCTAACATTCCAATCTCCCTAAACCTGTGAATCCTTTTACATTAAACCAAGGGAGGTCAGGCATTTCCCACTCAGTGGACTCTCCATATTTCAGCCAACCAACCAAATAAAGTGTTAGAGCCTCTCTAATCCCCTGAGCTGCAACAGTAAATGCAGAATCTCTGCTTAATGAGCCCAGGTCAATAAAGTTGGCTTGATCCATCTTTCTGTTCCCCCCACCATTATCCCACACTTTTAGTACCCATTTCCATACATGTTCCCCAAATTTTTGTCCTTGTAAATTAGGAAATTAAAGTAGTTATTTTGGAGTGTAACATTCCTTCTCATGGATGATCATTTGTATCTTACCTCTAGGATCCTGCAGAGACTTAAGTATAGTATTAAGTCTAGAGCAAAGACAGGTGGTGGGGGTGGAACCTGAGGAAAATCAGCATTGTGTTTCATGGCCACTGCCTCAGTAGAGGACATTACAGTTTCCTTAGGCGATTCAGAGTTAATCCCATCAGACAAGGTAGAGAGCACTAGAGGTAAGGAAGCTGCTATCTCTTGGAGGTCTCTTCCACTGACAAGGAATCATCAGTTTAGAGGCCTGATGTCCCCATCTTCATCAGGGTCGCCTTACATGTCCCCATTCCAACTCACAGCGTGCCATTCCTTCCTAGTCAATGCTCTCACATTAACAATAGACATCCTACAAGATTGGAAGTTCAATTTATGTTGCAATTCAGCCAGAAGCAGGATGAAATTCTAGGTTTGATTTCCAGCAATGTCTGCTCTGTGATTATAGGGTATAAGGGTCCCCTGTAGAGCACACATGGAGCTGGGAATTTGAATCCCTCAGCTCATTCTTTTCTTTCATTACTTTGTCCAGGCACATTAGGAACAATGAGTAAATCTCACTATAGTTTTTAACAATCTCATTGTTAGTTTTTTAAAAATGTCAGAAAGTATCTGATATACAGTCACCCAGCTCCTTTCTTCTTACAAGTGGTTCTTAGGAGTATCCAATGGTGATATTTTTGTGTATTTTAATTGCTACATCATGACATAGACTATCAGTATTGTCTTTGCTAGTAGAAATATAGTTTTTAGCATCTTTAAATCTGAGCAGATTAGAAATTCAGTTCCCCAAACCCCAAACTAATTCAGAAAAATCATCCTTATATTTTATTCTTCTAGAACCATTATTGGTACCAAAGTTTATATTAGTGTGGGGTTTTTTTATTATGAGAAGTTGACTTACATTATTATAGTTGGCAAACTGGGAACCCAGAAGAGCCAATGGTATATTTCCAGTCCAAGTCCAATGAACCAAGAACAAGGAGGTCCAAGGATGTAAATTAAAGTTCAAGGCCAAAGGTAAGAGAAGACTGACATACCAGTTCCAAGACAGTCAGGTAAAGAAAGAGTTCTATCTTACTCAATCCTTTGTTCTCTTCAGGCCTTCACCAGATTGGAGGGCAATGTGCTTTATTCATTCCACCAACTCAGATCCAGAAACACTCTCATAGATATACCAGAACAACGCTTAAACAACTATCTGGACATCTTGTGCCCCAGTAAATTAACACACAAAATTAACCATCACAATGAGTGTTGCAACTTAGATTTAGAATAAGGTTTTGTTTTTTTTCTTACACTTCTAAAATAAGAGTAAATAATTATGTTAAGTGCACAAAAATAATTCCAAAACATTATATTAAATTGAAAGCCATATATTATGAATAATGTATGAGTTTATGTTATTCTAAACTATACAAAAAATACTTGAAATACAAATGGCCCAAAACATTCTAAAAAAAAAAATACTCAACTCACTCAAAATAAAAGAAATGCCATCTAAAGTAATGAATTCCATTCCCATCAATCAAATTGGTAAGAGTAACGGGTTTGAAAATAATTGTTTTTTAAAAATTTTTCCACATTTTATTTTACTTTATTTCTTAATATATTTTCATTGATTTCAGAGAGGAAAGAAGAGGGAGAGAGAGACAGAAAGATCAATGATGAGAGAGAATCATTGATTGGCTGTCTACTGCACACCCCTACTGGGGATCTAGCCCACAACCCGGGCATGTGCCCTTGACTGGAATCAAACATGAGGACCCTTCAGTCTGCAGGCCAATGCTCTATCCACTGAGCAAACTGGCTAGGGCTGAAAATAATTGTTTTTAAAATGTGTGTGAAAGACAATATCGCTGTTAGAATTAGAAATCAATACATTTGGGAGACACTTGGCAATATCTTTCAAAATATGAAATCATTTTATCTAAATATTCTATTTCCAAAAATTTATGTAAAAGATATATACAATGTATTTCTTGCAACATTGATGATGTACATGAAAAGTTTAAAAATGCATTCCTATTAATAGTACATTAGTTTTTGCATGATGAATCTCCATGAACTACCATGAAATGATATTCTAGTGTTTTGCTTCTCATGATTTCAGGAAAAGCAAGTTGAGGGCAATATATATTATGAAATCATAATTGTGCCCAAAAGAAAAGGTCTTCTTATTTTTTACTCTTAGTCCTTTTGTTTTCCTACTGGACATGGTGACTGGAGGGGATCAGGTTTTAAACCGTAACAATGAAACGACATGATACAGATAGAAGAATGAACAAATAAAAGGGACCTCTAGCCCTGAGGACTTTCTGCAGGACCTGGACTATCTCTGGGCTTCTTGTAAAGTAAGGAAAAAAAATCCTTATTGCTTATCTGTATCCCATGCAGTTAAACCTAATGCTGCATCATGCAGTTCTGGTAGTCTGATTTTCAAACTACAAGCAACTAAGCTGAGCCACTGAAGTGTTTATGTCATTTGCCTAGATTTGATCAAGCTAGCAAAAATACCTCTGAAACTAATAAGAGTCAACTCTTGTTAACAACGATTTTTTCATCTGTCAGCGAATATAGGGAGAATATGTAAACTTCACAAAATAATGAAGAGAAGTCTTCCTATTCATGAGAATTAAGGCTCACTATTTTGTTTGGTTTTGTGTTTTTTTGTTTTGTCTTTTATTGACTTTATTTTGTTTAGAGGAGCAAAATTGAGGGAAAGATAGGAAGATTTTCCTAGTACCCCTGCCCCCACATGTATAGCCTCCTCCATTATCAACACCCTCAACAAAATTGATACATTTGTTGCAATGAAGAACCTGAATTTACACATCATATTAAAATGCCTTTTGCTTTGTTTAGATTTCAGAGAGGAAGGGAGAGGGAGAAAGAGATAGAAACATCAATCATGAGAGAGAATCATTGATCAGCTGCCTCACACCCCACCCGCAACCGGGGCATGTGGCCATGACCAGAATCAAACCTGGGACCCTTCAGTCTGCAGGCTGACGCTCTATCCACTGAGCAAAACCAGCTAGGGCTTGTTTAGTTTTCTTACTAGTTTTGCAAAATCAGTTACTTTTATAATTGATTTTGGAATGTTAATGCTTTTATCTGGTTATTTCAACTTGTGTCCAACACACTGAGAGACAAAATGTTATTGAGTTGTCATTGTGTTGGGTGTCAATATTACTTATTATGTGGAATCTCCATTATGTGGTGGTAATTATCCTAAATGCTAAAACCTGAAAATACCTAGTGATTTCAATCATTTTTATGACTGACTCATTATAAAATCAATAACAAAAATCTGACCCACGCAAGTTTGGGTTAATTTCTCTACGTCTGGGGTCCGTTGTTTTAAGCATCTTTGCAACTGTTACAAAAAAAAATCAATCACTAAACATAGCAAATTATAATAAAAATGCATCTTGTTTGTTAGAATGTGTTGTTTAAATTACAATTGGTACAAAATTTCAATTTCCTCTAACCTTAGTGGAAAACAAGTCCCATTTCTTTTTCCTGGGAGACAAACCAGAAATAAGGTTTTTAGTTAAAATGATGGGAAAAACTAACTCATTTAAACATTTATTGTGGGAAAAACCAATTTTGGCAGTTTGGTGACACAATCCAAGGTGTGTTTACACTATTTTATGTACTTAGTTCATGATACTGCAAGCTTGGGAAAGTAAGAGACATGCCCCACTACATCCCCTCTGTCTAGCATGAATGAATAAATAAATAATGAAGTATCCAGATCTTAGCTATCATGAATAGTGTTGCTACGAACATAGAGGTGCATATATTTTTTCTGATTGGTGTCTCTGGATTCTTAGGATATATTCTCAGAAGTTTGGATCACTGGGTCAAACGGCAGTTCGATTTTTAATTTATTGAGGAAATTCCATACTGTTTTCTAAAGTGGCTGCACCAGTCTGCATTCCCACCAGCAGTGCACAAGGGTTCCCTTTTCTCCACATACTCGCCAGCTCTTGTTTGTTGATTTATTGATGGTAGCCAATCCAGAACATTTAACTCCTAGATTACGTATATAAGGTAAGGTTGTTGGTATTGTTACTAAATTGTACACGTCATGGTTTTTACACTCTGTCTGGAGGAAATGTTCAAATCTGAATAGGATTTTCTTGTCTGAGTTTGAGAGATGAAGACTGGGGTACTTCTGTCTGGAAAGTGGGAAATACTACTTCTGCTAATCCCAAGGAAATGTTCAAATCTGAATAGGATTTTCTTGTCTGAGTTTGAGAGATGAAGACTGGGGTACTTCTGTCTGGAAAGTGGGAAATACTACTTCTGCTAATCCCAAGGGCCCATCAGTAGATGAGTGGATAAAAAAGCTGTGGCAGCCCTAGCCAGTTTTGCTCAGTGGATAGAGCGTCAGCCTGTGGATTAAAGGGTCCCAGGTTCGATTCCAGCCAAGGGCACATACGTGGGTTACAGGTTTGATCCCCAGTAAGAGGCATGCAGGAGGCAGCCGATCAATGATTCTCTCTCATCATTGATGTTTCTATCTCTCCCTCTTCCTTCCTCTCTGAAATCAATAAAGAAATATATATTTTAATAAAGCTGTGGTACATTTACACAATGGAATACTATGCAGCTGTAAAAAAGAAGGGTCCCTTCCCCTTTGAAACAACATGGAGGGATCTGGAGAGTATAATGCTAAGTGAAATAAGCCAGTCAGAGAAAGACGAGTATTACATGATCTCACTCATATGTGGTATCTAGTGAACAAAATAAACTGATGAACAAAATAGATCCAGAGACATAGAAGCATGGAACAGACTGACAAATTTCAGAGGGAAGGTGTGGGGGGGTAATTGAGGGGAGTCAATAGGGGAAAAGGGGGGCATCTGTAATACTTTCAATAATAAAGGTAAATTTAAAAATTAATAATGAAGTAAAATATTTCAAATTTTTCTGCTTTTAAACATTAATCTCTCCTAGTTCTTAATCTGCTGCCAGAATTTTGCTTTTAACTTTTCCCTCAAAAATTTGTAATACCCAAAGACCTATTAAATAAAGTGAAAATAAAATTGTGAGGAGTATACATATGAAAGAATATAGATAAGAAAGGTGGCTTTTATATTAGATTGTCTACATTCGACCTTGATTCTAACACTTAGATATTTATTTTTAAGTGAGTCACAAAACTTTCCAACTCATTATTAGTTTTGTTTTCTTTCTGGATATAAAAATAATATATAATCTCTTTGGGTCATTGTGAGGGCATGGCATGCAGTATTACCCAATTTATATTAGATCTTACGATTTTTATTCTATGCTGCCTTAGAACCCGAATACCTCCTTCAGCGGCATCAAACTCCTTTCCCAGCTTCAGCTCCAGGAGATTCTTACCATCTTTGACAACACCTAGTTACTGAGCATTTTTTAAATGTTATTTTGTACGTTTTACATCTCTAGGTCTATTTATACCAGGGTAAACCCCATCTCAAGGTATAATTTAAGCGTCTTCTGGGATGGATTACTGACCAAGTCAACTGGATTCAAACCCATGAAGTTTCTGTATCATGAACAGCAATTTTAATTTTAAACAAAAATGGAAGTATAAGCATGCACAGGCAGAAACTTCTTAGAGCCTCTTTAAAATGTAACTCAGAGGGAAGACAGATGTTGTTTGGCTCTTGCTTCACTTCCCTTTGCTCCTCATTGAGCAAAAACCACGGGTGCCAGGGATGGGTGGGAATGATGAATAAGGCAGAGCATGGAGAGAATTTAGGACAGTAAAAATACTCTTTATGAAATTACGGTGATGGATCTATATCATTCTTTATACTTTTCCTCAAACACATAGATTATATGAGTTTCCCCAAACCCATATAACAGTAAGAGTGAATCCTAAGGTAAACTATGAACTTTGGGTGATTCTGATGTGTCAATGTAGGTTCACTTATTGCAACAAACGCACCATTCTGGTGAGTGATGTTGAGCAGGGAAGAACATGCATGTATGGTGGAAGGGGCATATGAGCAATTTCTATACCTTCCTCTCATTTTTGTTGTAAAACTTCCCTAAAAAAAAGTCTTTAATTTTATTTTTTTTTATTTTTTATTTTTTTTTATATATATTTTATTGATTTTTTACAGAGAGGAAGGGAGAGAGATAGAGAGTTAGAAACATCGAAGAGAGAGAAACATCGATCAGCTGCCTCCTGCACATCTCCCACTGGGGATGTGCCCACAACCCAGGTACGTGCCCTTGACCGGAATCGAACCTGGGACCCTTCAGTCCGCAGGCCAACGCTCCATCCACTGAGCCAAACCGGTTTCGGCAAAAAGTCTTTAATTTTAAAAAATGATGCCCTCATGTAGAATGTACATATTAACTACCAGTATTGAGCTCTTCAATTCTGAATGATAAGCTAATGAGAAATTTTTAAATTGTGGCGCTTTCTTTTTCTGGGCAATGAAACTAACGGAGCACCCCACACAAGTTAAAACAGAGCGGAAACAACGTTGAATGGTGGCATGCAGTCATCATATTGTAGGAGTATTTAAACAAAGAAAGAAAGAAAGAAAAATAATACTTATTTATAAACAGAGTAATGAAGATATTTATGTTATAGTCTCATAAGTGTTATTTAGATAGCATCCAAAACTTAAAATTAAAGGCTCTAGGGTATGTATTCTTATTAATACTTTATGATAATAAAGATATAAGGCAAGTATATCATCAAAAGAAAATGCTGGTATTGTCTTTGCAAGGGATACAGGGCCTGATTGATATGTATCCCACCTGACAAATTCAGGCTCATGATATGCATCATTAGTATTATCTATAAATAGAACTCTCCACTGGGCAAAGATGAAGCTTGCTTTTCTTCTGTCAACCCTGTGCTTCACATTAAAGGCAGAACTGTAGTCTTGTCTAAATATTAAAACTTGATAAAATATTCTAATATAAAATAAATATCTCCATATACGAAGTTGTCTCCCACCTACAGAAACTTGCACCTTTGTTATAATTACTTCAGTACTAACAACTCCTCCTCTTAGCACTCAAAGTGTGTGGGTTCTGAGAAAGCAGCACACAAACCTGGTATTTTTAAAAGGAATCTAATAATAACAACAAAATATTTTTCTTCTTCCAGATGCCCACTCATAATCATTTACTTTTATGTTTCCTCCTTTTACTGACTTTTCCCCTCTAAACACTCTGCATGTCTATAGCATTTTTTCTGAACTAAATCTATATATGTAGAATTTTTTCTTCTGCTTTTGCTATTTATTCAAATTCCTAAGAAAAAAATTGTAAAACATATAGAACCCAGATGACTTCACATACATTTTTAAATTTATTGTAAACTTGACACTTATTATATTAACAAAGAATATTCTCAACTTTTATAAATTGTTACATTTCTGTGAAACACAAGGTTATTAATAGTGGTTACTATTTATTGAGTGCTTACTATATAGTGCTAGTTACAGTTCTAAAGAACAACATACGTAAGTCATTTGGTAATCATAGCCTTATGAAATGGGTGCAATTTTTGCCCCATTTTACAGATAAAAACTGTGGTATAATGTGCCTTAATAACTTGATGATAAAAGTTTAAGTAAATCTTGACATAGTCTTAGTTTCCTTAAAACTTAAGCACTCTGGTTATATTTGACTACTTCTCCATTTAGGAAAAATGAGAAATGCTGGAAATAAATGAAATTCTCCTATACAGAAAAATCAGAAGGAAATAAGATATTTTTAGAAGTGATTTGAATGCTGGAATCCATTATTGGACTTCTGTAGTTTGCATACCTGCTCTATTTTAGGCAAAACATTGTGTTTTCCAATGTTGCACAGCTGGTAAGCTGTTGAGCGAGAATTTGAATCTAGGCCGCCTGACATTATACTATGTATATTGGAATTATACTTTCTTCTTTGAGATCTTTGCAATATAAGAAATCACAAATGGCTTGGAAGTAACTTTGATTGTTAAATTATCAATCTCAGGAACAGTTCAATGGATTCTGTCATTTTGCTGATTAAAAGGGAAATATATTTGTACCCTGGCATTAGCAATAGAGAAATTAATTCACTTTGAAATATTGAAAATTTTATCCATTTCATTTTGCTCACACATGATCTTTGAGATTATGTAAAATTTTCAGTGACAATTTATAAAAATGCTTACTGGAAGCTCACATGTAAAATGATTTTAAGTGCTAGTTTTCATAGTTTGCTTTTATCTCATGGAACTTGTATAGGGTTGAAGAGATTCTACCTGGATCAAGTTTTAAAGAAAACAGAAGGTTAAAAAGTAACATATAATGATGGGGACATAAAAAATAGAAAGATATTTTGTGTTCATGCATTGGAAGAATTAATATTTTTTAAATTTTCATAATACCTTTAGCCATGTGTAGATTCAATGCAATCTCTATAAAAATGCCAATAGCATTTTTTAAACAAAAATAGAAAACAATTCTAAAATTTGTATGAAACCACAAAAGATCTCAAATAGCTAAAACAATCTTGAGAAAGAAAACCAAGCTGGAGGCATCACAGTTCCTAATTTCAAAGTATACTACAAAGCCATAGTAACCTAAACAGTATGGTAATGCCATAAACAATTGACACATAGACCAATGAAACAGATTTACAATCCCAGAAATAAGCCTTTGAATGTACACTTAACTAATATTTGAGAACAGAGGCAAGAATACTCAATAAAGTATTATTTCTCAAAAAAAAAAAATAAGTTCTTCAATAAGTTGTGTTGGGAAAACTGGATATTAACATGCAAAAGAATGAAACTAGGTCCCTATCTTATGGCCCTGGAGATTATTATGCTAAGTGAAATAAGCCAGTCAGGGAAAGACGAAAATCACATGATCTCACTTATATGTGGAATCTAATGAACAAAATTAAGGAACAAAATAGGTCCAAAGGCATGGATGCATGGAACAGACTAATGTATCTCTCGGGGGTGATGTCAAGAGATTAACCAAAGAACTTATATGCATATATGCATAGCCCATGGACACAGAAAATAATGTGGTGAAGGCCTGGGGTGGGAGTAAGTTTGAGGGGGCTAAATGAGGGGAGGGGTGGGGGGCATCTGTAATACTGTCAACACTAAAAAAAATTAACTTTAATAGACCTAATGTATGAATTTAAGCCATAGTAGAAAACTTCTACATGAAAACATAGGGAAAAAGCAACTTAACATTTGTCTTGGCAAATAATATTTTTAGATATGACACCAAAAGCACTAGCAACAAAGGCAGAAATCAACACATGAAACTAAAAAGCTTCTGCATAGCAAAATAAATAAATAAATAAATAATAAAATAAAAAGGCAACCTATGGAATGGAAGAAATGTAAGAAAATATTTTCAAACCATCTCTCTGACAAGGGGTTAATATCCAAAATACATAAGGAGCCCTAACTGGTTTGGGTCAGTGGATAGAGCGTTAGCCTGTGGACTGAAAGGTCCCAGGTTCGATTCCGGTCAAGGGTGTGTACCTTGGTTGCGGGCACATCTCCAGTAGGAGGTGTGCAGGAGGCAGCTGATCAATGTTTCTCTCTCATTGATGTTTCTAACTCTCTATCCCTCTCCCTTCCTCTCTGTAAAAAATCAGTAAAATATATTTTTAAAAATACAAAATCAAAATACATAAGGAATTCATACAACTCAATAGCAAAGAAACAAGTATTATGATTAAAAGATGAGTGAAGGACCTGAATAGACTTATTTTCCAAAGAAGATATACATAGGCAAACAGGTACATGAAATGGTTCTCAACCTCACTCACTAATTATCAGGAAAATGCAAACCAAAAACACAAGATATTGCTTCTCTCCTGTTAAAAGAGGCATATTTAACAGGTATCAGCCCATTCAAACTAATTTGTGTGTGTGTGACATTTGCCTGATAGCACTTTTAAGAAATTTATTCATTTTATCTCTGTCATCAAATTTGTGGACATAGACTTATAATATTCCTTTCTTTTCCTTTTAATGCCTATGGGATTTCTAGTGATTTTCCCTTTTTCATTTCCAGTATCACTAATTGTAATACCCTCTTACTTTTTTTCACAGTTAATCTAATCTGCTTTTAGTTTCATTAATTTTCTCTATTGATTTTATGTTTTCAATTTCATTGATTTCTACTCTAAATTTTATTATTATTTTTTTCTTCCACTTACTTTGGGTTTAATTTGCTCTTCTTTGTCTAGTTTCTATGGTGGAAACTTAGGTTGCTAATTTTAGATCTTTCTTCTTTTCTAAGATAAGCATTTTCTGATATATGGGGAACAGTGGCATTAAAGGTCAGCTGCATTCAAAAGCAAGAGAACACTATATCCAAGCCAGCAGGAGTGGAATGGTGATATGAGTATTGGAAGTATCTGAATTAATCTATCTGAACCTAAAGGGATTACTTTACAAAACAGTAAAATATTCATTAGTGCTATTAGGGAAAGGTATAATCCACAAGCATGAATCTTCAAATACATTTTAGAGGCATCTTCTCTGATATGATACATATTAAGTTAGAAAGGATCACAAAGGATATGCCCCAAGTTAGAGTTTGTGCACCAAAGAGAAAAATAAAAAGTCAATGGCAGAAGGTTAAGAGGGTTCTGCAAGTTTTTCTCAATACTACTCAAGGCTGAGAATCACACTGGGAGCAATAAATTTGATATCTGAGAAGAGAATGATATCAGTAACCAAATGGAATGCATCCTCGTAGTATGAAAATAAGATCTCAGTGACTATTTAGATAAGTAAGTATAAAATGAGGCAAATCCAAGAAAAAAACGCTTATACTATTTCAATTTTAGTACTGTGGCTTGAGTAAGTTCCATAATGCAAATATTAGTAAACATCAATAAGTATGTACGCAATAAAGAAAAGAACACATGGCCAAAAGAAGTAGTAGAATACATTGCCAAAAGTAGTTTCCCTAGAAAATAGGAGAATATTTTTGAAATATTATTAACATCAAAATTTAATAAAATGCAGATTTTATATACTGACATACAAGATGAGATGATAAAAACCAGATTTAGATGAATTAGGAATTCATTAATAAGTACTCAAAATATAAAAAGAAATGAATAAGAATAGCGCTTACTAGAATCAAGATTATAATGAAAGAATAAAAAATGCATTAGAACTAGAGTGTCTACTTTGAATAGGAATCGAAGGTCTCCAACCTTTTTAAATGTCCTTACCTTTCTCTTCATTCCCTATAAAGAGGGAATTGCTATGGCAAAGTTGAGAACATTAATAGGACCCTCTTTCTAATGATGAGTCACTGAAGATTTGACTCTTCCTCTTTTTCATTTGATGTCATCAAACTAGTAACAAAAAGGGATGTTTCCCTCACAAAGTGAGGCCTGGTCGTCTTTCTCTCCCTTCTTATTCTCTTCTCTAATGTGACATCCACTACTATAATTCAGTAAGCTAGTTCTGCTGTGAGATTGAAAGAAAAAAACTGAACTGTCTACAATTTTTATGATTATGATGGGTATGTTAGACAATCATTTTCCCCAAATCCTAAAAAGATCTTAAATTTTGTTTTGCATATTAAGAGGTAGGGAAAATGAAACAGAAGTTCAGTTTTTGCCTTTTTATATATGTGTAACTAGCATAGAATAAAGAAATGTTACATTTCCTATATGTAGACACATGATAGATGATAGAGATAGACAGATAGACAGATGATAGATAGATGGATGATGGGTAGATAGATAGATTACCTTTTTACATCAGATAGCTTCATTTTACCTCATACAAGAATTAAGTAATCCTTACTTTCCAAGCCCAATAAATACTCCAATTTCATTTTATAAAGTAAGAGTAAAAGGATGTTGACTAGGGCAAAGGCTATGCTTTGTATGAGAACTTTGTGAAATTCTTCAAATGTGCAGAGCAATTGGAAAAAAAGACAAAAACATGTGAAGAGAGATGACAACTATTAAAAATAGAGGTTAGCATATGGAAAAACTGCAGACATACAGAAAAACAAAAAATAAAATTGAAAAATCAATAGAACAATGCAAATTCCTTCTGGAGTTGAAGACAAATTTATAAATAAAATAATGTTCACAATATACCATGAAAACAGAATACAGGGATTCAAATCTATAGACCCAAACATTTAGGATTTCACTAGTGTTTTTAAACTTTATAAATATCTCAGCAGGAAAAAAAAATATGTTAACCACACATGATTTAAAGGAAAATTAAGGTGTCTTTAGACTTTTCTTCCACAACAATAAATTCAGAGGATACTATATTGATTACTCCCATGGCAGTCATAAGTGTGTCCATCATTGCATCCAGAACATAGAAAGGCTTTGTTGGGTTCACACAACTTTTCATATTGTGTATTTCATTTTAAAATTGTGTAGTTGTTATTTATCCTAAGCTAGAGGCCCAGTGCACGAATTCATGCACAGATGGGGTCATGCCAGCCCGCCCCAATGGGGGCCGATCGGGCCAGCTGGTTGGGAGGAGGGGCTGAGGGAGATTGGGGGGCCAGCTCCGCCCCTGATCAGGTGGGGGGACGGTCGGGGGGAGGGCCAGCTGGGGGAAGGGGCTGAGGGCAGTTGGAAGGGGCCGATTGGAGCCCCAATCGGGTGGATTTGCCTCCCCAGTGTGCATTATAGCAACTGATCATTCTGGTCATTCCGATCTCTTGAGATATATATATATATATATGATTTAGCAATGCTGGCTCCATATTTTCTCGAGGCAACAATGAGCTGGAGCTGAGTAGTGTCTGCATCAGAGTCCTACTTCTTCCAATGTTTTTCTCAATACTGAGGCAAATTATTAGTAGGCATTGCTATCGGGTTTGCACTTTTGTTCTTAAAGAGATATTCCTATGAACTTATGGCTCTATAAATAGTATAAAAATGAAAGGTAAATGCAAAGATTACACATTTTAAGAAAAATAAGAAACTATTTCTATGTGCAGTCCCTTGTTTTTAAAAGTAAATATGTGAATGAACAAAATAGAACCAGAGGCATGGATGTATGGAGCAGACTGAGAGATGTCAGAGGGGAGAGGGGTCAGGGAGATTGTATAAAAGAAGGTGAAGGGATTAACCAAAGACATATATGCATAGCCCCTGGACACAGACAATAGTGTGATGAAGGCCAGGGAGAGGGGTGGTGGGGACTGGGTTGAGGTGGGCAAAGGGGGGAAGGAGGGTTATCTGTAATGGTGTCAACAATAAAAGAAAAAGTAAATATGTATTCCTTTTATCCAGGATAAAAGAATGACCCTAAACTTATTTCACGGATTTACCCAGTCTCTTGGCATTTGAGTTTTTATACTCATTTGTGGATTTGAAGCTAAAATTTGGTGCTTAATTGCTCTACATTTTGGATAGTTAATCTCAATGGAGAAATTTTTCTCAGTTCACAGGTTACAAAACTCAAGTACTGTTTCTTGGGAAACAAGCAAGCACACCAACTAGTGGGGCCAATAAATGATTCTAACTAAAATTTTATTAACATTGAATTTGTGCCCCCAAACAATGTTATGAAATGAAATATATCTTTTATATAAATAGAAAATAAGATTGTATGCAAATATAAACAAGAAGTGAGTTGATAGGTTATAAGCAAATATATTATTTGTTTGTGTTAATTGTTTTCTTGAAGGATACTTATGAATGCTTTTTGCTTCTAATTAGTCTAACTAGCCTGCCTTTCTCTTTCCACCTTCCTAAGGTTTCTTTCAGTTGCCTCTATGTTATTGCCAGGGTGTATAGCCATACTTAGCTGGGAAGAACAAGGAGAAACAAGTTTATACCAACTTATCTGGACTGTTAGTCTCACATAATACTCTTTTAAAATGCATTTATTTAAAATTTTTCAAGGAGAAGAGAGTGAAGACACACGTGCTTTTGATAAATAATAAACTATGGGATAGAATAAGAGTGTTTTTATTTTCTGTGAAAACATTTTAAGGTAAATGGATGACACTTCTTGGTAAGAGACCACTATACCAAGGCCAAACTCAGGGTAGCTAGTGTTGCATAACACGGAGCAGTAATTATGCTATTTTTGTCTCATAGCTAGCAAATGTGAGACCACTAAAATGGATTTACCCATGTACAGTTTTTAAAATCCATTATTCCAAAAATGTTCTTGAGCATTATGGACACAGAAATAAAGGTTAGGACATAAGTTGAAACATTGGAACTTACTGAGGACCAAGAGCCATTCATGATTTGACTTAACTCCATTTGCAAGCAATGGGGTGATAGCTTCCAATATGGGAGCTTTTATATCTGCTACTATAATATGCCCTGTCCTTACAGTTGCCTTATTTATAGAGAGAATTTTCCTCAAAATGAATTCTCTGTTACACATTGCGCTTACTCTAAATCAGACAAAACAATATAAGTCATCAAGGAAATTAGTCCCCTATGCTCATAGGCCACTCTGTTTCCCTCCCAGAAGTAGAAAACAATGGAATTAAAATAATAATTTGAGCCTCTACAATAGGTAAATATTAAAATTATATTCATTATTATTATTTTAAAAGTATATATATTATTACAGTTACTTTCTTTTTAATTTTTTTTCTTTATTGACTAAGGTATGTGTCCTTATCCCCCCATTGCCTCCCCCACCCCCATCCCCACTCATGCCCTCACTCCCCTCTTGTCTATGTCCATTGGTTAGGCGTATATGCAAGCATACAAATCCTCTGGTTGATCTCTCCCCCTTACTCCCACCCTCTCCTACCTTCCCTCTGAGGTTTGACGGTCTGATCAATACTTCTCTGTCTCTGAATCTGTTTTTATTCATCACTTTATATTGTTCATTATATTCCATAAATGAGTGAGATCATGTGATATTTATCTTTCTCTGATTGGCTTATTTCACTTAGCATAATGCTCTCAAGTTTCATCTATGCTATTGTAAATGGTAAGAATTCCTTCTTTTTTTACTGCAGTGTAGTATTCCATTGTGTAGATGTACCACAGTTTTCTAATCCACTCATCTGCTGATGGGCACTTAGGCTGTTTCCAAATCTTAGCTATGGTAAATTTTGTTGCTATGAACATGGAGGTGCATATATCCTTTCTGATTGGTGTTTCTAGTTTCTTGGGATATACTCCTGGAAGTGGATCACTGGGTCAACTGGGAGTTCCATTTCTAGTTTTTTGAGGAAACTCCATACTGTTCTCCACAGTGGCTGCACCAGTCTGCATTCCCACCAGCAGTGCAGGAGGGTTCCTTTTTTTCTACATCCTCACCAGCACTTGTCATTTGTTGATTTGTTGATGATAACCATTCTGACAGGTGTGAGATGGTACTGCATTGTCATTTTGATTTGCATCTCTGGGATGATTAGTGACTTTGAGCATGTTTTCATATGTCTCTTGGCCTTCCTTATGTCTTTTTTTGAAAAGTAGCTTGTTGCCCATTTTTTGATTGGGCTGTTTATCTTCTTTTTGTTAATTTGTATGAATTCCCTATAAATGTTGGAGATTAAACCCTTATTGGAGATAACATTGGCAAATATGTTCTCCCAGGCAGTGGGCTTTCTTCTTGTTTTGTTGATTTTTTTCTTTTTCTGTGCAAAGCTTTTTATTTTGATGTAGTCCCATTTGATTATTTTCTCTTTAGTTTCCATTGCCCTAGTAGCTGTATCGGTGAAGAAATTGCTTCGGCATATGTCTGAGATTTTGCTGCCTATGGATTCCTCTAATATTTTTATGGTTTCCCATCTTATGTTAAGTCCTTTACCCATTTTAAGTTTATTTCTGTGTTACTTTCTTGATGAAAAATATCTAAAGGCCTGATATTGCCTAGAGAATTCTATAGTTTAGTAACACATTTATTTATACTACAGTCTCATTTAACAATCACTAGACAAATGGCAAGATAGATAGATACCTAGATAAATGGACAGATTAATGTCTAGATAGATGATAGAATTTATGATCTCTGATCAGAGGAAATATAAAGTTTTGAAAAAGCAATGCCTGAAAAATGAATGCACAATTGTCACACTTGGAATTCTCATTGAGAGAACCTCATAAAGAATATAATCTATATAACAAAAATGTATTTGACAATGTTATCAAAATAAAATATAAGGGTAAGTTTTACATAACAGTTCTTGTAATGTTATTCAGAATATTTTAAGGTAGATGATATAACATCAAAATATAAGTGAGTTTAAAGTATTTCACCAGCAGCCCCAATATTGTGACCCAGCTACAGAGCTCTCTGATGCTATGACTTGATCCAACTACTGAATTTAGACTATTCAGGAGACTGCATGTGTTGCAAGTTAGGAACTATAAATAATACTTCTTATAACCAGGACTTTCCTAAGGTTTGGTTCAGTGAGTTCTAGGTGATATTATTTGTCAAGATTTCATATTAGTAATATCCTCTAAAAAGAAACAAAGCTTTCACTCTAGCATTTAATAAATTGGTGAGGGGTAAGAATGGGAAAGTTTGGAAGCTTAGAAAGCTTACCTGCCAAAATAAAACTTTATTCTATATTGATTACTGAATATAATTAAGGTCCTTCTCAAAATGGTTCCAGATTAGACTTGATTTCTAAATCATTGGGACTGAACCTTCTGTGGGAGGACTATCCATTTATTTGGCTCAATACTAACTCAGTCAGCAAACATATATTGCATGCTTATTATGTACTCAATATTCTATGCTCTGATGATGCAGTAATGAGCAACAGTAAGCCTCCAGTTTGGACAAATCTCTTGTTATGAAGGTCCACAAACAAACAAACACGCAAATAGCCAATCCACTTAAGCACAGAGAGAAAAAGGGATTAAGAAGCAATAAAATTGAAAAGAAAAGTGGAAAGATCCTCCATGAGATGTTTTGCCAGAGACTGCAGTGTAGTATTCTACACAATTTTATTGTGTAGAAGCTTGTTAAATATTATTTGTCAAATGTGTGAGGTCCATGTATTGGGAAGTCCATGGAGTGTGAGTTCCATGGGACAAAATGAGATCATAAATAGATCTCAGATTACATAGGCTAGATTATAGACAGAAACTGGAACAAGTTGGGGAGAATAGCATTACCTGAACCAGTTTAGATGGTTCTAGCTTTAAACTTCTGTGTGAGGGGATGAACTTGGCAATACGATTTATGGGATGTCAGCTGCATGGTGTAGGAAAGGACTTGATGGGACCAGGACATTCCAACTAGTCTTTTCAATATAAATCCTCAATCTCTATACTTGCTGCAAAAAGTATTTAACATAATGAAACTGACTATGGCTTTGCTATTACTATTCCCTGTGCTTCTCCTCAGAAACCTTTGATAACTTATTTATCTTTCAATGCCCTGCCTCAGTTTTTCTGGAGAGGGAATCATCTGTTCTCACTCTGGTCAACCAAAAACCTTTCTGTACATGTGTCTCATTATGTATCTATATTATAATTTTTTAAAAATTTCTCTCAACTCATAGAATGAAGGGGTCTTGTCTTATGCTTTTATAAGTCTCCTAGTACCAAAGTAACTTGTACTTATTCTCAGTTTTCTTTTTTCCTCTTGAACTATCTTTTTTTTAAAAAATAATAGGTTAGAGGGAATACATAATATGCTGTCAATGAGTGAAATAAATTTTATTTAGGGCTCAGTTTACATAAGACAGGGTTCACCTTGATCAGTTCCTGATTGGAGGTATTGCCTCCATAGTTTTGCTTGAATCAATTGCTTTGTTTAAACACAAGTTGAAAATTGTACATATACAATAGTTCTGCAAACTTATAAAAGAATTACTTCAAATGTAAATTTCACGGAAAACATACCATTTGGGAAAGATGCACCTATAAACATTCCCTTTCATAATACACAAGCTAATTGAGTGCTTTTCTGTTTAAATGAATTCTAATGGAATGTTAGCAAGCAGACAGGAAAAGTAGGACTGTGAAAAAGGGGGGAAATAAAGAGTGGTAATAAAACTATGGATAATTCTTGGATTGTGTTATCCCTTGATATAAAATTACCTGGATAATTGAAACTCTAAATATAATATATGACCTTTGGAAAAAAACCCAAATAATTGAAAAATACTGCACAATTCTCCTAAAGAGTGGTTGCAGATTTTTTTTTAAAAAAACCCTTAAATTTAAAGTATAGAACAGAAAAAATAATTAACTTGTTTTCCAACCGAACTTCTTACCTCATATTTATATTGCCTTATGTTCCTTCTGTTTTTATACAGCACTTTTCTGTGATTTACAATATTCTGGAACCATCTAATTTTGTAATGGCTGTTGTGCAATGTGTTTAATTGCTAGTTCTACTCTTGATATATCATCCTTTCTTTGTGTTCCTGTGATACTTGGTTTTTCAATATAGAATGATTTAATAGGCACAAGTTATGTTTTGAACCAAAGTTATATATTATTTTTAGAAGAAAACGATAGGCATTATTGAATTTGATTTAGCTCTTCTGGTGTCAAATTTCTACTGCTTTGAAATTGCTTTGTATTGTGTGAACTTGAATGGTGTGACATGTTTGAAAATTACTAAGTAGCACTGAAGATTTAACTAATTAACCCCTAGCAGAGAATGAGCAATGCAATTTTATTAAGGTTTCCATGTACACAGTAACAATTGACCTTTCGAAAGCTGTGTCCTTACTGTACTAACTGCTGTGTGCTTCCAGGATAAATTTAAAGCATCTCTCCTGTAATTAAAAGAGACAATTGGTAGTTTGAATAAAATGGCTTTTATTCCAATTTGTAATCTACTACATTTTCTTGTATTTGATACTAAATGATGATTCTTTTGGAAAATGTAACCATTAGTTGACAAGATGAACTTCTGAATATCCTTTATAATCTGTAATGTGACTACCGGGATTCTTAAAAAGCACCGTATTCACCCAGATATATCAACATGGGATTTCTGTTTTGTTGTTCATGGTGGTGGTTAGTTGGTGGGTTGAAAGATCTGTTTTAGATTTGTTTTCTTTGATTTTGTTTATATTCTTTCCCCAGTAACAGTGACATTTTCCTCTAAAAGGTTAACATTACCTCTTAAGAAATTCATGTGGTTGAAATAAGTTCAATGTCAATGTGACTAAAGAAGAAAGAGTGGGCAAGGAAAAAAAGTGAAGAAAATCATTTTGTAATTTTTAAATATTTGAGTACTTCATATTTTTAAATTTTTAAAGTACTTCATATTTTAATAAAAATATTATTGCTGGGCTGAATGATGCATGCATTATTTCTGAGGCCACTAATTCATTCACTCATGTCTTCATTAACTTGATGAAACAGTAAATATTTATTTAGGACTTAGAGTGTTCTACATTATCTATATCTGACACCAAGAATAGAAAGGTTTCATTCTTGTCCTTTAAAAGTGGAATTTTGCCCTCTCTGGTTTGGCTCAGTTGATAGAGCATTGGACTGTGGACTGAAGGGTCCTGAGTTTGATTCTGGACAAGAGCACATGCCTGGGTTGTGGGCTCAATCCCCAGTAGGGGGTGTGCAGGAGGCAGCTGATCAATGAGTCTCTCTCGTCATTGATGTTTCTATCTCTCTCTCCCTCTCCCTTCCTCTCTGAAATAAAGAAAATATTTATTTATAAAAAAGTGGAATTTTAACAGGAAGACAAATCTATACATATTTACCACTGGATGTTGTAATTACTCTGGGGCAGTGGTTGGCAAACTGCAGCTCGACAAACCGCGGCTCGACAAACAGCGGCTAGAGAGCCACATGCGGCTCCTTGGCCTCTTGAGTGTGGCTCTTCCACAAAATACCAACTTCTGCGCATGGGCCATGAAGTTTCAATTGCACTGTATGTGCGCGCCGACATGTGGTATTTTGTGGAAGAGCCACACTCAAGGGGCCAAAGAGCCGCATGTGGCTCTCGAGCCGCGGTTTGCCAACCACGGCTCTGGGGAATAAATTTAGATACTTTAGTGGGGGGCAGAGGATTCTAGTTCTACCTTGTGAGTGGAGTGAAGATTATAGAAGTCATCTGCTTAATCACTGTAGGATCTAGTGTTTGTTAGTCATGGGTTAAGACCATGGTCGGCAAACTGCGGCTCTCGAGCCACATGCGGCTCTTTGGCCCCTTCACTGTGGCTCTTCCTAAGCCTTAGGAGTACCCTAATTAAGTTAATAACAATGTACCTACCTATATAGTTTAAGTTTAAAAATTTTGGCTCTCAAAAGAAATTTCAATCGTTGTACTGTTGATATTTGGCTCTGTTAACTAATGAGTTTGCCGACTACTGATAAAGGTATGCTAAAAATCCTTAACAAATAGTACCAACTTCATTTCAGTGATTATAGAGCAAGAATTTTCTTTCATATGTAAGCATCTAAGGTAGGTTGTTTTGTTTTATTTTGTTTCTTTGTTTGAGATGTGTGTGTGTGTGTGTGTGTGTGTGTGTGTGTGTTAAAAAATATTGTTGACAGTATTACAGATATTCCTCACTTCCATCCTTTCCCTCCCTCCACCAGCCCCGGCCTCACCTCTGGTCTTTCTTCACCACAGTACTGTCCATTCCCATGGGCTATGCATGATGTAGGGTAGATTTTCACTCAGCAAAGCAGTCTCTGCACACAATTATTTGGGCCAGACTGATGGTTACTTGGCATTTTTAACTCATGCCTTCCAAGATTCCCCAGGGCACACTCCTTTCCAGCAGCTAAAGGGGAAGAACATGGAAGGGTGAGTGTGGAAAGTTTTGTAGGCCAGACCTAATAGCAGTACACATCTCTTCAGCTCACAGAATTTGAACACTTTACCATATGTCACATCTAACTGCAGTGGAAGCTGAAAAATATGAAGAAAGGGAGACTAGATTTTCATGCACAGCTGATGGGCTTTGCCTTCAGAAAATCCTATATAATAAAAGCCTAATACAGTAGGTCCTCAGGTTACATCAGAGATCCGTTCCTACGGCACGATGTAATGTGATTTTCGCTGTAAGTCAGAACCCACCTACATAAGCACCTATGTCACTCACATGGAGCACATACACAGCAGTAATGAAGTGAAACAGTAAAAAAATTTAAAAGAAAGATAACAATTCCTGACCTTTACTTGTGGTAAATAAATAATAAAAAACATAAAACACAAATATACATATGTCGAAATGACGGAACATTTTTATTTATATAAATAAATGAGAGATGGCAATGTAACCACGAAATGACATACGTCCAGTCCAAAGTAACCCGAGGACTGCTATAAGCAAATTGTCCCCTTGACTGGGAACTCAACCACTATGATGTGCACTGACCACCAGGGGGCGGTGAGGAACATGGTGGACATTAGCCACAGGGTGCTGGCAGCAGGCAGCAGTGGAGGCTCTGCTGGCCCCAATGGGCCTAGAGGAGAGCAGGACCACAGTGGGATGGTGAAGCAGATGAGCAGGGCATGTCAGGCCAAGGTGGGTGTGAATGGGGCCCAATCACCCCGCTGATTGCCCTGCAGACAGCAACTAGCAGTGGCGGCAGGGAGCAGGGCCACCGCCTGGCTCCCAGGTGCTGAGGGAACTGGGCAGGTACCCGGTGACTCAGGTGGAGGGTGACACGCAAGGGCCTGGGGGCCCAGGTGCTGCCCAGGGCCCAGAGGTCAGCTGGGACCTGCCCTTCCATGCCAGATGCTCACGCTTCGATGGCCAGCCAGGCCTAGGTACCACACCTATGCACAAATTATGTGCACTGGGCCTCTAGTATTTAAATAAAGGAAACAACAGCTTACTCAAAGATTCCTGAGTGTGAACATGCTTGATGTATTTCAGAAAGAAACAAGTTGCAGTTTGATAGAAGTTGTGCAAATGACTTTGGACCTTGTTCTTCAGACAGTGGAGGAAAGCTATTCAATTATTTTAATAGTAAACAGATTTATTATAGCCTAGATACAAATAATGCTTTAACCTTAGTGTTCATTGAGCCAACCAAACAGTTAAGATTTATTATTTCTCATTTACAGTAGGCAATAAGACACTTGCTAGTCCAAAATACCAGCTTAAATACCAGTAGACTCCTCTGATTTTCATAATACATTAGCCTTATTATTTTAAGGAAATTGGAACTAAGGTAATATTGAGATGTAAACTAATCATTTTTATCATAAAATCTTTCAAGTGAAAAAGTAACACTGCATTTCTCTACTGAAAGTTATTACAAAGCTTTGGCACCCTTCTGCTTAAAGTACATTAAACTATAAAACAGTTTCCATTTGTTAAATACCCACTATGCTTTATTAGTCATAAGTACATACAAATATTCATAAAATTGATAATGTTCAGCAGGACTATTTTTGAGGTTCTAACCTTGACATATTAGATAAAAAGAATGACTATTATAGCACAGTAATGAAAATAGACAGCAGAATATATACCATGAATGTAATCAAAATTAATGTTTATCATTTATATATTGATTCAACCAACATTTTCTAGCACCTATTATGTGAAAGGAATTATTTTACATGCTCGAGCTACATCAAGAATTTTTATTTTATTTTATTTTTAAAAAAATATATTTTATTGATTTTTTACAGAGAGGAAGAGAGGGGGAGAGAGAGTTAGAAACATAAATGAGAGACAACCATCGATCAGCTGCCTCCTGCACACCCCCTACTGGGGATGTGCCCGCAACCAAGGTACATGAGCTTGACCGGAATCAAACTTGGGACCTTTCAGTCCACAGGCTGATGCTCTATCCACTCAGCCAAACCAGTTAGAGCTACATCAAGAATTTTTAAAAGTCGTTGTCCTTTGGTATTTACATTATAGGAAGGACACTAAGTATAATGAATAAGACAACTATAAAAGGTAATTTGAACTATGTAAAAAAAAAATGAAATAGGATAAGAGGGATCGAGAGGGCACAGGGAACTGGATTGTAATTTTATATGGGTTTCCTTAGGGTCTACCTCAAAGAGAGATGATATTTTAGTGAAGAAGAGAGGAGTAAATAACTCCATTAGTTAATTGTGTAGGTCTTTGGGAGAAATGCTTTCCAGACAAAGGAAGGACTAGTACCAAGGTCCTTCACCAGGAGCACACCTGGATGGAAAGTGATATGGTCAGTGTTAACTGGGAAGGGGGCGGGGGAAAGACACAAATTCTAATGGGCCATTATAAAAATGTGAGCTTTTACTCTCAGTGAAATGAGGAACCACTGCAAGGTTTTGAAAAACAAGGATGACATGACATCCCTTTGTGTATAACATTATTGTGGCTGCTGTACTGAAACTAGAATAGCAAAGTGGTTTACAAAGGACAAATCCGGGATATTGTTTAGGAGGGTCTTGCAGTAATCTAAATGAAAAATGAGATTAGTAGTAGCATAGGGAAGTTGGCAAGTGGTTGGATTCTGAAAACATTTGGAAACAGCATTCAATAATGCCCAGCCGGTGTGGCTCAGTGGTGGAGCATCCACCTATGAACCAGGAGGTCATAGTTTGACTCTAGGTCAGGGCACATGCCTGGGTTGTGGGCTCAATCCCCAATGTGGACCATACAAGTGGCAGCTCATCAATGATTCTCTCTTATCATTGATGTGCCTATCTCTTCCTCTACCTTCGCCTCCAAAATAAATAACAATATATTTAAAAATGAGTATTCAACAAAATTATGTGATGGATTAGATCTAAGATTTAGGAGAAAGAGGTAAGTCTAAATGACTCCAAGGATTCTGGCCTGTGCAACTATAAGGATGATGTTGCCCTCAAAGAAGATGGAAAAAGTGTGGAGAGGGGAAGATTACTTTGGGCTGGGTGAGATGTCTATTAGGTATCTGAGGAGAGATACTGACTATATATCAAAGTCTGGAGTTCAGGAAAAGGACCTGAGCAACACACATAAATCTAGGGTTAGGATAACACTTGAGAGCAGTTCCAGTTAAAAGCACAAAACTGAATTTAATGAGCATAGATGTAGTAAAGTTGTCAGATTTATTTTTCTTTGGTTTATTGCTATAAGACAGTCTATAAATTATATGTTCCATTACATATTTATGCAAATTACTCAGAAAAAAAAACAGCAACTTAGTTTTACAATCCCTCCTTTGAGCAATAGAAGTAAAAAATGTAATTTAGCAAATCTCAAAAGAATACACAGTGAGCTCCCTCTGCTGTTACTAGACGCTCAAATATTAAAAAAATTGGCAACTACTCATAAGACCTAAACCAAATAACTGTTGGATATTTAAGAAGAAAAAATAATATTAATTTAGATTTTAAACAATATTAAATGGCTTAGCAGTTTCTCCTATTTAAAGTTGATAATATATTAAGAATGTTAGCCAAACACTGAGCTTGAAATACTTAATTCTTCCTTTAAAATTTAGAAATTCTACATAGTTTCTATTTTTTACACAAAACAACTTACATATTCACCAATTAAAGCCATGGAGGAATGATTCATATAAAAGGAGAATGCCTCGATTTTTTTTTTAAGAAGAACTGTGAACATATTGCCTTTTCAATAGAAATGCTCTGTTTTCTATTTAATTACTTAATAACTATAATTTTGCAATATTCATATACAGCAACCAAAATGTAAAATACAATTGCCAGTGACAACGTGATCATGAACTTAAATTTAATTATACTCCCCAAGAACAATGTATACTAAATACTTCCCATGTAGGTGGCAAGGAATAGATATTTTATTCTTTAAAATTTTTATTGATTTTAGAGAGAGAGAAACAGATTTATTGTTCCACTTACTTATGCATTCATCATTCAATTCTTATATGTGCCATGACTGGAAATTGAACCTACAACCTTGGCTTATGGGGATGACACTCTAACCAATTGAATTACCTGGCCAGGATTAAGGCATAGATGTTTTGAGAAAGCTAAATATGGTACAACTTTGGAATTATAGTTTAAAGAATAATATATATGTGTGAATGCAAACATAAAAAATAATATGCAAAACACACAATAGTAAAGCAGTGGCATATAAGGACATATGTGGTTAGTTCCCCAACTGTCTCTCTATCTGTATCATCCTGGCTCTGCTGCCTCGTGCTTGTGGGTCTCTGAACAAAATATTTAACATTTTCCAGCCCTAGATTTTCCTCTGGACATTGAAATAACAGGTAATACATGGGATTGTTAAAAGTAACAAATGAAATAATAAATGTAAAAATACCTGATATAGTTGGGACATATCAGAGATATTCTGTTGACTGTAGTATTAATATTCTATAATGAATATATTTCAGTTACATCACAGTGAATTGTAACTATTAATTTTTGTGTTTCTCTGTTAAAGACTTTAATTTCTCTAAGAGTAAAACACTTCATATATTTCTTTGAATCTTCAGACCCTTCCTTAATACATAATATAATAGAAGCAAGCAATAAATATTGTTGAATTTGTGAATACAGAAGGATTAATAATATTCTCAAATGCTAATTTAAAGTTGAAAAATTAATTTTAAAGCAAAAATATGTTAGAGGCTAACATACTATTAATTTCTAAATCTATGAATTAATATTTTAATGTAGTTAATCAACCATACATAATAACAGTAAAAACTCAAAATTGAGTCATTTGCATTGGATAATATTAACATTCTTTGTTGCTTCTTTCCTCATTGCCCTCAAGTTATTAAATGTAGCAGCAGACAGCAAGAACAGCTAATCATGTAAAATGATAGTTGTTACTAAGGCAACCATGTGATTTCTTTCTGCTTTCCTTTCTTTTCATTTTCCTTCAATCAATAAAAGCCCTCAAATGAAATATAATATTGTTTTTATGCTAATTTTCCTTTCTGTTTGAATATTTTCTGGTGTGTTCCTGCTGTGCACATAGCAATTATTCTTATTTTTTAAACAAAAAGGTACTATTTTAAAGGAAACATTGAAAGCATCTCTTTATTAGTGTTTCTTAAAATTTGACACATACAAGTAAATGGAAGTCACTCCTAACAGTGAAATTCCTAATATCTCAATAACACCAAAGTCTAGTTTTATGACCTTTTAATACTTTGAAATTAGTTTGCCAGAACATGGAAACATTTATTAGTATACAATTGCATTGGGAGATATGAATGCCTCATAAAAATCCAGTTTATTATTTTCTATATAATTAATGAAAAATGTTCTACTGCATGCTAATGCTTTATTCTCATTTAATAGGGAAAAGAAATAACATTTCAACCATTAGACTTCCTTCAGTTACTTAATTAAAATTCTACCATTAGGTCTATAGCCATGTGAAGTAGTTTTATCTCTCTTGGACTTTTGAAAGAAGAGACATTTGAATTCAAAAGAATATTGGTTATTGCCTAGCTATAGGTAGTGGGATGAAATGAAAAAGCAAAGACATTCTTGGCAACGTAAAGTACACATCAAATCCCAGAGGCACCAAAACCTGTACAGCATTAGAGAAGCTTTGAGTGGGAAAAGAAAGCACATGGAGCAGTGGAGGAAGAGACAAGGGTGTTCTCTTTGTTCTACAGGAAGGGGATTAGGCAAGTAATAAAAGGCAGTTAGAAGTCTGGACTTTGACTAATAGCTAATGGAGAAGGGTTTAACTCCTGTGCTTTGCTTATGGCTGTATTTTCTGCAACTAACATGGTGCCTGGAACACAATGGACCTACAATATATTCTTTGGAAATATTTTGAATGTACATTGTTATTTGAATATCAGCATGCTAGTTTGGGAGCATGGTGAAGAATACACTGGAAAAATATAAAACTAATAGAGAAAGACAGGTTAGACGAATCTTGTGATAATCCAGAAAAAAAGGTTGCAATCCTCATCTAACAGTACTGCATGAGGATGAAAAAAAGATGAGGAAGATATGAGACGTCTGAGAATAGACATTGCAGGACTGAGTGTGATGGGTGAGCTTTCTGATATGGGAAACTGATGGATAGTTCACTAAGATAAGGATTACAAAACAAGGAGAGGACAGAAAAGGGGTAGAAGCTACTAAGAGGATTCAACTTTGAACCATTGGAGATTTCCAAGTGGAAATAACAAATAATTAGTGGGACCTGAAATTGAGCAGAGTCTACACAGTTTCCAAACAGATTAGGAAGATGAAAAAAATTCATGTGAAAAATCAATGAACAAGGGAATAATGCCACTCGTAATTAGTAAAATTTCTGTTTTTTAGAGAATTAGAAAATAGGACAATTTATAATGAGGTATTAATTAGGTGTTTTAAAGAATAAGTACAAATGGGGTTGTAATAATAAAAACCAATTCGAGCTTGCCTGTTATCAGGGCTTCATAAGAAAGATATGGCTTCAATTTTTATCTTTATTTCAACTTCTTTTAATTTTGTATCTCTGGGCAATAATCTCTTCTTTAAAAAAAATGAATGGCAGTTTCATTTTGTATAGGCCTGTATCATTTTCAAAGAAAGACCAGATCTGATATCAGACTCTGCTTATTAGCAGTACTTGTCCACTATGATGGTGGACAAGTTACTCATCTCTGTGCCTGTTTCCTTATTCTTAAACTGTTGCTAGTTGAGTTTCTCAAAGTAAAATAGGAGTCAACTGGAATTGGATATATTGGGTAGTGAATAAATAGAATAGATCCATCATCACAGAAAGTTCTATCATATGGTGCTGCTCTGTGGCATTATAGAAATAATAGAACTAGAAATAATATAAATACACAATAGTACTTACTAGAATAAAAGCTACTGTACTTGGTGTTAATATTCTTTCAAGATTCCTAAGTTGGTTTTGGCCCAACTTAAAGAAAATTCTTAAATAGGACACAAAAATAATTACCACTGAGATAAAATTCGATAAATTATACTTCATTAAATTAAAAAGAACGACTTGAGCTTCTCAACAGACACCATTGAAAAGTGAAAAGCAAGTTACAGAATAGAAGAAAAATATTTTCAATACGCACATCTGAAAAAAGCTTATATTCAGGATGAGGAAAGACAAAAGAAAAGAAAAGCAATTAAAAGAGACAATAAGACTTTAACGGACATTCAAAAATATATGTACATATAAACATCAGTATTCAAAAAGGTGCTCAATTTCCTTAGACAGCAGATAAATGCAATATGAAACTTAATGAGATACCACTTCTCTCTTACTGGAATGAACATAGTTTTACTAGAAAAGAGCAAGCTGAAAAGTAACATGTGTAAGTATTGGCCAGCATATAAAGCAACTTCTATATGTACTCTTGTATGATGCCATTTGAGATGTATATTTCTACAAAGACTCTAGAAAAACCCAGCTATCTACTAAAGTTAATGTGTGCAAACTCTATGACCCAGAAATGGCACAGAAATGAGGACTTCATCAAAAGATCTGAACAAAAATGTTCATAGCAGCAATATATATCCACTTTCAAGAAGTACATGACATGAATAGATGATAAGAAATCAATGTCCTTATCTCCCACCTATATTTTTCTAAAATTTAGAATATTTCTTCCTTAATCACTTTTCTTCCTAATTCATAACGAAATAATCTGAAACATTGATGTCCAAGAAGATTCCTTTAATTAAGGTAGTCTAAGTCCACATTAGGACTTTGTGTTTTTTCCTAAACATATTTCTGTTCAATGAAAATTGTGGCCCAAGAGTTGTTAATTTTGGTTTACTTTAAATACTCAGAAATAGTATATTGCACAGTGATGACAATAGCTATACCAACAATGAAAAGTAAAGGGGGTCCAGCTGGCATAGCTCAATGGTTGAGCGTCAACCTATGAACAAGGAGGTCATGGTTCAATTCCCTGTCAGGGCACATGCCCAGAGTTGCAGGCTCCATCCCCAGTATAGGGCATGCAGGAGGCAGCCAATCAATGATTCTTTCTCATCATTGATGTTTCTATCTCTCTCTTCCTTTCACTTCCTCTCTGAAATCAATAAAAATATATTTTAACAAAAGAAAGATAAAGAGGATTTAAATAACTTAAAAATAAAAGTGGACATTAACTTTATAGAAATAAAAAATTAATAATAAAAGAATAGTTAATGATTATACATTGATACATTAGATAACCTAGATGAAATTCCTAGAAATATAAAATCTCCTTACCGATTGAAGAAGAAATAAAAATCTCAACATATCTATAAGATATGAAAAGATTGAACTAGTAATTAAGCACCTCACAACAAAGAAAATCCAGAGTCAGACAGATTCACTGGTGAATTTTACCAAATATATAAATAAGAATTAGTACCAATGCTTCACACCAGTCTAAAAAATAGAAGAGGAGGGAACACTTTCTAATTCACTTTATGAAGCCAGGATTACCTTGATACCAAAGTCATATAAAAAAAGCACACACAAAGGACATTACAAATATCCCTTAGGAATCCAGATGCAAAAAATCCTCAACAAAATACAATAAAATTAAATCTAATAACATATTAAAAAGAATAATACACTTGACCAAGTGGGATTTATCCCAGGATTGCAAGAGTGGTTCAACTTAAGGAAATCAATTAATGTAATATACCACATTAATAAAATAAAGGGAAAAATAAATGATCATCTCAACTGATGCATTAAAGGCCTTTGACATAATAATACTGTATTGTATACTTGATATTTGCTAAAAGAGTAGGTCTTAAATGTCCTCATCACAAAAAAGAAATAATAATTATTTGACATGAGGAAGGTGTTACCTAACATTATTTTTTAAATATATTTTATTGATTTTTTTACAGAGAGGAAGGGAGAAGGATAGAGAGTTAGAAACATCGATGAGAGAGAAACATCTATCAGCTGCCTACTGCACACTCCCCACTGGGGATGTGGCCGCAACCAAGGTACATGCCCTTGACCGGAATCGAACCTGGGACCCTTGAGTCCGCAGGCCGACGTTCTATCCGCTGAGACAAACCGGTCAGGGCCCTAACATTATTTTTTAACATACAAATTCATCAAGGCTGGTTGGGTGTGATGGAGACAGAATGGGGAGTTATTACTTAATGGTTAGAGTTCTGTTTGGGGTGATGAAAATGTTTTCGAAATAAAAATAGATAATGGTGTTGGTTATACAACATTGTAAATAAAATAATGCTAATGATTTATACACTTTAGGATGGTTAAATAATAAAACTTTTGTTATATAGTTTCTCCTTCGCTTTTGTTATCACTTGACTATAATCAAAAAAGCACATTCCTCCTAATGGAGGAGTGCCTGAGAGCAAACCAAAGAGCATGTTGGTGAGAAATATTGAAGGAAACAGGCTTTATGTCATTCAGGCAATGGACATGTGCCAAGGTTCTGAAACAACTTATTATAGATTTATCTTAAAATTAAAAGTTAGAAATTCTGTGGTTGCCATTGGAACAAGTATTATTATTTGATTTAAAAACTGTTTAGACGATTCATGTCAGCAAATATATGACTGGGTTGATTAGCACAGACAATGAGAGCTCACTCTACACTTTATGTGGAGAAAATTTTTCATAACTTCAATGAGCTTAAAACTAAGTCTAAGATTTTGAATTTAAAAAAGTCATTTAACACATTCATATTCAAGCATATTATCAAAATGGTGTATTGACAAAAATGAATTAATATCAGTGATAGCCAAGTTGTCCAATCTATTCTGAGTATAGTTTATCAAATACGGTACCACCTGAGAAAGTGGAATAGGGATAATAAAAAGTGATTTGATAATGCTTGGCAAAGTCTTGGCATAACCCCCACAAAAGGTCACAAAAGTCACAAATAACTCCTTTTGTATTTCAAGTTGTTTCTAGTTCTTTGTATTCCACAGAAAGGACCTAACAAGATTGTTACCTAATAGATCACTTAAAGTATTTTTTAATAGTACATCATTATGCTATATTTAGCAATTAACATAAATGGATTTTTAAGAATGAGATTATTTTGCTATATAACAAATACTTTTCATTTCCATCCACTTATGAGATATAAAATTTCTCTGCAAGAGAAATTTAATCAAAATAAAGAATTGGAAAATTTAATAAAAACAGAGAATTGGGAAATAATAGATTTCAAACACTTTCTCATTGTAGAAATAATTGCTATTCATCGATACATTAACTAATTAAATTGGAAAGAATCCAGCTGCACTCATCTCATTAGTAAACTCATTTTCAAAGAAATTGACTTTTTATGTTTAACAATTATTTATATCAAAACATTCAAAATATTTTTGTTATTTGGGTGTCTGCATACTAGTAGCAACTGGAATGATAACTCAATCCTGATTTTTTTTTAACACTTGGAGCCTAAAATTATGACATTCATTAATTTTTTAATTAATATATTTTGTTGCCAGAAAATATGGCATAATTCTGAGGGGAAATTGGTATGAAAAATGTATGCTCTATGACTTAAAAAAAAGGACAGGACTTATTTATATAGTTTTAAATAAGTGATTTTGTATATTAAATCATGTGGTTAGATTCTCTTAGAATTATTTAAATATGTGGTATTATAATTTTCCTTAAAATAAAATGCTTTTGTTCCATACAATTCTTAACTATTTAAAATTAAAGGCTTTAGATGTGAATTTTTAAAATGTGTAAAGGCTACATAACTTTCTAAGTTATTTTAGGTTATTTATATAACAGCAAAGTAATTTCAATTTTTTATGATCTTTGCTAAGCTCCAGAAATCAAAGGATGAATAATCAAATGCCTGCCCGAACGTGTCTTCCGGGATCTTTAGGGCTACAAAAGGCCTGACATAGTCCAATAATCCTGACTGAAAGTGACGGTAGGGAATCAGCTCCTGCCTCAGTGACAAGAGGAATGCATTTTAACTTATGGGAAGAGCAGAGGTTTAAGAAAGTCATGCCAGGCATGAAACTACAAAGGTCAAGTCTCAATTACCACAAGAAACCTTCCTTTTCATATAACAGAATGACAAATCAACTTAGTAGATAATTATGGGACTAGATATACCTACATATTTATGAAATTTAAGCAAATATAGGGTAGATTTTCAAATCAGTGGAGAAATAATGTTCTTTTCAATAAATTATAACTGGATATTCATACCAAAAATGTATGAAAAGCCAAACACAAAAATAACCATAAATTATTAGGAGAAAATATAATTTTGGGGAAAAAATATTGTAATGAAAAAAGAATTATTAACCAAAACAAAAATCTATTTGGTATTTTACATACTAAAAATGGATTGTTTAAAATACATAAATTTAAAAGATTTTAATAAGGTAAATATTTAATAAGGTAATCCTTAAAGTTTAAAACATAAGCAATAGAGGGAATATGAGAAACAAATTTAAAAAAGAAATTTATATAATTTAAATGGATACTTTTGTTGTTATCTGAGGATATTACTTTGATTTGAATCAAAGTAATCTGGATGCATCACATCAGATAAATATGAAAGGGCCAGTAGAGTACAGAGCAACACACTGGTCCTACTTTCAGTTCTCTGTGGGTGTGCAGAGAGCAACATTCTGTCAAGGAGATCATGGCGGGAGCAGCAGACTGTGGAGGGCAACCCAGGAAGCAATGGTTCACAATGGCACATGGAAGCCCAAAGGCACAGATTTTCTGTGGGTCCCGTGCTGAGTAGAGAACTTGGGTGAGACAAAGTTCTCCTCCCACTCATTCTCCAAACCCTGAGGAATGAGTTTGAGATAATTTATTTTTAAAATTTAAATAGCTAGTAGGAATATCGTAGGTTTTTAATAACAATGTGGATAGATGAATAAATGGGTACTGAGGTTGAAAAATTCTCTTCATATGCTTTTTAACTAGAGATATGCTTTTCAGTATTCATCACAGCATTTCAACAAGACATATCTGTGTGCCATATAAGTAAGTTTTAAGTAATTTCTCAGAGATTTTTGCTTTGCGTTTGTTATAGTGGGGTATGTTAAGTAACTCACTGCTAACAGCATAATTGGGTGTTGGGGTCCAACCCCAGCAGGTCCAGGGGTTCCCAAAGGTGTGGATGGAGTCGGCGAAGAAGGAATGACACGGAGACAGCGTTCAGTTGATCAGCAGCCTAGCCAGGATCTCTAGCCAAGTTCTGTCTAAGATCTCCAGCCAAGTTCTGTGTAGGTTCTGTCTAGGTTCTCCAGCCAGGTTCGGTCACCAGGTTGTCTAGCCAGGTTCTCCAGCCAGGTTCTATCCAGGTTCTCCTGCCATGTTCTGTCTAGGTTCTCCAGCCAAGTTCTGTAGCCAGGTTCTGTCCAGGATCTTTTGCCATGTTCTCTCGCTAGGTTCTGTCTCTAGGTTCTGTGTTTTATTGTCTTGTTACATCTGCATTTATACCAGTTGATTTTAATCCTGTCAATTTCTATTGCAAAGGTTAGGGCATTTCTTATCTCCATTCCAGGGAGTAAAGATTATGTAGCTTAAGCGTGATTGTTCTTAGTTAAAGTGATTAACTACCCGCCTGGCACTTAGTTAAGGGATTTTATTCCCTCCCTAACTTCAGGGGAAAATCCCCACCTGGGGAAACAACCTTTCTCGGAGAGGTGACCTTGGTTAAAACACATAGCGCCAAGAAGGGGAGCAAACATATTAAGAAAAGTATGCTATATACCCCAGGTCCCTTGAAACATATGCTGTGCAGATGTTTCTTCTCTGCAGTGACTGTGTCGAGCAGCAAGGATGGACCGGCTTCCGGCAATTGGGTACATTAAAGTAGTACTTGCTGAACAGATGAAAACATGTTTTATTTATTTGTCCTTACCATTGAGTTTTTCATTAAATTTATTGGGGTGACATTGGTTAATAAGACCATTGAGTTTTTAAAATGTTTTTTAAAATATTCTCACATAGTTAGTTTTACTCACATACTTAATTCTTACATTAAACATTTGTCTTAATGTGCACTTGTATTCTGTTTTCTATTTCATTATATTTTTTGATATTTTTAAAGAATTAATTGCCATGTTAATGACAAAATTGTTGAGTGATTTCTAATATAGCTATGTATTGCTAATTCTTATACTTCAACATTTAGATATTTTTATTTTAAAAAAGTAATGAAATTACATTAATAATAATGCTTTTTCATTACATGGCTGCTTATACTCGCTAAAGCTTATTCACTATTGAGCTTTTGCAGGTTTTGAGGCTGCTGTGTCCTGGTTGTTGTGATAGAAAATCTATGTTATATATTAGTGACATAGTGAAATTTACCGAATTTGTTAGTCAATGCTTTGGATTTCATTTTTTTTTGTTGGGTTGATCTTTTGTTTAGATCAATCATTGGCAATTACTCAATCCTTAAATACAGTGTGTTCCTATGAAAAAACGTAAATGCTGTCCTACTATATATTGAAGATAATCTCATCATAAAATGCCTTTATTGCTTTTGAGTGGATGTCATACCTACACTTTTCTATCAGGGTGTCAAAAATATTATTATGTTTAAAAGATTTTAAATTTACTTTATAACAGTTGCTTTATTGTGCAGAACAAATAAGTTTTGCATTTTAAAGTTATTTTATTTGAATTATTTAATTTTTACTTACACAAATAAATAATTCAAAATAATATTTAAATAATTTTATTGTAGTATAATTTACATACCATAAACTTCATTCATTTTATTTTTATTTACTTTTAAATTTTTTATCGGAAATTTTATTTTTATTATTTATTTTTATTTTCTTGTTTAAAGTATTACAAATAGTAGTACATATGTCTCCTTTTCTTTCTCCATTGACCTTCCCCCAGCCTCCCCTACCCCCCGGCACATGCCCTTACCCCACCCCCCCAGTCTTGTGTCCATTGTTTATGTTTATATGCATGCATATAAGTCCTTTGATTGATTACCATAAACTTCATTCATTTTGTGTATAATTATGTTGGTAGATCAAAACGGCTATGGAACCATCACCACAAACTAATTTTAAAACACTTCCATTACTTCTAAGTAATCCCTTATGCCTATTTGCAAAGTCACTCACTGTTCCCACACCTAGGCAAGCATTCACTAATTTACTTTCTATCTCTCCATATTTGCCTTTTCTGGAACTTTAATCTAAATGACTCATACAGTATGTGGTTGCATCTGGCTTCTTTCACTTAGCATAATCATTGGCAATTCACCCACTGTGCAGCATGTATCAATACTCTATTCCTTTTTTATTGAAAGACTAGAGGCCCAGTGCACAAAATTCATGCACAGGTAGGGTCCCTAGCAGCTGCTGGCTACTGGCCGGGGCCTCCCTTCCCCTGGCTGCCTGCCGCCACCACCAGCCAGGGCCGCCCTTTGCACCTGCCTTGTCCTGGCGCCACCCCCTAACCTGCTCCACCATCCCGCCATGGTCCCGCTCTCATTGGGGCCCATCGGGGCTGGCAGGGCCTCCACTGCTGCCCGTTGCCAGCACTGTGTCACTGACACCCGCCATGTCCACACCACCCCCTGGTGGTCAGCACACGTCTAACTCCTGATCAGTCAAACTCCCACCCATAGGCAAAATTCATATATTAGCCTTTTATTATATAGAATAATATTCCATTGTGTAAATATTCCTCATCTTTTTGTTGTTGCTGTTAATCCTCACCAGAGTATATATTTTTCCATTGCTTTTTAGAGAAAGTAAAAGGGAGGGAGGGGAAGGATGGGAGTAGGGGAAGGAAGAGAAAGAGACCCATCTGAGAGAGACACATCAATTGGTTGCCCTTGACCGGGAATCAAACCACCACCATTCTGTGCAAGGGCTGATGCTCTAACCACTGAGAACACTGTCCAAGATGAGCATTTAGATTTTTTAAAAATATATTTTATTGATTTTTTACAGAGAGGAAGGGAGAGGGATAGAGAGTTAGAAACATCGATGAGAGAGAAACATCGATCAGCTGCCTCCTGCACACCCCCTAACTGGGGATGTGCCCGCAACCAAGGTACATGCGCTTGACCGGAATCAAACCTGGGACCCTTGAGTCCACAGGCTGACGCTCTATCCATTGAGCCAAACCGGTTAGGGCGAGCATTTAGATTTTTAAAATATTTTGTCTGTTATGAATTGTGTTGCTATGAACATTTGCATATGTCTGTGTGTGAACATACATGTTTATTCCTTTGGGGTAGATAACTGGGAGTGGGATGACTGAATCATATGATAAATTTATGTTTAATAACTTGTTTAAAAAACTACCACACTATTTTCCAAAGTAATTGTGCTATATTACATTTCCTTCTGCAATGTGTGATGGATCAGTTTTTTCCATACCCTCACCAACACTTGTTATTGCTTATCTTTTTTTATTATTATTATAGCCACCTTTGTGAGCATAAAGTGGTATCTCATTGTGATTTTAAATGCATTATATATACTAGTTTTTTATTATAATAAAATTTGACAGCAAGGAGGATTGATTAGCAAATTCAACTGCTTAGTACAAACATAATTTATATCTGTAGGATGCAAACTTAATTTTCTCTAAACTAACACTTAACAAATGTGGATTCTTACACAGACAGTCCTATTTAAACAAACCTTCTAATATTAGAGAAAGGCTCTGGTTTAAGCAGCATAGCAAAGCAGTTAAAAGCCCTAATGCCAGAGACAGATAGTCTGAGTTCAAGTCCTGACTTCACCACTTAGCTGTATGACCTCTGGAAAGTTATTCAGTTTTTCTGCTCTTCTATTTCCTAATCTGTAAAATGGGGTTAGTGACGATAACTATTCTAGAAGTTTGCATGTGGAGAGTAGATGAGTGGATATGTGTAGATCATTTTGTGTCCAGTTAAGAAGATAGAAACCTTTTTAGGTAATAAAAACAAAGGGAGAATCAATTAACTGCAAATGTATTCAAATAGCTGAAGGAACATAACCCAGAGATAGTAACTACAGGAAGCTGCTACTGCCCTTGGGGTTGAAGGGGAGCAGGACCACATTCTCCTGTGATGCCACCGGAGCGCTGTTTCTGCAATTGCCAAGGTTAGAACTGTCACTGTTGCCATGGAAAGCAACCGGGAAGTCCATAGAAACCCAAGATCACCACTCCTGTAGCTGCACTGGCTGCAACCACAGCATGTACCGCTGGAGCCTGGGCTGGCTCCCCAATGCCAGAGTCTCATTATTCCCCTGACCTTCCTCTCTTCTAATATTAGAAAAGAGCCTCCTTGGTAGCTGAGCTGCCAAAGAATGTGGAAAACACAGTTTGGGCCTGTAGTACAGAAGATAACAAAGGTGATGAGACTAGAGCTGAGAACTAAAAGACAATACCTGGGCCCACAGATGGAGTTCAAAGAACAAGCCCTGACACATAGTAACTGTTATTATTAGACTTATTTTTCACTTTTTAAAGAGTCCTGGATGAAGACTCAATGATGACTAAATTCAGAGTAAATATTAATTTATAATTTATGGACACATGTAAACCTCATCCTTATTTTTTTAATTGACTGTAATCTCTAACCCAATGTCTGTTCAAAACTATGCCGTCATAAATATATTATTTTCTCAAAAATTCTAACATGCTGCTCTTAAAATGTTTCACTCCAAATTCCAATTCGCATTTGAGCCAGTGCTGAATTAAAGATACATGGGGCTTATGGTCATAAAGTTCTTTTTTCTTTTAAATTTTAGAATCCAATTTATCAGAGTTACATTATTTTTGCTTGGTAACAGCTCCCAAAGTAAATTGGGGTTGAGACATTGAATAGAAGAACTGTCTAGCTATAGACTTTTCCAGTTACTAGATTAAGGAAGTGATTTTGGGATAATTGGTCACATCTGGCAGTGACACTTACATCACTCTACATGTGTCGAGTCATAAGTAGATTGAAATATCAGCAAAAGAATTTTGCCTTCTAGTCACATCTCAAGTTGAGTACATTTCTAAACAAGTAAAACACATTTTGAGCTATGTTTGTATGTCTAATTTCCGATAAAATAAAATCTTAACATCCCCATCTGCTTTTGCAATCAAGAATTAGTCAAATGTATACAGTGAGCAAGATAGAAGTATCATCTAAATATATTCTGTAACAATATCAAGATCACCTTGAACTGCATTATGTTAAAAATGTTTATTTATTGTATTTAAGTTGCTATATTTTTGACATACAGAAAATGTGGTATTAATAATAGTAATCTTTTTAGTAATATTATTTCCTTTTTTCTGTATCTCTCCTCATGCATGTGGACATCTTTAGTGATTCATAAATTCATGTACTCTGACCCTGAAGATGAATATGTATGCCAATAATCCTCATAAAATTGAGAAAATTTGTCACTTAAATATCACACATTTTATCTCATACTTTTACTGAATAATTTGAAACACTTATGTACTTTAGGAACTTTGTTCTTGAAAACAAAAGTACAATTATGTTATAGATACTTAAAGAAAGAAGATATAGAATATGTATGGAAAGCAATGATATTTTGAATCAAGAAAAAATAAAGGAAAGGAAATATGTGCCAGTAATTTTTAAAAATTTATTTATCCATTCAGCATGTACTTATGAAGTAGTAGTTATGATGTGCTCAGCACATATAAAACACAATATAAATACATTTTTAAAAAGACACATTTGCCCACTGTGGTAATTTCATGTGTCCACTTGACTGGACTAAAATGCCCAGAAAACTGGTAAGGTGCATTTCTGCGTGTGTAGGGTAAGTGTCTCTGGAAGGGATCAGCATTTGGATTGGTCGACTGAATAAAGAAGATTGTCCTCATCAGTAGAGTGAATGGCATCCAATACACTGAGGGCCTGAATAGAATAAAAAGATGAAGGGAGGGTGAGCAAATTTGCTCTCATTTGCTTGAGCTTGGACACCCAAATTCCCCCGCTTTAGACATCAACCTCCTGGTCCTCAGAACTTTGAACTCCTCCTGAAAAGCACCACCAGCTTTCCTGGTTCTCCCACTTGGAGACTTCTTGGCCTCCATAAAGGCATGAACTAATTCCCATAACTCTCCTCTTATCTATCTATCTATCTATCTATCTATCTATCTATCTATCTATCTACCTATTTATCTATCTATCATCATCTATCATCTATCTATCTATTTATCTATCCATCTTACTGATTGTGTTTCTCTGGAGAACCCTAACTAATACAGAGTATGGTATTGAGAGAGGAACAAAATTTATGTAGGTGTTTTCTGAATTGGTTCTCGGATTTCTGAAATTGGCTCTTTAATTTGATTAGATTTAAAGATGCTAATGACTCTGTGCACTGATAGTGTACAGCTGACCTGTTTATAAATGTATGCAAAAATATCTGCATTGGACACTCCGGATCAACCACCAATAAGAAACAAGGATCAAAGTGAGGTTGTATGTGATACTTTGAACATTTTGGAAAACTAACTAATATATATTAGTTGGTTACTCCTAATATCTCTGAGAAAAGTGGTGAAAGGAAAGGTTGAACTCAGGGATTCAAATCACCAGCTCTAGGACCGCATAAATGACCTAAGAGCTTCTAAGTGTGTCCTTAAAGAGAGTTTTATCTCTTGTAGCCACACAGCTGAGACTGCTGAAAATCAAACACAAAACATCATCCTGCCACTGGCTGAATTAAGTTGAATTCTTGGCATCACAGGGTGTCTACAGTTAAAGTGGAGGTATTTGTTTGGAAAGAATGGGATCCAATAAGCTGGGATGGGAACATGTGGAAAGACCCGGATGAATTTGGGGACATTGAGCCCCTAAGCTCTGATAAGTCTTCTTTGTCAGTGGATAAGATCTTCCCATGCCCAGTGGAAGTGGTGTAGTAATCAAAGATGTTCAGATGTGTTTAAATTCCTGGAGCAAGAAACTACTATCTGCATAACTCTTTTACGTAATAACTAGAAAGTTCAGTATTTAGTTAGTACATAGTTGTTGATCCTTTGATTAAGGGCAGAGAAAGAAAATTTTCAGTATTTCGTCTAATTAACATCTTACAATACTAAATAGGTGAATGAGTAAATAACATCTCAGAATACTGAAAAATATATTTCATTCTGCTGGAATCTTATATAATAAAACCCTAATATGCAAATCAACCAAACAGCAGAACGACCAGTCACTATGATGCGCACTGTCCACCTGGGGGCAGACACTCAACGCAGGAGCTGCCTCCATCAGGAGGTGACTGGTGGCGGTGATTGGGGATGCATTGAGTGTCTGCCCTCTGAGAAGGAGGTGACTGGCAGCAGAGATTGGGGGGCAGGGCAGGCTGGCAGGCAGCCCCAAGCTGCCAGCCAAGGCAGTTTCCAGTGGGGGGCCCCCCAATCGCCCCATCCACCAGTCGCCCCATCCACCAGTCACCCCATAGATGGGCCCTGATCGCTGGCCAGGCCTAGGGACCCTACCCTATATACCAGTTAATTAGGAACAGTCTCTTAAATTTCAAAATTAAAACCTGGCAAGGCTACCCTAACACTGAAAAAAATAGGATGATGCAGCGATGACATGCATGGACTCTGGCTTGCACATTTTGTGGCCCCCTGATTCTGACACTTATAACTGTGTGACAAAGCCAATTAGTTAACTTCTCTCTGCTTCAGTTTTTCCACCATAAGATGGGGAAAATGATACTACTGCCTCAGAAGGATCATGTTATGTACTACTTTTTATAATCAGGGCAAAAGAATGTATGAAAAGTATGGTCACTGGTGCATGCGGTGTCCTGGATTGTGAGAAGAACAGGGGATCAGGCCTAAACCAGCAGTCAGACATCCTCTGAGGGCGCAGGCTGGGCTGAGGGACCCCCTCCCTCCCATGCACAAATTTCATGCACCAGCACTCTAGAATCTGAATAAATTTGAATTTAATTAAGAATCACAAATAATGAGGACATTTGATTGTCGTAGTATTTAATTGCCTTTTATGAACATAGAAAAATTATGTCTGAATAAATATTTAGGTTCTTTTTTGGAATTTCATTTCTTGACATCAGGACTTATCCTATTCTTAGGTAAGGATCAACTAGAGAAAATTTGCAGTTAATTATCATGTTGATAAATCAAGTGGACAGAAGAAAAAAACTTGTTATATAATTTGTTCTTTTGTGGTTGGGTAAAAATGATAAAGAAATGCATTAAAGAGTTTTATTTATACTTGAAATTTATGGCTAGAAAATACTCCTATTAGTCTTTCATTCATGACAAATTATATTTTTATTCCAACATTTTCTTTTGCAATATTTTCTTCTTTATTTGTGCCTTTACCTAAAATGTCTGTCACATAATATTTCTAATAGTGAGATACCAAATAGTAAACAAGTTGGTTAGCAAGCTTCCTTATAACCTTACAGAATTCATATGACACAATCTACCAATGGTAAGGAGTCTACTCCATCAAAATTAATAAGAAAAAGAAACAAACAATGGGTCATAATATTCAGATAAGGGTATTAATAGCTCTCATTCTTATGGGTAGGTTGTTCGGTCAAATTCTTCCAGACAGCAATGCTTGTTCTTTCCTCTCACTAGTGAGGGGTAAAGTGTGTGGGTGACTGTCTTCATTGGCCATGAGTGTTTGCCTGATTGTTCTCTAATAGACATAGCAGGACTTAGCAGAGAGCTTGTGAGGAAATGAAGCTTATCTACAGAGCCCAGGCTCCGTCCTTTCTTAGTGCTTTCTGAGGCCACAGCCTCTCTGGCTTGTCTCATTTGCCTTTCTTCTCAGCCACAAGTCAGATGTCCAGAAGCTCTACTTGCAGATGCACTTTATTCCAGGGGTAGTTTCATTTGAAGTTTATATAGAGAGAAAGTCATCAATCAAGTAGTTTATTACACATCACCAATACCTCCCTAAGGGTGGCACTCAATGTTGGATTATTTTATTACTGGCGTTTTACAAAAGTGTCTGTAAAATTTTCAGACTAAAAGTAAGCACTGATTGAGTTCACTTAAATTTTATCATCCTTATTCACTTTCTAATCCACAGTGCTGTTGGGTAAGAAGAAACATTGATGATTTGTGTTGCTCAATTGGGATGTTTAAACA
The DNA here is from genome assembly GCF_028538775.1 of Myotis yumanensis. NCBI lineage: Eukaryota > Metazoa > Chordata > Mammalia > Chiroptera > Vespertilionidae > Myotis > Myotis yumanensis. Next base: position 142,948,092 of record NW_027223754.1, read on the forward strand.
CACTGTGGGTATGTCCATTGTGTTTTCCCAATAATGTACATAAAGTCATTTTTTTGTTTTTCAAAATGAGAAAAAAATCAATCACATTTTGTGACTTCTGTGATGGAATTTATTTTGATGATCACTGCTGTCCATTTTCATCATTCTATGAAAGGATGCTTAGACTCTGTGAAAAGAGCTTCACCACAGAACCTTGCTGAAGAGATCTCTACTGGGAAATGTGATGTAAAGAGTTACATCTTTAGAACTATATTTATGTCTAGAATGAAGTGTCATTTCTCAGTTATGAAACACAGAAACATATTTAGAGGCCTTGAAACAAAGTAAACAACAATAATAAAGCCTATTTTTCTGAAATACACATCAAATGAACATATATAAACAAAAAGTACAAGTTCCTTGAAACCAGGGAAACTGCCAGCATTGTTTTACACCTGTGCTCAGCTCCTATCTTATGTCTGGCACCTAGTGGGCCCTAGATAGATGCTGGTGAACGAATAAGCTTAGTCATCTGCAGCAGTAAGATATTCAGAGTGTTAGTGAACAGAAAGCTCTTTACTACGTTTTCAATCAAGAAACCTAGTGCTTAATCTTAGTAACTTAATCTTATTAATTAACTATAATTAATTGTTTAGTGACTTTCCAGACACTTGTTGTAACATCAAAGCTGAAGTTAAGAAGCTGCAAATCTTTAAAAATTTAACCTTTTTAGCTATGGCCAAGAAAGGGAATGCTCTTAGTTTTCAAAAGACATATCTCTAGAAAGGGAAAGACAAGCCTTCTGACTTTAATATCTTGAAGAACTTATCTCTTGAGGAAATTCAATACTCCATAGTGTAAGACTTTTTCTTCTTTTTTATTGAATTTATCAGGATGACATTATTAATAAAATTATATAGGTTCCAGGTATACAATTCTAAAATACATCATCCGTATATTGAAATTCTGTGTTCACAACCCCAAGCCAACACTCCTTTGATCACCATTTACTGCCCCCTCTCCCTATATCTTCTTCTACTTCTCCCCACATCCCTTTCCCTCTGGTAATTACCTACAGACCTAAAATAAGTTCCCTTTCTCACTGTAAATCTCATGGCTATCCTGAAAATCAGTCAGTGCCAAAATAAAAAATTCTAAGCCCAAATCCTAGCTCTATTTTTATTTTCTCAAAATATTTAATCCAAAGACTTACTTACTCCAGCTCTTTGTCTATATAATAGATTGAGTAACCAGAGCCTTCAGCTTGGAACTACACAGGAAGGTCTCTTATACTCAATTGAAAGTGAATTTCCTCAGTTTTCATCACCCGCATCAGCCTAAGTTATCTAGTTTACTTGCTTTTCTCCTTTAACCTTCCTCCTAGCTAACTCAAATGAATGCTCTATAAAGGCAGAAATATAGTATGTGTGTTGGGGGTAGGGGGTGGGGGTTGTTTTGTTTGGTTTTGTTTTACCATTGTATCTCTGGCACCTAGAACAGTATCTGGCCTATAATAAGACATTTACAAACATTTGTTGACTCCAGATTTTTGATTGATTGAATGAATGAATTAATGAATGAATGTTATACAAATCCACTCTTCTTTTATGTGATCTCCTGAATTGAACTCCTTACTAAGGAGCACTGTGCAGAACCTAGTTCTTTAGTCCAACAAATCTCCCATTGATAACTAGTCATTATTATTCATGCATTCACATCATTGTTTTGAATGAGGAGGAAGAGGAGGTAGGCATATGTAGATCATGTAAGACACAATTACTGTAGGTGAACTTGTGAATTTAAATTTCTGAATCTAAAGATCCAACAACTAGACCACTGAGCAGCTATGACTTTATCAAGCTCAATCAGATAAGTTAGGATTATTTTTTGACTTCTGGCATCTTGTAAAGGAAAATTAATTTGGCCAATTAATTACCTGTAAGGTAATCAGGTTTGATAAAAAACTATTTGACCAAACTATTTTTGTATTTATAAATTGTTAGGGTTTCTTGCTGTTGTTAGTGATGGTGGTTGTTGCTAGGAGTAGTTAGGGTGGTTAGTGGAGGTTAGTGGTATGGCTTGCTAGGAGGAAAAAGGAGAGAAAGCAAATGGGAGTTATGATGTGGAATGCATGTGACATTTTCATCTCTACTTATTGGCAAAAATCTCTGTACAGTGGGGCCTTGACTTACGAGTTTAATTCGTTTCGAGACCGAGCTCGTTAAGGAGCTCGTTAACTCAAATTACTCTGTCAACTCAATGCAAAAAATAGGCCGAGAGACAGCTGATATCTCAAAAAACTCGTTAGTCGGGACACTCGTAAGTCAAGGCCCCACTGTATCTTAGACAGAAATACCCTTTCCTGGGAAGTCATTTTAGTTAAACACACATGTAGAGATCACTTGCTTCATGTTCAGTTCTGGAGAATAAAAGGATGAATAATCTGCAGCTCTTTCCTTGAGTAGCTAACAGGAAAGATAGAAAATTAGTGGAAGATATGCTCTGAGCTGGATGGGAAAGGCATTTTGAATTAGGTGAGAGTATAGATGTACATAGTTATAACACTGGACTTCACACTTATTGAAATGAGATTTTTCTTAGGACTAAAAATGCCTAAAGCACTTTTTATGATCTAAGGATTAAAAAGAAAAAAAAAAACTATGTGGCTTGCCAGAGACTTCATCAAAAGAAGAGAAAAATAGTCCATATCAGCAGTCAAAGAATAAAGCTGGATTATTTTGTTGGTTTGTTTGCACCCAAATAAGTTCAGCTCATTCTAAACACATGTTACAATGACATAATGCAAAAGAGAGGAGCAGGAGCAAGTGACCATTTGATTCGAGAGAGACATAGAGAGTAGGATGGTAGAAGGAAGTCTTTATTTTACAAGATAAAGGTCAGTTTTGGAAACTTTGGTTAAAGCAAGGAATCATGAGAAAGGAATACATACTGGCATTAAAGATTCTAATTTTTCTTAATGCAAATGCATACTTAATTCCTATATCTTTTCATGAAGCTCCCAAGCCTTTTCTGTAAGTATAGGTCTGCTGACTGGAGTTTCTTGTGATTTTTTTTGCATAAACTAAATACATGATAAATAATTTGTAATTTCTAGTTTTAAGTTTTGTAAATGGAGCAATAACTTAAATACCCTTGCAATGTATACTCAGTTAAGAATTTTTCCACTTTAAAAAAAATAATGTTCCCCATCCTCTGTAGTCTGACACTCATTTAATTTAACTGTGAGATTGTAATGCATCTTTGTCAAGCATTTCTAAAGTATTGTAATTAAATTTCATAGAAAAAGCGTTTATCACTATATACTATTTTACTTAACCAACTTACATAATAATTGCATTATGTGCTGTCAAAGTTAAGTACAGTGAGTATATGAAGATTAGAGAACAAACCACTTTAAGCATGCTGATGCAACAAAGTGGTCAGAGTTGTTGCAGCGCCGTAAGCAGGCGGGCGGTTATTAAACAGAAACAATTCAAATGCCATGAGAATTAATCAGCATGTTTTAGGGGTGGGGGGAATTATTGGCTAATGCCATTAGTTTGTCAATTGGAAATCAATTAAGAAAGCTTTTATTCTAGTTCCTGATGGTCCTCCCATTCAGTTCAAAAACATAACCTTAATTCTTAAAATGTGTTCCCTTCCTTGCTCATGGTAACTGAGGTAAGGCCTTTCAAATGTATCCTAAAAAATCACTGATGAGCCCTAGAGTGGGTACAAAGTTAGATTAGCATAGAAGTTCTCAAATCTTTGGTCAAACTCTAATATAATTTTTTATTCAAAGTATTTTAAGATCAATACTAGTATTGTTTATTTATTTGTATCTGAATATCCATTCTAATATATAAAGGACACTTCATGTTTTACATAATAACTGCTGCTAATAGAATATCTCATTTGCAAAACTAACTTTTTTTTCAGGCCAAGTGTCAGAATAATTTCTGAGGTAAACCATTTAAATAATTCTGACAGCCAACCTAATACATGCTTTAATAAAATTTTCCTCCCATGGACACAGACAATTTGGTGGTGAAGGCCTGGGGCGGGGGCCAGGTGTGGGCTAGAAGGGGTCAATGGGGGGGGGGGGGACATATGTGATACTTTCAATAATAAAGAGTTAAAAAACAAAAGAAAAATCTCCCACAGTTGAAAATGGGCACGTATTGTTCCTCCAACAGGTTCTCGATTTCAAAATTGGTATTTTTGTTTTCAAAAATTAATTTAGTATGTACTTTCAGAAAACAACTTTAATTTTCTTCTTTTCCAGCTGGTCCTCATTCCTGGACTCCCTGAAGGCTTTATTCTGTGCCTGAACTCAAGAGATAAATCTGAATATGTATATAGCCTATGTTTTGCTATGAAGAATTATCTGTTTTGTAGTATTCTTATTCAAAATAATTAAAAAGAAAGCCCATTTAAATAATCAGCTATGACACTGAAGTCAATCACTTTTATTTTTATGATTCACTAAAAATATTGGCACCTGTTATTATCACCAAGAACAAAATATATTTCATTATAACAAGTTATTGGATCCCATCCAACTCTCTAGAAAATGCATTGCCTTTCTTCTAAGCAGTTCACTTTCTGTGGGGTGAAATTTGGGAGTCTACCAAGGTCTCTGTGTTTGTTCTATAGTCATTTCAAGAATGTTTTCTTTTCATTTTTGAATTAAACAAGAGTCATATTAAGGAAAATATCCACAACAAAAGAGACTTTTTAACTGAGTAATTAAGATTAAAATTGTTTGAATTAACATTTTTGAATGAATAACAAGATAGATACTTCTATTTATTTAATAATTTACCAGCATCAAAAAAAGGGTATGAAGAGGTCATGATTCAATTTGAAGTCAGGGCACATGCCCTAGTTGCAGGCTCGATCCCCAGTAGGGAGTATGCAGGAGGCAGCCGATCAGTGATTCTCTCTTATCATTGATGTTTTATTTCTCTCTCCCTTCCTCTCTCTGAAATCAATAAAAACACTTTTTGTTTTTTTAAGGAAAGGGTATGGACAGAGTTGGCATTATCTACTAGTCTCTCTAGATTTTCTGTATTGTTTTCCCACATTATTTCTTGATTGAAAAAGATTGGCTAAAATATGGATACATCCTTTCAAACCAATTAAAATTTTCAAAATCACTAAATATTTTCAAGTGAAAACCTGTATTATTTATAAGTAAATATGCCAACTATAGCTATTTACTCACTTAATTCATAAACTCTCACTGATTTGTAGGCTCTTGAACTTTGCAGTGACCTTAAAGAAGCTTAATCCACACTTCTCCAAAGTGGACATACAGAAGGCCAAGAGACATGTGAAAAAATGCTCAATGTCAGTAATCATCAGAGAGATGCAAATTAAAACTACAATGAGGTATCACCTCACACCTGCCACAATAGCTACCATCAATAAATCAACAAAAACAAGTGCTGGTGAGATGTGGAGAAAAGGGAACCCTAGTGTACTGCTGGTGGGAATGCAGACTGGTGCAACCACTATGGAAAACAGTATGAGATTTACTCAAAAAATTAAAAATGGAACTGCCTTTTTAGACCCAGCAATCCCTATATTCATAGCAGTGTTATTTATAATAGCTAAGATCTGGAAACAGCCCAAGTGCCTATTAGTATATGAGTGGATAAAAAAAGCAGTGGTACATTTACACAATGGAATACTATGCAGCTCTAAAAAATAAGGATCTCTTACCCTTCGTGACAGCATGGATGGACCTGGATATTATTATGCTAAGTGAAATAAGCCAGTTAGAGAATGACAAATATCACATGATCTAGGTTATATGTGGAACTTGAACAAAATAAATAAAATTGATCCAGAGACATAGAATCCAGACTGACAGATCTCAGAGGGAAGGAGAGTGGGGGGATGGGAAGAGATTTACCAAAGAACTTATAATTATACTAGAGGCCTGGTGCACGAATTTGTGTATGGGTGAGGTCCCTTAGCCTGGGAGGCGATCGGGGCCAATCAGAGCTGGCCGGCCAGGGGGAGGGATTGCAGGAGGTTGGCCGGCAATGGGAGGTTGTCTGTGGGAGCACACTGACCACCAGTGGGCAGCTCCTGAGTTGAACATCTTTCCCCGGTGGTCAGTGTGCATCATAGCTACTGGCCAGTTGTCCGGTTGTAACAGTTGCTTAGGCTTTTATATATATAGAATAGAGGCCCGGTGCACAAAAATTTGTGCACTCGGGGGGGAACGGGGGGTCCCTCAGCCCGGTCTGTGCCCTCTCGCAGTCTGGGACCCCTCGGGAGATAACGACCTGCTGGCTTAGGCCTGCTCCTGGGTGGAAGAGGGCAGGTCCAATCCCTAGGTGCAGCCCCTGGTCGGGCTCAGAGCAGGGCTGATTGGGGAGTTGGGACACCACCCCCTGTTATGCACAGAGCAGGGCTGATTGGGAGGTTGCAATGGCACCCTCAGTCACGCTCAGGGTAGGGCTGATTGGGGGGTTGGGGCACCGCCCCCTATCACACTCAAGGCAGGGCCAATCAGGGGGTTGGGGCGCTGCCCCCTGTCACACACAGAGCAGGGCCCATCAGGGGGGTTGGGGCTCCATACCCTGTCACGCACAGAGCAGGGTCGATCAGGGGGTTGGGGAGCTCCCCCCTGTCCCGCACAGAGCAGGGCCCATCAGGGGGGTTGGGGAGCTCCCCCCTGTCATGCACAGAGTAGGGCCAATAGAGGAGTTAGGGCACCGCCCCCTGTCACACACACAGCAGGGAGGATCAGGAGGTTGGGGCGCCGCCCTCTATCACCCACAGAGCAGGGCCGATCAGGGGGTTGGGGCGCCGCCACTGTCACACTCAGGGCAGGGCCTATGGGGAGGTTATGGCTCTACCCTGTCACACACAGAGCCGCAGTGCTATCAGGGGGTTTGGGCGCTGCCCTCTGTCATGCTGATCCAGAGCCAGGAGGCCTCGCGGCTCCGCTGTTCCCGGTGCTGGGAGGCATATTACCCTTTTACTATATAGGATAGAGGCCTTGGGGCTGGCTGGTTTGCCCTGAAGGGTGTCCTGGATCAGGGTGGGGGCCCCCACTGGGGTACCTGGCCAGCCTGGATGAGGTGATGATGGCTGTTTGCAGCTGGTCACACACCCTTCAGGGTGGGGGTCCCCACTGGGGTGCCTGGCCAGTCTGGGTGAGGAGCTGAGGGCTGCTTTCAGGCTGGCGGGTGACTGAAGCTCCCAACCACTCCTTTTTTTCTTTTTTTAATTTTTTATTCTGGGCCAGCTTTAGCTCTGGCTCTAGCTCTGAGGCTTCCACTGCTGAAAGCAGGTATCTGGTTTGTTTGCGTTCTATAATCGAAACAATGTATAACTCCAGCTCTGAGATCGCGGCCGGCTGAAAGCTGGTTTCTGGGGTTTTGTTTAGCTTCTATATTTGTTACAATGTTTCTTAGAGTTGCAGCTCAGAGGCAGGCAAGTCAGGCGGGGAACATTGGAGTCTGCAGTCACTGGAGCAAGCAAGCCTCATGTTTGCTTCCAGCTGCATGGCTGCCGGCTGCCATCTTGGCTGACAGTTAATTTGCATAAGGATATGCTGATTAGCCAATGGGAAAGGTAGTGGTCGTACGCTAATTACCATGTTTCTCTTTTTTATTACTGTAGATATGCACAGACAGTAGTGTGGTGAGGCCTGAGGTGTGGTGGGGGCTAAGTGGAGGGGGGCAAAGTGTGGGAAAATGAGGAACATCTGTAATACTGCTAACAACAAAAAATTAAGAATTATGCATGCAAAATTTTAAATAAAAAATATATAATTTTTAAAAAAGTTTATCCAAACACTCTCCCTAATGCAAGAATCCTTTCTAAAAAATTCTTAATGTTGACATAATTGGATGTATCCCCCTTTTCCTCACCCTTTTCCCACCTCCGCCCACCCCCACCTCCCTCTCCCTTGGCATTCACCAGCTATTGTCCATGTACATGGGGTATGTACATATGTTCTTTAGCTAATTCCTTTACCTCCTTTATCTAGTCACTGCCACCCTTCCTGCTGTGGCACTGGCCAGTCTGACCCAAGAATCCATTTATAATCATGAGGTTCTCCTTGGATGAATGTACTAGGAGGTAAAATATTAGTTATTGTGAAGCCATTCTAAACCAGACTCTTTTCCTTTACATAGGACTTTTTATGTTTGAAACAAAATTAAATCTCTTGATGACTGTATTCCAATAGAGTTAATTTTGGTTATTGAAGCAACACAGAAAAGTAAACCTATTTCTCCTTGACACTGGAATAAGTTCAGATTTATGGCATGTTCTTGTGAGTATTTTCTTTTATATAAATGTTCTGATTGTTCCTTCAGCCATTATTTATCTGATATGCTTTACAGATTCATCATTGTTTGAGCACTTCTGCAACTTAATTCTAGTTTTTGTTATTATATTTGCTAATATAATTAACAGAATTTAATAAAACATTATCATTAGAACAATCTTAGCATCATGCAATAACTATTTCTATTACAATGGTGTCTGGATGAAATGTTAATTGCGCGTTTCAATTATTTTAATTTTTATGCTGCCTTCTATAATGAGGAAATTCTTCCATAGGTTTCTGTTATTTATTCTGAATGAAAAACAATGCCAGACGAGATAATCCTTCAGTGTTTAACGTGTTGTGCATAGTTTTAGTCTTGTAACAGTTTTTCAGGTTAGATAACATTTCATTCAGATGAACTCTGAGTCAGTAATGAAAAAACATTACTTTATGAGTATTTGTAGAGAAGTGCTGAAAGCATAACATTCTCGTGTAAGTTTAACTAAGTGGCCTATAAAGCCTCTCCTAACATTTTAGAAACTACAATGTGGGATTTGAATTATTGGTGAAATTTGAATGTGCCCGATATGGACTTTCGTGTCTCTCCCTACCTCTCCTCTGTATACATTCTTGTCCAATGTAAATGGAGGCCACTCATTCTAATTTATACAGTGGTCACCATTTGGGGCTCAGCCAGGATTTAAAAATAGAGTGAAAATAATGTTTTTAGTTTAGTTGCAGATGCAATGAATGAATCAACTTCTGTTAAGAAAGTTAATCACTATATGACTTCAGAGTATCTGTAATGAAACCTGAAGCTGCTCTACTTGAGAAGGCAGGGTGCTTTGGAAAGGACAAGGATGCTGGAGAAAACAGAAGGCAGCAGGAAAAGAGGAAATCCAAATACGAGATGGACTGACTCCATGAAAGAAGCCATAGGCATGACCTACAGGAGCTGGGCAGGGCTGTTGAGGACAGGACACTGTGAAATCACCCGTCCTTAGGAGCTGACTCAGTGACAGGTGACACAATAAAATGGGGAACATATTAGTACCGGAAGATATTTTATTGTTACTTTCTGGTGTCATTTACCACATAATTGTAATGGTAAGCTGACATAATCATGCATTTTGTTTGCTCACTCATTAACACATTCATTGATTATTAACTATGTGCCCGGCACTTGCTAGGCTTCAGGGATACAGCAGAAACTTAGACTATGACTTCATGAGGTGCTTTTGGATGAGATGCTGACATAAAATGAACTGTCCTCCAATTTAATTTTCTAATATTTGAATTTCTCTTAGCATGATCATCTGCCTCTCAAAATTTGTCAAAAAAAATGTATAAAGCTGACATTTTTATGACTGATTATCCATTATTTGTTTTTCTCAGTCAGATGGGAGGGAAGATGAATTTTTTATATGTTTTTTTTTGTTTGTTTGTTGTTGTTTTTTTACTTTTAAAATGAAGAGTTTCATTCTTATTACTAATTATCCATTATTTGCTTTTCTTAGACACAGGGAAAGATGAGTTTTTTTATATCTCTTTTTTAACTTTTAAAATAAAGAGTTTGGACTAGGGGAGCTACATGTTTGCTTTCAAATTTGACTTCAGTTATTATCAGTGACAGAGATGCTTTATTTTATTTCAATTTGTTGCGTTCCTCTTTAAAAATTCTCTTCTTATAACAACCATTTGTTAGTCTTTTACACCTAACAATATTAAATATATTTCTTTCTTCATGCAATGTCTCTTTAAGTATTGAAGAAAAATGGAGGTCTCTGGTTTGAATAATCATATCTGGCATTCCATTAGGCTATCTGTGGGGGGGATCCCTCAGCCCAGCCTGCACCCTCTCACAGTCCAGGGACCCCTCAGGGGATGTTCACCAAGGGGTCCTTAGCACTGCCCCAGAGACAGCAGAGGCTCCCACCACCGCTGTTGCACTCACCAGCCAAGAGCCTGGCTTCTGACTGAGCAGTGCTCCCCTTTGGGAGTATACTGACCACCAGGGGGCAGCTCCTGCATTGAGCATCTGTCCCCTGCTGGTCAGTGCATGTCATTGCAACCGTCATTCTGCAGTTTGGTCAATTTACATATTAGCCTTTTATTATATAGGATTTTTTTGATTTGGAAAATCATTTAATATTGGCATATTAAAATCTGGGAGAAAACCAGTGGAGAAGTTATTTGTTGCTGGAACTGTTTGTTTTTCTTTTTCTTTAAATTCTTTATTGTTTAAAGTATTACAGACAGTATTACATATGTCTCCTTTTTTCCCCATTGACCTCTCCCTGGCCATCCTCACCCTCCAGCATATGCCCTCACCCCCCCCCTTAGAGTCTTTGTCCATTGGTTATGCTTATATGCATGCATACAAGTCCTTTGGTTGATCTCCCCCCCGGCCCCCACCTCCTCCCCTGCCTTCCCTCTGACGTTTGACAGTCTATTCAATGCTTCTATGTCTCTGGCTCTATTTTTGTTCATCAGTTTATGTTGTTTATTAAATTCCACAAATGAGTGAGATCATGTGATATTTATCTTTCTCCAACTGGCTTATTTCACTTAGTATAATGCTCTCCATGTTCATCCATGCTGTTGCAAATGGTAAGAGTTCCTTCTTTTTTATAGTAGCACAGTATTCCATTGTGTAGATGTGCCACTGTTTTTTTAATCCACTCATCTGCTGATGGGCACTTAGGCTATTTCCAAATCTTAGCTAGTCTAAATTGTGCTGCTATGAACATAGGGCTGCATATGTCCTTTCTGATTGGTGTTTCTGATTTCTTGGGATATATTCCTAAAAGTGGGATTACTGGGTCAAATGGGAGTTCCATTTTTAATTTTTCCACAGTGGCTGCACCAGTCTGCATTCCCACAAGCAGTGCACGAGGGTTCCTTTTTCTCTGCATCCTCGCCAGCACTTGTCATTTGTTGATTTGTTGATAGCCATTCTGACGGGTGAGATGGTATCTCATTGTCGTTTTGATTTGCATCTGTCAGATGGTTAGTGACTTTGAGCATATTTTCATATGTCTTATGGCCTTCTGTATGTCCACTTTCGGGGAAAGTGTCTGCCAATGTTATATCTGATAAGGGGCTAATCTACAAAATTTATAGGGAAGTCATACATCTTAACAAAAGTAAGATAAACAATCCAATCAAAAAATGGGCAAAGGACTTAAGTGAGAGAATTTTAGAAAAATACTTGGCTCATAAAAATGATAATCAATGGCTTACATTTGCTTTGTTTTCCAAAACATAAATTTTCCTGAAACTTAAAAGAAAGAAGGGAGATGTGTGTGATTCTTTCATTGTCTGCTGCTTGCCACAGAGAGGACAGATCCCTTTCCCACAGTAATGATGACTTGAGTACAGTCCATACACTTACTATTATTTGGTACTTAATTTTTCTACAATGAGTTAGAGAATGTGTGTTTCAGAAACCAGCAAAGCCATCATGGCATGGTACTGAACATAAACATTGCATCCTGGAAGTCATGGAGCTCACAATTAAAACTGCTCTGAGTAGGGATAATTATAATAATATTTTTGTAAAGGTTCTTATTGAGGATTGTAAGTTTGTTACTTAATTGGAATAGAGTCAGAAAACCAGCCAAAATTCTTGTAAATGAAAGTCTATGAGAAATAGGAATTTGGCTTGGAACAATACCCAATAATGTAACATCCAGCAGCAGATATAAAACGAGTATTTAACTAAGGCCCAGAGAGATGATAAGTGGGGCTCAGGATGAACTTTGTACTCATTTGTTGCCAATCAAGAGGACTGAACGTACAGTTCCATTTTATAGAATGAATCAACAGTAAACAATATCCAGTGCTATAGGAAAAGGAAAAGCAATTATCACCCTAGATTCTCAAGTACAGACCTACCACTGTCCTGTGGATGTTGACTAATACTGGTTTTACTTTAAGCCTACTGAGACAGAAAAATGAGTATCCCAATAGATGTTTAAGATCATGCAAATTTGGAAAATATTGGTTCATAATATGGAAGTAATTATTAGTTGATGAAGAAGAGAATTTTAAAAATTATCGAATGAATCATTAAGTGTGAAAATAAAAAGGTTAATCCATTTAACTTAGATTTGGGTTCTCTAGGTATTGTAAAGAAATCACCAAATATTGGTAATTGATTTAGAGGTAGCTTCAGTGTTGTCTCACAAGTGGTACTATTATGCGGTCTTCAACAGATAAATAACGCTTAGTATGTGCCTGGAACTCTTCCAATAAATCTGATATTTTGGTTATATAATCACCAAATATTGTCTGTGAAGACAATAAATATCAGTCTATTATTTTTTTGTTGTTCGCTTATTTTCATTGTAAAGAAAATCTCTGGATTATAATTGATATTGTGGGGGAATTCTCACAACACTGTCTTGGGCATTCAGTAAGTTTATGGATGGTGGCAAAGCAAAGGAAGACAAATTCAAAACCATAGTGTCTATTCAGTGCACACAAATTATTGCATCATTCATGGTGGAGGTGTTGTAATATGATCACTCTGGCACCAAGTCTCCTCAAAAAAGAGTATCATGTGAGCAGTTCACAGTTTGTTGCTAATATAAATTGAGCACTCTGCCTTTATGCAGCTAGGCAAGTCTCTGTGAGAGCAAGTTCATGTTGAGCCCATGGAGAACCTGTATCCCTGCCACCATGGTATATGGTTCAGGAGCCCAATGAACAAACCCTTTACCGACCAAAGAAAGTGGGTGATTAATTGATATCCACAGAGAGGTGCACTTGTATGGAGGACACAGGTACTCTGATTCTCTGGGTGCATTCAGAAAGATGGCACTCATATCACTTCTCCCAAAGTGAAGAAGCGATAAGAATGACTCCACAATTTTGGCCTAAGGAATTAGGAGAATGTGGTTGCTATATATTGGGATGATTGTGAAAGGGGAAATCTAGGGTGTATGTTTTTGCTTTGAGAAGCCTCTTAGATATCCAGTTGGTGATGTCATACAGGCAGTTGGCTAGCCAAGGCTGATATTCAGGGAAGAAGACTGCTTAAAGATATACATTAACTGAAGGACTTGTATGCATGCATATAAGCATAACCAATGGACGCAAGACACTGGGGAGGGGGGGGGGGGGGTGAGGGCATGTGCCAGGGGGCAGGGGACCCAGGGGAGGTCAGTGGGGAAAAAGAGGAGACATATGTACTACTATTTTTAACACTTTAAACAATAAAAAAATAATAAAAGTCAGCAGTTTGGTTGACATTAAGGACATAAGACAAAGAAGTCAGCGTAGACAGAAAAGAGTATATTTAAGGACAAAATTCTAGGGCTCTCTAACATGCATGTGTCACACAGATGGAGGGGGAAAAGGAAATACCATCTCAGTTCAGAAACCACCTGCAAACTAATTATTTATTCATTATTCTGCAACTATTTCTTAAGTAACTACCATATCTGCTAGGCACAGTTCTAGTACATGGGATACATGAAGTGAGCCAAACAGGCAAATCTCCCTGGCCCACGGAGTTTACATCACTGCTTCGTTAGCCAACATTCTCTTCCTGTTCCAAAATGTTTCCAACCTTCTCCACTTCCCACAAGTCCTGCCACCTGTTTCCTAGTGCCTCCAAAGGAGTATACTGGACACCAACTTCACAAAGGAAACAGAAGCTAGAGATGGGAAATTTTCCTCATCAGACCTTCAAAACAGTTCCATCCCCTCTCTTTCCTACCTTCCTTTTAATGAAAAAGGTGCTCCTGGAAGCTGACCTAGGTCCTTACAAATTGGGATAGGTGTAATGATTTCTCCTGTCACACTGTGTTGCAACTGTGGCTGAATTACTTTTCCTGAGAAAAAGATCTATTTCTATTTTGTTCCCTGTTCTATTGCTAGAATCTAATGCTGAGAATCTACTGGCTGCACCTGAACTTTTGTGGGCAATGAATGAGTGACTGGAAGAATCTTTGCAGAAGAGACCTTGCCCAGGGCACTCTGGGAGCAGAGCCATTTCTTCGGCAGGATGTAAGGAGCACCTTTACGCTTCCTAGCGGTGACTGCTCCAGGTTTCATCTCAGCACCATCAAATTCCATCTTCAAGAATTCAGTTGGGGATTTAAATTTGCAGATAAGCTTCTGGCAGAGCTGTCTGGACCTTTGAGGGGCCTTTCAGACTCACCTGCCCGAGCAACTCTCCACATGATTCTCACACCTCTCTTGGACTTTCAGGGGTGAGTGAGCTCAAGTGGTCTTTCTCATCCTTGGGAGCATCCCTAGAGCCAAGAGATGCTCAAAAACCTGACCTGGAGGTGTAGCCCAAATTCTTTGCAGGAATTCCATAGAGATAATTATGTTGATATCTGTTTACTGAGGCAACAAACACGTTGGCTTCCTGGCTCTGGAAATTACTTAACCTAAGATCCAGATTTTATCTATTACTTGGGAATATGGTAACACGTAGCCAATATAGCTGTCCCCCAAAATAGATTGAATAACTGAAAGTATTATTTATAGTCCCAGAGTTAAGGGCTTGGCCAGGGCACTTGCTGGGCTTTCCAAGTAGTCTTGTCCAGTAATGTCAGAACTGCAGAAGGACAATGAGACATTCAAGGTATCAGCCCAGCCACTAAATTCAGGGGCCAGTGTTTCAAAACCTCCGTACCAGCTGATGATAACTTGCTGTTTGACACTTGTTACAGAGACTGTAAGCCTTTTCGGTGGCTGGGCTGTGTTTGGTTCTCGTTTGGATGCTGTCACAATTCAGTGAAACATTTAATGAGAAGGTATCTTATTTGTTTTTTTTCGGGGAGGAAGGAGAAAAATGGAGGGTTAGAGTTTACATTGGCAAAGAACTAGTTGTCATTCACATTAGGCTGGAGAGGGGGATGTTTGGTTGTTTTTTGGGGGTGTCCTTGTCTTTGTTTTGTGTTCAGACATGATTCCAAGGGGTCTTGTTTTTTCTCCTTCCACCACAGTCAGGGGGTAATGTTTTCTAATTATTCTTTTGGTTTGTTTGTTTGTTTGTTAATCTCACCAGAGGATATTTTTTCCATTGATTCAAATGGAAGGGAGGGGAGGGACAGAGAGGGAGAAACATCAATGTGAGAGAGATACATGGATTGATTGCCTCCTGCACACACCTCAACCGGGGCAGATTGAGCCTGCAACCAAGGTAAGTGCCCTTGACAGGAATGGAACCTGAGACCTTTCAGTCTGCAGGCCAATGCTCTAACCACTGAGCCAAACCAGCTAGGGCTAATTATTCTTAATATTTTGTAGAATTTTTTTAATGCTCAGTAGTAGCACTACAGCCCAGCTGTTAGCTACCAGCTTTTAAAACCCGGCTTTAAAAAATTTTCTAAGCTTTAATTTTTAAACTTTCCAGTGTCTTTCATATTTCTCCCAATGCTTTTTATTGATTTTCTTGAGGCAGTGAAGGAATTGGAGTTAAAATGTCTTACATGTAGTTGATCCTTAATATTTTATATATTATTAATAAAAAATGAAGGAGGAGGTGTTCTTGATATATAGTTCATGTGCAGCTCTATTTTATTTTTCTCTAGGTAAATTCCTGGTTGGGTCTTCTAAATTAATTGTTTTCCCTTTATTTATATCTATTATTTATCCTCAGATTTTCCCCATAATTTCAATTGTCAAGCCAGAACCTCCCCTTTACTTGTCCTTAAAAGTATTTTCTGATTTTAAATTGAATATAAATTATTTACCTAAGCATGAATAGTCACATCCTGAGTTGATAAAACTTGATTAAAACTCACTAGTTTTCATTTTTTCCAACATGAAAAATATAGGTTTATGAATATGCACAGAAGTGGATTTTCATTTCAGCTTAATATAGGCTACATTCTCGAGTGTGCTTAATTATTCTTATAATTTAAGTAATTTAGATTTAAATATACTTTTGATTATATGACTCCATCAGCAAACATTCCTGGTGCTAAATGAGAATTTAAACATGATTGCTATCTTCGTCAACTAAAAGGTTTGAGAACTAAAATATCAGATATGAATATTGATTGGGCCAAAATAATGTAATAAAAAGTGTGTCATCCAATCTTGTCTATAGGGAAATAATCTTACAGACAGTTGATAAAATAAGTTCAATCATATAACTTCACTAGAACAAAATAAAAGAAATAAAAACAGTTTATGGTTTTCCTATTGCAATTTACTTCTTTTCTACATAATGCCAGACACCATGGCAATTATTGGGAATTGTTCTTCAATGCCATCTACAACAATCACTACTGCCAATATGGGCCTTGCTCCTCTGGAGTTTACACTGTAGCAAGCCTAATATCCACATATGTTTTCCTCTAATATAAATGCCAAATTATTTTCTCAAAAAAAAAAATAAAGCTGCTAAAGTGCAGGAATGCCTTATCTATTGCCTAACCATTCAGATAATGTACTGTTTGTCACAACCTGGTGAGTTTTGTAATGTTTAGAAGCCATATTTACATGGCAATATACATAATGTTGCTGGGTTGAAGAATGGAATGAGTGGACAATTTCCTGGGAACACGAATTCTAAGGGGCAATAAAACTTTCATGAATATGTAAAGAGAAGGGTGAAAAATTATTTACTAGACTTCACTCAAGGAAGATGTTGTATACACTGGACAGGAACACTCCTGGGGTGAGGTTTTAGGCAGCAAGTTACAGATGCTTGCTGCACTGTCTTCTACGGAGGTTAAATCCAGTTCATTGTAGGCATTTCGTTGTGTTGTTGGCAAATGCCATCTGAAACAATGTACTAGCAGTTATCCTCTGCCCTTCCTGCAAGCAAATCTAAACATCTCCTCCAAATAGTGCTAACCTAGTTAGACAATACTAATTAAAAGAGAAACCAGGCTAATAGTATTTCTTTCAAGTAATTTCTGCACAATGTATTTATGTATATGGATAAAATAATTCTTAACTTCTCACAAAGCTAAGAATATGTTTTAATGCCATTGAATTTATGGTATGTACCTGATTATAGACAGGGGGTTTATCTTCTTTTTCATTAACAATCCATAGCTATTGCTTGGGGTTATAGAAAGGTTTTTTTCCTTAATTTCCCATTGTTTGTTTGTTTAATTAATAGATTTTCTTTTTAGAGCAGTTCTAGATTCACAGCAAATGGAGCAGAAGACGCAGAGAGTTCCCATGTATCCATGGCCCCCACACAGGCACAGCCCTTCCCACTATCCACATCCCACTCTGAAAAGTCTTATTCCAAACTGGAATGAACTCCTTTTACCTTTGAAATACCTGATCACCAAAGTATGTCAATAAATGTTTTGTGTGGGTTTTTTTGTCTGGTAATCAACTAACTTTTGATAAAAAATGTTCATTGATTATTGCTTTTCTACTAATTGAATTATTCTTACCTTTTAATATTAAATATATGTGTATATATATGGAAAAGGTATGTATCTACAGATATGTATAAGTACATATTTTCTATGTATCTCTAACTTTTCTGTAATCAATATGTTTATTTCTTTACCTTTTACACCTAAGATTTGAAGTACTCGAAGTTTTCTGATTCCATTTTGTGTTTAATTAAATGTGTGTGTGGGTGCATGCATGTGTGCATACATATGTATATGCCTATGTCCATGTACCTATATGCATTATTAAGGTAGTCAGGATTTTGCTTCAGAAAAGTCATCAATTTTTAAAATGTGCATTATATTTTAAAAGAAAGATTCCAAGTCATTTTTATGCAGTAAACGCTGAAAACTAATACCTGATTTTGAAAGTTACATAAGTGGGATCATGGTATATGAATTTGTGGGAAACTGCTTCTTTCTTGCAACATTTTTGGGAGCTCAATCCCTGTTATATGCAGTTTAAGTTCATTTCAATTTTGCATTATTCCATTAAGTGAATAGAGGACTATGTTTTGCTAGTATAGCCATGATTAATATTTGTGTTGTTTTTGTCCTTTTTTAAAAATTACAGTGATGTTTTGCATGGTCTTTGGTTTTGCTCTATGTGCACATATAGAATAACTTCTCTAAGATATATATATATATATACTGTATATGTGCATATACATATATATATATTTATCCCTAGAAATACAATTACTAGCAGCCAAGATATATACATTTTCATCTTTACTAGATAATGCCAAATTTTTCATAGATGGTTATATAAATGTATAATTTGCATTAGGAGTGTTTATTATTTATGAATAAAAAATTGTCTACAGTGAGTATCAGACTTCATAATATTTTTAGTCTTTGAGATGCTCAGTTGAATTCATTTGTAATTTTAAAGTAAATATTTCTGATTATTTATGAAATTCAATATGACTTCATATATTTCCTGGCTTTTTGGATTTCCTTTTTTTGTCAAGATTCTGTTTCAATCTTACGTCAATTTTTCTATTGAGTTGTCTGTTTTTTAAAATCACAATCATTTTTTATAAAGTTCCATTTATATTGTTAGTACTGTATGCCTCTCCCTTTTCCTTTGTCATTTTTATTAGAGGTTTATCAATATATTTTATCTTTTCACAGAATCAGCTTTTGGTTTCAATTATTGTCTATATCATTTTTCTGTTTTCAATTTTACTGATTTCTGTCCTTAGTTCTAGTTTTTTCCCTTCTGTTCACTTTGGATTTATTTTGTCTAACATTGGGGCACAGATTATTGATTCCAGATCTTTCCATTTTTAAAGTATTTGCAGTTCCATTTGGATCTGTCCTTCAGGTGGGGCGCCCAGTGACTTCTGGGCTCTTTGTGAAGGTCCGTAAAATCAATCTGACCCGTTCATGTGAATTTCAGAGGTGAACCCAAGAAATAAAATACTATGCTAAGAGGTAATCTTCCCAAGTATTCCCTTTGTTCAGTTTTACTAGTATTTTCATTTTCTTGTAGTTCTTCTTTTTTTGTTCTCTAGCTAGAAATCTGGGGCTCTCTTTCCCTTGTTCTGTAGAGTACCACCTGTGACTATGTCTGCATCCAGGGCTAAGTGGTATAAAGATAGGAGAAAATAAATGTGTTAACCTCACCAGCAGCTTGGTAACACTTCAAATTCTGGCTTTCTTCACAAATCTCCTTGTTAATATTGACTTTTCAATGTCCTCAAGTAGCTGTGCTATGCATTCTTTCCAGGTGATATGCTGTGTTTAATTGGTCTTGAATTGAATGGCATTAGGTTAAGAGAACTTGGTCTGTATGTTTCTGAGTTTTTAAAATTTATTGAGACTTGTTTTAGAACTGAAACATAATCAATTTTTGTGAAAGTTCCATCTAAAATTGTAAAGAACTTATCTTCTCTAGTATCTATGTGCAACATTCGGTGTATTTTCAATACATTTTCAAAGATTTGTATTTGTGTAGTTCAAGTATGATGCATGTCACTTGATTTATTAAATATTAAAGAAATGTAAGGTGTTATCTCAGTTTTAAAGAACAATTTTCAAATTCTCTTTAGATTTTAGCAAATATATTTAGGTGAAAGAGAGGCAGACAGAGATTTAGAATTATTTCTTCCTGATAAATTGAGCAATGACAGTATTGAGTCTTTTTATGCCTAATATTACTTTTGTTGTTGTTGTTGTTAATCCTCACCTAAGGCTATTTTTCCTTTGGTTTTTAGAGAGAATGGAAGGGAGGGGAAGAGACACACAGAGAGAAACATTGATGTGAGAGAGACACATGGATTGGTTGCCTCCTGCATGCACTCTGGCCAAGGCCTGGATCCAGCCTGCAACCAAGGTACATGTCCTTGACTGGAATTGAGCCCGGGACCCTTCAGTCTGTGGGCCAATGCTTTATCCACTGAGCAAAAGCAGCTAGGGCTGGCTAATATTACTTTTTGTTTTATTTCTCTTTTCACCCTTTTTTTTTTAGAATTTTTTAAAAAAATATATTATTTCTTATACCCTCACTTTCACTGCAGTCAGGGAGACAAGTATCTTGACAGAGTCCTAGTGGTGACATCGAAGGTGGAGGCCAGGAATGTGATATTTATATTCTTTGGAGAGCCTGATTTAAGGTGATTTTTCAATATGAAAAATAATGAAGATTAGACAAAATTTGTGATATAATAGCTAGGGTTGTCACACACAGAAAAGTGAGGGTTTTGAAGTGAGCATTTATGAAAAAAGAGTCATTTTTTGTTCTGAGGATGGAGGAAATGCTACTCTAGTTAATTGTTCTAGTTAATGGATTTTCATGAAGTTCCTTATCTGAGTGCTGATTATGAGATTAAATCTGACTTCATATGTTTATTGGTTTTTTGCATTTTCTTTTTTTGTCAAGATTCTGTTTCAATCTATGTTAATTTTTCTATTGAGTTGTCTGGTTTTGTTGTACTTAAATATGCATTCCAAATAAAAAAAATCATTGATTTAGATATTATTCAAAGCCAAATAACTAAAGTTATTTGCAACTTCATCTTACTGAGCAAAAATGTCCCAGTTTTAATAAAGTCGTATTAAGGCAGAAAGTAGAACACTCAAGTCATGTTAATGTAAGTTAAGTGTTTGTAGATAATTTCAATTCTCACATTTATTTATTACCAGAGGCTCGGTGCATGAAAATTCGTGCACTCGAGGGGGTTCCTCAGCCTGGCCTGCACCCTCTCACAATCCAGAACCCCTCCCGTAGGGTCCCTAGGCCTGGCCTGAGGTCAGGGCCTATTGGGGCTTTCCTTTCCCTGCCTGCAGGCAGCTGGCCCCCACCCCCGACCCTGCCACTGCTTGCCATCTGTGCAGCACTGCCCCCCACTCCCCTGCCACCGGTGGCCTCCCCCTGCAGGCGACAGGCTGGAGTGTGATGGCGTGGCTGGCCTGGGCCTCCCTCTGCGGGGGGCTCACTGGCCGGTTGCACACCTGCCACAGAGCTGCTGCTGGTGGCCTGGGCCTCCCTCTTTCTTTGCTGGGGGGCGGGGCTAGCCCTGCGAGGGGCCGTCTGCCTACCTGATCACCTCTAACCACTTGCCTGCCTACCATATCACCCCTAACTGCTTGCTGGTGGGCAGGGCCAGCCCAGTGAGGGACCCTGCCTACCTGATCGCCCCTAACCACTGGCCTGCCTTCCTGATCACACCTAACTGCTTGCTGGGGGGCAGGGCCAGCCCTGTGAAGAACCCTGCCTACCTGATGGCCCCTAACCACTGGCCTGCCTACCTGATCACCCCTAACCACTTGTCTGCCTACCTGATCACCCCTAACTGCTGGCCTACCTACCTGATCATCCCTAACCACTTGTCTGCCTACCTGATCACCCCTAACCACTCTGCCTGCTTGCCTGATTGCCTCTAACTGCTTGCTTGGGGACGGGGCCAGCCTGATGAAGAGCCTGGTGGTTCTGGTTTCTGGTCATTACAGTCGTTACGCTTATGGTGGCTGCCCTTTTATTATATAGGATAGGTATCTTTGAACTCTATTTTTCCCATAGGTTTATTTTCCTTTTAGATTAATTCTTATCCCTGATGTACTTATATTTGAGTCCATTTTATTTTTGCTTTTTGTGGATTTTTTACTTTTTCCCTACTCACTTGGTTTTGGATATTGTTGAGTGAAGGGATACTCCATTTCTTTTAGCATCTTAAATTTGCCCTAGAGCTTAGGTCTAAATTTACAAGGTCAGTCCTACTTCATATTTGCCAGTTGATCCACCTATATTTTTTCTTCCAGTTTAATTTATTTAAACACCAGCTAGAACTAAAATGGCTCCTGAGAATGGACATGATGTCCAACATGGTATATTAATTCCTAATTGTTTTGAGGTTGGTTTATGTTTTTTGAATATAAAAGTCTAGTTTTTCTAACTGTTGAATGGCATACAGCAGGTTTGGTTTCAAATTGAAATCTCACATGACTGGTTATAAGTAGCCCCAGAGAATACTCAAAATGAATATCTCATGAAACAAATTTACATTAGATCTGTGTAAGTTTGAGCCTCAGACTAAATAATTCATATCCAAGGACATAATTCTATTATTTTCATCTCTGAAGTCATCAAGTCTTCAGGGAAATTTTTTTATTTTTGCCACCATTTGAGCAGACACTATGCTTCTTATTAAAGGATTACTACTTTCTTACAATGTCAGTGATCCAGATGTCCAGTCACTTTGAGTAATATCTAAATCAAAGATTTTTATTTGGGATGCACATTAAGTACAAAATACTGGATTAGCACTCAAAAAAAGAAGTTATTTCCTACATGGCTCCATTTATGAACAATGTCTAATTTACGATTGATAATTTGGTAACTAAAATTTAGTTTTAAAATATTGTAATTTTGTTTCCATACCTAGAAATACATGAAAGGAAGGTGCAAATCATAACCCTAACATTCCTTAAGTCCCCTTCTCTTTTTGCCTACATTTTTACATCCCCCAGACTTAATCCTTTTCTGCCCAAACCATAAAATATTCCCTCACTTTACCAACTTGTTCTCTTTATCTTTCTCAGCTCTTAGTGATCTATATTGATTCAAATAATTGTTTCTTGTGCTCCTTCCTTCTCTTCAGTCAAACTCTGCCCTTTCCTTCCTACATGCCAATGAAAGGATAGACTCTAGGAATAGACACAACACAGTAGGACAGCAGGAGGATAAAATTGGGCAGAATTTCAGACCAGGAGATTCTGAATACACCCACAATAGGATTCTTGTCACATTTTGTATACTCAACACCAGTTGATCATCCCCTAAAGTTGTTTCCACTGTATCTCCTAAAGCCTCTCATGAATTTTGATTTATCTCTAGTTGACTTATGTAAGTTCCACCCCCGTCCTCAGTCCTTTCTTCTCTAATCATGGGGTTTAGGAGGAGCTCTGCAATTCTGCCCACTTATCTCTCAATTTAATTTAGAATTATTCAGCACCTGAGCTAGTCTCATCTTTCCTGTACTTGCAGAACTTTCTAAACATATTAGACTTGTTCATTATGCCCTACTTATTTGTATAGGCATTTCAACTATATGTTTTCCTTTTTAATTTATATGCAGTTCAGAAAAGTAAAGAGTGGAATGTATGTCCAATCTCTATATTTTAAGCTTATCTGCAATAAAATTTTCTATCACAAAATTGCTGCATATTTAATAGAGTTGAAATATTAAAAGCATGAGCAATCCAACAACATATTTTGAAATTTAGGGCAGTTTTCTCCTCTATAATTATAAAGAGTTATTGGGTCAAATAGATTTATGGAAATTGATTCATATGGAGACAAGAAAAAAATTATAGAAAAGACTGATAAAATAACATCTGCATTTTGGTCAGTTTTCTGGTCATATTTATATTGGAGCTATTTCTGAAAAACTGTTTTATAGGTAAACCTTAAATCATTAAACTATTTGTTGGGATATCTACATTATTGAAACAGGGAATGGTGTTTGAATACTGCCAAACATTTGAATGACATGTGAGAAGAAAAGGGCCACAAAATAAAAATAAAAAATTTACATGCATTTGGAATAGAAAGAAAATATCGAATGCTTAACCAAACCCCCAACAATTTTTATTCAATTGCTTGACAATCAGTAGATATAGGCTGATCGGGTCCCAGCATTTAAAAAATATTTGGCAGTGTACAAAACATAAATCTGTGCTTTGGAAGTCATTTGTTTAGAACACAACTCCACAAAGTATCACATTACAAATAAATACATATTTGACTCCCTTGCAAATTGAAAAATACTAATTACTTACTGAAGTCTCAAGTACAGGTAGAAGTAAAGAGGCCAGGGAAGTGGTTGGTGGCTTGTGTTAATAACAGTCTGAGGCTAAACATTCTAAACATTTATGAGACATGTCAAATTTTCACATTTTCTACCAATTTTGCCTATTATTCTCTTTTTACCCCTCAAGACTCTAGCCCGTTCTCTCTTTTGTCTTTCTTCTCATTTCTGGAACAACTCTTTTCTTCTTTAGACTGAGATGAAATGTCTAATTTGTGTAGACAACCCAACTCTAGACCAAATTTATTACTGAATAGAATCGCTTTGTCATTACAACTTCAGCTTTTCAATCTCACAAACTTGCATTTGAATGTGAGCTTTGCCATTAAACTACAGCAATAATAATACTTTCTTAGTGGCATCAATAATAAATGTACAGCAAATAGTTACAATGCATTTGTAACTATTTGATTGGTACAAAGTTTGTGATCAGAAAACAAAAACTAGTATTTGTCAAATGCATGAATTTGATATTTTTCCATCAAAATTAATTTACAAAATTATCTGTATCTAAATTTAAGTTTTAAAAATAGTTCCCTGAGTGAACTACGTGAAATTAATATTTAAAATAGCTTTTTTTTTGCCCCCCTAACCAGTTTGGCTCAGTGGATAGAGCATCGGCCTGTGAACTAAAAGGCCCCAGGTTTGATTCTGGTCAAGGGCATGTACCTTGGTTGCAGGCACATCCCCAGTAGGAGGTGTGCAGGAGGCAGCTGATCAATGTTTCTCTCTCATCAATGTTTCTAACTCTCTATCTCTCTCCCTTCCTTTCTATAAAAAATCAATAAAATATATTTTAAAAAGATAAAATAGCTTTTTTGTGACTCCTTCATAAAATGATAGGTATTTTTAAAAGCAAATTATTATTTTCCATGATAGAAATTTGTCCAAGACACTTGGTGATGCTGAACAAGTGAATTAAAACTTTTTCTTAAAAATAAAATTAGGGCCCTGACAGGTTTGGCTCAGTGGATAGAGCATCGGCCTGTGGACTTAAGGGTCTCGGGTTCGATTCCAGTCAAGGGCATGTACCTTGGTTGCAGGCACATCCCCAGTGGGGAGTGTGCAGGAGGCAGCTGATCGATGTTTCTAACTCTCTATCCCTCACCCTTACTCTCTGTAAAAAATCAATAAAATATATTTAAAAAAAATAAAATTAGGGGTTTAAACTTTACAATGTGCTAGTTATCCTATCAATGTAAAAAAAAAACAAAAAAAAAAACCCCGACATTTTATATGAAAACCAAGTCTAATCACTTGGAAACCTACAAAACATATAGGACTTTTAATTTCAAATCTAGTACTTTTCCCTTATGTCATTAGACAAAATCTGTTTTTTCCAAATGTAGTTTATCAACAAATCACCTGAAGTCCATAGAACACATTTACTTTTGTGCAAAGCCCAGATCTATTGAATAAGAATCACTGTGTAAATGTCCGAGGAAGTGCACCCCACCTCCCATGCAATTCTCATGATGAGCAACTCTTGGAAAAGATAGAAGACTTTCAAAGCCCCTTTTAACTTCTGTTTTCTAAATCTGTTTCAGGAAAGAAATGTTCATTTTAATGTACAACATTTGCTTAAACTGAGTAAAATTTCATGGCAATTAAATAATCAAATTCCTTACAAATAAAAAAAAATCCATGTTATATCAGGAATAGAAGCAAAATAAGCAAAATTCTTAATTTAGTTTTGACTTTAATCACACTTTTTGGTACAGTAATCAAGGAAAATGATGCTGATTTTTTTTTGCCTTTGAAGCTAATATATATGTCCTTGGAAATACGATTACAAATATGGCCAAACTTTCAGTGATAACTTGCTCTTTGAATATTTTTCTCTTAGAATGTGGAAAGTGAAATATATGCGGGACTATAAAAGTTATATAATTTATACTAAGTATTG
This sequence comes from Myotis yumanensis, assembly GCF_028538775.1. Classification (NCBI taxonomy): domain Eukaryota; kingdom Metazoa; phylum Chordata; class Mammalia; order Chiroptera; family Vespertilionidae; genus Myotis; species Myotis yumanensis. The sequence goes on from NW_027223754.1 coordinate 142,973,976, forward strand.
TTTCCAATGAAATTTTCTTTATTTGATCATCATATCCAAATCTTTCAAAATCATATTAAGTTAATATTAAAATTAATTGTTTTAAAAGTTTTAACTTGATCAGTTTGAATTTTTATATCCTAAAACACAAAGCATTTTCAAACCATTAATAACATGTGAAATTTAAAAGGATATTGCCCCTACATCTCCACTAAACTCTCTTCCAGTTTAAAAAATACCACAAAGTCTATACACTTTTTCTGATTAATACAGATTTTCAATATTTCCACATACTTTATACAAAGAATTCTTATTTAATTTATTATTGGTGAGTAATGTTTCTTTGATAATGACAGAACAATATACATAATTGAATAGCTAAATTCAAAATTAAAATTATATCTTGGAACCCATATTTAACTACTCTTGAAATCATTATAAAAATCAAATACCAACACTAAAGACATTTTTCCTGTTATTACTAAGGAGAGCATAGTAATTGGAATTATCATCATCAGAACAGAAACCTCTGTCTCTATATTGTCAGCACTAGTAACAAAGGTATCTACATTAATCATTGTATTAAATATTCTAGGTTGCTAAGATAAGATTGTAAACCCTTAAAATAACTTCACTAAGTGTTGTCTCTTTTATAGAAGCTGAGAATTTTTATCATATGGTATCATTGAAACAACATTGTTTTTCTCCCCAAGCATTATTATTGCAAGGGAGTTACATTTCATAAACAACCCCAGACAATTGCATCTTCTTATATATCACTGTGCCTTCAACTCATTTTGCCTTTAACTAAAGTATACATTAAGTATAGCAGAGAATTGTCTTACCATTAACAGACACTAAAATTAATCTTATCAATATTACAGGAGAGATATAATTGCATTACTTGTTAGTATACTAGCATAAATTGCTAACTAAAAGACCTAGGAATAATTATTAAATATGTTTTGAAAATGATAATCAAGGAAAGTATTTGCCCCACATAAACTTACATATTTACTAAAATATCTCAGATTACCCCTGCAAATATCATCCATTTATTGTGCAATGTGGCTTACACTGTGACTAGGGTAATTTCAAGAGGATGAAGTCCTGGAGGAAATTCTGATTCCCTGTAATTCTCCACTCTGCTGGAAAGACTCAACTAATACAATCAATTTGCTAGTGGAGCGTGAGCATGTGCACTGGAAATTGTGATTTCTCTGGGGTTGACAGCAGGAGAGCTTTGCTGACTGAGCCACCTGAAGAGAATCTAAAGCAATGGCTTCAGCTTTTGCAGCTAGCAGAGAAGCCTCAGCTGGTTAAGGAGGCTTTTGAGACCTGACAAACCTGTGGAGGGAGGTGCACTTCTCAATCTGCTGTATACTATCATCTCCATGTCCACATGATTCTCCTGGTGCTTGGAGGGGAACTGTGGAGGAGCAATGCATTGCTGTCCTGAATTGCATCTGGTCTGGCAGTTGAGAAGACCCTCTCTCATTTGTTTGTGCTTCTCACTTGTACTGGGAAAGGTTTTAGATGATCAATTACTGCATTTCACATCTCAGGGTGTGGAAATCCATTTATTTTTTGGAGATCTCCATTTTTTTTTTTACAACATTACATGTTGGTCCATCAAACAAAGATCACTGTTTTTCCTACTGGCTGCAGAATTCAAACTGCAAAAGAGACCCCAGAAATCAAACCTAGTGAACCCACACAGTAGGTTAAAAAATTATTACCTAATTAAATCTATTTATCAACTTGAAGGGGGAATCCAATATGAGAAATCAAAACAAGAGGTCACCATTCTGGATAAATAAAGAAAAGTAGAGAGAACTATCAATCTTATCTAATAAAAGAGTAATATGCAAATTAACCATAACTCTGCAACAAAGATGGTGGTGCCCATAGCTGCTGGGCAGGATGCTGGCTGTGTCACCCTGGCAACGTGAGCCGAGCAGGCAAGGGGGGCTGCAGGCAGTACCCAGCAGGACCAGCTGGGTGGTGGCAGCAACCAGGGATTAGGCAATCGGGGCCCACAGGCAGCACCCAGCAGGGCCTGTTGGGCAGTGACGGTGGCGACCCTTGAGCAGGCAAGCGAGGTGCAGGCAGCACCCAGAAGGGCCTGCTGGGTGGTGGCGGTGGTGACAAGGGAGCAGGCAAGGGGGGCCTGCAGGCAGCACCCAGCAGGGCTGGCTTGCCCTCCCCGTGGTGTGGAGCAGGCAGGCCCCGCAGAGAGCAGAGAACCAGGGGGAGTGGGCCCAAGTCATCAGTAGCACATCCCCTGAGGGCTCCCGAATTGGAGAGGGTGCTGGTCGGGCTGAGGGACCTCACCCACCTGCCCCTCCCCGCCCCGCATGAATTTTGTGCACCTGGCCTCTAGCATAATAACATTGAAGGAGAAAAGATATAGTATGCAATTGTTGATTATTTTAAATTGTGCAATTTAAAAGTGAAAAATAGAATAACTCCTTTTGGTAACTTATCTGGGTAAAGAATAAGTATCATAGAGTACAGTGGGAAAAAAAAAAGAACTGAATAACTGAAAAGGAAAAAGACTGGAAGGATAATTATAATGGTTCATAGTTTCAATGTAAATGAATGATGCTGTTATTGAATACTTCAAATTACGGGCTTAGTACATATTTTTGAAGCAGAAGAGACTGTATAGAAATATAATGATAGTTGGCACTCAAAAATTCTAAATTATTTAAACAAAGCCCAGAAATTCAGAGTTGGAGAAAAGCAGATGATTGCAATGTAGTGTTGTTGTGGCAAATGGCCCAAGAGAATGACAGCCGGCACCCAGAGGAGTCAGGAAAGGTCCTTTATTGCGCAGTGCTGCTAGTCCTGGGGACTTTAATCCAAAGCCTGAACTGACAATGTGGGAGGTTTTGATATATACAGTAGGTCCTCGGGTTACATGGAGATCCATTCTTACAGTGCGACTTAATGCGATTTGATTTTGCCGTAAGTCAGAACCCACCTCCATAAGCACCTACTTCACTCACATGGAGCACATACACAGCAGTAATGAAGTGAAACAGTAGAAAAAATTTAAAAGAAAGATAACAATTCCTGACCTTTACTTGTGGTAAATAAATAATAAAAAACATAAAGCACATATGTACATACGTTGAAATGACGGAACTATTTCATTTTTTTATAAATAAATGGGAGATGGCGACATAACCACGAAATGACGTATGTCGAGTCCTATGTAACCTGAGAACTGCCTGTATATATCTTCTTATGGCGGGCCCCTCAGGGTGGGCTTTGCAGCTCTACCCAAGTCAGTTAGAATGGGGAAGTAAGATTACTGTTTAACTAGATACTTAACTAGTCTGTAAGGCCCCAAAGGTGCCCCCCTTTTTGCCTTCTCAGTGTTAAAGTGTTATTTTCTAAGTATGAGGGTTCCTCTGGGGTGAATAGCCTTGTTGGAGGTGAAAATATACCTTACTTATGAGCCAGGGAAAATTTTTGATGGAGCAAACTAAACCTTGATTGGGAAAGATGAGATAGCCCTTCCAAAAAAATGGTGATGGTATTATAGCTAGAGAGAAGAGCATGCAGATAGGCAAGAGTTTGAGAGAAAAGATGATGTGGGAAATTAAAAGATGATTCAGTGTTATTGGAACAAGTAGCTAGAAAAAAGAGGATCAAGAGACTTTCCTTTGGAAAATTAAGAAAAATTCAAATCATGAGTTTTCTGCTATTTTTTCTTTTAGTACTATACCTTGTTTTATCTTTGGTTAACATAGTCAAAACTATAATGAGAGAAAAAGAGGCAAAGAAGTGTACAAGAAGGGTCTAGTCAGTATTCTATTCTTTTTAAAAAATATATATACTTTTTTATTGAATTCAGAGGGGAAGAGAGAGGGAGAGAGAGAGAGAAATATCAATGATGAGAGAGAATCATTGATAGGCTGTCTCCTGCACTGGGGATTGAACCTGCAACCTGAGCATGTACCCTTGAACCAGAATCAAACTTGGGACAACTTAGTCTGCAGGCCAATGCTCTATCCACTGGGCCAAACAAGTTAGGGCCAGTATTCTATTCTTTATCAAAAAAGGAGAAGGCTAAAAATAGTCACAAATCATATGGGATAAATATACAACAAATTAAGTTAGGATATTGGCAGTAACGAGGACATAACTCTGTTTAAAATAGAATTATTCATGTTTTTTACCTTATAATAGTAAATTGAGCTCCTGGCATGCCAGAAATTGAAAGGCAGCTTTGCAGAGTGGCTAAGAGCACATGACTATTGAAGCCTAATGAACTGGGAGAATTCTAGCTTGCCCACTAACTAGTTTTGTGATTTTAAAACAAGTTAGTTGATTTCTTTATGCCTTTGTTCCCTCACCTATACACTAGACCAGGGGTGGGCAAACTTTTTGACTCGAGGGCCACAATGGGTTCTTAAACTGGACCGGAGGGCCGGAACAAAAGCATGGATGGAGTGTTTGTGTGAACTAATATAAATTCAAAGTAAACATCTACACTAATAAAAGAGAAACATGGTAATTGGCGTACGACCGCTACCCTTCCCATTGGCTAATCAGCGTATCCTTATGCAAATTAACTGTCAGCCAAGATGGCGGCCGGCAGCCAGGCAGCTGGAAGCTAACAGGAGGCTTGCTTGCTGCAGGGACTGCAGACTCCAACTCTCAGCCGACAGTTTGAAACTTTGTAACAAATATAGCCAGCCGGGATCTCAGAGCTGAAGTTATACATTGTTTCGATTATAGAACAGCAAACAAACCAGCAGTGGAGGCCTCAGAGCTAGAGCCAGAGCTAAAGCCGGCCCAGAATAAAAAAAAAGAAAAAAAGGAGCGGTTGGGAGATTCGGTCAATCACCAGCCTGAAGGCAGCCCTCAGCCCCTCACCCAGACTGGCCAGGCACCCCAGTGGGGACCCCCACCCTGATCCAGGACACCCTTCAGGGCAAACCAGCCGGCCCCCAGGCCTCTATTCTATATAGTAAAAGGGTAATATGCCTCCCAGCACCGGGATCAGTGGAGCCGGGAGGCCTCCTGGCACCGGATCAGCGTGACAGGGGGCAGTGCCCAAACCCCCTGATCGCCCTGCGGCTCTGTGTGTGACAGTGTGCGGCGTCCCAACCCCCTGATCCGGCCTGCTCTGTGTGTGACAGTGGCGGTGCCCCAACCCCCTGATCCGCCCTGCTCTGTGTGTGACAGGGGGCAGTGCCCTAACTCCCCTATCGGCCCTACTCTGTGCGTGACAGGGGGGAGCTCCCCAACCTCCTAATGGGCCCTGCTCTGTGCATGACAGGGGGGAGCTCCCCAACCCCCTGATGGACCCTGCTCTGTGCGTGACAGGGTATGGAGCCCCAACCCCCCTGATGGGCCCTGCTCTGTGCGTGACAGGGGGCAGCGCCCCAACCCCCTGATTGGCCCTGCTCTGTGCGTGACAGTGGGTGGCACCGCAACCTCCCCATCAACCCTGCCTTGAGTATGACAGGGGGCAGTGCCCCAACTCCCAATCGGCCCTACCCTGAGCGTGACCAGGGGCTGCACCTAGGGATTGGGCCTGCCCTCTGCCACCCGGGGGCAGGCCTAAGCCAGCAGGTCGTTATCTCCCGAGGGGTCCCAGACTGCGAGAGGGCACAGGACGGGCTGAGGGACCCCCCCTTCCCCCCTGAGTGCACAAATTTTTGTGCACCGGGCCTCTAGTCATTACATAAAAGGGTACGGTCTTTTTTTTTTTTTTAGTTTTATTCATTTCAAATGGGCCGGATCTGGCCCGTGGGCCATAGTTTGCCCACGGCTGCACTAGACTCTAGTGACTAGAGATAAAAAGTAGAATAAAAATACCTATCTCAGTGAACTGGTGATAAAAAAAAGCACTTAGAACAGAGCCTACCCAGTATAAGCAGTATGTATAGGATTGTTTTGATATTTTTATTTGCTGAAAAATGTGAAAATTTCTGTATATACTTCTGTAATTATAATGTGTTTTTTTTTTAATTTAATGGTTATTTGGGTGTAATTAAATCTTATGCTCAAGGTTATAATTACTACTAGGCCTGTTTTATGTGTTTGCTGCAGGGACTTCTGGTATATCTATCCTATCTATGTGTAGTATTTTATAACTGGTAAATTATATTTGTTGTAGTAAATTGAATCTAACTTATATAAACTGCAAAGTAAACACCAACATTGTTATGATTAACTTTCTATCCAGGACCGCTAAAACTCTCCTTTCTATTTGTCACAATATTGTCCTTGTTATTCAGAAAACATTGCATCATTTTGTCTTGACAATCTTCCTATGAGCCTAATGGAAAAATAAACTGATTGCAACATATTGAGTCCTAAAAAAGTGAAGTGTACTTTTCAACATAAAAAAATAAAGATAAATGTTTTGATTTTGGGCACAATAAGCTTATCTTTAACCTAAGTAATTTAATCTCAACTACTACTACTCATGTTCAGCCGCAGCCTTGATAGGATTGAGGTGATCATGCATCTCAATTTGTACCTATTTTGTTCCAGCACAACAAATATGTCTCCTGCTACATGTTTCAAAGGTTTTCCAGTATGGGTAATAAATTATATGGTCACCCTAGGCAATGGATGCTAACTGCTTACATAAAAGCCTTTTTGGTGAAGTTTGTTTCAGGAATTAAGCAACAAGGCAATACGTGCAGTTGATCTAAAATAATGACCGATTTAGTAAGAGGTAAAGTTTTGTCATCTGAAGAGACCTATGAATGTGGCCCTCTCATAATGATCTGCCCCTGCACTGATGCCTGAACTCCTCAACTAGAGATTCGTTCTTCTTGCCTGTGTAAGACAGAGAAAGAGAGATCACACTTTTGGTATTCCTGCCAAAAATGTATCATTAGATTCTAATCAGGAAACCTCAGACAAGTCCAGTTTGAGGAAAGTTCTACAAAATAATTAGTCTATTGTCTTTAGACATTCTCATGAAAGACAAAAGAATTTCTGATGAACTGAACTAGATTTGAAAGACTAAAGACACATGACTAGTAAACGTAATCCTATCTAATAAAAGAGAAACATGGTAATTAGCCGTACGGCTGCTACCCTGCCCATTGGCTAATCAGTGAGATATGCAAATTAACTGCCAAGCAAGATGGCGGCCGGCAGCCAGGCAGCTGATGCGAACAGGGAGGCTTGCTTGCTTCAGTGACGGAGGAAGCCAAGCTTCCCCGCCTGCCTTGCCAGACTCTCAGCTGCACTCTAAGCAACATTGTAACAAATATAGAAGCTAAACAAAACCCCGGGCTTCAGCCAGCAGGACCACAACATTGTTTCAAATACAGAAGGTAAACAAAGGCCAGAAACCTGCTTTCAGCAGCGGAGGTCTCATAGCTGGAGCTGAGCCTCAGAGCTAAAGCTGGCTCAGAATTTTAAAAAAAGGAAAAAAGGAGTGGTTGGGAGCTTCAGTCACCTGCCAGCTTGAAAATGGCCCACAGCCCCTCACCCAGACTGGCCAGGCACCCAAGCGGGACCCCCACCCTGATCCAGGACACCCTTCAGGGCAAACCAGCCGGCCCCCACCCGTGCACCAGGCTTCTATCCTATATAGTAAAAGGGTAATATGGCTCCCAGCACCGGGATCAGCATGACAGGGGGCAGCGCCCAAACCCCCTGATCACCCTGAGGCTCTGTGTGTGACAGGGGGTGGGGCCACAACCTCCCTATCCTCCCTGCTCTGTTCGTGACAGGGGGGAGCTCCTCAACCCCCTGATCGGCCCTGCTCTGTGCGTGACAGGGGGGAGCTCCCCAACCCCATGATCGCCCTGCGACTCTGTGTGTGACAGGGTGCGGCACCCCAACCCCCTCATCCGCCCTGCTCTGTGTGACAGCGGCCGGTGCCCCAACTCCCCTATCGGCCCTGCTCTGTGAGTGAAAGGGGGGAGCCCCCAACCCCCTGATGGGCCCTGCTCTGTGAATGACAGGGGGGAGCACCCCAACCCCCTGATGGGCCCTGCTCTGTGTGTGACAGGGTACGGAACCCAACCCCCCTGATGGGCCCTGCTCTGTGCATGACAGGGGGTAGCGCCGCAACCTCCCTATCAACCCTGCCTTGAGTGTGACAGGGGGTGGTGCCCCAACCCCCCAATCGTCTGTACCCTGAGTGTGACTAGGGGTGGCATCGCATCCTCCCGATCTGCCCTGCTCTGTGCATGACAGGGGCCGGCGCCCCAACTCCCCAATCGGCCCTGCTCTGAGCCTGACCAGGGGCTGCACCTAGGGATTGGGCCTGCCTTCTGCCACCCGGGAGCAGGCCTAAGCCAGCAGGTCGTTATCTCCCGAGGGGTCCCAGACTGCGAGAGGGCACAGGCCGGGCTGAGAGACCCTCTCTCCCCGCAGAGTGCACAAATTTTTGTGCACTGGGCCTCTAGTAGATGATATTGGATTGGCTCCAAGTCAGGAAAGGGTTAACTCAGCAGGCCTGCTCACTTACACCCTGCATATTCCACAGAAAGGCTTGTCTTCAGACTGGCGCTAGGTTGGCTCCTGGGAAATAACCTCCTGACCCTTGGAATTTTCTGCTTGATAAGAATGTTTTTATATGTCTGAGGTCATGGGCCACACTGTGTCAATTTGACCAGGTAAGTTTACCTGATCCTGTGATTTATGGTTTATACCAGTGGTCAGCAAACTGCGGCCCCCCTTGAGTGTGGCTCTTCCACAAAATACCACGTACAGTGCGATGGAATCTTCGTGGCCACACTCAAGGGGCCAAAGAGCCGCATGTGGCTCTGGAGCGGCAGTTTGCCGACCACTGGTTTATACCTTTCTCCTGGTGTTTGGGTAGTAGCAGGGAAATTGGCCTCTGAGTCGCTGAGGTCAGTCGGTCAGACAGGCAGGAGCTGGATGCCATGGCTGATGCCCAGTAAAGTACTGAACCCCAAAGCTTGGGTGAACATCCCTGGTTGGCAATACTTTCATGTTTTGTCACAGATGCTTGCTGAGACTTTTAAGTGTGTGCCTGTACGATTGTAATGGGAAGAGACACCTTTAAGCTTGCATTTGGTTTCTCCTGGAGTTAATCCCATGTGCCTTCCCCTTTACTGCTTTTAATCAATATCCTTTCAGAATATATTTTAGAATATATTTCAGAATAATAAAATATAACCATGATTACAACAGCTTCTCTTCAGCCTATGAGTACTTCTAGAATCAAACCTGAGGGTGGTCTTGGGAACCCCTGGCATAATTCCTATATTAAAATGATTATTAAAACTTGAGTATGGATTAGAAATTAAAAATATTTCCAGGTTAAAATTTTTGAATTTTATAACTAATATATCTGTGCAAATGATTATACTTGTTCTTGGGAAACACACATTGAAGCATTGTGGGGCCAAAGGGCAAGATGACCATAACCTTCTATCAAATGGTTAAAAAAAAAGTATGTATACAACTAGAGAGGAAAAATGCAAATGTGTCAAAATAAAAAGAATTATTGAATAGGGTAAAATATATGTGAGTTCTTCTATTCTTCTTGCAACTGTTCTGTTTAAAATTAAATAAAAAATTAAAATAGAAACATCTAAAGGGCTATATATGTATGTGGTATATTTAATGTGAAATCACTAGCTGGGCTTTCCAAATATTCACCAAATAACTACATTTAGTAAGCAAATAGAAAGTGCAGAAATAGCTCATCCTTTAACAGACATAATTAAATTATTGGGCAGCTGGACATGGGCATTAAGGAAAAAATTGTCACTAAAAAGACAAATGGAAGGATGCTGAAAATCATCCTAATGGGTACGTGGTCTCTGATAAGGTGGGCCAAAGTAAATTTGTAGACCCTGGGATGGAATCAAAGCCTTGCATACTAAGTTTGCAGAAGACAATGGTGACAATCAGTTTTCCTGGTTAAACACGGGACTCAGAATGTGACCAGCAATGATTCAGATATGCAGACCCGTGGTGCTGGCAAGTATAGAATGGAATAAAGAATGGGTTAACAGACAGGCGATAAACACAGCTCCTGGGAGTGAGGGAACAGGCAATTTTTAGGGATACAGACAATCTGTAAGTATCATACAAATCTAGAAGAAATTAACAAGCATTCAAAGGTGATGAAAGCTAAAAAATAAAAGCAAGAAGGAAGGAAGGAAGGAAGGAAGGAAGGAAGGAAGGAAGGAAGGAAGGAAGGAAGGAAGGAAGGAAGGAAGGAAGGAAGAATAAAGGACTTGGGGCCTCAGAAGTATTGATGAGAACAGCAGCAGGCTTCAGGCACCAATTAACAAGAAACCCAGCAGGATTAACAAGATGAAATGCTGAAGAATCGACCACTAACCTAGAGCTTTTTGAAGAGAGGTTCCTAGCAGCTGAGATGGGACAGAGACTGCAGGTGGGAAGAAGTGGTCCCAGCTGGAGAGTTTGGAGTGCTTCAAGAAGAGAGTGCCAGGCTGTCACAGCGATCACCTTTTCCAAAAACATTTCCTGGGACTGCCAAAAAAAAAAAAAAAAAACGATGCTAAAGAGCTGTGTGCTTGCAAAATGGATTTGAGATTAATATAATTCCGCATTTAAAACTTGCCTCCACTGCTTACTGCCTATGTGACCTTTATCAGACCACATGATAATACATATTTTAGAAGACTACTTTTAGAATTAAAATATGTAAAGCCCTTGATTTAGTGCTTGGCACAAAGACTGCACCTAGTAAATGACAGATTTCATTATTACGGATGGAATGGGAGATGCATAACATTAGCCCTTTCTCTTGCTACCAACTGATAAGTGATAAGAGGGTAGGTATGTTGATTACTAGCTTTATTGGGCAAAATAAAAATTATTTAAGACAAAGGTCTTCTTGTGCTGTAAAAATTCTGCATCATGGTAGCTGCTTCTGAACTTTGATTTTCCAGTGAGAGATGGATACACACAGCAAATCGACTTTAAAGTCTACCGGGTAAATTGAGGAGAAGTTGGCTGGTCCCTCAATTGTTGTGGAGAGACTCAAAAGTAAATGAGACCTTACATTCTGCAAATATGAGGCCCATAGACTTCTGGGCAGAATACTAGTACATTAAGCTACATGCTAATGAAACTAGGTTGAAGCTTCCAGTTGTAAATGGCATTCATATTTACACTGGACCTAGAATCACCCAGCTGGGAATCAGACGGAAATATATATTATATGAAATTAAAAAATATAAATTGGGGACTGAAAGTGGGAGAATTAAAAAAAATAGTTACAAAAGTAATCCTATCACAATTATATCACCATGTGAACAAGGTTTTATTTTTTAAATTAACACTTTTTTCTCTTTTGTTGTTCTTCAACTCGTTATTTCATAATTGTCTATTTGTAGTCACAGGAAAAATAATGATCTATTATTGCTGAAAATATTTTTGTGTTGATAATTTACTTTTTAAAAAAATATATTTTATTGATTGTTTTACAGAGAGGAAGGGAGAGGATAGAGTTAGAAACATTGATCAGCTGCCTCCTGCACACCCCCTACTGGGGTTGTGCCCACAACCAAGGTACATGACCTTGACCAGAATCAAATCTGGGACCCTTCAGTCCACAGGTCATCCCCTCTATCTACTGAGCCAAACCAGTTAGGACGATAATTTACTTTTGTCTACATTACCTAGATTACCTCATTCGATTTTTGCAGTGACTCTGAGTTGTGAAGGGCATATGCTATTTCCATTTTATAGATAACAAACATGAAGTTCAGAGAGTCCTTATGAACTGCTCAAGTCACACAATGGATCCAGCAAAGATCTGGGTCCATTTCGTGTTCTTACTCCAAAAGAAGCATAGTTCTTAATTCATTATTCTAACATAGTTTCCAATTGCTCAAGGCAGTATCCCTAGGATGATCCTAACTCCCCTTAAAGTGCCTATCTGAGAAAACTCCAGGCTGCTAAGAGAATGTACTGTTTGCTCCAGCCAACACCTGAAAATAGGGCCTCTGTATCCCAGTCTGTGTGTAGGAGGGAGTGGGGTGAAGGAGGAGGAGCCTAACTTAGGTAAGTGCCAGTTAGCAGGTGGGTTCCATATGGACCAATTCGTCCTTCCAGCTTTTCAGACTTTTTTATTTTCCTAACTCTACTGCGGCCCTGATCACCCTCACCCTACTCCTTTATTCTCACTTTATAATGGCCAGTCACATCATACAAATTGATGATCTGGAATAAAATCTTGCTTGTCTAACTTTGGTGTAATTTTTGCATTGACATTCTCAATTATCCTAAACTTGCATTTAGAAAGGTTATGATGACTTTGGATGAAACAGCCACTTAGTATCCAAATCAAAGCTAGACATGAGAAGTACGTGAGGAAAATACAACTCCAAGAGATACTTCTACCAAGCTTTTTTTTTGCTTTACTTTCATTTAATTATTTTATTTGGCCCTACATAATTCTCGGAATGAAATATAACACACTATGTTGTCTTCTTTATCATTTGAGAGGTATAATCTCTGACTAGATGCAGAAAGAAGTATTGAGTAAGTGGAGGATTGTCTAACTTCCTACTAAGGTTTCAGTTATGCAGTAAAAGGACAAAATAAAAATCTCAACTTTGTTTTCTTCTTACTTCCTTTAAAAATTTTAATTACATAAAACATCTCTAGGAAAGTGAACCAAGATGTCAATGTAGGTAAACACAGTACTCGCACACTCCCACAACCACATCAAAATCACAACTGAAATACAGAACAACCATCATTCAGAATCGTCTAAAATCTGGTTGAATGGAAGTCTTACAACTAAAGAATTAAAGAAGAAACCACACTGAGACTGGTAGGAGGGGCAGAGGTATGGAACGGGATGGTCCAACATTCATGTGTGACATGTTTTTAATTGGGAGGAATATGTTGGCAGGGGAGGCTTCCCGAAGGAGCAAGGTCCCAGCCCACACCTGGCCCCTAGCCCAGGGTTCCAGTGCCAGGAAGAGGAGTCCCCTCTGAGCTCCAGCACTGGGGCAGCAGCTTGAGAGGATCCAGAAACATATGGGGAGGAACTAAATTATCTGGCATCTGGCATCAGGCAAGAACTGGGCTGCAGCTTTGTCCTAGAAAAAGTGCTGGGACCTCCCCTGGCACAGAGCTGACTGTCAGACACCATATCTGAGTCTCCATCAACCTGGCCCACACTACCCTGTCCTGGTGATTCCCTGAGATCCCACCCCACCCAATTTGTAACCCACCCAAGCTGTTTGCAGTGTCTTTTCCATATGAATTGTCTGTCCTGGCCCAGGCTTCAGATTTTCCTAAAATCTTTCCAACAAGCAGCAGCTGCCATCAGCATGCCCCATACCTCTCAATAAGTGGCCCCAGGAACAGCACCAACAGCAGCTTGCCAAGGTCCACAGCTTGGCATTTCCTGGGCATCTTCAAGCCCAACACAAGTAGAAGCCATTTGCAGATCATTTTGTAGCTCACGCTGGGTGGCCCCAGGCAGGGCATAGGCAGTGGCTGACTTTGCACTTCCAGGAAGGCCCAAGAGCCAATGCACCCAGTGGACAGCTTCAGAGCACACCAGATTACAACTCTATCACATCCGTGAGGAACACACGCAAGGGGAAGACTTGGTGAGCAACAAAGCTCCACTGAAGCAAGTCCTGTTCTATCGGGGTGGCTCCTGCACAGCAGCTCTTCTTCTGCTGTGGTTATAGCTGGTCCTCACAGCCAATTGGCCAGGGGTCAATTCCTACCAGTGACACCAACAGCAATCAAGACTCAACTACAATAGGACAGTGCACACAGCCTACAAAGGGCCACACCTAGAGTGCCCAGCTCAGGTAACTAGGGAGGCGGAGCCAAAAAATGTATATGCATACTAGAGGCCCAGTGCACAAATTTGTGCACAGGTAGGGTCTCTCAGGGTGGCCTGCGGGGATTGGGTCCAACTCACACCTCCAGGCCTGCAGCCCCAGCTCACGACCCCAGCCTCACAGCCCCGCAGCCCCTCCTGGCACCCCTCCATGGCCTGGCACCGCCCCCTCATCTGCTCCACCATCCCACCTGCAGGGCGATCAATCAGGGCCAGGCCCTCCTCCCAGCTCCATCAGCGCCTGGGATCCAGGCAGCAGCCCTGACCCCATCACCGCACTGGTCGTCGTCTGCAGGATGATTGGCAGGGCCATCAGGCCCCTGCTTGCACTCACCTTGGCCTGGCACCGCCCGCTCACCTGCTCCACCATCCCACCACCATGGTCCCACTGTCATCAGGGCCCATCGGGGCCTGCAGTGCCTCCATTGCCACCCATTGCCAGTGCCGTAACGCCAATGCCCGCCATGTTCCACGCTGCCCCCTGGTGGTCAGCTCATGTCATAGCGAGTGGTCAAACTCCTGGTCGAATGACCAACTGAGGGGAAAATTTGCATATTAGGCTTTTATTATATAGGACTAGAGGCCCGATGCACGAAATTCATGGAAGAGTAGGCCTTCCTTCCCCTGGCTGCCGGCACCGGCTTCCCTCTGGCACCTGGGACCTGGGCTTCCCTCACAGCCCCAGCTTCATCCGGGAGATCATCCAGAAGGATGTCTGATCTAATTAGCATATTACTCTTTTATTATTATAGATATGCATAACCCATGGACATAGACAATAGGGTGGTGAAAACTTGGTGTGGGGCAGGATCCAGGTGGAGGAAGGCAATGGGAGGGGGGCAAAGGAGGAGACATCTGCATTACTCTCAACAATAAAGATTTAACATACACACACACATACACACACATCTCTAAGGAAATGAAGAGCTTTATATGCTTCATCTCTAGAACTTGTGGGTCACTTTTTACAAATTATGAATACTGAAAATAGCATGCTCTTGAGAGGTCCATTTCAGTCGAAGTGAGCTGGAATATTTTAAAGGAGGAAGTAGTAGAATAGTAGTTAGGTTCCTGGCTAGGAACAGGAGATCATTTCAGATAGCATTATAATTATACAAATGGGATAATAAAGGCTTTAACTAAAGATTGGAAATGTGAATGAATAAAATAAGATGGATTCAAGAGGTTTGGGGAGGTACATTTGATATGAATCTGTGATTAAGTTTTATGGGGGAGAAGGAGAGAATAATTATGTGTAAAGTCTAAATATCTAAAGTTTCAGGCTTTTGTTCATGAACAAAAGAAGAATCAGTATGTTGTATATTGAAAAAGTAATTTGTCTCTAATCTTGGATCTGCAACAACAAATGGTATGATCTTATTAAAGTCTATTCACTTGAACCTCTGATCTTCATCCAGTTTATCTTGATTTAAAAAGACTACTGCCTTCCCACTTGGAGTATAGGCAACACATTGGCCCTATTCTAAAAAAATAGGTACAGTTATATTTCAGTAGTAAAGATCTAGAATTCTTAAAGCAAATCAATCGTGTTCATAATGCTCATCTCTTTTAAATAATAAAAACACATTTACTGTGTGGTCATTATAACCGGAGAATTGAGAAAGACACAAATTAAAGACATTGTATGTATAAAGACCATGGGAGAATATTTACCTGCATGATGCGTGTGTAAAATAACAAAGCTGTAATTATTTAAATTCTAGTAATTATACTGTAAGTTAAATACTATGGAAGTATAATCATTATAGGACAAATTAATAGAGAAGTCATTTTCTATGTACTAGTAAAAGTGCTACATCAAAGGTTTCAATTACAAAGAGATTATATCAAAAAACAAAACAAATTTTATAAGTTTTGTCACTTATAAAGAGAAGAGCCAGGTTTAAGTTCAGATGTGTCAGATTCCAAAACTTTAGTTTACATCCTTGTTAGACCTAACATTACATTAACTTATTTTCAATTATTAAAAAGATTGTTGCCTTCTCACTTAGAGCATAGCAAATACATTGTCCTTATTCTAAAAAAAATTACTTGTTTTTAGATACAACTGGTAATTCAGACAAACTAATATGTTACTTCAATATATAGTTTTGTCAGAATTTTTGAAACAAATATCAGTCAAAACAAACCTTCTCTAGTTGAAATGTATTTTGTAAGAATTGAGTTATGCTGCCATCTAGTGATCATTTCATTGCTGATATTACCGAAGTATCAAAAAAATGAAGAAAATTAGACTTATGTTCAAAATGTAGTCTAATAAGTAATATAATGTCCAATCACTGGGTTATACACTTGAAGCTAATATAATATTGTATGTCAAATACAACTGAAAAATAAAAAAATGCTTTTAGAAAGGTAGACTAGCGAACAGATTTATATGTAAATATCACACAAATTGAGATTAGGACTAAAATATACATTAATAATAATAAACAAAATAATACTGAAGAGGTTTATTATTGATTTTCTTCTTAAAAGTGGAATCTGCAGCAGTTTACATAAAAGTGTAAGTTCTTTAGTAGAATTTCTATACTTTTCATTTTATGGACTCTATATTTTTTGTCTTATTTAAAAGGGCAGGGGTAGGAGTGGGGAGGAGGGGGTCAATGGTGAAAAAAGGGGGGGACATCTGTAATACTTTCAACAACAAAGAATAATAATAATACAATCATTAAAAAAGTTTTACCAAAAAATAAATAAATAAAAGAAATATTCTTCATAATTTACATCTAGTCTCAGTTTAGGTAGGTTATATTTTAGAAAAAAACCGTATCTTTCTACCTAGCCTGAAGATAGGAAAGAATGGTTTCCAGAAAAATGCACAAGATCCGTGGCTATGGTTGTACAAGGAAAAATTACTCCAAATTCATGTTCAAATTCAGTTCATCATTCAAGAATTTTCATGAGGGCATTTGGTTTGATAAGGTCTGATTTGGGCTACTTCTCATCTGAACACTTACTAGTACAAAACAGTGCAAAATTTTAAAATTAACCATTTCCAACTAATTTTACCTACAGGGTTGAAAGAATCCAAAAGTGAAAAAAGAACATTTGGAGAAGAGGAAGACAAGATTAGCTACCCCACTACTGCACAGGCCTGAGGTCCAGTACAGGAGCCAAGAGCCACAGGTGGCTACTGAGCACAGGGATGAGGGTAGTCTGAACCGCTATGTGATATGAGTGTAAAATACACACAAGATTTTGAAGACTTGATACAAAAATGTAAAATACCTATTTAATATTTTGTAAAGTTAATAGTTTTAAATAAGAATATTTGGATATATGAAATAAAGATCCATTTTTAAATTAGTTGTACCTGTTTTATATTTTTTGTTTTTATTAATGTGGCTACTAGAAAATATAAAATTATATATATATTTAATATATATATGTAGAGGGCTGCCTGGGAGGCACCTAGGCATTTTCTTATTATTGTCAGCTGAACTCAGAGCTTAGGCAGAGCCACACCCTAGGAACATGCTTCCCCAATAACGCTGGACATGTTAATCAGGCAGGGGCGGAACTAGATATGTAAATCTAGTCCTTTAAAATAAACCTGCTGTGTGGCTCAGGCTGCTTTGCCGCCTCTCCATCAGAGAGGATGGCGCCCACCTGGCCCCAGCTTAAAATCTATTTCTGCATCTTGGTCTTTCTTTAATTTCTTAATCCCCAGCTCCTCCGCTCAAGAACCTGTCGTTTTCCTGTGCGGGTCGTGGGAAACAGAAACAGCCCACCACATATATATACCAACCCTGTAGGTAAAATTAGTTGGAAATGGTTAATTTTATATATATATACTAGAGGCCCGGTGCACAAAAATTTGTGCACTCGGGGGGAAAGGGGGCCCCTCAGCCCATCCTGTGCCCTCTCCCAGTCTGGGACCCCTCGGGAGATAATGACCTGCTGGTTTAGGCCTGCTCCCGGGTGGCAGAGGGCAGGCCCAATCCTTGGGTGCAGCCCCTGGTCGGGCTCAGAGCAGGGCCGATTGGGGAGTTGGGGCACCGCCCCCTGTCATTCACAGAGCAGGGCCCAACAGGGGGTTGAGGAGCTCCCCCCTCTCACTCACAGAGTAGGGCCAATAGGGGAGTTGGGGCACCGCCACCTGTCACACACAGAGCAGGGACCATCAGGGGGTTGAGGAGCTCCCCTCTGTCACTCACAGAGTAGGGCCGATAGGGGAGTTGGGGCATCGCCCCCTGTCACCCACAGAGCAGGGCCCATTAGGGGGTTGGGGAGCTCCCCCCTGTCACACACAGAGCAGGGACCATCAGGGGGTTGAGGAGCTCCCCTCTGTCACTCACAGAGTAGGGCCGATAGGGGAGTTGGGGCATCGCCCCCTGTCACACACAGAGCAGGGCCGATCAGGGGGTTGGGGCGCCGCCACTGTCACACTCAGGGCAGGGCCGATGGGGAGGTTATGGCTCTTCCCTGTCACACGCAGAGCAGGGCCTGTGGTGGTGGGGGGGGTTGGGGTGCCACACCCTGTCACACACAGAGCAGGGCCGATCAGGGGGTTTGGGCGCTGCCCCCTGTCATGCTGATCCGGTGCCAGGAGGCCTCGCGGCTCCGCTGATCCCGGTGCTGGGAGGCATATTACCCTTTTACTATATAGGATAGAGGCCTGGGGGCGGGCTGGTTTGCCCTGAAGGGTGTCCTGGATCAGGGTGGAGGTCCCCCCTGGGGTGCCTGGCCAGCCTGGATGAGGGGATGATGGCTGTTTGCAGCTGGTCACACACCCTTCAGGGTGGGGGTCCCCACTGGGGTGCCTGGCCAGTCTGGGTGAGGGGCTGAGGGCTGCTTTCAGGCTGGAGGTTGTTGATTGAAGCTCCCAACCGCTCCTTTTTTTTTATTTTATTCTGGGCCAGCTTTAACTCTGGCTCTAGCTCTGAGAGCAGGTATCTGGTTTGTTTCGGTTCTATAATCGAAACAATATATAACTTCAGCTCTGAGATCCCGGCCTACATTTGTTAGAATGTTTCAAACTGCCAGCTCAGAGGCCGGCAAGGCAGGCGGGGAACTTTGGAGTCTGCAGTCACGGGAGCAAGCCTCATGTTTGCTTCCAGCTGCCTGGCTGCTGGCCGCCATCTTGGCTGACAGTTAATTTGCATAAGGATACGCTGATTAGCCAATGGGAAGGGTAGCGGTTG
Source organism: Myotis yumanensis (assembly GCF_028538775.1). NCBI lineage: Eukaryota > Metazoa > Chordata > Mammalia > Chiroptera > Vespertilionidae > Myotis > Myotis yumanensis. The sequence continues at coordinate 142,992,933 of NW_027223754.1, forward strand.
TACGCCAGTTACCATGTTTCTCTTTTATTAGTGTAGATAAAAGGCTAATTTGCTATGTATCCCTCTACCCATCCAACCGGTCACTATGATGTGCACTAATCACCAGGGGGCAGATGCTCAATGCAGGAGCTGCTGAGCTGCAGTGACACACCCTGAAACCAGAGAGGAGGAAGCCCAGTTCCTCGAGGGGCTACTTGATTCCACCTTCGGCCGTGGGTTATGTTGTTCCTGGGGCACTGTCAGCCCCAAATCTGGTTTACTACACACTTGCGTTTGCGTTCCACACCTTGTATGACAGCAACTTTGCAGAGTGCCCTCTCACACTCTGGGACCCCTGAGGGGATGTCAGAGAACCAGTTTCAGCCCAATCCCCGCAGGCCAGGCCCAGATAGCCCACCTGCCAGCGGGACCCCCCTCAGTCCACAGATGCCCTTTGAGCCATGGCGCCACTCCAGGTGTGGCCGGCTGGGGAGGGACCACAGGAGGTTGGCTCCAGGGCGTGCCTGGCCCATCTCTCCCAGTCCTGGCCCTGCTGGCCACCTTCTGATTAATTTCCTTTACACGTGCACAAATCCATGCACTGGGTAACTAGTATATTATATTTCTACTGGACAGTGCTGGTCTGGAAGAGCCAGAATTTTCTGCCTTTAAGTATAAATTGTTTCCTTGTCTCCTGACCTGGGAATTTCTCTCTTGAAGTAAAATGCCGGTTGCTTTCCCTGTCCTCCCTTCCCTCATTTAAGAACTCTGCCCTTATATCTTCCTTAAGGTCACGCTACATAGTTTCCCCTCAAGCCCAGGCTGCATGCAGTTACATCTTGGAATGCGTATTTTGACCTCAAATTCTAAAGAGGAGCTTCTTTCCTGTGGACATCTTCATTCCTCAGTGCTTTTTTAAATTATTTTTTTCTATCACTAAACATACGTAATCTGTATTGTTAATAAAATCTATAGGTTTCAAGTGTACAATTCTATGATACATTATCTGTATACTGTATTGTGGGCCCTCCACCCAAAGTCACTGTATATTTGACCCCTTTTAGCCTTTGCTACCCTCCAACCCCTCTTCCCTCTGGTAAACACCATATTTTCTCTGTGTCTGTGAGATTTATTTGTTTGTTTTTCTTGTTTGTTCATTTATTACTTTGAGTTTCATATCCCACATATGGTGAAATCATATGGCTCTTAACTTTTCCTATCTGACTCCTTTTGCTTAACATGCTATTAGCAAGAGCCATCTGAAAGGGCGAGGGCTACGCCCTCCATCTTGCCCCGAATCCTCCATTTTTGGGCAGCCATGTTCTCAGCAAGGAGCTTCTTCCCGGAAGCCCAAACCTCTGCTAGCCACACCTAGGATTTCTTTAAACTAACCAATGACAATCAAGGGAAGTGCGCGCCATAGATACAACCACATCCTATGTAACAAGATACCGACTTGAGCCTGGCCAATCAGCAGGGCCCACAGTCCTCTCTCCTCCTCTTACTCCAACCCCCCTATAAAACCCCTCTACCTACAAAGCTCGGTCTCTCTCTCTCTCTTTCTCTCTCTCTCTCTCTCTTGTCTCACCGCTGCGTCGGTAAGGAGGCTGGGGGAGCCAAGCCCGGGCTTGAATAAAGACTTATGCTTTTGCATCAGACACGGCTGGCTCCCAGGTGTGGTTTCTTGGGGATCCTGAAATCTGGGCATAACACATCCATGTAGTTGCAAATGGTAGTATTTAATCTTTTCTTATGGCTGAGTAGTATTCCATTGTATTTAGTAGCATGTCTGACTACTCAGTGATTTTAATCCTTGCTTCTGGAAAAAAGATCATAGGATATTCAGAAAAGTCTTGTTTCAACCTTGACGTGGCAACATTTTTCATCCTTGACCTTGATAGAATTGATATCTAGCTGAGATCAATGAAATAGAGAGTTTAGTCCTTCAAGCATTAAAAAATTTCATAAATTCTTACCATTTAATATAGTTCCAATACTAGATATATTTTTTTCATTAAATTTATTGGCAATGTTTTAAATTCTCACCTCAGGATATGTTTACTGATTTTAGAGAGAGAGGGAAGGGGAGAGAAAGAGAAACACAGATCAGTTGCCTCCCATATGCTTCCTGACTGGGAATTGAACCACAACCTAGATATGTGGCCTGATTGGGAATGAAACCCACAACCTCTTGATGTGCCAGATTGCCGAGGTTCTTGTTCCAGCATCTAGAAGGGTTCAGCAATCTGGAGAAGGGCTGTGTGTAACTTAATAAAGAGTCCAGAGATGAAGCATAATTTTGAGAGGTGTTATAGGGAGTCAGAGGAGCCTAGCTAAAGACACTAAGATATCTCAGGACCCCTTGCTTTTTATTAACACAATTTGTCCTGAGGCAAGGTGGAGATATACACTTCAAAGGGTAGGGTTAGGTACAGAATCCATTGTCAGATTGGAAGAATTTGCCTACAGCTATTAAGGTGTGGCCAGTAGGAGGCAATAACATGTAGATTAAGATGCCCTGAGCTGTCTAGCAGCAAGCAATCATCCCTTTTTAGGTTTGGGGAAATGTCCTTCAGCTACTCCAGATTCAGCCCTGTTGTCTGGAATTGGCTTCTGGCACCAGATAATTCTCCAACCAACTGAGCTGCCAGGCCAGGGCTCTTGGTAATGTTTGCTTGCAAGTGACAGTAACTCAACTCCATCTAGTTGAGGCAAAAAAGTAAGTAATTAATTATAAGGATACCTAGATTTTATAAAACAGCAAAGTTGTATTTAAGGTAGGCGTATAGGAAAATCTCAGGAAGAATCAGAACCAGGATTGGGAAATCCTTTAAAATTCTTTATTCATTTTGTATATTTAATTTTCTGTTTGATTTTTCTCTCTTATAACTGATTTTCTCTAAGCATCAGAAAACATGACTGGTGAGTCTTAGGGGAAAATTTTTAAAAATAAAAAAGTTATATTTTGGTTCAATAAGTGTCACTATTCTCCTAGTATTCTCCCAGCTTCAAAATTTCATATTTTTGTCTAAATGTTCCTGTGCATTGCTTCTGTATTTAATTAGCCTAACAATCTTCTTTATTTGTGCAGCTCCCCTTGACTTTGCATTTTAACTAACACCATCTCAAGTCAAGATTGCTCTACTCCTCCTGGACTTCTCACCTTAACTTTCACCTGTTTCCCTCTCCTAATTGATTGGTGTTCAAATTAAGAGAACTAACAATCCTATAATAACTGACTTAATTCAAAGTTTCTTTGAAAGAGTGGATAAAATTAACATTAAGAAGAGATATGAAATGACTTACAGATAAATTCAATTCCTGTCAAAATCCCAATGACATTTTTAAAATATATATTTTTATCGATTTTGGAGAGGAAGGGAAAAGGAGAGAGAGATAGAAACACCAATGATGAGAGAGAATCATTGTTCAGCTGCCTCATGCACGCTCCCTACTGGGGACTGAGCCTGCAGCCTGGGCATGTGCCCTGACTGGGACTCAAACCTGGGACCTCTTGGTCAATCCACTGAGCCACCAGAGCAGGGCTCCCAATGGCATTTTTTACAAAAATAGAAAAAATAAAAAACCCTCAGAATAGATTAAAGATTTAACCATAATACAAAATATCATAAAACTTGAGAAGAAAAGCTTCTTTACAATGGCCTTGGAAATGATTTCTTGGATATGATAACAAAAGCCGAGTAACAAGAGCAAGTGTAAACAAATGGGATTGCATCAAATGAGAAAGCCTTTGTACAGAGAAAAAGAAAATAACCTAAAAATGAAAGAAAATATTTGTAAACTGTATGTCTGATAAAGGGTTACCATCCAAAATATATAAGGAACTCCTATAACTTAGTAACAACAAAACTCAAATAATCCAATTAAAAATAGGCAAGAAACTGAATAGAGATTTCTTCAAAAAAGACAAATTGCCAAAAAGTTTATGAAAAATGTTCAAAATCACTAATCATCAAAGATGTGTAAATCAAAATCACAATATTACCTCACATTTGTTAGGATGGTTATTATGAAAAACTAGAGGCCCAGTGCACAAAATTCATGCACTAGTAGGTACCCTACCATCTGCCGGCTGCTGGCTGGGGCCTCCCTCCCTTCCCCAGGCCAGCCGTCCCCCTGCTCGAACTCCCGGAAGAACTCTGGTTGAGGGTACAATTTGCATGCTACACTTTTATTATATAGAATGAAGATAACAAATGTTGGCGAGGATGTTGACAAAGAGACATTTTGTACACTTGGTGGGAATGTAAATTGGTGTAGCCACTATAGAAAGCAGTTTAGCAGTTCCTTGAAAAATTGAAATTACTACCATATGATTCTGCAATCCCACTTCTGGGTGTATATACAATGGAATTGAAATCAGGGTCATGAAAAGTTAACTGCGCTTTCAGGTTTACTACAGATTATTCTCAATAACCACATGGAAGCATCTTCTTCCATCACCATTTATCCTCTCTTTACTGTCATCTACCTGCCCCTACCACCCCTTCACATACTGGTGTTGTCTGTCTGAGATTTTTTCCTATTTTGCTTAATCCCTTCACCTATTTCATCCAACTCCCCAACCCCTCCCCACCCCTTGCTATCAGTCTGTTCTCTGTATCTATGAGTCTATTTCTATTTTGTTTATTTGTGGTTTTTGTTCATTAAATTCCACATGTAAGTGAAATCATATGGTACTTGTCTTTTTATGACTGACTTATTTCTCTGAGCACACTATCCTCAGTCTAGGTCCATCCATGTTGTTGCAAAAAGGTAGGAGATAGGACATTGTAGAAGAATAAGTCTGATGTGAATTATTAGTGTGATCATTTCTATTGGGAGAGTTATTATACTAAGTAGCTTTTTGTGGACCTTTTAAAATTTAAGACCTTTTTGTGGACATCTTTTTAAATTTAAGGTGACAGCGTTTGATCCTCTGACGATGTTTGGAAAATTCCTTACTTTAAGAATATTGGTAGAGGGGGAAACACCCTCCTTCCGCAGAATGTAAAAATGCTCGCGACTCATGATCTCAACCTCCCGCACAGCCAATACAGCTTGTTAACCAGCAGCTCTCTTTCTCAGCTTGTGAAGGTCACAGTCGGAAATGAAAGCTGAAAGTGGGTGCTTGAAGAAATGTTCTTCAACATGCCAGTTCTGCAGTATGGTTTGTGCATTGTTATTGGCAATTAATACACAACTTGGTTCTTTGTTCTTCCCAGTGATTTTTTATGAAACTAATTTAAAAAAAAAAAAAAACCCAAAAAACCAAACACAAATTTTCTCCCTTTTCACATAGAAACAGGTTCTGTTAATTGAATCCAAAGGCTGATCATTTCCAATTACATACCTCATTTCACCGTGACTTCCCTTTCTTTGGAATTTGTAGAGAGTATATCATCTTTATGTATCTTTGTTCCTCTATTTGATTCTAAGCTGCTTTATCATGGAACCCTTGTTTGTTATATATTCTTTGTCTCATCTATAGTGTTTAGCAAACGGTACAGTATCTTCATATAGATGATTGAATGAGCATGTGATTACATAGAAAAAGCGTAAGACCAAAACATACTCAAAGCAAATGCTACTCAGCTAAACTCTTACTTTGCATAGGCCACAGTATATCTCTGGGTCACAGATTCTTCACATATGAAATGAAATGGTCAAGTAAGGCAGGTTAGGTTTATAGTTCTAGAAATTCATGTTATGAGTCTTAGCCTGTTTTGTTCAGTAGATCCAGAAGCCGATGACCCTTTAATATGATATCCCTTTACAAATTCTCAGGTATGCCTAAAATGTATGCACAGGACAAATTTAATTCATCTTTCTTTCCTTGTCGTTTTTCTGCCCATAAACTGAGGATCGACTAACCAAGTATCAAAATAACTACCACGTCGGGGAAGAGAGTTAATTTAAGTATCTCTGTTCCAGGAAAATACTACTTCCCTTGTGATCTACCTTGGTTATCTCAGGTCCTCCAGTTTCTCCTGAGACTGAGCAGCTCAACAATGATAGCAGCCTAGTGTTCTCCAGATCTTACTCTACTCTAATTATGTATCTGCCTCAAATCCCCAGTTTCCAGTCCCCAGTTGCTTCTTTTGTCCTGTCTTTGCTTGGAGATGAAACATGCGTGGGAGGCATATCCAAACTCTTTCTCTCTGTATGTCAGCAGATCTCATTAATGAATCAGGTCACTCTTTCTCGCTGAGCCTGCACACGTTTGGCCGGTCTTCAGAGCGCCACTCCGGGAAGTCAATAGCAATCAAGGCTGGCACAGTGTGCAGCAGACACTTCATGTTAGCTTGCTCACCACTCATTTCAATGCTTCCGGGGTTCATTTTCTTAAACAATAGAGACTGGCAACCCACGGCTGCATTTTCCAAACATCCTTTTAACTGGCATGCGGGCGTGGGGCTGCGGTTCTGCCAAGCAGATGTGCCTTCATGAAACATGGATGAAGAAATAAACAACACGAAGCATGTGGGTCTTCTGGGGAAATTGTTATAGAATTTCTCCTTCCTATTATAGGGGTTATGGCAATGTGTGTTTTTTTTGTTTTTTTTTTTTTTCCATTGTAACCACCTCACATAATTTGGGCATTTTCCCTGGATATGTGGTCCTCCATGTATATCTCCTAGAAATGTGGTGCCCAGGCTTAAAGGCCATACTAACAATTCTGCCATGTGACCTCCAGAGCCGATTCCTTAATAGGTAAACCAGCTAGATCAGTTTTAATTGTCTGTGCTTAAGAACTATGACCTATGGGGGAGGGTATAGTGGAGGAGAGGTCAATGGGGGGAAAAAGGAGACTCATGTCATACTTTAAACAATAGAGAATTTTTTTAAAAAAAGAACTATGAACTATACAAAGTTAAAATGTACTTTTTATTCCTGTCAACTAGTAATGTGTTTGTAAAACAAGAACAACAACAACAAAAAACAACACAACACCTGACAGACATTTGTTTAAACATGTGGCTTATTCTTCATGTGGTGCTCAAAGATGTCAAACTATCTTCGGCATATGATTTTTTAAAATATATTTTTATTGATTTCAGAGAGGAAGGAAGAGGGAGAGAGAGATAGAAACAACAATGATGAGAGGCAATCATTGATCAGCTGCCTCCTACAAGTCCCACACTGGGCGGTCAAGCCTGCAACCCAAGCAAGTGCCCTTGAGTGGAATCAAACCCATGACCTTCTGGTTTATAGGTCGACACGCAACCACTGAGCCACGCTGGCTGGGCCGGCATATGATTTTTGACTTCATTGCTACCAGATGACTTCTGCATCCCAGTTTTGTCTGTCCACCAGGTAGGAGAGAAGGGGAGAGTGAAAGCTTTCTTCTACTATTCTTACATTTGCAAAGGATGCATATCCAGGGACTATGTTGACATCTTATTGGTGAGAATTGCATTGCATGCCCTGCCTAAAGCACGTACCTTGGCATTTCATTCTCCTGTTTGTATAACGGTGACAGGTAAGGAAGTGTAGAGTGAGACATACTGCACTGTTTGCCACACCATGATTGCCTTAGTTGCTGTTGGAACCTAGGGCTCCTTTGAGAAGCTCCTGCCAAAGCTAATTCACAAATTTGGATGCAATGTTTAGTTATCAACTTAATGGAATTAAACATTACCAAAAAGCCCATCTGCTCAAAAGTAATTTCCCCGAAATCTTGTTATCAAATGTGAGTTTTCTACTTTTAGAGTCACATATTTGGACTTAGATATTTGCCACCCAGAGGACATAGGCTAGGCTGAATATGGATTATTCAGTGATGGGTACACAAAAACTCATCACCACTCATCATCTTGTTACTCTACACAAGATTATTAAATGGACAAGTTTAGCTTCATGCAGATAGAGCAGAATAAAAGTTGTGTCTGAGGAAGGGAGACCTGAACATGATTCCAGGAATCATGAAGTAAAGTAAAGAGGGGAACAAGTACAACCAAGCTTCCTCTCAACTGCACCTTGACTTTTAATTAGGAAATCATATTAAATGATTACTTAAGAGGTGTTAGAGTTTTAAGAGGACATTTCATAAAATCCCTCTATGTTCTGAGATTGGAACAAACCAAGAAATAGACAGATAGATAAAATCACAATATCAAATAGGCTTGTAATTCTTGACCCCCTGACCCCTGTGTTATCTTTCCCAGTTACTGACACAACTGGACAACCCCAAGCTCTGCACGGATAACACATTTTACTGCCAGCAGGTAGAACTGAAGAGGAACCAGAGTGGGTCAATCCACACATAACCATTTTTACTCCACTTGCCCATTAAGTCATTATGCTAACTTTTCATTGGTTAGTGAAGGGGGTGGATGAGAGGCTGAGAGTGTTGCTTTGGTAGAATGAATGCCTTTCACACAGAAATGTGAAGAAGTGGCAATACATACTCTCCACTGATGATTCTTTAGAGGTAAAGCCAGAGAGCTAGGGAATAAAAGGACAAAGCAATTCTAGGCAATAATATCATCATTGTTAGTATTCCATCACCCTAAATTATTTTTAAAAGCACAATGATAATTCATATTATGATGATACTATTTTGCTCCTCTCATAATATTTTTAGGAAGACCTTTTTTTTGTTAATCCTCACTTAAGCATATTTTTTCATTGATTTTTAGAGAGAATGGATAGGAGGGAGGAAAGGAGAAAGAGAAAAACATCGATATGAGAGAGACACATCGATTGGTTGACTCCTTCTCATGCCCAGACGGAGAATGAGCCTACAACTGAGGTATGTGCCCTTGACCGGAATTGAACCTGGGACCCTTCAGTCTGTGGGCTGACGCTCTATCCACTGAGCCAAGCTGAGTGGGGCAAGGAAGATAATTTTCAAAGGCAAAAATATACTATGTCTCCATGTATTTTCATGTTTCCACCAAGTTTTCACTGTATTTGTGAAGCAAAATGAGATAAAAATAAAACCAATATAAAAAATTTGGCCCATACACACCTCTCCAGCCCTGACTCCCTCTTGTTCTGAATTTATTTTACAGTCTAGTAAAAACAATCTGCTCGAATGATCATGGCACATTTCAGAGTATTTTATGCCTCTGCACTTATGCTGTTGTTATTTCCTCTCATGCCCCTTTTATTTAACATTAAGTGTCCTTCAAATCTCAGTTCAAGCACTATTTTATTCCATTAGGAATATTTCCCTGACTCTTCTGAATATAAGTGACCATCTTCTGTGAATTCCTAATAGCACTTTTCACAGTATTTGAAATTATATATCACATATTTAACTCAACTGGAATACAAGTGGCATAGGTTAAAGATTTCTATTTCTTGTTAAAATTTGTATCTTTATAACTTAGCACAGAGCTGTTCAATAGTAAGCATTCAATAAGTGATTTTTGAATTGAACTTAAAAGAGACAGAAAATGGAGTTATTAGAACAGAAGAGACTTCAGAGAAGGACAAGTTGTGCATCGAAGACACATTTAGCCAAAACATATTTTAGAAGTTTGGGGAATGGCATGGTTCTTTATATCATAGATCTTTAACTTTAGTTAATTTTTAAAAATGTAATATCATATTTTGACATTTTAAGAGAAACATCAAAGCATCATTCAATTGAATTCATTTAAAGAAAAAGTATTCCAAAAGAATAATTTAAAAAATCAAGGTGATTTAATGAGATCATTATAAAATGATCAGTGTTCTTAGATATGTGTTTATATGTTTTTCTTTTGTATTATAAGCATCATGAGATATTTGTAATTAAATTATATAATACTCATTATTGTAATTCAGAATCATCAATTATATATACTAAAGAATTCAAACTCCAGAATAAAAAAGAGTAGATGATGTTTGCATTCTAAGTTATATTTTAAGAAACAAATATAGCACATAACAAACAACCTGGATATTTTTCATCTATTCCTGATTATAATACACACTAGAGGCCCAGTGCACAAAATTTGTGCATAGAGGAGGGGGCGTCCCTCAGCCCGGCCTGAACCCTCTCCAATCCAGGACCCCTTGGGGGATGTCAGACTGCCGGTTTAGGCCCAACCCCACACCGGCAGTCAGACATCCCTCTCACAATTCAGGACTGCTGGCTCCTAACCGCTCACCTGCCTGTCTGCCTGATCACTTCTAACCACTCTGCCTGCCAGTCTGATTGCCCCCAACTGCCCCCCCACAGGCCTGATTACCCCCAAATGCCCCCCCTGCTGGTCTGATTGGGGTTGGGGGGTTGATTGGGGGTGAGGCCAGCCATGAGGAGGGGCTGTGGTAGGTGGGCCGGCTGGCCATGCCCCAGAATGGGGTGGGGGTTGCCAATAAAGGGCCAGCGGCTTGGGGGAGGAGCCATGTGTGGTTGGCAGGCCAGCTCTGCCCCTGATTATGGTTGAGAAACTGATCTGGGGTGGGGCCTGTCAGGGGGAGGGGTTTCAGGAGGTTGGCCACCCAGCCCTGCCCCCTATTGGGGTGGGTGGGGGGGTGCAATCAGGGGCAGGCAGCCATGGGGAGGGGCTGCAGGCCTATTGTGGTGGGGCAGGCTGATCGAGGGCAAGGCTGGCGGGAAGGGGGGAGGGGAAGGAAGGGGGCCTTTGGCCGGCTGGCCCGCTCTTTTTTTTTTTTTTTTGGAAACTTCACGACTTTTATTTGTGGTGCCTGTGCTATGTCTCAAAAATACCTTCTCCCCCTGCCCCGGACAGCCTTGGGGAGGGGGCAGCAAAAAATAGAAGACGTCCCTCCCTATTGCACACGGACCCTATATACATGCTCACCCGGCCCAGGCCGGCGGGATGCTTGGGACATTCTCGGATCCCTGCTCAGGGGCTGGAGGGGTGACCGGTGACAGCACATGTGAAAGGGGACCTTTGGGTGACCACTCTGGTCCTGGCTACTGGTCCTGGCACTTCCTGGTCCTTGATTCCTTCCTGTTCCTGCCTGCAGCCCTGGTCCCCCTACCTGGCTCAGCCTTCCATCTCCACCCTGGCCTCAGATGGCCCCCTTGGCTCCTGTGGGCTCTGTCCTCCCCTCCCAGCCTGGAGGTCCCAAGGGGAGGTTATGGCTTCTCAGAGACTCCCCAGCAGCCCTGTCACTTGCGTTCACACAGGGGAAGGGGTGCGTGTGGCAGAAGCAGCTGTATGAATGCAGGTACAGGGGCAAGTCCTCTGGGGTCATTTGGACTGTTTGCTGATGACGTGGATCAGGGCCACGTTCTCCTCCTTGAGGTGCTGGTTGTCAGCCCGGAGGTTGGACAGGCCCTTCAGCTCCTCTTCCAGCTCAGCGGCCTTGCTCTCCAGGGCCCTGCGCTCAAATTTCTCCAGCTTCAGGAGGGCCAGCCTCTTTGCAAAGTGCTCCTGCCTCTGAGTGATGTGCTCCAGCTCCACCTTGAGCTGTGCCAACCTGGTCTGGGTCAGGGCCTCATGAAGTCTCTAGTTCTCAACGCACAGCTTTGCGTAGAGCTTCCTGAAGCCTCCTTAGGGCTCTTCTGATTCGGGCTGGGGTTCTGGATTTAGGTCTTGCTACCTCAGGAGGGGAAGGGCTAGATTCTAGGCTGATGTTGGCTGGCTTCGCCTCCTCCCCCTTTGCATGCAGGCCCTCTCCTCTCCTTGCTAACTCTGCGGTGCTCCCTGGAGGCCTAGGGTCCCTGTCCCTGCCCGTCAGGCACCTCTACTCTCTGGGCAGGGCCATCAGAATTCTCAACCCCACGGACTCGTGGCTGCCAGGAAGGGTCAAGGCTCTGTGCGCCCTGCTCTTGATTGGAATGGAAGGGTCCAATCAGGGACAGGCTGGCAGTGGGGAGGGGCTGCAAGGTTGGCCACTGGCCCCAACCCCTGATTGGCTGGTTTTCTGGCTACAATGGGCATCATAGCGACTGGCCCAATCAGGGCCATCTTCTGTAGCGGGGAGCTGGGGCTGGGGTCCAGATCCCCCTGTGGGATTGTTCTCTCTAGCTCTGGGCTGCACCTGCATGTTGTTCTCTCAGGCTTGGGGCCATGCCCGGCCCCTCCTCCTGAGCTGGTCGTGACCCTTATGGTGTCCTGACCTAATTTGCATATTACTTCATATATATGTAATCAATTTAATGACCAATATTTTGAGGAGCATCTTTTTAAAGTATTTATACTCACCCAAGAATATGTCTATTGATTTTAGAGGGAGAGGGAGAGGGAGAAAAAAGAGAAAGAGAAAGAGAGAGAGAAAGAGAAAGAGAAAGATCAATCTGTTGTCTCCCATTCACAGCCCAACTGGGATCAAACCTGCAACCTAGATATGTGCCCTGATGGGAAAAATATCACCACTTTTGGTGTACAGTATGATGCCCAACCATCGGAGCTACCTGGCCAAGGCTTGAGGAGCATCTTTTTCATATACTATGTACCATATTTGGATAAACTGTAAGTAAAATTCTGCCTCTTAAATGATATCCATAGAGAAAACCTGATAGAACATTGCTGGTCAATAAAAGGCTAGACCTTCCTTTACATCAGGTTTCTGCAGATCTTTCTTCTACACAGCTCTGATGGGATTGACATCTTTCTAAAATCTTCTGCCCTGAAATCCAGAGGGGCAGTATTCCATTTTCATATAACCATATTTAAACAAAACTGGTTGGCTACTCTAATTATGCATAAACAAAGTCCTAAATATTAAACTTTTTCCTATTCAAACCTGTGGAAAGAGCTAGATCCTCAAATCCAAGAAGCAAACAGAACACCTAATTACCTCAAGCCAAAAAGGCTTTCTCCATGACACACTGTATTAAAACTGTCCAAAATTAATGACAAAGAATTCTCAAGGCAACTAAGGAAAAAAAAATAGTAACCTATAAAGGAAAGCCCATTAGATTATCTTCAGATTTCTCAGCAGAAATCCTACAAGCAGGAGAGAGTGGAATCAAATGTTCAAACTACTAACAGAAAGAAATTACCAGTCAAGAATAATATATCCAACAAAGTTAGCATTAGTTACAAAGGAGAAATAAAGACTTTTCTAGACATACAGAAGCTGAAGAAATTTACCACTAGAAGACCTCCACTGCAGGAAATACTCAAGGGGGTTAGTCTATCTGAAACAAAGAATAAAAGGTCACTAAACTACCAGTAAGTTCACCAACATGCAGACAGAAACAAGATTCTACACCCCCATTTATTTATTTATTTATCTATTTATTTATTTATTTGTTTGTTTGTTTATTTATTTATTTATATGTTTAACATTTGTCTTTATTGTTGAAAGTGTTACAGATGTCTCCTTTATCCTCATTGACCTCTTTTAACTCATACCAGTCCCCCTTTTTAGAATAGAGTATATTACCCTTACAAATCTCACAAAGGTTAAAGGAAGTATTAACAAAAAAGAGGAAGAAGACAATAGCTACTGCAACTTGGAAATGAACTCACAGCATATATAGGAATAATTTGTGGCAACAAACATAAAAAGGGAGGAGGTAAAGGTCTGAAGTTGCAAAGGGAAATGAAGATAAGACACATTCAGAAGAAAAGAGACTACTGTATATATGAAACTTTGTTTCACATAAACCTAATGGTAACCCGCCCCCCCCACACACACATATAAAACTAAGATATGTAACTTATAAAAAAGAGGAAACAGAGGAAAAAATATAGAATACCACCAAACAAAACAACAGACAGAAACATAAAGGAAAAGGACCAATGGAGGCACAGAGCTACCAGAAAACAAAAGATAAAATGGGTATAAGAAATCCTCGCACATTTTATTTTTTTAAGATTTTCAATTTACTAGGAAGAGTTGGATGCTTTGTAGCTAATGTTTATTAATATAAATCAACATTATCCCTTCCTCACTTAGCAATGCCAAAGTAAGTGATAAAGTTGGTATCTGCCTACTTAATCATTCCTAGAATCAATTATTTATTTGAATTTGTGTTTTCTCAGCATTCATGCGCAATTCATCATTCTCAAAACTGCTCAATCCTAAAGATGTTTGACAAATGTTGCACTTAGAAACAGTTTTGTTTTCCAAATTGCATTTTCTGCACTTTCGTTCTTCTTTATTACTAAAAATATTTACATAGAAATAGTATCAAATTAAATACATTGTCAATTTCATTTTAGTGGACTTAAATTATTACAAGTCAATAAAATGTAATAGTACTTGTATTAGCATATACATGTTGAAAAGCAAGCATGTCTAGCTTTCTTCCTAGTGGTACCTCTGTAAAAATACTGCTTTAGTCCATTATTCCAATAAAAGAACTATAAAATATTGCCTAAAAACTACCTCAACTAACTTTTAAGTTAGTTTCTACAATCGCAAAACAGAAGCATATGTATTTTATTTCATAAAGATTAAAGTGAACATCTAGTAGATTTAAGCCTCTCTGTCTCTCTGAACATTTCTTTACAAAATCATTTTCAGATTAAGTATAAGTATTGCAAAGAGTAGTCATCTGAAAACTTACTAAGCATGTAACCAAGATCATTTTTATAGCTTCCATTTTTAAAATTTCTTTGGTTCTATAACTTTTCTTTTTGATTTCCATATAACAGTCATTAACACTTCAGAATGGTCTCAGAAAAATGGATACTTATTCTTGTTTACAGGTTATCATGCCATTTCTTGTTGTCCCACTTATTTATGCATTTATTGGTTGATTCTTGTATGTGCCCTGACCAGGGGTTGAACCTTGGCATAGAGGGACAACGTTCTAACCTACTGAGCTACTTGGCCAGGGCTCATTCCATTTCTTTATCCATTTTCACTGTACCAAATATTCAGGTTACTATAGTTTCACCCTCACACTATTACATCTTTGTTCCCTATGTGTTGATTTCATTTTAGCTGCAGAAAAAGTATTAAGTATTATATTTACCTACCATCTAATAAAATGCTGGTATTTTATTTTTTGGAAATTCTCCAGCAAAAATCTTATCCCATCCTATTTCTCAATATTCACAATATCCATGTTCCTGAAATACAATCACTAGCCAGGAAATAAGATATACTGAGTCACACAGATAAATCAAGATCAACCCTTGGTATAAGAAGTTCTATTTTACCAAGTCATGTGACTTGAGTGGAGTAAATATGAAATGTGCTAAGTGAAATAAGTCAGACAGAGCAGAGCAAGAGAAATGTTATATGATCTCTCTTATGATATGTGGAACTTAAAAAAGCCAAACGCACAGAAATAGAAAGTCGGTTGGTGGTTGCCAGGGGCAACCCATACCAGCCTCCCTTTTTAGAATAGGGTACTATAGCCTTATATATAACCTAAGTACAAGAATAGTATTGATCATACACAGATCAGTTTCTCTAGTGTTAGCGATGATGAGGCTGAATACACTCTTTCTTTTAAATCCTGGTCAAAATTGCAGGTATAGCTTGGAGCATCTTATGGTGGTAGAAAGTAAGGAAATTATAATAGAAAAAAAATCCCCAATGATGTCAATGGAAAATATGAAAGGGTCACAGAAGTCACTAAAAGAGCTCCCAATGGCCAAAGCTGAAACAATTCAAATAACAAAATAAAGAATATGGACATAAGGCAAAGATGCAGCAAGACATAGTAGAAATAATATTAGACTTATAATCAGTTCAGTTCTGGTCTTAATTGTGTCACACTTTGTAGACCATAAATTCTTTACCTTTCAAAGACTAATTTTCATGGATGATTCACATTAAAAGAGGCCTCTTTCCCATTGCTCTTATTTCTATAAAAAAGATATTTTTCCCTAAACCCCCATAGCCTCTTGCCCTGCCCTTACAGCAGTGGAATGAGTTTCCTTGGTGGGTGATAGTCATTAATACATAATTCTTGATTGAAAGGGGGATAACCTAGAAATGGCTCTAAATAGAAGATATTTTGTGTTTTACCCTTTCTTTCCTGCTCTGGGTCAGTGTGGGGCAGCTGAACAATGGCTGAAGGATTTGCTGTTGGGGCAAAATGATCCTTTGAAATTCACTATTGTTCTTTCTTTTCTTTTAAAAAAATAATTTAGCCAGACTTTACATATTCATTTATTGATTTTTTTTAGTGTTGACATTATTGCAGGTGTCCTCCTATTTCCCTCTTTGCCCACCTTCACCCACCCCTGCCTCTCCCCCCTTGGCCTTCACCAAACTATTGTCCATATCCATGGGGTATGCAGATATGTTCTTTAGCTAATCCTTTCATATTCTTTATTCAATCACTCTCATCCCCCTCACCTTGGGCACCAGCCAGTCTATTCCATGTATCCATGCTTCTGGTTTCATTTTGTCTTCAGTTTATTTTGTTCATTGGATTCCACATGTTAGTGAGATCATATAGTATTTGTTTTTCTCTGACTGGCTTATTTCGCTTAGCATAATACACTTCAGGTCCATCCATGATGTTGTAAATGGTAACAGTTCCTTCTATTTTAAAGCAGCCTTGCATTTAATTTTGTAAATGCACCATAGCACTTTTATCTACTCATCTGCTGATGGGCACTTGGGCTGTTTCCAGATCTTGGCTATTGTAAATAACCACTGCTATAAACATAGGGGTGCATATATTCTTTCTGATTGATGTTTATGGATTCTTAGGATGTATTTCCAGAAGTGGGATTTCTGGGTCAAAAGGCAATTCCATATTTAATTCTTTAAGAAAACTCCATACTGTATTCTACAGTGGCTGTGCCAGTCTACATTCCCACCAACAGTGCTCAAGGGTTCCCTTTTCTCCACATCCTCGCCAGCACTTGTTGTTTGTTGATTTATTGATAGTAGCCATTCTGAGAGGTGTGAGGTGATGCCTCATTGTAGTTTTATTTTACATCTCTCCGATGATCAGTGATGTTGAGCATTTTTTCATTGACAATTTGTATGTCCTCTTTGGAGAAGTGTCTACTCAGGTCCTCTGCCCATTTTTTATTTGGATTGTTTGTCTTCCTGGTGTTGAGTTCTTTATATATTTTGGAAATTATCCCCTTATCAGAGGTATCATTGGCAAATATGTTCTCCCATGCAGTGGGTTCTCTTTTCATTTTGTTGATGGTTTCTTTTGCTGTGCAGAAACTTTTTAGTTTAATCTAGTCCCATTTGTTTATTTTTTCCTGAATTTCCCCTGCCTTTGTGGACCTATCAGCAAAAAATATTGCTGTGAGAAATGTGAGATTTTCAACCTGTGCTTTCTTCTAGGATTTTTATGGTTTTGTAACTTACATTTAAGTCTTTTGTCCATTCTAAGTTCAGTCTTGTGTATGATGTGTACGGTGTAAATTGGTGGTGGAGTTTCATTGTCTTTGCATTTGCCTTTTCAACTTTCCAAGCACCATTTATTGAAAAGACAGTCATAAGTCCATTTTATGCTCTTCCCTCCTTTGTCAAATATTATAGTGTGCTGGTGATTATTTTAACAAAGTCTCAGTAAAGAAGATAGAAAAACAGTGAATTCTGAGGCCAACATTATCCTAATACCAAAACCAGATAAAGACACAACAAAAAAAAAGAAAATTATAAGCCAATATCACTGATGAACATACTAGTAGACACCCAAATCCTCAACAAAATATTAGCAAATCATATCTAGCAAAAGTAGGTTTACAGTTGTTCTTATGGAAAATCATACAATAATTAGTAAATAATCATAGAAGAATAAAATGTGTTTCACATACTCACAACTGTAAGCCTACTTTTGCCCCACCCTGTATATCAACTTAAGATTCTACTTCCTGGGAAAGTCATTACTTCCAATTTTATAAAGTATAGAAGCGGTAGGATGAAGAAAGCAGGTTTTTCTACACCCAGCCAAGGAATGAATAATCATTTGAGTTTCACACTACCTCCTCCATACTATTTTTAGCAGACATTAGATGTTTTGATTTACCTTCTGCTTTTGACTTAGTGATCAATTGGCTCATAACTTAGATAGGTGTGGGGACCCTATTCAGAGTACACCGGATGCTCAAGGACAATTAGAGTGTAGAGGCCTTGTTCAGAGTAGCGAGGTGTTCCATTAGAGCGTAGGAATCTTAATCAGGCTGTCCAAGGACTATACACAGGTGCAAGAGCAAGTCCACAGTAACCTGTATGTACACTGCGCAAGCATGCCGGTCTATAACCCAAATGACTGATGTCACTATTTGGCAAGAAGCCTCTTTTGTCTAAGAAGCATAAAGTTATTACTGACCAGCAGGTAGCACGCGGCCGCTCAAACAATAGCCATAGGTACAGAGGCTGCTGCTCCTATGTAAGGCTGAACTGCTTAGTGCGAGGCTTCTGTATTGTAGGAAAGATGTATTGCTAAGCAGCAGGCTGCTTCTGTAGGTACAGAAGTTACTGCTGCTGTGTGGGAAAGATGTATTGTTACCTAGCAGGTGTGTGGCTACTGTATGAGACTTTACTTTGAAGAACTGTTTTGTCTAGTGGCTCCTTGTTAGCAATGGCAACATAGCCACTGGCTTCTACAATAAAGACTCTCATATATACCCACAACTTGTCATGACTTCTTCATCTTCAAATACCCAGGGTCCCAGGAGGTCCCGTCTCTAGCGGGGGGCTGGGACCTGACAGTTGGTGTAGTGGAGCAGGATGAAGGAACTGAGTTCTGACAATGGGGAAATGAACTGTTATTTGCTGAAGCTCTCAAACCAACCTCAGCATTTCATGAAACCAAATGAAATAATTTATGTTGGGGTAGCTTGAAAATAATAAATTATCATGTCAATATAAGTTATTACAGTAAAATTGAAGCTTTTGAAACTAGCAGCCATATGTAATCTACATCTATGTAAAAAATGTTGAAGTGTTTGAACTTCTGATACTCTCCAAAATAATAATGAAATTCTTAACTTGTTTAAGTTTGCTTAGTTTTAGAGAGTGGACTCTTACATATTTCTAATTGCCAATTATTTTCCTCTTTTTTCTGCCCAGTGCATGTTCAATATAAAACTATACTTTTAATTAACTTCTGCTCTTGTAAATAGGTATTCAGATGCACATTTTGTGCTCCAGAACCACAATTAACGCTGTAGGGTTAGTTTTTGCAGCATTATTCTAATTAAAATACTTTTAGCTGTATTTGGCATGCATTAAAATGTCAAGTAATTGACAGCCCATAAGTGAAAAATTGATTCAATTATCAAGCCAGCTAGAATTTTACTTTTTCAACTGCTAAGATTTATTATGGCCATTAGAATTACAGATGTTTATGTGTTTCCTTTTAGTAATTGGAATTAATTTAACTTTGCCATGCCCTCGGTGTTGTTTCTGCTCTTCAGTGAAATAGACAATTCCTCAATCTTTGAAGTGCACATTTAAAAAAGGCCTCCAACTCTCTTCACATGGAATAGACAATCAAACTTTCATTGGAATTTAGGAAATAGATTTTTCTTTTGATGTCTCCATATGGTCCTTTTGGTAATAAATCACAGAGGACCACAGCTTGTCTGAAGATATGGCTTCTTAACAACATTTTATTTTTTAAATTAAAAATATAAATCTTTAATACATTAATTAAAGTTATGCAAGTAGAAGAAAACAAAAGAAAACAAATGTTAACTTCTAATTACCGCTTTGGGGCAGGTCTCTCCTGCAATGTAACAAAAATATTTAATTCTCTTAACAAAAGTCAGCCAAAAAAACCTCCAAAATATCAATTTTAATAAAAGTAATTTAAAGCAATTCTTAATAAAACAATAAGAATTAACATTTTCTTAGTTATTTATATTATTATTGGATCAGTACTGTGGCAAAGAACAATATAAATTATTTACAAAGAATTTTTATCAATAAGTATTAACTAATTAAATATGTCATTTCAGGTATAGGTTATGGAAATTAAATTTATTTGTATCTGGATCTAATAATTATAACTAAAATAAATATGAAACTGATTTATTTGTTATGGATATGATAGACATGTTATTCCATTAATGGTATTTTACATAGTAACAACAGATATATCTAGATCCTAATGAAATTTTCCCTTATCTCAAACCTCATTACAACATTTGTAGTAAATGCAAGGTTCTCAGCTTAGTACTCAGTGCCTTTCATCACTAGATCCCAGTCCCTCCACTCATCCAACCACAGTCCTGGGAATTCTGATCCAGGCTACCCAGCTACATCCAGCACACCTTGATGAATCCCACTTCTTTGCTTTTTCCTCTGTCATTTTTTTATTCCTCAGGAGTCTCCATTCTGCCTACCCAAAAGCTCCAAGAACACTAGCCTCCAACTTACTTTTACCAAAAAGATACATACCTTTATGAACCTATCCCAGAAAAAAATTTCTTACTTTAAATTCCACAGTAAATTTACAGTATGTGCTGCACTATAAGAAATGTACTTACAGTAAGTTTTCATTCTTTGTGGTAGTTATGCTCTATAAAATCACTGAAAGCACTGAATCATTGCTTCTTGGTGAAATAAAAAGTGAGGTTTCTGGAAACTGCTGGTCTTACCTTTGCCTTAACTGATCAATAGAATATCTTGTTTTATGTGTGTTCCTGTTTCAAGACATCTTATTTAATCTATATTTTTTGATTCATTAACGTAGAAGTCATGGACAACAACACTATATAAACCTCATGATTAAATAAAACTTATCTATCATACCTATTCAACACTAGGCTTGAGGACCATTTTACACAGCTAAATCACCAAGAAAAACTACAAAAAAATGTGGCACTAAATAAAGTGTGAAAAGGACACTTTTTACATTATGAAAGCTGAAACAAGATGTCAGAGGGAAGCCTTTTTTGACCTCAGCTGGGAATGCGTGCGTCAGGCAACCCAATTTCTTTGCTATAGTGACAATGTGCATGTCCATGATTGGAATGGCTGTGAAAGCCCTTGAGTATTGATTTGGGGTTTAAAAATAAAATTCAGTGAGCAGGCAAATTTATAATAATGAAAGGATCAACTGCATATTTCTTAATTGTTTCTACCGTTTTGTCTTGTCTTCAGAAGTATGCACTCTCCCCAATACTGATCAATCTATTATAGTACCTTTAATAATATTTGCTGATTGTGAAACTAAAGTAAATTTCACTTTGGACAAAATTGTATCATAAGTGTGGATATTAGCATTTAAATTAATTTGATTATGTAATCTCTGGCTTTATCTGGCTCTGTGAGCATAATTTAGCATTGCAGGTGGACAACTGAAAATGACCCATAATGAAGGAACCAGGGAAGAGAAGGCTCTACTGAAGAGCTAGCTGGGCCCTCTCTAGGAAAGATGCGGCCCAACAAACTGAGGTGAGGCTGGGGCAGGAGGTGATGAATTAAAGCCACTTGTGAGAGCAAGCAGGCCCTGGCTCCAGGAAAGAGCAGCTGCTACACCTGCTCCTCAGCGCTTGCCAACTGCTGGCAGGCGGGAATATGGGGTGGAAGTGCCAGATCCTCTACTGCCTAGAGAGAGGCTGGGCATCCAGGTTTTATATGAAATCTGATTTTTGAATGCTGGCAACTAATTCACCACCACCACCCACCTCCCCACACACACCCAGATTTTTTTTTTGTACAGGCCAAACAAAACACCTCAACAGGCTGGAAACCTAGATTTAAAGGTCAAGGATAAAACTTATGTAGAATGTAAAATGTAAATATAAAGAAATAAGCTAAATTGTATCAAGTGATAGCTGTACAGGTAGATATAATGACAGAGCAATATTATTTCAGTCTTTTTTTAAAAAAATCCTCACCTAAGGAAATATTTTTTCCCAATGGTTTATAGAGGATGGAAGGACTAGGGAGAGACAGAGAAACATTAATGTGAGAGAGACACATCTATTGGTTGCCTCCTACATGCATCCCGAAAGGGCCAGGAATTGAGCCTGCAACCAAGATACATGCCCTTGACAAAAAATCAAACCTGCAACTCTTCAGTCCATGGACCAATGCTCTAACCATTAAGCCGAACGAACTAGGACTATTATTTCAGTCTTGATAATAATTCAGAGCAAGCTCTCAGCACAGAGACTTCAGGCAAGTATAACAATAGGAGGCTATTGAAATGATCTAGCCTTGAGATAATGGGGTAGGTTGGCTTAGGGCAGCTGCAGTATAAAAGAGGGGCCATTTGAGAGAGAATTATTTAAATAATTGACTTGACACTATTTCATAAGATTGTTGTTTTCAGATATCAATAGCAAATGAAAAAGATTTCTATTTCAGTCTATGTATAGCATATAATAGAATTTAAAGGAAGTAGAAGAAAATTTATTTTGTAAATATAGACAAATAGCATAAACCAAGACAATCAAAGACAATAACAACAAAGATGACATTTATTACCAATGAAAGAACAGGGTAATACTTAACAGATATGATTCTTATTTTAAAAATCCAGAACTTGGAGGTTTCCCTAAGGAAAATGAATCGCATTCAAAATGTTTTTTAAAGCATCTTGCTAAGTTCTTGAAATTTTACTTATAATTATGTCCTTGAGGAGTATAAATGGGACTAGCAAATGTGAGTAAAAATGACTATGACTAAACCAGCTCTTCAAACAAAAAGACCAGCAAAGTTCCCAAGTTCATAATAATTGCTTGTTTGTGTGGAAAAGATTCTGAATCATGCATCATCCTCTCGTCTGTCTCTCAGCCAGAATGATGTCAGACTGCTGAACATCCAGGATGTTGGCAAATTGAAAAAGAAAGTGCTCTTGGCTTTAGTTTTCCCATGGTTTGTGGGATTTTGTGTTTTCCCATGATAAAAGCCAACAGAAAATTTTAATGGAGCTGATTTTTTCAACTAGACCACATTCAAGTTTGGCAAAAGACACTGTGTCATGAATGCACATTCTCAGATTATTAACCAAGAGGATTCATTGCTTCCTTTAGATAATTAATGTGTAATACAATCTAATGGCTCTAATGGATTATTCCCCAACTTCCTATATTATTCTGGTATTAACAATAGCGGGTTTATTTTACATCAGACATAAAAATTAAGCTTATCTTTTTTCATTTGCTTCTTTCTCCAGTAGGAGGAGCTATTGTCCTTCAGAAAAAGAAAAAAAAAACATGATGGGGTGAAGTTGTATCTTTGTATCTACTTTCATCTGGTATCAGGCATTTGTGGCTCTGGATCAAAATTTATTCTAGGAAGCCTGTGTGTTTCAGAAATGTCTGTATTATTACCAACTGTATCCATAATAACTCCACAAAGCAGCTGCTTTTTAGTGGAGTATGTCTCTGTGCCTAACACATTGTACGGTACAATATTACACAATTTAACTGTCTCAGAAATAAAAGAACCACATTAAATTAGATGTTTGTTTTTGTTTTGTTGTGCTTCCCACCCTCCCTCCCCCCTTTTTTTAGAATAGCACATTTCACTGGAAAACCATGAGATAAATTGTCCTTAATTATATGTAACTTTCAATTTCGGATACTTCTTCAGCTCTATAAATATTTAAGCATTACATATGTAATTCTTCATATGAACTTCATAAAAGGCCTTGAAGTATTTGGTTGGTTGCAATGATTAAACTGAAAAAATATGAAGTATTTTAGAATCAATCATATACTTACAGATTGTGCAAAATCAGAAAGTACTAAATCTAGTTTGATGTACTGAAATATAGAATTAGAAATGGAGCATTGTGTTTGATATGCTTACTTAGGAAATGATCTTTTGATATTTTTCTAAAACTATTTATCATAAATAATATGTTATAAATGATTCATAAAGAATGGGCACTGAGGAGATACAGTACCGAATACAAATTTTAAATAAATTCAATTTAAAACATTAAAATACTCAGAACCAAGCTTCCTTAGGAATTTAAAAGCATAATCATTTGTTGAAGGAGTGGCCTTACAGTTGGATAACTGGAGTAGTTACTAACATAATCCATTGTCAGTATCTGCCTTGCAGTTCTCATCACTATAGTTTAAAACCAATTGTAAAAATCCCTCACATTTGACATTTAGTGAATACTTCACCTAACAAAAGCAGAATACAATCCTTTTACGCTTTTATAGAATATATATAAGTATTAGTAATAAAGAAAAATATTTAGTGAATGGCTGAATACAATGCCAAACTATCTTTAGAAAGTTGTCGTTTTACTCATATTGGTATTTATTAAAGGAACTGAGATTAATGGTTGAAGAGTACATTTTTAAACAAATTTTATCAGTACTATTTTTTTTACATATCGTGTTTCAGCATGGCAACTTTGAATTTTATATCAATATAACATTTCCCTAACCACTGGAGCTTTAAAAACATCTTCACTAGACTCCTCATTCATCTATCATTATAAATGCTCATAGCAATGACTGTCAACAGTGTTGACTTGTCAAAAAAGTCTCCTCGGGGTGACTTTCATTCCCTTACATCTTTGTGAGTACAATGGGAGAAAAAGCACTATTCTTATAAACATAGGATGACACATATTTGCAGAGCATTTTTGTAATGGACATGGGCATTTCTAAGCATACTTTAGAGATAATACATTACTTATTTCCAAAAGGTACGCCTTTCATGTTTTAGGTACCTGGTATCCTAAGGCACAACCATTTTAGCACTTACATAATTTATTTTACTAAATTGTTTTTCAACAGATACTTGAAAGTGTTTTTTTAGTATTAATATTTTATTTACTACATTAACATTTTATTGAGAAAACAAATATGTATTATCTCTACGAAAATGCAAATATACTGCCATAAATTCAATGTTATTATTTAAATAAATACTTGTATCTTTATAAGTTTAGATATTTAAACCATAACATATTTAAAACAATATATGTCTGATGTATATGTACATATACAGTGATATATATAAAATGTAATGTGTAATTATGTATAAGATGCATGTATCACAATGCATATGTATATACATATACAGTGTATATGTATCACAATATATTAATTCCCCCTTATCTATGGGGGATATGATCCAAGAGGTGGAGAAGCCCTGAGGAGAGCTCGGGGCCAGCAGCTGCCGCTTGCACCCACTGATGGTGCCGAGTGATTGGGATTGGCGCTGGGTGCTGGCAGCGGGTGCGAGCACTGGGCAGGAGCAAACAATTTTCAGTAGCCACCAGAGAATCACCTCAATGACAGCAACCAGCTTTCCGCCTTGGTCTGATGCTCCCACTCACCTGCTCCACCATCCCACCACGGCCCATGTTAGCCGTGTTCCACACACACCTCTTGGTGATCAGCGCATGTTATAGCCGCCAGTTCAGTTGTTCAGCTGTTCGGTCTATTTGCATATTAGGGTTTTATATATATTGATATTATAATGAAAGTTATGTAAATGTGGTCTCTCTTGCTCTCCCTCTCTCAAAATATTTTATTTTACTTTATTCAACTTCTCACTTAAAGGAAGCACTTTACAGGTTTTCTTTGGCATACTTCAATTGCCAACATCACTACTCTTGCACTTTGGGGCCATTATAAAGTTAAATAACAGTTCATTGAGATACCATAAAAGTCCATCTGATAACCAAGATGGCTACCAAGAGATTAATTGGCTGGTAGCGCATACAATGTGTATACACTGGATGACTCCTGTCCCAGGAAAAGCAGAGAGGATGGCAAGAAGAGATGTCATCAGGCTACTCAGAGCAGTGCTCAATATAAAACTTATGTTTATCTTTAGAATTTTCCATCTCACTTTTGGGATCACAGTAGACTGCAGGTAACTGAAACCAAGGAACGTGAAACCACACATAAGGGGGAAGTGGTGTATTTAGCTCACAGATTTACCCACATACAGATGCACAAAGATTGTATTCTGCACAATCTATTTTCTGAAATACACAGCTATGATTCCTGTAAATGAACTTGAAATCAATGAAGAAAGTTCCTCAAATACTTTGCATGTGTCCTGTGGCCCAAGCACATCAACATGATTGAGAGTAAGATTCACCATTAGACTTAAATTGCATAACATTTGTAAGATAGCTTTAAAATTGCTCTAGATAGAGACATTTTAAAAGGTCATGGTATGTTTAATGTACTCCACTTCAGAAGTCAAGACAAGATTATTGATATTCAAAATAAAATTTGGCTAATAGCTCTATCTTTAGCTACTCTCAGCATCCTAATAAATATCTAGGTAAACTTAAAGCAATTGACTCATAATATCAAATACTATTAACTAATTAAAAGCAACAGTATGGAAAAACATTTGTTCATTATTGTGCAGAAAATCTTGACCATGATAAATACTTAGCTAAGTATTTCACCAAAGAAAGTGTAGGATTTTTATTGTAAAATTAGTACCACTTAACTACATGTAGGAAATTATTTCACAAGTAGTCTACTGTTAATCATTAGACTCAAAAAACCAGTATTAGTAAAAAAAAAAAAAAAATTTATGCAAGTACCTTTTTATTCTGATATAAGTAAAAAAACCCAACAGTATCAATTTTCTTAATTTTAAACATCTATGTTATATGTAGGAAGGGACAACCATCCACAGAAAATAAATAGTCATAACCTAGCTAATATGACTATTTTAACCCAACTAATTTTCAGAAAGTTGAAGACTTTCTGAAAAGTGAGTATTACAAGTAGAACATTATAGGCAGGGAGTAGATATGAAAAATATCAGGTTGTGATGTGTGTAAGAAATATAACTTTTAGCATGTCTCTATATATAGGGGTGAGCAAAAGTAGGTTTACAATTATAATAAAAATAAATGAGTACAAGAATCTATATATATAAAAGCCCAGCAACCGGAAGTGCAGAATGACTGGAATGACTGGTGACTATGACGCGTACTGTGGCAGCCAACCCGCCTGATCTGGGCCCTGATTGGCCCCAAACACCCCAATTGGGGGCAGAGCTGGCTGGCCAATCGCCTGCGGCCCCTCCCCCCAGGCAACCCGGCCCAATGGGCCCCCATTGGAGCGAGCCAGCCAGACCCCACCCATGCAAGAATTTGTGCACTGGGCCTTTAGATAATAAATAATAATATGAGAACAAAATCTGTGTTTCATGTACTCACAATTATAAACATACTTTTTGCCCACCCTTGTACTTGACTGGCTCAGAGTTCCTGAGTACCAGAAAATTGCGATTTGAACAAAACCCCAAAACAAAGGCAAATGTTTTCTATTGGTAACACTGAAAATGGAGATTAAAAAAAAAGGAAAGAAAATTGCCTCTAAAAAAACACTGTGGGGTGAGGGGCTGAAATAACTGACAACCAAGAAGAAAGAAACAAGGAAGAAGAGCACGGCTATTAAAATAATTCACTACATTGCCCTGGCGGGGTGGGTTAGTTGGTTGGAGCATTGTCCCAGACACCAAAAGGCAGTGGTGAGGATTTAAAAAGCAATTCACTACAAAATACAGAATAAAATGTCAGGAATGTTTTTATGAGTATTTTCAATGGACTGACCAATGGCTTAGCCTCTATAAAATACAAGGAAACAATTACAGGAACAAAAGATATTAAAATGAAAATTCTTAGGAGGAATTGAACAGTCAACAAGGTGAAAAGGATGCTTTCAGAAAGAGCTGAAACAGGAATTTGACATTATTATGAAAGATTGCAGGTATACCAATAAATTCAATGACAAAATTAATCTTCATGGAATCAATTAAAGGTAAAATTTACATTAACAAAAATCAAATCACCAACCAAAAAGTCAAACTTGGAAAAGTTCTCCAAAATTTCAAAGGAAGAGTATAATGAAGATGAGAGATCATATTAAATATAGGAAAGACAGATAAAAGAGAGAATGTTCTAATGAGAAATGTAAACCAAAAATAAAATCTAAGTAACATGGATTCAATGTTTTGAAAAAAATTAAATGGGATCTGTGTATTCAAACTGGTGTTTTGCCTCAATCAGGGCAAAATTTAAAAAAAATTGTAAATATTTTGGAATGTTTTGAATGACAAGCATAAAAAAATGAATCTTTATAAGAAAGCACTCAACTTTTTTTTTTTAAGTTTTTCTATATAAGAATGAATTTCAGGTTGGTTTAGGGGATTTGTTTACAGAAGACAAAGAAGAAACAACTGAGGAAGAAATATTCTCAGATAAAATCTTTTTTTTTTTTAAATATATTTTTATTGGTTTTTTACAGAGAGGAAGGGAGAGAGAGAGTTAGAAACATCGATGAGAGAGAAACATCAATGAGAGAGAAACATCAATCAGCTGCCTCCTGCACATCTCCTACTGGGGATGTGCCCGCAACCAAGGTACATGCCCTTGACCGGAATCGAACCTGGGACCTTTCAGTCCGCAGGCCGACGCTCTATCCACTGAGCCAAACCGGTCTTGGCTCAGATAAAACCTTTATGCAGGCCAAGATACACAGTCCCTTAATTGAAAAAATTATGTAAAAAATTTGTAATTGATCATAGAGTTAATTTAAGAAACAGAACTCACAATATAGAAATTTTCGAATAAGGTCTTCTTTGACTTCCTTCATCCTAATTCAGTACCTTTCCTCATATAGGTATAGTTCATGTATTGTTAAATTTATACATAAGTATTTCATTTTGGGGGTGCTAACAGAGCTCTTTTTAAAATTATAACAAGATGGAATTCGTCATAATTTATTTAACAAATAAGAAGAATCATAGCACTGGGAAACAGCAACAATATGTTCATTTTTTTGTCATGATTTTCTTTAGCATTATAATGGGCAGATTTTATTTGCATAAGCATTATGTTGAGGTCTAAATTATCAGCTACCAGTACTCCCAGCAGCGTGGGTAATGAGAGCTCAGTGCTGAAAAGGGATGTGAGCTGCACACCTTAAAATCCACTGCCTAGTAAAATATTAATTACTCCCTTACAATGCTGTTGGCAGTATAAATTAGTATAAAAGTTCCAGTAATGTTAATTAAATTTTTTCCTATTTACTTCTAGAATTTTTTCCTTATAAAATAATCAAATATATGACAAAGATTTATAGGCAAATGTATAATATGTATATTGTTCTCTATCTACTTATAACAAAATATAAATTGATAATTATAATTAAACTATAATATACATTTTACTATATTCTATAATATACAATATATACTATAATAGTATAATGTACTTATATGATATAAGTTTATATATATATAAATGTAGCAGAATATTTCTTTAAATTGGTCTTAAATTATGGAACTTTTGCTAATTTTTTCCCTGCTGTTTATTTTCTCAATGTTTTATAAATTACTTATGAAAACTGATACTACTTTTTAATGAGAAATAATATTAATCAACATGATATTTAAGTTTTAAACTATCTCTTGGGCTTCAGATCAAACACACAAATAGACCAATTCTTTGTTTGGCTTCAATTTTGCTCTTTTTCAAATTTTAATGTAAGACATACGAACACATGGAATATATATCTCTCTATCCAAAACTGCATTGCTAAAGGATGTTGTAAAGTTGTTTGTTAGGTGGAAGATAAATTATATGGCTATTTCTCAAATTTTGATCAGATAATCTGAAATCAACCTGTCACTGAATTTAACCTTGTCAGGACTGGCAGTGTCGGTCAGGGCAGAGAGCACAAGCTTTAGCATTTGACAAATGTAATCTGGACTCTTAGCTCTATCATTTGTCAGCTCTGTATCCAGGAGAAAATTATTTGATGTCTCTATACTTCAACCTCATCATCTGTAAAAAGGGGATAAAGCTGCTTACTACACAATGTTGTACATATAATATCTGAGTATAATTTCACATGAAGTTTGACAATATATGTGATCAAAGTGATGACTTTTTAAATATCCTATAGAATTATTTTCTTAGAAAGTCATTGGCTGCAATTTGAATACTAACTGAAGGAAAGACTCTATGAGGAATGCTTCAAATCATAGAATTCTTATAAAGTTTGGCCTAATTACTCTCATTTCATGGGTGGATAGCAACAGTTTACTTTATTCAAAGTAGAGGAAAATATAATTTCTATCTAGGAGGTTTGAAAAAACTAGATCATCACTACTAAAGTTACTAAATGTATAGTATTAAATAATGGAGGGAATACTAGTACAATTATTCTGAAAATGTTTATATATATTTATATACACACTAGAGGCCTGTTGCACGAAGAGATTCGTGCAATAGGCCTTCCCTTCTCCTGGCTGTGGGCACCGATTTTCCTCCGGCACCCGGGACCCAGGCCTTCGCTCTGGCCAGAGCCGCCTTCCGTCTTCCATCTTCACTGCTCCAGCTCACCTTCAGTCTTCACTCCACCGCTTGGAGCCTACGTATGCAAATTAACCACCATCTTTGTTGGCAGTTAATTTGCATATCACACTGATTAGCCAATGGGAGGTGTAGAGAAGGTACGGTCAATTACCCAGTTTGTCTATTATTAGATAGGATACTCTTTTTACTCCCATTGAACATATGCTTCCCTTTGTTGTCAGGTGGAGGAGAATAACATATTCATCCATTGATTTATTTTAGAAAATCTTTTCACCTAAAAATGTAGGTTTCTAGCATTCTGTGTCTACTGACCTGAAATGAAGGAACAGGTACATGTATTGAGGGTCTGGAAAATTGAACAAAACTTACATCAATAGTAAGTTACATCGAATTCTTACAAGCTCAGTGCCATCTGAAAGTATTTGCCACATAAAGGAATCAAATCTGTGATTTTCCCCTTAATAATTAATTAACAAAGCTGCCAATTATTTTTTTCATTTTAAACTACATATGACTAATAAGAATCATAGTCTTGAAATTCAATATGAATGGTACATCTGTTTTACAAAGATATTAATTGGGAAACTATATTAGCAATTTGTATTTCTTCAATTCTTGTGTTAGGTGCTGAGCCTTTTCACTTTGGAAAGTGATTAAAATTGAAAGATAACCTAACAAGCAATTTCACAGAGTCACTGAGATGGAAATTAGTCAAGCAGTCTTCTCAATTAAATCTGAAGCCCAGTGAAATGAAAGGGCACTTGACTCATTCATTTCTACTACCCTCTGACTATGACATGGACAAAATTCTGTCAACAAATGGAGAGTACATAGCACAATTGCTTTGTCCATATTGTTAAATTGTTCAAAGCAAGTATTTTTTTTCCAAACACTTCTGAAAAAAGATGGGAATTTGACTCATTTCTACTTTTTTTAAAGTAGCTATTTATATAATGTATTACATAATGTATTTTAATGGTTTTTTAAAAATATATATTTTATCTATTTCTTAAAGAGAGGAAGGGAGAGGGGTAGAGAGTTAGAAACATCGATGAGAGAGAAACATCAATCAGCTGCTTCCTGCACATCTCCTACTGGGGATGTGCCTGCACCCAAGGTACATGTCCTTGACTGGAATCGAACCTGGGACCTTTCAGTCCACAGGCCAATGCTCTATCCACCGAGCCAAACCAGTCAGGGCTTAATGGTTTGTCATAAAAATGTTTCTATACCAATATCACAACTGCTGCTTTATTCTATTTGTGTGTGTGTGTGTGTGTGTGTGTGTGTGTGTGTGTCTGTTAATTCTCACCCAAGGACATTTTTCCATTGATTTTTAAGGAGAGTGCAAGGGAGGGTAGAGACAGAGAAAGAGAAACATCTATGTGAGAAAGACAAATCAATTTGTTGTCTTCTGCACGTGCCCAGACCTAGGCCAGGGAGCTGGCCTAAAACCCAGGTATGTGCCCTTGACGGGATTCAAAACCAGGACCATTTAGTCTGTGGGCCAACACTCTATTCACTGAGTCAAACTGATTAGGGCTGCTTCATTCATTTCTTCTTCATGATTTAAGGTTTAAGGAATAATCTATGTTAAATTAATCAAAAGTTAATATTTTCGTTATTGAAATGTAACCATAACTGAATATCAGATCATGGGCTTGAGTCTAGTCTAGGCTCACTTCTAATCTATGTAAACTTCACTGGTTTATTCACACTTTCACTTGTAATATGTGGTAAAATTAACTTGCTAGCCATTTTCCCCAAAACCTAAAATGTGAAGTTTTTACAAAAGTTTATGATGAAATCAATTATGCTGAAAATCTAATATATGGTGATTGATTATCTTTTCTGGGTCAAATTAGAATTCTGTCTGACTATTTGATCCAGGTACAATGTGTGTCTTGTATTACTTGATTAAATTTTTGTTGTTATTTAAGTTGCTTAGGGCCTTTTTCTTTTGATTAATGAAGATTTAATTTTGTTATGTAGAATTCTATGAAAATTTGAGAACTGGAAAAGATGTAAAGGTGAGAGGTTTTCATTTGTTTCCATTATTAGGGAACAGAAATAAAGGAATCAGAGAAATATCATTAATTAATATGTCTATTCTTCAGTTTCCGATTCTTCTGGAGATAAGGAAAATTCACTCATCTATAAGTTTCAATCTCACTTAGGAGAATGAATTATTTTTACTCTTCGTTTTTAAAAGTTCCTTTTAAGCCTAATACAAATATAATTCAATTACATATAGATTTTTTAACAGAAGCAGAAAAAATTCTAACTTTCATAATTTTATTTAGATATGAGTCTACTTATACAAAAAGTTTTACTCAGCCGAGATGTGCACTTTAGAGGAAAGAGTAATAGGGTATAAATTTGAAGATTTGGAACTAGTAGCCATTTACACTGAGTCTGTGTCAGTAAAATTGGCATACTAGTTCAATTTTTATAACAATGCTTTCATAAAAATCAAGTAATATAAATTAAATCATGTTCTAAAATGTTACATAAACTACTAAATGTCTTATAAATGAAAAATATTGCTTTGAAAAATTTAAAATATAATTAAGGCTTTGTCTACATAAGCCATGTGTGACCAAGTAATTGATCTAACACTTAACTTCTAGTCTGCATATCTCTAGAAATAGAACAGGAAGGAAGTTTTTGAAGTTTTTTTTTATATTGCATGTTTTATCCTATCAAATTAATCTTTGGGTCTGTGGTGAAATTCTATTTCCTGAGTAATTATGGGCCTATTTCATACTAATGTTCTAGGCAACATTTCAAAATGCAAATATAGACTTTAAGTATAATAATGTATTAAGATAAAGAAAATATGAAATGTAAAATGTAAATAGAAAAATGTACAAAAATGGAAAAAGAGATAAATAAATATACCAAATCTGAAAACGCTTAAAAGCAGATGTTAAGAGTGAAAACCTTATAAAGGAACTCTTGGTGGCAGAGTATGTATCGACATGAGACTAGTGAAGGGAGAATCACTTCATGGTTTAAAAGCAATGAGAAGCAGCTTAGGGTTGGTTTGTTTGTTTTGAAGGAGGTCACAATGACTTATAGAAAAAGACTTGGAAAAGGGGCTAAATGAAATTCTGGGAATGATAGGAACTACCAACTTCAAGAGTTTAATCGAGAGGAAATAACATCACCTGTTTTAAGGGATGACACGGAACCTGTAAGGAGATGAATGAACCATCTAATGGTGAGTTTAAGATGGTTGCCCAGAAAATAGAGTCCTAGCACCTGAAAAAGAAGTCAGAAGTGGGTGTGGGTTTTTTTGTTCGTTTGTTTTTTACTTTTGTATAAATTGTACTCAGTTTATCTTCAGAGTCAAAATAACCTACTTTGACTATTGTGCATTGACTGGAAGATGCTGGTGACTTCTTGAAGAAAACAAAGGATAGGAGAGCAGTCTGAAGGCTTGACTTTTATGTAGAGCTTTTCTGAATCTCTGTCACTATTCTCTTCAGTGGTAGCAACACCATTGAGAATACCCAGAGATTATGTTTTTAGATGTCAGTGTGCATCAACAAAATGCCATCATCATTGTAGTTTCAGTTTAAGAGCTTGGGAGTTAGACAATATGACAAGGATATAATCTATACTCCAATTTGATTTTATAAACTGACAAATGGTTTTGCACCCATCCCTGGTTTTTTTGTTTGTTTGGTTGGTTGTTTGTTGTTGCTGTTGTTTGAAAGATTAGGGTTTTATTTTCTGGCTGTTTGTTGTTTTCTTTCATACTTAACATATCCATTCCCTATGCTTCATTCATTATTTTATTAAAGTTTTTAAAAGGCACTTTCCCCACTAAATTTCCTAAATTCTAGAGCTCTTGATGGGCCATAGACTAATCAAATAGAACTAGCAGAACACAGCAGTCATCTACACCCCTGTATTTTTCCTTGATAAATCAGTGGTAATTATTTAGGTCCAGTGAAGCTGCAAAATTTTAATCCTCACATAAAGGAAGGTAATGTTTAATTTTTATTAAGGTTTTAAAGTACTAATGCATAATTTAGAGTCTAATGTGAAATTTTGTATTTTACTGAATATAACTTCTTTAACATTTATAATTTGTAGACATATTTATTCATTATATATTTCTATGTAAAATCTTTACTTAAAATAATTGCACTTAAATACATAATAAAACAAAATAAGAAGAGAACATATCAATAGATATGAAGACACACTACACACAAAACATTAAAATTTTTTAAGCTTTCAAAAAACTGAGAACACAATTATCTTAAATCTGATACCATGTTATATGGTGAATACTTCGTATAAAGCCATTTAAATTCTGACCAATTCCAAAATTATTATGCAGCTGATTTATTTGCAACAATGAAAATAATATCTAATGAATGGCACAGTATTTTCATTATAACCATTCCTTAGAGAATTTACATTTTCCAACAAGCCCAGGTAATTACTCTTGATGGCAGAGAGGATTATTTTATATGTCAGCTTTTCAATTTATGTCTTGAATTAATTAATTAATATATGCCAAGATAACTAATTGAGACTATTTCATTGCGTTGAAGGGGAATAAAAGAGTTCACAAAATCATTATAGATGCAATTGTAAGTATTTCCATCCCTATTATGTTTAGAACCAAATATGTCAAAAACTATTATATTGAAAGTTTGGGCTACTTTCATTGCTAAATGGTAAGAATGTTCTTTTTGTGTAAGTTTTCATCTGAGTCCTTACTTCTCTCTGGCATAAGGTCAACAAATGATCTAATTTGGATATGGCAATCTTAATGCTTACCCATTTTTCATTATCTAGCATATTAGGAAGTTGTCTTTTTTCAAATGTATTAATCTGTAGTTTTCCTAAATATCCTTTTTCTATTTCAAACTGGTGTTCTGCCTGCTGGCATTAGCTCTTCTTTTCTTTGTAGA
The DNA here is from genome assembly GCF_028538775.1 of Myotis yumanensis. Lineage (NCBI taxonomy): Eukaryota > Metazoa > Chordata > Mammalia > Chiroptera > Vespertilionidae > Myotis > Myotis yumanensis. Next base: position 143,027,925 of record NW_027223754.1, read on the forward strand.
GTGTTTACATAATTATGCTCAGTGTCCAGCACAATAAGCACTAACCACACACAGGTGTGCAAGTCTGTGCTCCTCAGCATCCTCAGTGTATCACATACATTATTCCTTTGCTCCTGTCAATCTTATGGACAGGGCAGCACCAACATCACCTCCTTTTACAGATGAGAAATTAAGGATAAGTAACGTGCACAAAGGCACAAGCTGGTAAGTGGCTGAGCCAGGGTTTGGATTCACAAAATATTTCCAATCCCTCGTCTATATCCATTACACTTCCTGTAATATACTAAATTGTTTGTGGGAGACAGAACAGAAAGCTGAAGATGGAGGATAAATTTGTTTATAAGACTTTAAACTCTATAGCTGTCAGGTGTACCTAGGTTGACAAGAACCTTGACAGAGGGGCTTCAAACTCAATAAAATGCTCTGATTTATGGATGCAGCATATAGGCATTGGGGACTCACCTACTGACTGTAGAGCCTCTCAAAGTTGTGGATTTCCAAGGCAGAATAATGGAGGATAGAAAAGATTAAAGTTTAGTTGAATATAAGAAATGGATAGAATTCATAAAGAAATAGGAGGGGCAGGATTGTATTCTATGAGAACAAATGAAGACATTATTCTCATCATTTTCATCCTTTCCAACAAAAGCCAAATTCCATTTAGATTTATAAAGACTTGTGTATTGACTAACATCTTTGTAAAGCTATCAAACAGAAAGGTGAAAATGGAATATGTAGGAATGGTATTGTAGTTTGGGAAGTCTTCTCTACATAGATGAAGTTTGTCTACAAAAACTTATAATTCATGTGCTATTTGGTGAATAAAAAATCAAGGCTTTCTATTAGTACTGTTTTTTAAAAACAAAACTGTATGAGAGCCATAACCAGTTTGGCTCAGAGGATAGAGCATCGGCCTGAGGACTTAAGGGTCCCAGGTTTGATTCCGGTCAAGGGCATGTATCTTGGTTGTGGGCACATCCCCAATGGGGAGTGTGCAGGAGGCAGCTGATCAATGTTTCTCTCTCATCAATGTTTCTAATTCTCTATCCTTCTCCCTTCCTCTCTGTAAAAAATCAATAAAATATATTTAAAAAAACTATATGAGATACAGAATGAAGAGTATAAAAATTCTCATGAATCTCAGATAGTTTTCTACATAGACAATCAAGATGATCAATTGAATTTCTATTAGCAACAATAGAAATATAGCTGGCTATGTAGGTTCCTCTTGTTTTACATAAATTAAATCATATTATGCATATCCATACACTAAAACAAAAAAAAATATGTAAGGACACTCATCCAAATGTTAACTTGCTTTAAATTTAGGTTTTAAGAGTGAGAAAATGTGAGAGGAGAATTTTTAGTTTATTTTTTATAACTCTATACGACTTGAAAATTTAAGATTAAAAGGTGTATTTTTTTTAAAATTTAAGACAAAAGGAGATTTGGGGAAAAGTTGCAGTTAATTTTATTTTGAATATTGGTCACCTCGATTTGAAATGCTGAATCCTACTGCTTCACTACTTCTGCCCATTAATTCCCACCTGCTTAATCAGAATTTGGCAAGATGGGCCCCACGAATCTATATTTTAACAAGCTTTTCAAGTGCTTTTTATGCACACTAAATTAGAAAATCACTACTTTAGAGGGTACTTTTAGTGCAAATCTAGAGGCAAAAATCAATTTGCAGTAGATGAAGGAGTGAATAACAATGCAAATATTAACAAAGGAAGTAAGGAGTTATATGGAGAAATGTAGAAAAAAAGAGGAAAGAGATAGACAATTATTATTGTGCTGGTTATCATAAATTCCATTTAGAAATCTTTCATTCATTAATTAAGAAATCAAATTTTCTTAGAGAATCCTGTCTTTTAACTCGTAGGCATAAAGGATTTTTGTTTTAACTTTGATTTTGTGCAATTGGTGCAATGAGTCTAAGTAATAGGTCAGAAGAGTAGTAGTTTCAGCTACATTGTGATGTAAACACCAGGGTATGTTGTTTTTAATCTTCCTTTATGTTATTTCTCCAATAGATCGTTTTTACTTTGTCCACTCTACCTATAGTATCTTTACATCTTTTCCACAAGTGGCAATATATGTATTATATCCCTATTAATTTATCAGAACCTGATATTTTTGCTCTTTCCAATATATGGGGGAATTCACTACTTTTAATAAATCAGCACTCTGCCCATTCTCGTTGGACAGCTGGCATTTGTGTTTATAGCCTTAAAGGGAATGTGCGAACATCTGCGTTTGATGAATAACTCCATGTGTATTGTAGTTCCTTCAACAGAAATTGTTCAGAAGTTCAGAGAGCCGGTGATAAATAATTAATGAGCACAGAAGCAATATTCTCACTTTATTGCCAGACTTAGAGGAAATACACAGCACAAGCTGGGAACCAGGCTTGCCTCCTCTTTTGCCTTCGCTTTGACTAGTCATTTAGTTGATTGCAGGCTCTGCCATTCAGAAGACCTCCAGGCTTATAACATATCTTCATTTTATTTTGTCTTTAATTCATTTTGTCAAATATCATACACATTGAAGATTCTATCCTTCAAATGGCACTGAAACATGATTTCTACAGGCAATAACTAAACTTCAATGTGGTGGGTTTGAGCACAGCTGCTTTTATTTTTTACTTTATTTCTTTTTGTATTTTGTAAAGCTTTTTATGACATTGAAAGAAATTGAAAAATTATAGCAATTAATGGAATAATTCTGTGTTGTTTCTATATAAATCATAGAAACAAAGTATAAATATATCTAGCAACACAGCATTCCAGCAGTTTGGTTCAAATTTTAAATACTTATCAGGTGTAGTAGCTGAAATGTAATATGGGTATGTATAGATACAATGATAGCAGCATTGATAAAGAGATAATTTATAATAAAGTAAACTCTGCCAAAGGACTCTGTATACTAACAAATTAAGTAAATATAATCTACTAAAATAATTGTTTCATGAACTTATTTATTTTTTTAAAATATATTTCTTTATTGATTTCAAAGAGGAAGGGAGAAGGAGAGAGAGATAGAAACATCAATGGTGAGAGAGAATCATTGATCGGCAATCCCCTACTGGGGATTGAGCCTGCAACCCAGGCATGTGCCCTTGGCCGGAATCGAACCGGGGACCCTTCAGTACACAGGCTGACGCTCTATCCACTGAACCAAACCGGCCAGGGCAATGAACTTTAATATAAACTATTATTAAGTTAAAAATAAAATGTATATATTAAGTGTATTTTTAAAACTTGTACTGTTGTAAAATTTGAATTCAACGTATCTTCCAAGAATGACAGCCATTCACACAACAAAAACTATGGATCAAGAAAATATATCATGAATAGCTTTTTGCCAGGCATATTACATTACAAATATTATCTCATTTAACTCTCAGGACCTATATAAAAATATTGTGCCTATTTTATAGATGAAGCTAATGAGGCTCAGAGATTGCATATCTTTTTCCAGTTGTCATGACTCATCAGTACCATTACCAGAATTAATAACTTGGATTGTCGTCCTCTAAAGTTTATATTCATTCCACTGTGCTATCTTGTAGAATACCTGATTTCAGCTTTTATAATATTAGCACTATACACTTGCGATGACACAGGCCTGTTTCTTAGCATCAAATATTCTAAGACATTTTGCCATTCTAAGGTCCATGAGATAAAAATGAGATAAAAGTGTTGTGCATTTTATGGTGCTGGTGTTATAGTTCAGAACATTATTTTTTACTATTTTCATAGTTAGCTCAGCCTTTAGTCTAATTCTCTCTCTCTTCTTGTCTCTCTCTCCCCTCTCCCCTCTATCTCCTCTCTCTACCCATCTACCTATATACTAAGTATTTGTGTACTTTCTTGTCTCCCAAACCATTATTGAATATATAATGAGAGCCATATTACATTTATCCTTGTCCCTATTTAATGACTAGGACAGTAGCATTAAAATGTGTTCAATAGGAAAGAATGTAACCCTTTAGTTATGACAGTGAAAGACAGACTGATGCCCCAAACGAAACCAGTGAAGCCACAATATGACCAAAGATTGCTGGTTCAATTTCCAACTTAATGACATTTTGTAGTTATAAAGACTGAAATATGCATTAAAAAAAGATATCTGGCAAAGGAGAAATTAAAATCTTTAGGATTTATTTTTTCAGATGAGAGTCATTCTTTAATAACTGGTTTCTGCTAATATTGACTACTTCTTCTCAATACAGAAGTATTAACTTAATGATTAATGCTGGTAATAAATTTTACTTGTTTTTTTTTACTTTTTTAATCAGCTTCATTCCCTTTTATTTATTTTATTTTTTCTTATGAGTAAAAGTATGTGGTGACGTGGAGAGACAGAAGCCAGGAATAAAAAATTCAAGTTCTAGTTATGGCTATTCTAACCAGTAGATCTAAAATTTTGAGTGTCTCTTTGACCCTCAATTATCTAATTTGGGTATTATATGATTTGTATATGAAAAAAATTAATTTACTCTAAATCAATGATAGATCAAGGACAGAGTAACATTTACTATGGATATTACATCATTTAAGAATCTTGAGGGAAAAATCCTCACCTGGGGAAACAACCTTTCTTGGGGAGGTGGTCCTGTTTAAAACACATAGCGTGAGACGCGTCCCAGGTCTTGTTCTAGAGCAAATGGAGTAAGCAGCTGAAACTAATAACACCCACCCTGAATTGGCAAAATTACTGAGCTGGTGTGACGGTTTGCAGCCGGGAAGGGCAGAACTCCCCTGGAAAGTGCCTGGTATGTGGTGCCTTGTTGTGTTGTATTTTGTGCCTTTAAATCAACGCAGTAGATCCAAGCACCAGCAGCCTCCTGAGCACCACACCCTCTGTCTGAGGAACAGCAGCTGTACGTGAAGCCTCCCCCCACCAACCAGAAGAGCCACCACAGCTGTGAACAGCACCCACCAGAGGAGCTGCTGCCAACTGAGGAGCAGTTGCTACCACAACCGCCCGAAGAGCAACCACAGCCCAAGGAGCCACAGCGACCCAGGGAGCAGCCACTGAATGACTCAACATCTAGATATGTCAGTGAGAACAAACATGGGTAGACAAAGAAACCCTCAAAGGAAAAAAAAGGAGGACTCGCCAGAAAAGCAGCTAAGTGATACAGAGGCATGCAACATGACAGAAAAAGAATTCAGAATAAGGGTCCTAAAGTGCATAAACTGGATGGAGGAAAAAATCAATAACATATGCAAGAAGCTAGAAGAAACAGATGAAAAAATCAATAACTTAAGTAAGACTCAAGAAGAAATGAACAGCGATATACCTGCAATAAAAAAACACCATTGAAAGTATCAACAGTAGACTAGGAGAAACGGAGGACCGAATTAGTGAATTAGAAGACAAGGAAGCAAAACACACCCAAACTGTACTGCAATTGGAGAAAAAAATTAAAAGACAGGAGGATAGCCTAAGGGAGCTTTGGTACAACATGAAAAGAAACAACATACGAATAATAGGGGTGCCAGAACAACAGAAAGATGAACAAGGATTAGAAAACCTATTCGAAGAAATAATATCAGAAAGCTTCCCTGAGGAGGGGAAGAAAAATGTCACACAAGCCCAGAGAGTCCCAAACAAGGTGAACTCAAAAAGACCCACACCAAAACACATCATAATTACCATGGCAAATGTTGAGGACAAAGAGAATCTTACAGGCTGCAAGAGAGAGATGGAAAGTTACATACAAGGGATCTCCCATTAGATTATCAAATGATTTCTCAACAGAAACACATAAGGCCAGAACAGAATGGACAGAAATTTACAAAGTGATGCAAAGCAAAGGACTGAATCCAAGAATACTCTATCCAGCAAGGCTATCATTCAAAATTGAAGGGGAAATAAGAAGCTTCACAGACAAAAAAAGGCTAAGGGAGTTTATCACCACCAAGCCAGACAGGCAAGAAATGCTAAAGGGACTGGTGTAAAAAGAAGAAATAAAAAGCTCAGAAAGAACACAGCCGCACAAAAAAAGAAATGGCTACAATCAAGTACCTTTCAATAATAACTTTAAATGTAAATGGACTAAATGGTACAACCAAAAGACATCGAGTGGCTGAATGGATAAAAAAACATGACCCATACATTTGCTGTCTACAAGAGACCCACCTCATTAGAAGGGACTCACACAGACTGAAAGTGAAGGGATGGAAAAATATCTTTCAGGCAAATGGAAAGGAAAAAAAAGCTGAGGTAGCAATACTTATATCGGACAAAATAGACCTGAAAGTGAAGGCCATAACAAGAGATAAGGAAGGCCACTTCATAATACTAAAGGGATCAATACAACAAGAAGATATAACCCTGGTAAACATATATGCACCCAATGCAGGAGCACCCAAATTCATAAAAAAAAACTCCTGGGAGATATCAAAGGATAGATCGACAACAATACAATCATACTAGGGGACTTTAATACACCACTTACATCACTCAATAAGTCCTTTAGACAACCAATCAGCAAAGAAACAGCAATCCTAAATGACTCACTAGATCAGATGGATTAAATAGACATCTTCAGAACACTTCACCCCAAAGCCGCAGAATATACATTCTACTCAAGTGCTCATGGGACAGATTCGAAAATAGACCACATATTGGGCCACAAGCAGTCTCCCCAAATTCAAGAAGATTGAAATCATAAAAAGCATCTTCTCAGACCATGATGGCATAATATTAGAAATAAACCACAATAAAAACAACCCAAAATACTCAAACACTTGGAAGCTGAATAGCATGTTATTAAATATTGATTGGGTTACCAATGAGATCAAAGAAGAAATTGAAACATCCTGGAAACTAATGACAATGAAAACACAACAATCCAAAACCTCTGGGACACAATGAAAGCAGTCCTGAGAGGGAAGTTTATAGCTCTACAGGCCTATCTCAAAAAACAAGAAAAAATGGTAGTAAATCATCTAACACTACAACTCAAAGAATTAGAAAGAGAGCAACAAGAAAACCCCAGAGTCAGCAGAAGGAAGGAGATAATAAAGATTAGAGCAGAAATAAATGAAATAGAGACCAAAAAAAACAACACAGAAAATCAATGAAACCAAGATCTGGTTCTTTGAAAGGATAAACAAGATTAACAAACCTCTAGCCAGGCTCACCAAGAAGCAAAGAGAGAGGACCCAAATAAACAAAATCAGAAATGATAGAGGCGAAATAACAACAGACCCCACAGAAATACAAATGATTGTTAAAAAATACTATGGACAGCTCTACTCCAACAAACTAGACAACCTGCAGGAAATGGACAAATTCCTAGAAAAATACAACATTCCAGCACTCAATCAGGAAGAATCTAAAAATCTCAATAGGCCAATAACTATGGAAGAAATTGAAGCAGTCATCAAAAAAGCTTCCAGCAAATAAAAGCCCAGGACCAGACGGCTTCACAGGGGAGTTTTACCAAACATTCAAGGAAGAACTAAAACCTTTCCTCCTCAGACTACTACAAAAAATTCAAGAGGAAGGAACACTTCCAAGTTCATTCTATGAAGCCAGCATCACCCTAATACCAAAATCAGTTAAAGACAACACAATGAAAGAGAATTACAGGCCAATATCCCTCATGAACATTGATGCCAAAATCCTCAACAAAATCTTAGCAAATCGGATCCAGAAGTACATCAGAAGGATCATACACCATGACCAAGTAGGATTTATCCCAGGGATGCAAGGATGGTACAACATCCGTAAATCAATAAACGTGATACATCACATAAACAAATTGAAAGAAAAAAACCACATGGTCATATCAATTGATGCAGAAAAAGCATTTGACAAAATCCAACACCCATTTTTGATAAAAACTCTCTGCAAGGTGGGAATAGAAGGATCATACCTCAACATAATAAAAGCCATATATGACAGTCCCAAAGCGAACATCATACTCAATGAACAAAAACTAACATCATTTCCCCTAAGAACAGGAACAAGACAGGGATGCCCACTCTCACCACTCCTGTTCAACATAGTACTGGAAGTATTAGCCATTGCAATTAGGCAAGAAGAAGAAATAAAAGGCATCCAAATTGGAAAAGAGGAAGTAAAACTGTCCTTATTTGCAGATGACATGATATTATACATACAAAACTCTAGAGACTCCATCAAAAAGCTACTAGACTTGATACATGAATTTGGCAATGTAGCAGGATACAAAATTAACCCCAAGAAATCTGAGGCATTTCTATACATCAATAGTGAACTTTCAGAAAGAGAGATTATCAAAACAATCCCATTTACCATCACACCAAAAAAATTAAGATACCTAGGAATAAACTTAACTAAAGAGGTAAAAGACCTCTACTCAGAAAACTACAGGACGTTGAAAAAAGAGATAGAGGAAGACATAAAGAGATGGAAGAACATACCATGTTCATGGATTGGTAGAATCACCATCATTAAAATGTCCATACTACCCAAAGCAATCTGTAAATTCAACACACTTCCCAATAAACTACCAATGGCATACTTCACAGATCTAGAACGAACTCTCCAAAAATTCATCTGGAATAAAAAAAGACCCCGAATAGCTGCAGCAATCCTGAGAAAGAACAAAGTAGGTGGGATCTCAATACCAGATATCAAGCTGTATTACAAAGCCACTGTTCTCAAAACTGCCTGGTACTGGCACAAGAATAGCCATATAGATCAATGGAATAGAATGGAGAGCCCAGAAATTGGCCTAAACCAATATGCTCAATTAATATTTGACAAAGGAGGCAAGAACATACAATGGAGCCAAGATAGTCTCTTCAATAAATGGTGTTGGGAAAATTGGACAGATATATGCAAGAAAATGAAACCAGACCACCAACTTACACCATACGCAAAAATAAACTCACAATGGATAAAGGACTTAAATGTAGGACAGAAAACCATAAAAATTCTAGAAGAATCCAAAGGCAACAAAATCTCAGACATATGCCAAAGCAATTTCTTCACTGATACAGCTCCTAGGGCAGTTGAAACTAAAGAGAAGATGAACAAATGGTGCTACATCAAAATAAAAAGCTTCTGCACAGCAAAAGAAACCATGAACAAAACAACAAGAAAACCCACTCCATGGGAAAACATATTTGCCAATGTCATATCTGATAAGGGCCTAATCTCCAAAATTTATAGGGAACTCATACAACTTAACAAAAGGAAGATAAACAATCCAATCAAAAATGGGCAAAGGACCTAAATAGACACCTTTCAAAAGAGGACATTCAGAAAGCCAAGAGACATATGAAAACATGCTCAAAGTCACTAATAATCCGAGAGATGCAAATCAAAACAACAATGAGGTACCATCTCACACCTGTCAGACTGGCTATCATCAACAAATCAACAAATGACAAGTGCTGGAGAGGATGTGGAGAAAAAGGAACACTCGTGCACTGCTGGTGGGAATGCAGACTAGTGCAGCCACTATGGAAGACAGTATGGAATTTCCTCAAAAAACTAAAAATGGAACTCCCATTTGACCCTGTGATCCCACTACTAGGAATATATCCCAAGAAACCAGAAACACCAATCAGAAAGGATATATGCCCCCATTTGTTCATAGCAGCACAATTTAGCGTAGCTAAGATCTGGAAACAGCCTAAGTGCCCATCAGTAGATGAATGGATTAGAAAACAGTGGTACATCTACATGATGGAATACTATGCTGCTGTCAAAAAGAAGGAACTCTTACCATTTGCAACAGCATGGATGGAACTGGAGAGCATTATGCTAAGTGAAATAAGCCAGTCAATGAAGGAAAAATACCACATGATCTCACTCATTCATGGATAATAGAGACCATTTTAAACCTTTGAACAATAATAGTTACAGAGGCAGAGCTGTCTCACACAGATTGTCAAACTGCAGCAGGAAGGCCAGGCAGGGTTGAGGGCGGGGGTGGGAGGGGGGTAAGTAATCAACCGAAGGACTTGTATGCATGCATATAAGCATAACCAATGGACATAAGACACTGGGGCTAGGGGAGTCCAGCGGATTGTCAAGGGCAGGGGGGTAGGGGGGAAAAGGACACGTATGCAATACCCTTTGTAATACTTTTAGCAATAAAAAAAATAATAAAAAAATTTAAAAAATAAAACACATAGCGTTAAGAGGGGGAGAAAACAGATACCATATATGCCAGGTCCCTTGAAACATAAGCTGTGCAGATGTTTCTTCCCTGCAGTGACTGTTTCAAGCACAAGGATGGACCGGCTTCTGGCAGAAAGTAACCTCACAAAGTGATCTAATCATAAATTCCAAACGGATAGGTCATGAGGGATAGTCACCCTCTAAAGCTATAACTTCTTTAGTGGACGATTCTAAACTAGCCCTGTTCATTGTTCCTTTGCATCTGGTTTAACACACCTTTAATGTTTTTATTTAATCTTCACCAAAAGCTGTTTTCTTTTTTTGAAAAATATGTTTTTGTTGATTTCGGAGGGGAGGAAAGGGGGAGAGAGACATGGAACCATCAATGATGGGAGAGTCCTTGACTGGCTGCCTCCTGCACACCCCCGACTGGTGATCGAGCCCACAATGCATGCATGTGCCCTTGACCAGAACTGAACGTAGAACCCTTTAGTCTGCAGGCCGATGCTCTACCTACTGAACATACCAGCTAGGGAAAATGTCTTTTTATTGATTTTAGAGAGAGGAAGCGAAAGAGGGGGAGAGGAAGAGAAAAATAAAAGTGAGGGAGAAACACTGATCGGTACCTCTATGTGTGCCTGACTGGGAGTTGAACCTGCAACCTGGTTACGTGGCCTGATTGACTGGAAATCAAACCCGCAGCATTTTGGTGTACAGGAAATTCCACCCAACTGAAATGCCAGTGCTAAAATGCCAGAAGCAATACCCTGGAAGGGGTATTCACCCTCAAGGGAACACATACTTTTGTTAACTGTCCTGTAATCCAGCGGTTCTCAACCTGTGGGTCGCGACCCCTTTGGGGGTCAAACGACCCTTTCACAGGGGTCGCCTAAGACCATCGGAAAACACATACATAATTACATATTGTTTTGTGATTAATCACTTTGCTTTAATTATGTTCAATTTGTAACAATGAAAATACATCCTGCATATCAGATATTTACATTACTATTCATAACAGGAGCAAAATTACAGTTATGAAGTAGCAATGAAAATAATTTTATGGTTGGGTGTCACCACAACATGAGGAACTATATTATATGGTCGAGACATTAGGAAGGTTGAGAACCACTTCTGTAATCCAATTTGCTTTCTCCAGTCTTCCTTACATGCTGGGAGCCAGTCCATCCTTCCTGCTTGACACAGTCGCTGCAGGGAAGAAACATCTACACAGCATATGTCTCAAGGGACCTGGCGTATATGGCATACTGTTCTTAATATGTTTGCTCACTTCTTGGCACTACGTGTTTTAACCAAGGTCACCTCTCCGAGAAAGGTTGTTTCCCCAGGTAGGAATTTTCCCCTGAAGTTAGGGAGGGGATAAAACCCCTTAACTAAGTGCCAGGCGGGTAATTAATCACTTTAACTATGAACAATCACGGTTAAGCTACATAATCTTTACTCCCTGGAATGGAGATAAGAAAGGCCCTAAGCTTTGGAATAGAGATTGATAGGATTGGAATCAACTGGTATAAATACAGATGTAATAAGACAACAGGACAGAACCTGGAAACAGAACCTAGTAAGAGAACCTGGCTGAAGAACCTAGACACAGAACTTAGAGACAGGACTTGGCTGGAGATCCTAGACAGAACCTAGCAAGAGAACATGGCAAAAGATCCTGGACAGAACCTGGCAACAAAACTTGGCTGGAGAACCTAGACAGAACATGGCAGGAGAACCTGGATAGAACCTGGCGACCGAACCTGGCTAGAGAACCTGGCGACTGAACCTGGCTGGAGAACCTAGTGAGAGTTCCTAACCAGAACTTGGTTAGAGATCCTGGCTAGACTGCTGATCAACTAAAGGCTGTCTCCGTGTCATTCCTTCTTCGCCGACTCCGTCCACACCTTTGGGGACCCCTGGACCTGTTGGGGTTGGACCCCCAACACTTACATGCATTCCTTAATTTCCAATGCATAAATGAAGCTGCAAAACTTATTTTTGGGAGCATTTGAGATCTTGCTCCCTAGCATATGTCATTAGTTTGGCTCAAATAAACTCTTACAAAAATTCTCAATACATTTGGACAGTCTTATGTTGACAATCCATCAGGCCTCAGCTTGAGTTAGAATGGAAAAATCTTTTTTTTTTTTGGATATATTTTACAGAGAGGAAGGGAGAGAGATAGAGAGTTAGAAACATTGATCAGCTGCCTCCTGCACGCCCCCTACTGAGGATGTGCTCGCAACCAAGGTACATGCCCTTGACCAGAACCGAACCTGGGACCCTTCAGTCCACGGGCCGATACTCTATCCACTGAACCAAACCAGTTAGGGCAAAATGGAAAAATCTTGGTAAATAATATTGGATTAAAAGAAAATGTGAAATGAATAAATATGTGATGAACCTATAAATTAAATGAAAATGTGTTGTTTTAAAGAAAACAATTGCCAAGACAATGTGGCTCAGAAGTGGAGCGTCAACCTATGAACCAGGAGGTCATGGATTGATTCTGAACAGGGCACATGCCTGGGTTTCTGGCTCTCCACTAGGAAGCAGCTAATCCATGATTCTCTCTCATCATTGATGTGTCCATCTCTCTTTCCCTTCCCCTCTGAAATCAATACAAATATATTAAAGAAAAAAAAAGAACTGCCCCAAGTAACTCTTGGATCGAATTTCATAAGAATAATAAGAAAAAAAAAGAACAAACAAAAAATTTTTTGCTCATTTGTTAAAGAGAAATTATCTTTTTTCCTTTTTTTTTAAAGTTTTTTTTCTTCTTTTTAGCTATTACCTTGGTGAGGGGTGGGGTTCTGGGGGAAAAAACTTGGTAACACTTAAAAGATTTTTTAAAGATATTATTGAAAATATTATCTATGTCCCTTTTCTGCCCCCATTGACCCCTTCTAGCCCACCCTCACCTTTTGCCCAGGTCTTCACCACCCCATTGTCTGTGTTCATAGGTTATGAATATTTGTTTACAAGTTATTTGGTTGACCTTGTCCCACCCTCTCACCCTCCCTTATCTTCCCTCTGAGGATTATCTTCTTTGGCACACCCTCTCCACTCCCATTGATAAACAAACAAACAACACATTTTCATTTTTGCAAGCACTGAATTTTGCATTCTAAGATGAATCAGTACTTCAAAACAAAATGTCACTCTAAATCAATTTTGATAGTTCAAAAGGAACTTTGACCATTATATAGAGCAGGGTTTAGCAAATTATTTTGTAAAGGGCTAAACAACACACAATTTGATTCTTGCCTGGCCGAAGTGGTTCAGTGGTTGAGTGTTGACCTATGAACCAGGAGGTCACTGTTTGATTCCCAGTCAGGGCGCATGCCCGGATTTTGGACTCGATCCCCAGTGTGGGGCATGCGGGAGGTGACTGGTCAATGATTCTCTCTCATCATTGATGTTTTTATCTCTCTCTCCCTCTCTCTTCCTCTCTGATATCAATAAAAATATATACTTTAAACAACACACAATTTAAGCTTTGTGGGTAAAAGGAAGCAGAATTTGCCACCCCAAAACATGCTCCTTTGACATAAGGAATATTTTAGGAAACTGCAGACATAGGAGAATCTTTGAAAACCAACATTGCACAGTCAACATGGCTCAGTGGTTGAGCATCGACTTATGAACCAGGAGATCATGTTTGATGGTTCAATTCTCAGTCAAGGGCACATGCCTGGGTTGCAGTCTCAGTCCCTAGTAGGGGGTGTGCAGGAGGCAGCTGATCAATGATTTTTTCTCATTATTGCTGTTTCTCTCTTTCTCCCCCTCTCCCTTTCTCTCTGAAATCAATAAAAAAAAAAGAAAGAAAGAAAAAAAAGAAAATCAAATTATGGCTGTAACCAGTTTGGCTCAGTGGATAGAGCGTCAGCCTGTGGACTGGAAGGTCCCAGGTTCGATTCCGGTCAAGGGCATGTACCTTGGTTGTGGGCACATCCCCAGTAGAGGGTGTGCAGGAAGCAGCTGATCGATGTTTCTCTCTCATAGATGTTTCTAACTCTCTATCCCTCTCCTTTCCTCTCAATAAATATATCAATAAAATATATTTTTAAAAAATTATGTTTTTGTATGAGACATTTATATTTATAAAGAAAATCTCCATTTGTAAGGATGTCTTTCTATCCATTGTTTTGGTACATCTAGGTTAAAACATCTTTGTTGTTTTATTTTATTAAATCTTTATTGCTGAAAGTATTACAGAGTCCCTTTTCCCCTCATTGAACCCTTCTAGCCTGCCCCCATCCCCTGCCCCAGGTCTTCACCATCCTATTGTCTGCATCCAGGGATTAACACACCTTTGAAATGCCTCTTTTTTAGACCCCTCATAAGGGTAACCACCCTCAAGTGAGCACATAATCTTAGCTAGCCTGTAAGCCATTACAGAAATTTCCCGCCTTACTTTATCCTACTTTCATATAATCTTCTTTACACTCCCTCCTCAGTTCCAGCTGTATTTAAAGGGATGCAGACTTGCCTACCAGACTCCAGTTTGCAGGAAAGCAGTTCCCAGCTGGATCCTTGCTGGTAGGTAGGTGCTGTCAGACATGCCCTCCAACAGGCCCGGAGCAATTGGGAGGCGCAGGAGGATCACTTACAGCAAAGACCAACTCAAGATCCTTTTCGAGGCCTTTGAAAAGGACCCATATCCTGATATTACTATCCGAGAAAAGCTAGCCAAGCAAATCCAGATTCCTCAGTCAAGAATCCTGGTATGGTTTCAGAACCACAGAGGCAGAAAATCCAAGCCCCAGAAGAGCCCCCAGTGGGAGGCAGACGCTGCGGCTCCCGGATCCCGCCAGGGTGCACGCCCTGCCCCCTGCCACGATGGCCTACAGGGCCTTTCCCACACACGTGGCTCCGGCGCTATGAGCTATGCCATCCCATACTCCTGCGGGGTGGAACAGGCCTCTGGGCAAGCAGGCCTCTGGGGGCACGCTGGTGTGCTGGGCGCGAATGTGACCTCTCCCAACCTGGGGATTCCAGCCCAGGCCCTGGGGGAACCTTCTTGGAGTCCCTATTGCTCCCCGTCTTGGGAATTCAGCCCTTCAGCTATGGGTGCATGTCCTGCTCCCCAACAGCCCTTCTTCCAGGGAGAAGCTGGTGGCATCGAGACTCCTCTGGGGGACCCCGGGCCGCTCATGATACATGGTGACTGCACCCTGCAAGGGCAGGGGCAGCATTTTCCGTCTGATGGGCAGCAGCCATGGCGGGGCTGGCAGCCTCTACCTGATTGGGGGCCAGGGTTGGCTCCCCAGCAGCCACTGTTCCAGTACCCTTGAGCCTGGAGGCAGCCTGCTGCTGAGGCCAGATGCGAGGAAGAGGAGGAGGAGGAGGAGAAGAAGGAATAAAAAGCAAAGCAAAACAAAACAACAAAAAAAACCACAAAAAACAAACAAACAAAAAAACAAACAAAAAGAAAAAAGAGTTCTGGATGGGTCCATTACTTGGAAAAGACATACATGCTGCGGAAAGACCAAGAACAGGACAAGGTTTGAATTGGTTGCTGTGCCCGGACGCTGACCCGGTGGCCTGGGAGTTTGCCTCGGAATGCTGACCATCCCCAGGCCCAAGAACAGGCTGAGCCAGTGATAGCGAACCTATGAACTCATTTTTTGTTGTTGATTTTTCTTTGTTAAATGGCATTTAAATATATAAAATAAATATTAAAAATAAAACAAAACAAAAAAAGAATCGCAAAAAATATTGGGATATTTTTTATCCCCATTTCATATTCGATTATGCTGAGCCACAAAATAGCTAAATAATATATGCAGACTAATTGCAAGTAACAGGAATGATATTCATAAACAAGTATGATCCCCAAATCAATACTCTTTTTTTTTACAAGTAATTAGTAAATTGATTTTTGTTTTGTTTCATTTTGGTATTTATGCTTATGCAACTGAAAAAAAGTTGTAATTTCCCAAATCAAAATAAAAACTGGTTTCTATGAAAAAATAGCCTGAAAGTTTTGTTTGAAATTCTAACTTGCACATTGAATTTATCTGTTGATTCTGATGGGTTTACATAAAAGATCATTCAGATTATTCTAGAATTTCACAAACAGAGCAGACAAATGTAATCTATTCATAGTTTTCCTCAAAACATCACAGAATTGCCTAACTTTTGAGCATCTCCAACTTTGATTTATAAAAGCTTTTGTTGTTAAAAATCAGTTCCTTGTTATTGCCTCGACAACCTCCCACATCTTTGAATGTTTGTTTTACAGAGTCACTCAGAATAAGCCTATACTTGTTGCACATTAACTCTGTATACATTTCAAGATTAATATTGCATAATTCTTATACTGTCATGGCTAAACATCATGTTTATTCAGGGAGCTCTGGTTTGATATGAATTTGGGTTCCTTTAATACTTTCTTTTTCTATTTTTCTTTGTTACTGTGCCTGAACATGTTTTGCCCAGCAGAGAGATAGAGCAGTTCTATCACTTTCCATTTTCTTTAAATATTGTTTTATAAAAAGTCTAAGGATTACTTCCTAAATTTAAAACAATGTTTTTATACTGTTGACTCTTATTAACCTCACAAGAAACTATGAATCCTTGTTCTTAATTTTCCATACAATGAAATTGTGTCTTCTTATCTTGTACTTGTCAGTTCGTTTTTAGACCTAATTTAAGTATTTCAGATTTATCTATATTAAAATTCTTCTTAGGTTTACTCCATCATTCTAACTTGATATGATCATTTTATCCTATCCAAATTGTGCTGTTTCTCCATAAATTTTGTCTTCTAAGTAATTAAAGTTTTTGAACAGACACTTTTTCCTATGCAATCAGACATGTTTTACTACTTAATATGGATGCATTATTCAGTAATCATTTGATGCAGTATTCCACCAGTTATGCATTCTCATAACATTATTTAAAGTCTACATTTCTCCATTAGTGTCAACATGATATTGGTTAAATTCTTGACAAAATCCAGAGTGTCATCAAGGATACTAAACTCATAGGCACAATTGGAATTCATAGTTTACATGCAGTGTTTGGACTTAAAAGGTTTAAAAATAAGAAATTCAGGGATTTTAAGAGAGACATGCTTCCTCAATTTTTCATAAGCATCTGTACTCCTTTTTGATTTACATACACTTACTGATTCATTTATGTTTCTGGTGGCCCCTGGAAGCAATTGAGTTTGACCCCCCTGCATGATTCACTTCATCGATCAATTTTTTATCCAAATAAGTCTCAGCAGTTCATGAGCTCAGTCTTCAAGTTTATCAGTTATCTCCAATATAAACACACACACACACACACACACACACACACACAATATGCTGTTAGATGTTAATTCTTTAATTTTTTCCTGGTTAAATATAACTAGTCTTGCCTCTAATTTCTCTATCATCCTAAAAGGTGTAGCTTTTTAAAATCTCTTATCCTCACATTCCACATATTATGAAAAGATTGCAATTAATGAAAGTAACTTCCCATGCACTTTTTTTTTTGCATTAGGATTTAATTTCTTCCAAAAAGAAAACTTAAACTTTATTTAGAAAAGCTAGGAGCAGGCTTAAAATGCGGCATTAATTTTGGGATTCAATTCCATCTTAATAGTTTCCACAGACTGAAAATGGCAATAAGTCATTATTCCTGAGAAAGAAAATGGTACAAAGTAGGTGTTGAAAAGTGATGCTTTAGTTGTCATTAGATCATTAATTTCCATTGACCAAGATGACTTTAATGTTCTCAGCTTGACTAAATTGTAGACAAGTTTCTACCTGACTAGAGGCCACTAACATCTCTTCTTTTTCAGCTTTGACTTTAGAAAATTTACAATTGTAAATTCTTTCTCTGCCCCTTTGAGATGTAAATCTTCTGCAAACTAATATCCCTCTAGACCAGTCTATGTTGGGGGAGTAGTAACCTAACTTCCATGAGCAACAGTTAGCAAACACAGAACGCCTAGTTACATTGAGCAAACTCCCTGCTAACTTTGGCCAGTAATTTTCCACTGGCTCACCCCAGTATTTAACACTTTCTGCCTTTTGTTTTAGGGGAGATACATTAAATATCTTTCCTTGACTATTCAACTTTCTGGTTCAATTGTTTAAATATAATTAACCTAGCTATAACTTCCTTTTTAAAAAACGTAAGTACTTTTCTTAAATAGTGGTAACATTTACTATGTACTATTTGCCAGACTGTATTTTCTTCTCACATTATCATCACAATAATGCCAAAATAAATAGTTCTAGTATTTTCTTTTTTTATCCTCATCCAAGGATATGTTTATTGATTTTAAAGAGAGAGGAAGGAAGAAAGGAGACTAGGGGGCAAACACATTGATGTGAGAAAGAAACATTGATCTGCTGCCTCCTGAACCTACACGTATGTGGTATGTGCCCTGACCTGGAATCAAACCCATAACCTTTTTGGTGTACAGGAAGACACTTCAACCAACTTAGCCACCTGGCCAGGGCAGTTCTAGTATTCTCTTGATTTGAAGATCAGCAAACTAGACTCAGAGAGTTTACTTACTTTCTTAATAAGTAGCAAAAGGCAAAGATGCCAACCCAGTTGTCACCTCCAAAATTCATGTATTTCACCACTAGGCCAATCTGCCTAATTTCAAGCTAAAATGTAATGTTATAGATTATTCTTCAATTCAGCGTTTCTTTATAAAAAAAAAAAATTACCTTCTGCCTAGTTGGCTCAGTGGTTGAGCGTCTACCTAAGAACCAGAAGGTCATGGTTCGATTCCTGGTCAGGGCACACTCCCAGTTTGCAGGCTCAATCCCCAGTTTGGGGTATGCAGGCAGCAGCTGATCAACGATTCTCTCTCATCATTGATGTTTCTCTCTCCCTCTCCCTCTCTCTTTTTCTTTGAAATAAAATAAAACATTTTAAAAAATTTACCATCCAGCCCTTGTATTTGTCCTTATCCTATATTTTTTTTCCTCTCAGCAAGGACCATATTTTTTTATTTTGTTTTATTGCTTAAAGTATTACAAAGAGTATTACATATGTCTCCTTTTTTCCTCCCCTTGACATTCCCCGGTCTCCCCTACCCCCCAGTGTCTTGTGTCCATTGGTTATGCTTATATGCATGCATACAAGTCCTTCAGTTGATCTCTTACCCCCTCTTCTGCCCCCCTCCAACCCTCCCCAGCCTTCCCTCTGTGGTTTGACGGTCTGATCAATGCTTCTCTGTCTCTGAATCTGTTTTTGTTCATCAGTTTATAATGGTCTTTATTATCCATAAATGAGTGAGATCAAGTGGTATTTTTCTTTCATTGACTTGCTTATGTCACTTAGCATAATGCTCTCCAGTTCCATCCATGCTGTTGCAAATGCTAAGAATTCCTTCTTTTTTATAGAAGCATAGTATTCCATTGTGTAGATGTACCACAGTTTTCTAATCCATTCATCTGCTGATGGGCACTTAGGCTGTTTCCAGATCTTTGCTATGGTAATTGTGCTGCTATGAACATAGGGATGCATATATCCTTTCTGATTGGTGTTTCTGGTTTCTTGGGATATATTCCTAGAAGTGGGATCACAGGGCCAAATGGGAGTTCCATTTTTAACTTTTTGAGGAAATTCCATACTGTCTTCCATAGTGGCTGCATCAGTCTGCATTCCCACTGGCAGTGCACGAGTGTTCCCTTTTCTCCGCATCCCCTCCAGCACTTGTCATTTGTTGATTTGTTGATGATAGCCATTCTGACAGGTGTGAGATGATACCTCATTGTTGTTTTGATTTGCATCTCTCAGATGATTATTGATAAAGGACTTAAATGTAATACAGGAAACCATAAAAATACTAGAGGAATCCAAAGACAACAAAATCTCAGACATATGCCGAAGCAATTTCTTCAGATACAGCTCCTAGGGCATTGGAAACTAAAGAGAAAATAAACAAATGGAACTACATTAAAATCAAAAGCTTCTGCACAGCAAAAGAAACCATCAACAAAACAACAAGAAAGCCCACTGCATGGGAGAACATATTTGCCAATGTTATCACCGATAAGGGTGTAATCTCCAACATTTATAGAGAACTCATACAACTTAACAAAAGGAAGATAAACAACCCAATCAAAAAATGGGCAAAAGACCTAAATAAACACTTTTCAAAAGAGGACATTCAGAAAGCCAAGAGACATATGAAAACATGCTCAAAGTCACTTATCCTATATTTTTAAATACACCTTTAAAATCTGAGCTCAATGGAGCTATCAACTTATCTTTACTTCCCTTCCAATGGTTGGATGTTCCTGTCAGGGTTTCAGTCCTCGCCCATCTTTATTCTCAAATTTTATAGTCCAGCTTTCTCATATTTGAGGTACTTTTATTACATTTCTCCTTCTGGGTATCGCTAACTTGAAAATAACATAGTCCCTTTCTGCAAAGGTTAAACAGCATGTGTACATTTTCTAAGTAAAGCAATGAGGCATAAAAGGTAAATTGCACTAGCAATAGCAACAAGATCAGATTGCTGATAGGGGAAGTTTTTAGTGGTGATATTGATGGCACTGTCTGTAGAATTTATTCTTTTTTTGGAAATGACAAAGAGAACAGCCTCATAGCAATCCACTAGACCATATCAAATATCCATAGTGTGTAAGCTGATCATCACCCACCCTCGGGCATTCAAGGAACATTAGATTGCTGTTTTTTTCTTTTGTTTTATTTTTGTTACCTTGATAAACTTACTTTTTTTTCAAAAATATATCCTAACTTTAAGGATGGTCCTATTTTATAAGTTAATTTATTGATATTTTGATTCGTGTGCTATTTACTTATAGTACTTTATATGCTATTGTTTTGTTTTAATTAAGTTTTTGAGGAAAAGGTTGACGTTTTTCTTCATTCTTCAAAAACATTTATCAGTTGGAATAAGGATAATTTGTATTTCAGTTGAATTTGTGACTTGCAGATAAATAGTTTTTTAACTTTTGGCAAACACCAGTGAGTTTAAAAAGACACAGAGGCACGCGCGTGCGCACACACACACACACACACACACACACTGCGTTGTATACAGTCTAAGACTGTCAGCCTGTCATTACTACTGAGGTAAGCTGATCTTGATCATCTGTGCTGTCCCATGTTCAATCTTTTTATGCCTTTTGGAAAATCTAAGTGAAACATAATTAAAAATATAGAAAAAGTGAAAAATCAAATGACTTTTGTTAGGAAAACTTTAACACAACTGTAAGTTAAAATCTAATTTTAGAGAGAAGTGTGAAGTCTCATTGGAAGACAGGAAACTTTGTTTTCTCAGAAAATGCAAGGTACATTTTCTTCTGTGGAATTTAATAAGCTGATATGGATCAGTATCTTAGCATTCTGCCTAGAAGTGGAAAGCAAAATTATCTTTCTGGCCAAAATAGTGACACGTAATTATTCAGTCTCAAAAGAAATCATTAACACTAGAGCATTTTCAAATGCACATTTGCCTAGACATTATATCTATCTTGAAGATTATTATTTAATGAAGAATATTCTGTCCTATTTTGGAATTTAACTGCATGTGTGAGTAACCTGAAATCAAGTTCCAAGTAGACAGAGGGTCAGTACATTTACTTATAACAATGTCATATACAATGAGATGTAGAAAGTCACATAATGAAAAGGTACTATAATTCAGCCCAAATCTCTCTCATTTTAAAAATATTTATTTAAAATGCCAACTGCATGATCGGCTTCAGTGGCTCAGTGTTGACCTATGAACCAGGAGGTCACGGTTAGATTCCCGGTCAGAATACATGCCCAGGTTGTGGGCTCCATCCCCATTGTGGGGCTTGCAGGAGGCAGCCAAGGCAATTTCCTTGCAGAAAATGCCACCTTTCCTCAAAAAAGTTGTGGCATTTTCAACTTAATATTAATTACGAAGAAATTCACTATGATAAATAAAACAATATTAATTATTCAAGTTGCAGCGAACTGTAATAACCTATCATATTATTATTTCTGTCATGTGGACATAAGTTATACATTTATGATTGATTCGAAAATTTTTCAATCTTAACTCAAATATATGTTTTTATTAATTAGAGAGAGAAAGAGAGAGAGAGAGAGAGAGAGAGGCAGAGAGAAACATCAATTAGAGAGAAACATCCATCGGTTACCTTCCGTACACACCCCAATTAGGGATTGAACCTGCAACTTAGGTATGTGCTCTGACTGGGAATCAAACCCACAACCTCTTCGTGTATGGGTTTGACCGAGCCTCCAACTGACTGAGCCTCCTGGCCAGAGCTCTAATTAAATAAATTTTAAGACATATCCCAAATATATTTATTTTTAATTTAACATAAGAAATCTAATTTTTGCCATTGGTTTTATAATCTTCATTAATATGTAGGCACATGAAGTATGAATGGAAGCTTACAAAAAGTCTCCAGTATGGCAAATGCACCATTAAATAATTGGAAGTAAGTTAAGTGTTTAGATTATTTAAGAAGTAAGATGAAGATGGCAATGACACTGTTTAGAGAAACTGATTTATATCTGATTTGAGGATTAATAACTTACCCTCATTTTCTGTTATTAATTTGTATTAGGGATTAATATGAAATGTTTTATTAATGTTGTTCAGTTTGTCTGTGTGCTTATTATTTGTTTTCTTATTAATCTCTATGTTATTAGGATTATTTGCTCAATTGAGAAAAGCCTAATACACACAGGTTTTTTAAGAATCCAGGAATTATTGCACTGAATGATGGGTGGGGTGGGAAGATAGAAATAGGACAGTGGTGGAAACGTTGCAAACCTTTGATGCAAGACCATTTACAACAATAGTGGAGCTTATTTTAGAGCAATAACTGAGAAACAATCTGTTAATATAGGATCAAAATTTAGAGTCAAGTAATTATAACAGTTTATATAGGAGACTTTTAAAACTCTGATTCTTAGTCAAATTGGGTTGGTAGTATGATAATGGTATTGATTAACTGATAACATAATTTAAACAAAGGCCCCATATCTACCTAAAAGTCAAAGATGCCTCAGGAGAATTTATTTAGAAGAATTTTACCTTCTACTTAATCACATATTAAGTTTTATTCATTGTCTGAAATGTGCTGACACTTTAATAAGCATTCTAATTGTATTCATTAATTTAAGTTTTAAAACAATTCTATGAGGTATGGATTGATATTAAACCCATTTCAAATTAGAGTGTGAAAAAGTAACTTTCTAAGGAACCACAGATAGAAAGTGATGAAACCAGAATACACATATAACTGATCTACTAAATTGTGCCGAACACACAAAAATTAATTGAATTCTTTTCTTTGAAAGAAACATTTTATTCTTTCATTGAACTATAAACTGCTTAGAATATTAAACTATGTATAAAATGAGTATAATGAAAGAGTATTTTCTAAATGGATTTCTGCCTGAAGATACTTATGCAATCATTGAAATATAAAAATCTTTTTAGAAGCTTTAACTTTAGTTGGTGGGCACACAAAGCAATATACAGATAATTTATCATAGGAAATATACAGTTAAAATCTATAATCTTATTAACCATTGTCAGCCCATTAAATTTAATTACAAATTTTTAAAAATGGGTAGGATCTTAATAGATACGTGTTGACCAAGAGAATACTTCAGAAAAGATAAAGTCAAGAGTATATGACAACAGTTAAGTTTACAGTATACTTGCACAATAATAAGCTATTCTGTATTTCTGGAGATTAGAGCATATAGTGAGTAATGCTAAGAGACAAAGCTCTTAAAGAGGTTTGGGTCCAAATCATGAAGATCTTAAAAGCAAGCTTCTGATTTGGATCTTTTGAGAACAGAATGAGAGTGACATAGAGTGACATAAGCATGGATTAAATGTGAGATTTGTTATCATTACTTGGTAACATTTTATAATATAAATTATCATGTGTAAGAGATTTAGTTGAAAAAATAGTATAATTCAAAACAGATTATTGTGAAATAAAAATATGGAAACAATGATGCAGATTAAAAATAAGGGGTATGAGTATAGACATTTGGTTGCATACTTTATATTTCTAAACATTCAAATTATTTTAAAAATGTCTTAGAATCTTTTATTAAGTTATAATATACATTAGGGGATGAGTAGTATTGACTAATGCATCAGGAAACATAGTAATTTTTAAGAATGTCTTGTATTTCTGAAATTTTTTCATATTTCATGAATAGTACATTAGAAATGATGTTCCTCTGAAACTACATTGATCTACTTGATAAGAAAGAACTTTTTTTGATATAATTAAGGTATTGCATGCTAATATATATTTTCATCTCCAGGAGAAGATTTTGGCATTAATATCTCATTCACAATTAATATCTAGGTTTGGGTAACTTCATGAAAGCATTCTAGAGCAAATTCTCTGTTATACTATATACATCTTATTTTTAAAAATAAAATTAAAATTATTTTGAATATAACATTTTGTGAAACATGTAGAAATTCACAGCTTCTTTCGATTGTTCTCATTTTTGAAATTATTATTTTTTTCTTAGGAAGCAAAGTTCTGTGGGTTTTATAGTATTCCCCAGTACTTAGTATTGGGCAGTTAAGATGGTAATTGAAAACCCCTCTGTATAAGTTTATTTTCAAATTCCACAAGAGGTAGCCATGAGAGTTCTTGCTATATCACAACTGCCTTCCAAAGTTTCAAGTCCATGAAAATTTGCTTCCCCAAATAAACTATCAAAAGCTCTTTTTAGAATATAGGGTTGAAAAAAGGTTGTCTTGAAAAATGTGTCTTGAGTCCGGGCATACGAATTTGCACTATTAGATGTAGGTTTCTGTGTCTGCAATTCAATCTCTCCAGGTTGTGTTTCTTCTCTGCACTCCCCAAACACTGTGTTATCCACTTTCACACCAGAACAAATATTTCTCTCCACTGGTCTCTGAAGCAATTGTGAACACCTTGAGGGAATTTCTTTCAATTTCAGAGGCTAACATCCATACCTGGAACTCAATAAATGTATGCTGAATGGGGTGGATGAGATGATTGCCTGGTTGAAAAACAAGTACAGATAAAAACAAAACAAAACAGGGGCTATAAAGTTAGAAGTAATGTATTTTTCAACACACCTTCGTTTCACCAGGATTCAAAGAAAAGCCAGAGACAACTTTATTAGTTATTGAAGAATTTTATTGCTGAAACAATATTTCCTTCACCTTACGCCACTGCTTCATTGAATTTTTTCTATGAAATCTGTGTTCCTGCTGCATTCGTCCCCTCTGGCAAGAGTCAGGCAGTAAAGAGAGGCCGTAAATAGCTCTTCTGCTCACCCTTTCAGTTGCTACTTAGACCCTCACTGGTGATGAGGACCCACAATTTTCCAGGACCTCCATGCATTCAATAGTCGCGGGGTTCCTTCTCCAACACTAGTTCACTTCCCCACAGCTATAGTATATTATAGGCATTATGCCAGTGACAGGGGATTATGTGGAATTTGTTATCATAGGAGTATATTTCTGGTTAGGCTTCTGGGAATATTAAGACACCAACTGCCCATGTGAAGTATGTGAGTTAAAAGAAGACACGAAATCACCTAAATCAGATTATTAATGCTGGGAGTAAATGAGACAAAGTTTAAATTGTACTTAACTTAGGGATACAGGGATGCCATAATATCACTTTTGACTTTACCCTTCTCCCCACCAGGTCCCCAAAGCTAAGTATAGAACATACGGTTTTGGTCTCAAATTCTAGTGTGTATTGATGGAATAGGAGTGCCTTTTGTCTTCGCTGGAGGCAAGTGGACCTGCAAACCAGAGAGGTTCCCTTAAGACCTGAAGCAAGCTGGCTGCTCTTAGGTTTTAGGCTTTCCAGGATTCTAACAAGAGATCTTGTGCCTAAAATAGGAAAGAATCACAAAGGAGACATTTATGGCTGGGTTTTCCCCCCTGGATTGAAATCCTCTATCTCTGTCACAACTTTAGCCACAGGGAAAATTTGAGAGGAGGGTTATAATAGCTATTTGCTCAGGGTTACCAGGGCACAGTGAAAGCTCTGCCCAGTTTTGGATCCTGAATATAGAGTAAGGCTGGATGGCTATGAAGATACTTCACCTAAAACCCTAAAATAATATTATGTGGACTGTAAAACAATTACACCTTCAAAGTTAGGTTGAAAAGGACAGTCTTGACTCTAAAGATTCTTTAGAAGAAGAAATGCACAGAAACCTAACAACACCTTTGGATAATCTGTAGAACAAGTCAGAAGGGGAATACACAGTATGGCAAAATGGACGTTTAGCCATAAGGGAAAATAATAAAGCTCAACAATATTAATTTTATGAAACAAAATCTATGGAAATGTTGTTAGTTTTGATGGTTGAAGAATTGCCAAGATATATATTATACTCCTGTTTTAGAGAAAGAATGAGAGTTAAATTAGATAATTAAATGATGAATGTGAAGTTGTACTATAACTATAAAATCAATAATGGTTTTGATTCAGTACCCTATTGATTATTATAGCAAGCCTGGAAATCAGAACTTTGAGTTATTGACATTTTTTTTTTCTGATTTCCACATTGTTTCTAAGAAGCCTAGGAGAAAAAAAAAATTGTAAAACAAATATTTGATAAGGGACTTGTATCTGGAATGTATTAAAAAATCTCTTACAACACAACAGTAAAAAGAAAACAACTAAACAAATGGACACCAAGTTGGAACAGGCTCCTCACAGAAAAACAATACAGGACAATAATATAAAGACGCTAAACATCATTATTTAATATGGAGATGCAAATTAAAATGGCAATGAGTTAATAAGTTACAACCCCAACCCCGCTAAAATAGCTTTAAAAAAATCCTAGAACTATCACCAAGTATTAGGAAGGATATGGAACAACTAAGATACTAAACCTTGCATTGGGGAATGCAGAATGATAAAGTTATTTTGGAAAAGAGTTTGAGTTTCTTACAATGTTTAGCATTTGCTGGAAATACAGAAATGTAGATATTTATTTACCTGAAAGAAATGAAAACAAATGTCCAATAGAGGCTTGTACTCAGTGGTTCAAGCAGTTGTATTCATAATAGTAATCAACCCAACATGGAAACACTCAAATATCTATTAAATAGAAAACAGATAAATTCGTTGTGTTGTATTTATATAATAAAATACTACTCAGTAATAAAAAGGAATGGACTCTGCAACATGCTCTAACATGGATGAATTGCAAAGGCATCATGTTAACAATGACAGAAGACTGACAACAAAAGGGTAAGACACTGTATGGTTCCTGTCATATGACATTTTAAAAAGTCAATATTGTAAGTCAGTGATTCATGTTTTGCCAGGGCCTGGTATGGGCAAACACACATTTGCCAAGTGTCATCAAATAGTACCCTTAAAATTTATTTACTTAAGAACTAATTGATTTTATTTTGGATACTATTTTATAAGTGAATTATATATTATTTTTTAAATGTATTCTACATTGTTCTTTCCTTAGTGAACCACTACAATTGTGTCTCTGTTACTTACACACACGTGTGCCTTTTTTCTTCTATTTTTTTCCTTCCTACCTTCCAAATTCTCCTCCCTATAACATTTAATAAAAAGAAGTATGTGAACTGTGAACACGGTTTCTATTTTTTATGGACCTGAGTCTTTTAAAAGCAAGTCCTAAATGAAACTCCCAATGAAATGAAAATCAGTGTCTCCCTGTGATAATTATCTCCCTCTTAGGTAACGTTCCAGCTCTTTAAATATCAGGTAGTTATGATAAAATCTAGCTTAATTTTAACCTAGTTAATTTAGGGTTTCCATTGATTCTCCTAAAAAAAGACAGCCAACAGTCATTAATCATTTCCTTTTAGCTTAAGCTACTTATGGAAGGAGAAAAGGAGATAAAAGAGTGAGCAAGCAATTTTGCCTAAGGACCACAGATAACCTTAACCAATTTTACAAACTGAATATCTTACAATGATAGTATACCTCTTTCAGAAAAAAAAAATACACATTTACAATTTCTTTTAAAAACTATATTTTTTATTTACTTCAGAGAGGAAGGGAGAGGGAGAGAAAGATTGAAACATCAATGATGAGAGAGAATAATTTATAGGATGCCTCCTGCATGTCCCCCATTGGGGATAGAGCCTACAATGTGGGCATGTGCCCTGACCAGGAATCAAACCATGACCACCTGGTTCATAGGTTGATTCAACCACTGTGCCACTGCTGCCGGGCTACAATTCATTTGCATACACAAGTATGAGGTTCATGGATAATGTCAAGATCACAGACAACTGGAGAGAACCCTTTCTCTATGAGAGCAATGAATGTCCCTGAAAATATCTTTATTTTGTGCCTGGCTCATCATAGAATCAAATGCATTGATAGTGATGTTTGCCATCATGATGATGGCAACTTCTTTTCTCAGTTGAGGTAACATTTCAAAATATAGTTTAATTTTCAGTTGCTATTTCCAGAGTAGGAACATAGAGCAGGAATGAGAACATGATACAATTTGAAAAAACATGACATCAGGAAATGAATGAAAACTTGAATGGCACTTTCAAAGTTGTTTGCCTTATTTGGTTTTCTACAGATGTCATTTTTCTCAGCAAAATGTACCACCACTAAGGATATAAGTGATGTGCAACTGTGTGAGTTTGCACTGCCAGACACATTTTTTTTCTGAGTCCCCTGATTTCATAGAGCAACAAAATGGTATAACCAGGAATCTGTATTGTTTCTGTGACTAGCATTTAATTTGCCTCAAAAATGTTTTTACAGATAATGCTATGAAAAAAATATTAGCAATAATAAAAATAAAGGAATATACTTGATCTTAAAAATAGCAGGATTTATATACTTTTATATATGGAACATCCAGTCAACTTCCAATTACCCATTGCAATGGTGAAGATTTAGTTGAGGAACTTAAATATTGACAAATAAGGTACAAACGTCTTTATATCTAAAAAGTCAAATATTTTCCCCATCGAAGTTTTGTACATCCACTGCTAAAAATAACAAACTATTAAAGCAAGTAGTCACCAAAATTTAAGAAATACTGTATATATTGTTACAGCTGACACAATTACCTAAGACTAGTTAGTGACCAGAGAGAGAGAAAACTTTCTACAAAGAAATATCAGCCCAATAGAACAAAGTAATAGTTACCTCAGGTCATACTTTGTTTAGAATCTTCTTTTATCTTTGTTGAATATTCTTTACCAAATTACTGATTTTGCAATGGAAAATTGGAGCAACAGTATATAATTTTTATTTAACCTAAGAGGTCTTCCTTATGGTGACCATTTTCTACAGTTCAAAACCTCA
This sequence comes from Myotis yumanensis, assembly GCF_028538775.1. Lineage (NCBI taxonomy): Eukaryota > Metazoa > Chordata > Mammalia > Chiroptera > Vespertilionidae > Myotis > Myotis yumanensis. The sequence goes on from NW_027223754.1 coordinate 143,057,360, forward strand.
TTCCAAACTTCTGTACTTTATCTTTTTTTTCTGTCAGTAGATTCTATGCCTCTTGCAAGCAGGCCACCACTTATGAGCTATATGATTTTTTGTAAATTCTTTAACTGCCATATTAATCTTTTAGTTTCCTCATTTCTAAATTGGGAAGAATGAAGAGTACATATCACATATGTTTCCTGAAGGGTTTAGTGAAGCATAACAGATGTAAAGTGTTTAGAGCAGTCCCTGGGACACTGTTAAGGGGCAATATGTTAGTTGTGTTATGGATATTTCTGAATCTCTATTTCTACCTTTGTTGGACCTTTTAAAATGTCTTCTAAATCTCATCCATATCTGTTTCTATTGCACTATATTGGAAAGAGAAGACTTGCCTCCTTTACAATGTCATATGAAACTTAATTTAAATACTTTTTTAAAGGTCTGATGCTCTGATGGCCCAGAACAAATCATCAATTAGTAGTTGTTTTCCAAGTACATTTTAAATTTATTAACTTGGTATCTAACATTTTTATTTCTTTTTCTGTCCAAAATTATACTTATCTCTCTTCCCCAAATAGACTTTTTTATTTTTACTTTTCCACCTCAGCATCATTTTTTAAAAGTTCTCTGGAATACTCTTCTCCTGTTCACCAATCACAGCTGTCCTTTATTCTCATTCAAGCAGCATTATTCATAGAGCATTATACATGACAGAGATAAGTCATTTAATAGCAATGTGTTCCCACACATTTCCCAGCCTCCTGGCATTCAAGTCGGTCCATATGACTCGTCCTAACCAGTAGGTTGTTGTTATTTAAATATATTTTTACATTAATTTCAGAGAGGAAGGGAGATGGAGAGATAGAAACATCAATGATGAGAGAGAATCATTGAGTGGCAGCCTCCTGCATTCCCCCTATTGGAGATCAAGCCCTTAACCCAGGCATGTGCCCTTGACCAAATGGAACCCCAGACCCTTCAGTCCGCCGGCTGACACTTTATCCACTGGATCCAAACCACCTAGGGCTAACCAGTGGGTGTTTAATGAAGCATAGAAGAATGCAGATTTTATCCTACTGTGGGAAATAGGAAGATAATGTATTCCAAATGCTGCTGCTACAAGGTGTTGGAATTTCTATTAGCCTGGGACCTTGAATAATGGTGGGGAACAAAACTTCCACCAATCCAGAATGGTTATGTATGCTGGCCAAGAAATATGCTTTGTAATGTTAAAATACTGATGCATTGAGATTAATTTGTTCTTATAGCAGACCATAGGCCATCCTAATTATTCTGGGTGCTAAAGATAAAAAAAATAAAAGACAAAATTGCTACCCTCAAGGACATAGGATAGAAGAACTATGTTCTTCAATATGTTAGCCACCAAACACATGTTAAATTTAAATTAGTTAATATTAAGTAAAATTTAAAATTTAGTTCCTTTATGACATTAGCCACATTTCAAGTGTTTAGTTAACTATATGTGCTGGTAGATCTCATATTGGACAGTATATGAACATTTCCGTCTTCAAAGTATATTACTGAACAGCACTAGTCTAGAAGAATGGGCTATCAGACATTGCAAAATAGTTTTATAAATGATAGCAGAGCTGTGGGTAGAGAATACTATGAGAAAAAAAGGTGAGGAAAATGGAGATTCCTCCCAAAAAAGTTATTTTTAAGGTAATTGAGGAAAATGGAAATAAATGACACATCAGCCCTTAATTTTTTAAATGTGTAAAATCATATTCTACTTTTAGGACTTTATTCAACACATAATGAGAACATATCTGCAGTGGCATCTACAGCATTGTTGTATGCAACAATGCTGTTTTAATACAAGATATCTGGAAGCACTGGAGACAGCAGCATGCTCATCTATTTGGGCCTGGAAATATAAATAAAATAAATTGTGATGTATCCACGGAATAGCATATTAGGTATTTTCACCATAAAATATGTTTGGGTGTCTTCATGGTCGGGCTCCACAAGCTGAGGAACGTAAAATCACCATCATCACAGCGTATGTCAGGGAGAACTGTGGGCACCGCGAATGAGGGCGAATCTGAGTCAGCGGTGAGGGTCTGGATGTTCTGGAGTGTGCATTTCTCTAGAAAAGAAACTCCAAGGAGGACTGATCAGCTCTTCCGTTTCCTAAAACTGTGGCCTGATCTCAGGGTAGAAGTATAGGGATGTCACATAAACATCTCTCGTCAGGAAAAGGACTGTCTGGCTGATGCTCAGAGGGACTTGTCTGGAGATGTGCTGTTGGAGAACCATGAAAGTGGTTTTCCCTGGCTGTTTGGGTTCCCATTAAGATGAACAGTGGAATACTACGCTGCAGTAAAAAAGAAGGAATTCTTACCATTTGCAACAGCATGGAGACCATTATGCTAAGCGAAATAAGCCAGAAAGTGAAAGATAAATACCACATGATCTCACTCATTTGTGGAATATAATGAACAACATAAACTGATGAACAAAAACAGAGACAGAGAAGCATCGATCAGACCGTCAAACCTCAGAGGGAAGGTAGGGGAGGAGGGGGTAAGAGGGAGAGATCAACCAAAGGACTTGTATGCATGCATATAAGCCTAACCAATGGACACAGACACAGGCGGGTGAGGGCAGGAGTAGGGGGAGGAGAGAGGGGTAACAGGGGGATAAGGACACCTATGTAATACCTTAATCAATAAAGAAAAACATTTTAAAAAGGATGAAATGAGGGCATGCAATCCTGACTTCCCTGAATAAAACTAAACTCCCCTACATATACCTGAAGCTGTTTGTGGACTGTGCCAAGGAAATACTAGCAGGTGGACTGGGAGTTCAAAATACTGGTAAGTGGTGAGTTTCCTATTTTGCTCTTGTTTTCTTTTCCTCTATTATCTCCGAGCCTGGGGTTACAGACGGCCTAAAGCCTGGGCGTGCACACCAGTTGCAGACAGAAATGGTTACTAAAGCAGCTCTCTTTCTGATCAGAAGAGCAGGAAATAGAGGCCCTGTGGGACAGAAAGTGGAGGAGTTTCCTGTTTTCATTTGCCTGTTTTGTTTTTGTTCCTTGCAGGCAAATGCAGCTGTGTGTCTGTTTTACCTGTTTGTGAGTTCCAAGGCAGCGGGCATTCTCTCCGCTCTGCTGCGTGCCTATGATCGCTGACAGTGTCTGGACATAGGAAATAGTCCATAAATATGTGTGCAAAGAAACTAAAACATAATATGGGGCTAAAGGTAGATGAGGCTGCATTAAAAGGAACATAAAATGATCATCGAGAAGACTTGTAGGATATTTTAATCTTTGGGGAAATGTACACAGAAGAGGTAAACAAGGTGAATAAAGTCATCTAAGGGCATTTATTTGAAAGGTAAAGTAGGACATTTTTAAAAAGACTGCATTGGTTAGAAAAAGGAGGATGTTCCAGTGAAAGTCTGTATGCAGCATAATAATAAATTTCACCCACTTTTCCATTTTACCTGTATGTGAATAATATTGGCCCACAAAAAGAAGTGATGCTTCAAGAGATTTCAAAAACCTTCATTTTTTTAAAAATATATTTTATTGATTTTTTACAGAGAGGAAGGGAGAGAGATAGAGAGTTAGAAACATCGATGAGAGAGAAACATCGATCAGCTGCCTCCTGCACACCTCCTACTGGGGATGTGCCCGCAACCCAGGTACATGCCCTTGACCGGAATCGAACCTGGGACCCTTCAGTCCGCAGGCCGACGCTCTATCCACTGAGCCAAACCGGTTACGGCAACAACCTTCATTTTTATGTTACAAAAAAGAATCCTAAGAAAAGCAAGCACTTACTTCAAACCACATGTATTTAAATGCCTCCTTAGCTACTTGTTTCAGTGAACTGAGTTTAATTTACTTCGTCGAGGGAATGATTTTCCTAATATTCAGCCTCAGTCAACTTTTCTTTATTCCCTCTGCACTGAGCCCTCTGGAACCGCAGTGTTCATGGAACTAATGTTGCAACCCTGCCTGGTGGGCCAGAACTTTGCCTTCCATGATTTTCTATCAGTGGTTTTCCTTGTATTTTTCTTCCTCTTTTTTTTCTCCCCTCAGACATCTCTGATTTCAGGGCTCGGGCAATACAATAAATTATTTCATATAGTTTCTCCTGGACATCCTCCAAGCCAAGTGCTGCTCTCATTCTGCTATTCTGCACAGTCTATGTAGCATCTCATGTTTTTATTGGATACATCAATAGTGCAGAGCATTTGATTGTATATGGGCAAATAGGACCACGCAGTTTCTCTAGTTTATCTTCTGTGTAATGTATCCTTTAAGCAATCTCATAAATAAACCCAGCTGTTTCCCCAGCCTGTACTCCTTTGCAGGACCACGCTGAGAGTGAAATTCTTTTTTCACAATAATTTAACCCACCCTGAGGACTAGATGGGCAATTACCTTCCCTTTGAATCTATTTTATACTGAGCTGGTGGGGAGGGAGGATGTTTACGGAATCTCAGCATTTACCTAGGCTTCATGTCCAGGAATTAAATCCAAGCTCCTAAAGAAGTCCCACAGCTCCAGCATGCCAGGCCTGGCCTTGCATCTCCTTCGTTTTAATTTCATGAGCCTTTATATGGCACTTACTATTTTAATCCAGAAAAATCGTGGCCACTTCATACATATCAGAAACACCTCATTCTGATCAACTAAGTTTTCTGAAGAACTGAAGATACATATCTATGAGCAGCAAATTTTTAAAATTAATTTTGAATGGACACGATTTAAAATGTATTATGCTTTTCTTAAGCCTGATTATAAGAGACTAAAATTGGAGATACATGGGGAGATAAAAACATTAGCACTAACACCATTAACTGGAGGGCTCTAGCACATGGTTTTCTTCAAAATTGGCCCAAATCATCATTCTTTTAGAGGACCCGAGACGCCTAGATTTTACTGTAGACCTACCTATTGAATCAGACTTTCCCAGAATCCACTTAACTTATGTGGGTGTGAGAGGAGGGGTGCGGTGTGAGGGGGAGCGGAATAGGGGGATGAAAGTTTGTCCCAATGCAATCAGTGACTACTCATCTGACTTGAGAGCTAAGCTGTCTCTAGAGTGTTGCTGTTTTCTGTCTTGCTGTCACTGCTCATTGCTGCCACAGTACCAGCTAGTAACAGCCAGTCCCCTGCTGTCTAATGCAGGCATAGTCCAAAAAAAGATAAATACTGCAAAATGATAAATTCCTTTGTAAGATCAGAGTAAATATTCTGTAAGGGTAGGCCCAAAGGGCTCTCTTGTACATATGTAATGGGCTAGACTGTAGAGACAGCTTTGTCCCCTTATTGCTTTAAATATATATATATATATATATATATATATATATATATATATATTAGAGTCCTGGTGCACAAAATTCATGCAAGAGTAGGCCTTTCTTCCCCCAGCTGCTGGCACTGGCTTCCCTCACAGCATATTATGTTTTTTATTATATCTACACTAATAAAAGAGAAACATGGTAATTAGTGTACGACCGCTACCCTTCCCATTGGCTAATCAGCATATCCTTATGCAAATTAACTGTCAGCCAAGATGGCGGCCAGCAGCCATGCTCTGAATCAAGCAGGGAGGCTTGCTTGCTCCAGTGACTGCGGACTCCAACGTTCCTCGCCTAACTTGCCAGCCTCTCAGCTGCAACTCTAAGCAATTATGTACTATGTTGCAAATAAGAAGCTAAACAAAACCCCAGAAACCAGCCGGACTGAAAGCCAGCCAGACCGCAACATTGTATCGATGTTTTCAGCAGCGAGGCCTCAGAGCTAAAGCTGGCCCAGAATAAAAAAAAAAAGAAAGAAAGAAAACAAGGAGCAGTTGGAAGCTTCAGTCACTCGCCAGCCGGAAAACAGCCCTCAGCCCCTCACCCAGACTGGCCAGGCACCCCAGTGGGGACCCCCACCCTGATCCAGGACACCCTTCAAGGCAAACCAGCCAGCCCCTACCCATGAACCAGGCCTCTATTCTATATAGTAAAAGGGTAATATGCCTCCCGGCACCAGGATCAGCGTGACAGGGGGCAGCGCCCAAACCCCCTGATTGCCCTGCGGCTCTGTGAGTGACAGGGGGCCGGGCCACAACCTCCCTATCCGCCCTGCTCTGTTCATGACAGGGGAAGGCGCCCCAACCCCCTGATCAGCCCTGCTCTGTGCCTGATAGGGGGGAACTCCCCAACCCCCTGATTGCCCTGCGGCTCTGTGTGTGACAGGGTGTGGCGCCCCAACCCCCCCTCCCACGGGCCTTGCTCTGTGTGTGACAGGGTAGAGCCATAACCTCCCCATTGGCCCTGCCCTGAGTGTGACAGGGTGCAGCGCCCCAGCCCCCTGATCCACCTGCTCTGTGTGTGACAGGGAGCGGTGCCCCAACTCCCCTATCGGTCCTACTCTGTGAGTGACAGGGGGGAGCTCCTCAACCCCCTGATGGGCCCTGCTCTGTGCGTGACAGGGGGGAGCTCCCCAACCCCCTGATCGACCCTGCTCTGTGTGTGACAGGATATGGAGCCCCAACCCCCCTGATGGGCCCTGCTCTGTGAGTGACAGGGGGCAGCGCCCGAACCCCCTGATCGGCCCTGCTCTGTGCGTGACAGTGGGTGGCGGAGCAACCTCTCCATCAACCCTGCCTTGAGTGTGACAGGGGGTGGTGCCCCAACCCCCTAATATGCCCTACCCTGAGCGTGACTGAGGGTGGCATTGCAACCTCCCGATCTGCCCTGCTCTGTGCATAACAGGGCGGCACTCCAACTCCCCAATTGGCCATGCTCTGAGCTTGACCAGGGACTGCACTTAGGGATTGGGCCTGCCCTCTGCCACCCGGGAGCAGGCCTAAGCCAGCAGGTCGTTATCTCCCTAGGGGTCCCAGACTGCGAGAGGGCACAGGCCGGGCTGGGGGACCACCCTCTCCCCCCCCCCCCCCCAGTGCACAAATTTTTGTGCACCAGGCCTCTAGTATATATATATACATATATACACATATATATGTATATATTATTGATTTCAGAGAAGAAAGGAGAGGGAGAGAGAGGTAGAAACATCGATGATGAGAAGTAATCATTGAACAGCTGCTTCCTGCACAGCCATCACTGGAGATTGAGCCGGCAGGCAACCTGGGCATGTCCTCTGACCGGGAGTCGAATCCTGACCTCCTGGTTCATAGGTAGATGCTCAACCACTGAGTCATTTCAACCAGGCAACTACACTCTCTTTCAGTCCCCTTTCAGTCCTTGGCATTTCAGGAATATACTATAGTTTTGAGGCCACTTTCAGGTCACTTTAATTTTATTTTCTAAATTTCACATCACATCATAAGCTCCTGCTCGGGTTTTACGGATATGGGTTGTCTTGTCCTGGAGACAACCCTCTTGGGCATCTCCCCTGGTTTCCTCTTTGACCACTAGAAAACTCACAAATCTTTGTCCCACTAAACAGGAGACATTCAGGTCTACTAACACCCTCTCTCCTTCCCTTCCATTACAGAGTCCTTTAGCCAGTCTTTGTATTGAGGACTCTCTCAGAGAAATCAGGTACCTGTTCTTTTTTTCACTTGTAAACTCATAGAAACACATGACAGGTATTTTCCCAAGAAACTTCTATTCTTTTCTTGCAAGTTTCTGCACCCTAGCTATGTCTCATTGGTGCTAGACGACTTCAAACTCTATCACTAGTCTTGGGACACCCTCACTTTTTCTAGGAGGAAGGACCCTCTTCCTCCTTGCCTCCCTGGGAAAGGCGGGAGGGGAAATGCCATAGATACTTCTATCCATAATGAGCCTCTAGCCCTGTTTTACATCACCTGGGGACTGATAATGACCAGGTTGTCCACCTCTTAGCAAGTCCTCTGGAATGTGTGAGCTCCTCCCTTTGTAATACAGTGCTGCGCCATTTACTCTTTGTCCTGAACTTTGCAACCTCAGTCAGTCCCTCTCCATCTGGGCAATAGGAATCATCCCATTTAATATCCAGTTACATCTATGTTGTGTGAACTGAGGAGCAATTGCTTTGTAATATCTGTTTACCTGCCCGGAAGTCTTTTTCATTTTGTTTTATTCCATATCTGGGTGTATTTTAGATTTTCAAACCTGCAGCACTAATATGTTTCTAGTTTTTGATAAATATAATGGTGTAGGCTGCTGTGTACTTTTTAAATGTTTCAGATTTGTCTGTCATATCACCCCAAGCAAATTTTAAATAACTCACTGAATTTTTAAACTTTCTTATATTTTCATATATATATATATATTCAGCACTGTTTAAATGTATTTATATGTATTTATCGATATGTATTTATTTATTAATCATATGAGTTTTTCCCTACATAAATTTTTATTCATCTAATATGGCAACTTTGCAAGAGCAATGCTTTGGCAAATGTTAAAGAGGAAAGAGATTGGAATATGGGTAAAATCCAAATGTTGCTTCACTACTCACTGGATATGAGATTTGGGGGAAGTTTCTTATCTTAATTCAGCCTCATTATCCATATGGTGAAGGACAATAGCTGCTTTGCTTTTTGAGAAAATAAAATATGTCCTGCCCGTTTGGCTCATTGGTTGAGCTTCAACCTATAACCCAGGAGGTCACGGTTCAATTCCATGGTCAGAGCACATGCCCAGGTTGTGGGCTCAATCCCAAGTAGGGGCCATGCAGGAGGCAGCTGATCAATGATTCTTTCTTATCATTGATGTTTCTATCTCTCTCTTCCTCTACTTTCCTCTCTGAAATAAATAAACACATGTATATTAAAAATTATAAAACAAAAAAAATAAAATGTTATAATGAATATAAATTTTCTGGAACTTAGTAGGTGAATCATATATATTAGCACCTTTCACTTACCCTTCAATTAGTCTTCCCTTGAGATAGTCCACTCTGAGTGTCTTTTTTGAATTTGCAATGGTGGTCTCTTACTCTCAGAATAATTAATCTCTCAGAATCTGTATCACAAAACCTACAAATCAATTACCTTAGCCACCCTTCACTCATTTGTATTATATTATACTGAGAGTTCTTAGAGAACTATAAAATATATATGCACTTGCCAGAGGCGGTATTGTTGCTTTTCCTAATTCCTTCTGATTTCTATGATGTAATTAATCTGAGCTTGGTGCTCTGTCAACTTCAATAATCCTGACGGCCTTATTACACTCTCCAGCGGAGAGATAAGTATTAAGTGAGCACCGGAGGGAATTAGGTTCTGCTGTCATCATTACCAGCCAATGTTTTTAGAAACCATTTCACCCCTTTGCATAGATGAGAAATTGTATATTAAACTGAGAATGAATAGAACTGTTGTGTTTGCTAACTCATTTTTATAACTGGGGACAGGGTGGAGGAGGAGAGCTACTGAGGATTCTAATAAGGAAAGAAGAAAATTAAACTGCATCTGTGTAGGTAAAACCAAGAGTCTATTTTCATTATTAAAGCTGTTTGTCATTGCAACAACCACGAGTTGTTGTCTCAGGGAAGCATTGTACATGCTTGCGATTCTAGAAAACATCTTCTCAATTTTGCTTTGCTGCTTTGGACTTGATTGCCAGGATGGTAGTGTGATTGGATACCTGAAAAATAATAAATTTTGGCATGCAGATTTGAATAGTGGAGAAAAAGGATGGGGAGAATAATGGTGGTGGCTTAAGCCCATGTTAAATTTATGCAAAAATATGGTTAGCCAAATGATGAACAGATGCAGCTGAGTATTTCCATCATTTTTGTTAAATATCCTGCAAATGATTCTGGCTGGTTACATAAGAAAATTGCATTAAAATGAAGTCTGTACATGAGTAAAATATTAATGGCTGATCTCCATTCAATGGGCAATAGATAAGGAAGCTGTTTTTAGCCTCCAGCTGTGGAAACATAATTTTTCTGGGGGGAGAGGGGGAAAGGAAGCAGGGTTCACATGTTGTTTTATTTCAGTCTCATTTCCTATTTACTTTTTTTTTTTTTATTCCTTAATTTTCTGACACCTCTTTGTTTCAGGAGCATGTCTAACATCTCCAGTCTTCCTTCAGTAATAGGAATCGGCACTTGCAAACTTTAGTTAGACTTCTGGCACTGTGCGTCTTTCATGAGTGGTGGACACCTTGAAGAGGAGCTCATAAGGGTCTCAGAGATTGAAGAGCCCTTTATGATGGGAGGCTGTGTGTCTTTGCCTCCTGAGTCACAGCTACCACGAGTCCAGATTGGGCTTGGAAATTAAGAATGGCCTCATTTCTCATAAATGAGAAGCTTAGTCAAATATGATAGTGATTAAATCAACATTGTCATTTTGAGGGATGAATAAAGGCATATAGGTAGGAGAACAAAAATGTCCAGAGGTAGTAAGTAAAATCCATGAAGCAGAAATGGCTACAAATAAAGAGAAAACCCAAGTGGAGCAAAATAAGAGACAGGTGAATTGCTAATTGTAATAATAGCATACCATCTCATTCAATTAGCACAACAATCCTAAAAATATTATAGGATGTTTCCCATTCCTACAGATGTGGAAAACTAACGTGCAGGGACATTTAAAACTTATCCAAAATCATATAGCTCATTGAACTCATCCTCTCAAGCACTGTCTCGATGTTGACTTCAGTAACACTTGTAGTAGTGGAGGGAGAGTTGGGGATGTAGCTGAGTCATTATAATAGCAGAAATGGAAAGTGGGAAGCAGCTACTTTCAATGAAATTAGTTGTATTTCACAGGGCATTTTAAGTCCTTAAACTAGATTTTCAAAGATAAAACTCATTCTTTTTTCCTGTGAGACCTGGCTATATGGTCTCGAGGCCTCTAGAACCCTTACCCATTGGAATATTCTAAAAATAATATGGAAAGAGGTCTGAAAAATGAAAAATGAGACGTGAAGATGTTGGGACACAGTGGTCCAGGTAGAGACATCAATAAGTAAGTATAAATGCCTTGAGATAGAATGAGTCTGGAATGTGCTAGTCTAACAAGAAGGCCATATTGGCTCTATTTTAACAGAGATTCGTTCTGTGCTTACTGTGAGAGTGACTGCTACATAGGAAGGGATCAGTAAACTACCTGTTGAATGAAAACATTAATGAATGAAAACTGGGCACTGAGCATTGACAGATGGGAATGAAATATTACAAAATGGCAATAGGAGAGGAAAGATAGCTTGAACATTTAAAATGAGAAAATTTCTTTAATTCACAAATTTGTTCTTGATTAGCCCTGCTTTGTGTTTCTATTTTATTGTGCCCAATCACCTCATGCTGTTTACTTGGCTTCAGAGACCTACATTTTTCCAAATAAACATATGCTCATTAAAAAGGGTGTTTCTGTCCTTTCTTGAATGGGAAATAATGCCAATAGTTGACAACTTCATTTTATCAGGCTGTTCATCTACGTAAAGTTATTGGGGTCATTTATTTCTAAGTATATTCTAGATTGAGAGTTAAGTCAAAATCAAATCATTGTCTAATTGGCTAAAGATACATTTTAATAACTTCAGGGTTCCTTATTACCAACCGTGCAGACATGCTTTTTGACTAACTCAAGTTTTATGTCAGATAATAACCCATCTTCAATATGAACTGTAATTATATATACAGGGTTGGGCAACTATAGTTATATATAAAGTTGTTCATATGGAAAATATTAATTTAATAATACACGAATAAACTATATTTCCCTTACTCATGTCTGTAAACCTCCTTTTGCCCCACCCTGTAATTGTGCCATCTAGGATATTATAACCAATTCATTGAAAATCTACCAATAAAATATTTGACATCCACTTTGTGTCTTATTTTGATGCTTCTTCATTTCTTCCCGACTTTAGTCATGTGCATGTATTTCTTCATTGTACGGTGTGCGATCCATGTGGTACCCAAAATTCTGCTTCTGGGTATTAAAGCTGCCAGTTGTTTGCATAAAAATGTGGTTTAAGAAGTTCAATTTTTATTCACTTTTATTTTTCAGTGCAATCCATAAACACTGGTGCTGATTCTATGAGAACTTGGCAGCATCAATCTGCGTTATAGGCACCAGGGTGCACTGATAATCCCTCTCCCTCAGATGTTCAGTGACCAATCTTAAACTACATCTCTTAGTTGCAATAAACAGTTGAATTAGTTTGCAGGGACTGACATATTAAAATAACACAGACTTGGTGTTATAAAAAAGTTTATTTTCTTACAGTCCTGGATGCTGGAAGTCCAAGAATCAGGTGTCAGCAGGTTTGCTTTCTTCTGAGCCTCTCTCCTTGGTTTTCAGATGGCCACCTTTTCGCTCTGTCCTCACTTGGTCATTCTTCTGTCAGTATTGTGTGTGTCTCAATCTCATCTTCTTACAAGGACACAGGTCACATTGGATAAGGGCCCAACCTTATGCCCTCATTTTACCCTAATTCTATAAAGGCCCTGTCTCCTAATAGAATCAGATTCTGTGGGATTAGGGTTTTAAAATGTAATTCAGCCCAGAACAAAAGTGTTTCTCATGACATATCCCCTAGAACAGGGGTGGGCAACCTTTTTGTGAGTGCGTGCCAAAACCAGGAAAATCTCTGACTCAAAATTCTTCTGCGTGCCAACCCTAATTTTTTGAGAATATGTTACGCCTACTTGATATCTCTTAAGGTGTAAGTATGTGAAGAACCTTGAAGAAATAATAAAATTCATTCGAGCGACAAAAACACAGTATATGATGATGAAAAGTACATTTATTTTTTAATGTATACATGTACACTGATAGTCCGACAGAAAACTTTATGACTCCGTTTGATATTATCAGTGGGACTTTTGCTGCTGCATCACTGATGACAGAGATTTTACATCAGGTTTATATTTCGTGACCTTCAGAGATATGCACGAGCTACTACTTTCATCTGTCAGGCTACTCCTATTACGAGACTTAACAAAATTTATCACTGAGAACAAAGATTCACAATTGTAAATGGAAGATTATAAGAGAGGGTTTCGCGTGCCAGCAAAAGTTACTGGCGTGCCATGTTTGGCACGCGTGCCAGGGGTTGCCCACCCCTGCCTTAGAAGAACTTTGATGGCCCTGATGTACTACTATATTTGCTGACATATTAAGGGCACTTCAGACTCCAACAAGGGCCTCTGCTACAACTCTGGTGGTTTGCAGGGAAAAGTGAGGATTAAAGTGAGTAGGTGGTTTTGCTTCCCCAGAGCATAGACATATGTTAAGTTTTAATGAAGCCATTATACACTGTTTGTGTACATATTTTTATCTTTAAGACCAACATAAAAAGTTGATTTTACAACCCCATTGTACACATAAAACATCAAGGCTCAGGAATGTTATCTAATGTGTAAAATAGCAAGATTATAGGTCATAGAGTTTTGATTAAAATCCAGATTTCTATAATTTTAAAACCCTTGCACTGTTGTCATTGCATAGAACTCTCTCTCTCTAAAGACTAAACTCAATTTTTACCAAGCTCGTGAGAAAATTATCAAATGAGACTCTAGGATTCTTTTTTAAGTTTTTCATATTTGTGGACAATAACTCAGTGCTTTTGTTAAACTTATGGAGGCGACTCAACTGAGAAATTAAGCTCAAGTAGGCTGAGAGTCAAAAAGTCATACCATAAAACCTAAAATCTCACCAAAGGAGCAGCAATTTAGACCGCCTGTGCTGACTGCTGTTGGTAACAGCAGGGTGCTCATGCATCTTAAAGCTGCACTAACTTAGAACCATTCAATTTAAATATAATCTCTATTATAAACAAAGTTTTATCCATTTGTCTATAAATCACATCTGGTAAAAAGAGCCAGATGGTTTTCCCAAAATTTGGAAAGTACATTTGTAAGGATTTGGCCAACCAAAATTCATGTAGGGATCTATAGAGAAGTCTCAAGGGATGAGATTGCTAGCCTACAGCATAAAAGGAAATAACTAAAGGTTGTGAGGCTGCCTGTATAAGGAGACATGCAATACTTATTATGATGCCATAAATAACAGACCATTATTTTAACTAGAAGTCCCAGAGCAGTAGTCACCATGACTTAGATATGTCATGGTGACTCAAACTGAGAAGTTAAAATTGCTTCTTATTTGAACGGAGATATTTGTAGCATCAGAGGTATATTTAAAAATAGGTACCAATTCTAATTGTGTTGGGTAGGCCAGAAGTTTTAAATAAAATGATATGCTAATTGAATTATTTTACTTCATATTATATTTCTAACCAAGTATCTTGCACCAACACAAAAACAACTTTGATAATTAGAAAAAAGCCCATTAAAACTGATAGGAGCAAGAATGATTTCTGTTATTAAATAAAAAATAACAGAACAAAAAATTACTTGCAAATTGCCAAAACCGGTTTGGCTCAGTGGATAGAGCGTCGGCCTGCGGACTGAAAGGTCCCAGGTTCGATTCCGGTCAAGGGCATGTACCTGGGTTGCGGGCACATCCCCAGTGGGAGATGTGCAGGAGGCAGCTGATCGATGTTTCTCTCTCATCGATGTTTCTAACTCTCTATCTCTCTCCTTTCCTCTCTGTAAAAAATCAATAAAATATATTTAAAAAAAAAATTACTTGCAAATAAGTAAATGATTCTATAGCAAAAATCATTGTATAACAGTAAAAGTTCCTAAATATTCAGTGTACAATCTTGAATAAGATGCTCTAATGTCATAACATTTATATCCTAAGGTTAAACTGAGTTTATTGGACCCCCCCAAAAGTATGACTAGAAAAATAATACTTTTTTAAAGAAATATCTTGCTTTGTGTTTACATCATAATTCCAATATTCATAATTACAGAAAACTACTATAAATATATGCAATATTTAACTGCATTGAAATCCGTAGAGAAAAAGAGAAAAAAAAAAAACACAGAAGAGGAAAGCTATATACATTATGTAATTGTATTTTTTAATGTTTGAAAAAATAGACATGCATTAAAAAATATGATAGAGCCCTGCCAGTGTGGCTCAGTTGGTTGGGGTATGGACCTGTAGACAGAAAAAGTCATGGGTTTGATTCCCAGTCAGGGCACATACCTAGGTTGCAGGTTCGATCCCTGGTAGGGGCATGATGGGAGGCAGTTGATCAATGTCTCTCTCTCTCTTGCTGTCTCTCTCTCTCTCTCTTTCTCTCTCTCCCCCCTTCCTCTCTAAAAATCAATTAAAATAAAAAATTAAAAAATATATGATGGAAAAAGTCAAAGTGTATATTTGCTGAGATTTAGTATAATTTTGAATCAAGCACTGAAAATAGTACAGATATTAGCAATCCTGCAACAACAATGAAATAAGTATCTATAATAATAAAAGGATAATATGCTAATTAGACCAGACATCCTTCCAGACTCCCTTCCAGATCACCTTCCAGACGAAGCCTGGGCTGAAAGGGAAGCCAGGATCCCGGGTGCCTGCCGGTGGCCAGAGAGAAGCATGGGTTCCAGGTGCCAGAGGGAAGCCGGTGCCGGCAGCCAGGGGAAGGAAGGCCTACTCTTGCATGAATTTCGTGCATTGGGCCTCTAGTTTAGAATAAGTACAGAAGTTAAGAAATGGTAAAGGTATTATTCTTAAATAAATTCTCTTTCCCATAAGCTATGCTCCTTCAAAGTCACACAGTAGAGATTATTTTATAATTATACTTCCATAATTATACATACTAAAAAGAGATGTTAAGAGCAAAATGAATTGCTAACTACTCTTTGAAAGATGTTTTGTTAGACAATTTTACTAGGAAATCATTGCAATACTTGAATACATGTCTAAATTACCAAATAAAGAAATAGCATATTACAGACAAGTAACCTTTTTTTCTTCTAGAAAATATAATTAATATATATCCTTTGAGTAAAATTAAAATTTAATGACATTAAATAGAGGGTAATTCATAAATGTTCCACTAGATCTCTCCTGTTGAAAATATTAGTGAACACTGGATATGCAATTGCAATGTTCATGTGTATTGACTGGTTTGAGACAAGCAAGAATAAACACACTGCTTTGGTACTACTATCTGCTCCCTATTCCTAATCTGGGACTTTAACTCTAGCCCAAAAGTTTACTTTGAAATAATCTAATACATTGATTTGGTTCTTCTGTGAGATTTCACTTGGATTCTTTTTTTTTATTATTAAAGTTTCTTTCTATTAAATGACACTCAGAAGTCATTTTACTGAACTGCTCCATAATTGGTTGACCTGTAGCAAATCCATAGAATTGAAAACAGAGGACAAAATGATTGGGGGTGAGTGGGTACATTTAAAATTATAGTCTACGTGATCTATAATCTAGTTGTTATTTTCTTAATAAATGAATTGTCTTTGTGCACAAATCTAAAAATGATTTTTCCAATGTGTGAACTCTTTTGAAAAGTAATTTAAAAAATTATATTCAAACATGACATTTATCAGACACATGAAATTATCTGCTGCTCTAAATAGACCTGAGATTGGCCACTATTATTTGATCACTAAAAGGAGTTCATCAAGGTTTAAATTTTATTCAGTTTCCATAATAGCAAAAACAGACATGCTAGAGTTTATAAAAATGTAGGGTGAATTCCATTTTAGCAAGCATAACAATAAAAATAAATGATAGGACATATGGGAAATGTAGAAATGTTTTAAAGCCAGGTCTTCTCTCTGAACCAGTAGTTTAATTTAATTGTAGTTTTCTAAGTTATGTTAGATGCTTTGTTTGTGTCATGGTATGTTTTGTTATAAGCTTTTCTTTTACTACATTAAGCTACCCAATCATAACTTTGTTCCTCTATGTAAAATTAAAATGTAAAATTTTTGACTAAATCATCTTATAATAGTCTACCCTCATAATCTAACATCTTAGCTTTTTAGAAGTTGTGATACTCTCATTAATGCACCCCCAAAAAGAAACAATTAATTAATCAAGCTTTAATTGCCAAGGTGCTTCCTAGGAAATGGAAGTTATGAGATGAATATTAACCTACCTCATTTGCATTTTGCAACCAAACAGAAAAACTTCCCATTTCACTGTTTGGATTCATACTGTACTAGACATAAAAGGAAAAATAGTAGATTGCTATTCTTAAAAATAATTTTGAAATGTCTTGATTCTTAGAGATATTAAATTTGCTTAAAAGTATGAGATCTTAAATTTCTTTAAAAAATAAAGTAGATTAAAAACAAAACAAAATTCTTAAAATCTTCAGAATAAAACTCTGGAATATACAAATACTTAGAAAAATATTTCATAATTGAAATAATGGTAAGATAATTTTGTTTCTCCTTGCCAAGGTGAAAAATGAATTCATTATCTTACTCTTGGAATTAATATAACAGAATATTCAATTCAATATACCTCTACTTTTATCATTTATTCTACCAATATTTATTCAACATGTATAATAGGCCAGACATTGTGCTGGGCAGTATACAGGACAATCATCATCAGTTCTCATGAAACTTAAATTGTAACAGGAAATTCTTAACTTTGTGAGGAACTGTGTTGGGGTTAATGGTCCCTACCTTCAAGAAGTGTGCTTATTCTGCTCCTCTCCATTAGTTCTGAGGGAGGTGAGAGTGAAGTGGTGGAGCATTGAGACTGGAGTGGTGGGTGAGGGGGTGGAGGAGGCAGGGAAATTATTCAAAAGTGCTCAAGTAAGTGCTCCAACAGGGGGGCTGTCACAGCCGGTGGTTGTTCACATCCCATATACTACTGATAAGTTCTCCCAATGGATGTAAATAAAAGTCAACAATCAAGTTTGCTAAACATCAGATGTGGGCTTGCTTTGATAGTGTGATATCCTGTGGGTCCATGGATATTGTGTTTCCATAGGGAACTCCATGATTTGGTAGACAGGGCCTCTTGTGGATTATTTATATGACACCTTCTCACACTGAACTGCTCCCTGAAGACCAGAAAAGAGAACAAACAGTGATACCACCTTGGAAATGCCACCCTTAACTTCATAGTAGCTTACATCTAGGTACTTAGGAGAGATGTGAGGCTGAGTCTGTAAATGGGTGTGGTCAGCAGGAATCTAAGATGGCCTCTAAACCTTTGCCCCCCAGGTTTATACACTTTGTATAAGAGTGAAGGGGAGCTGTGAACATAATGGGTTATCGCTTCTATAATTAGGTTCCTTCAGGGTTTGAGTTCATAAAAAGGGAGGTTACCCTGAGTGGGCCTGACCTAACCATGTCAGTATTTAAAAGAGAGTGAAGCATCAAAGATGATTTTCTGTTGGCTCTAAGCTTCCATGTTGTGAGAGGAGGTGGTGATATGGCAAGAACTGGAGTGGGAGGGGGCCTATAGAAGCTGAGAGCAATTCCTCATCAGTAGCTAGTAAGAAATCAGAGACCTCAAGCATACAACCACAAGGAAATGAATCCTGCCAATAGTCAATGAGCTTGAAAGAGGACCCAGGGCTCTGATGAGGCTCTGGCTGACACCTTGATTTCTGTCAGAACCTCAGCAGAAGACTCAGTTAATCTGTACCTGGATTCTTTACTCACAGAAACTGTGAAATAATTAATATTTGTTGTTTAAAGCTAGTAAGCTTGTGGTGACTTGTTATGCAGCACTAGATACCAATTGATTCAATGGAGGGGTCAATCTGTGTAACCTTGAGTAAATTCCTTAATTTCTGTATGCCTCAGTTTCCTCACTGTAAAGTGGAATCTGGGTAGTTTCATTTTCATGACTGGGTAAAACTTATTCTTCCAGAAAACATGTACTTAACATTCAAAACAATATAAAAATTGATTGCAGAATAAGAAAAAACATAATCATGCTCCTGGCATAATGTCACACAGAGATGTGTGATGTATATATTTTTTAATTCTAAACACTTAATTGTCTTTTGTGTACCTGTTAGTGAGAGGAATTGCAGAACATACAGATAATTCATCAGTGTAGGACATTACCTTTTTAATGCATTGAACTAAATTTTAAATGATGATGATCACAGTTTTCACAAGATTTAATTTTCTATATTATATCTTAATAATTTGCTCACTACCAGTTAATGATATGTACTCTGATGTTTATCATTGCTACAAAGAACTAACTAATTCCTAATTGTAGGGCTCAGATGCTATCAGAGTATCTGCAGCTGGATTATTCAGTTACATAAATTGGTATTTATAAAATATGATGATCATTGTTAAATGTTCTTTTTCTCCATTCTGAACACAGAAAATTAGGATAAAATGGGACCAGAGAGAAAGAAAGCTTCTGGATTTGAAATGGGCCAGGTGGGTTATCAGGACAGCTTCACATATACATAAAGGGATAAGGAATCTACATAAGATTGAACCATGGGCATATATATCTAAATTATCTTCATCCTCTTTCTGAGCTAAGGACAGAGTGACATTTTTCCATAAAAGATCTACTTGTCTATTTACATGATATATCATTACCTCTGAAGTAGCCATCACCACCCTGCATGCTCAGTTATCCACAGCTTCAGGCATAGAACATTCCAGTCATTGTAGGATATTGTATTGAATAGCACCGATCCATAACAGGTAACTTTTGAGGCCTA
Organism: Myotis yumanensis; assembly: GCF_028538775.1. NCBI lineage: Eukaryota > Metazoa > Chordata > Mammalia > Chiroptera > Vespertilionidae > Myotis > Myotis yumanensis. Next base: position 143,076,821 of record NW_027223754.1, read on the forward strand.
AAACATTATCCCTATCCAAGAACAAGACTAACTATAAACCAAATATAGCAAATCGCTCTGAATTGCTCCTCCCCTCCCTCTGTCCAATGATGCTGCCTACTAATAGCTGAGTTGCTATGCATTACCTGCTATATTGCATTATTTGAATATGACCTCTAAGTGGGTGATTTGGTCTCAGATTGCAAACTGCCCATGGTTTTGCCACTGAATCACAGGTAAAGTTTGAAGTTTGGAAAATTTGCTTTCACTCACCAATTGAACTCCCAGAGCATATAATAATGATGTATGGTTTCATTGTTCCAGTTTATCCTTTGTCCATTTTTTAAAATATATTTTTTATTGATTTCAGAGAGGAAGGGAGAGGGAGAGAGAGAAACATCAATGATGAGAAAGAATCATTGATCAGCTGACTCCAGCATGTGCCCCCACTGGGGATGGAGCCTGCAACCAGGGCATGTGCCCTCACCAAGAATGGAACCAAGACCTTCTGGTTCATAGGTCGATGTTCTACCACTGAGCCACACTGGCTGGACCCTTGTTCATTCTTTATGCCAAATCACATAAAGCAAGGAAGATCCAATTTCAAATATCTTTATTCCTTCAATTGTCTCATATATTCCAAATACTCCATCAGCTAATCCACTATACATTTATTTTTTACTATATGTCAAGGCAAATTATATATTTATTTCTAACTTCTGGTTAGTTACATACTTTTATCAATATGTTATATTACATGGAAATTTAACATTTCCTTTGAAGACTTGCTCTCAACCTCCATTACAGTTTGGTCTTCAAGCTCTATTTTTTTTAAAAATCTCTCAGGTTTTCTGTGAGTTATAACTAAGGTAATGATATAATTTATTGTCTTTTGAAAGGACAAGCAGATACTACCAGTAATACCTGAATAATGATAGTTGGTTTTCAGACTCCCCCAGGAAAACCAGAATGTATGCTCACTCTAGTAATAATCCTCTGGGCCTTGTTAGGGCAGAAGGTCTGATAAATATTTACATATATCCAGAAGATAAAGCAGCTTAATTATCTTTTTCCATAGAAACCTTATAAATGTCCCTAATATACCACTTTCTGGGCTTCTAGTGCTTCCTTGAGACCATCTCATAGCTTTGCCAATAGTAAAAATTATAACTGTTATAGACCAGTTAGTATTACTTTCATGGCGGCATTTTAGACTACATTATAGATTATTCTTTCCCCTGTAAATACTGAACAACCTATAGTAAAAACTAGATAAACTAAATGGAATCTGCACTCTTTTATATATTCTTCACTAGTACAATATTATTCTTATAAAGATGGTTTTATTACTCTACTGTTCTTGTGGTCTGCTGTCATTGCTTAGAAGAAAAGAGTTATTATAGCTAATGATAAGTTGATGATGAGGAAAATCAGTCTTTTTAAATTTTATGAATAGTCATTAGATCTGTTAGGGGTAAATCAATGACTGTAAATATAATGCTCTCATATCAAAACTTGAGCTGAATGGAAGTGTAAAACACTTGATACTTGTAGCATTATAGAATGCTACAGGTGGAATTGATCTAAGAAATTATTTCATTCAAGCTTATTATCAATGAAGAGTTTACTGTATAATCAGGACTGAGATTAATGTTTTTTTCCAACCTATTAGACAAAGTCGAAGTCACTTGTTGGATCATTGTTGAATTCTATACTAAGTAGAAAGCAGAAATAACATGAGCACTTTTAATTTTCTTTAGCTCCACCCTCCCCAACTCCAAAATGTGCTTCATTAAACTAATTTAAGCTCATTTGGCATTTCCCTACCCCCACATACACACTCTTATCAGCAGGCATGGATGTTAGTTGATAATCATAGGTAAAGACCATGTGGTTTTATAACCCTGTATAAACAACCCTGTCTGTACATTAGGTTAAAACCAAATTCATCACTTATACCACAAAACTATTCAGGATGGTAAAGACAACTTTTCAGGTACTGTCATCTATATCTTTTTAAAATTAACTAACTTTCATTGAATTTATTGGGATGATATTAATAAAATTAGGCTTCAGGTGTTCAATTCTATATACATCATCTGATGAGCACTTTTAATTTTAAAAAAATTTAGCTATAAGGCAAGTACTTAAGAGGCCAACACTAATTTACCTTTGAACTGTGAAAAGTGGCTGGTCTGTAAGGAAGGCCTTGAAATATAATTCATACAACTGCAAGAGCAAAAGCAGATTAGCTAACCTTACTCTGAACTGGAACTTGATTTAAAGTAGTAACTCCTCTGTGTGCACATGCACAAGTGCATATTTTGGGAAACAGAAAGAGCTGGGAGACAAAGGAGAGTCCAGTGGGAGAAGAGTAAGCTTAGGATATAAAAGCACATTAAATGTAGAGGGGTCCCTGTGTATTGAAAACACCACTTTTATCTTATAGATGTAAGGTTAACCTCCCAGGTGTAAGATGTTATTATGTTAATGAGTTTGTTTTCTTAGAGCTCTGTGGAATTTTATTCCTAATTACTATTTATCTATTAACCTGATAAAACCCAAGTAAAAGGGTTATGCCAGTAATAAAGATCACCATTTAATGACTTTTCCTTTCAATAGCATCCAGAAATTTCCTGATAGAGAGGGAAGGGATATGTGGCTTTATATTAATAAGTGACATTTTTCTATCTATAGAGGCACAAAATGATAATTTTCCCAGAGTTTTAAACTTTCCATGTGAATGGTTCTAACACATCAGCTCCCTGAGAGGCCTTTCCCATCTCCATCCTCCTCTTACAACCCAACCCCCACTCTGACGAGTTTATCCTCGGTAACTAATTTAACTCTAGGTTCTCAGTTCACATATCACCTTCTAAGGAAAGCATTACTTTACTCCACTCACCACCCATTACCCTAACTAGGTTAATCTTACATATTTAGTTTCAGAACTGTGTAGTATTATTGCTATATCTATAACATAAACAGAAAGTAAGAGTTCTTAAAGAATGTTAACTTCCCAAATTTATTCTATTAAGTTAGAGTGAAGATTAAGGACAAATATCTGAGTACAATGCCTATGAACTTCCCTTATACTTTTGTGTTCTTCCTCATGCATTCAAGGTTTTTCATTAATGCAAGAAGTACCTTCTTCCTCCCTTGATTCTTGGTTATTCTGTTTCATTTAGCCTATATTCTTTTTTCTTTGCTTTTGCTACCAAATTCTTTCCTTACTTTTGTACTATCAGTTTTATAAGCTTCCCCAAAGAGCTATCTGGGAGACCCATATTTGTTTGTGTTTTAGGCTAAATCTCCCAAATTATCTATGGAAGGTCAATGTGTGATTTCTTGACTGATAATTTTTTTAATTTGAAATATAATTTTTTAAAAAGATGCAGCAGTAACATTTTTAAGAAAAGAAACATCCCAGCTGGTGTACTCAGTGGTTGAGCGTTGACCTATGAACCTGGAGGTCACTGTTCGATTCCCGGTCAGGGCACATGCCTGGGTTGCGGGCTCAATCCCCAGTGTGGAGCATGCAGGATGCAGCCGATCAGTGATTCTCTCTCATCATTGACGTTTCTCTCTCTCACTCCCTCTCCTTTTCTCTCTGAAATCAATAAAAATATTTTTTTTAAAAAGTAAGAAAAAAGAAGAAATAGCTATGCAGGTAAGGTAGTGCTTCCTTTGACAGTTATATGGATTGTAAAATTGACCCTGCAAGCTAAAATTAGAACACCCTACAAATCTGCCTTTTCACTTCCAGATGGAGAACACTGTTTTCAAAGTTTTAAACTGGGTCAAGTCCAGCCCCAAATCTCCATATCCTCCAATCAACCTACTAGGGACTTTAATTACATCTGTGAAATACCATCATAGCAGTATTTAGAATACTGTTTGATGGAATAGCCAGGGGACAAGAATCTCCAGACTATCTTTAGAATTCTGCCTACTGGACAGTTTGCACTTTCAGTATTTTGAAATATGTCTGACATATCCCTTAATGTCAAGTTTTCTGGAACCTTCACAGCCTCTGACACATCTTTATCCTTTTTGTCACAACCAGATTCCTCCTTTGTGTTGATGATTTCACTTTTATTAGGTTCTCTGGCTGCATATCTTGGGTCTCTAGAATGTTGGCAGTGTCACCATTCCCACAGTCAGCCATCTTCTAATCACATCCAATTGACTTTCAGTGTTATTACTTCTTTTTCTTTGTTGCACGTTTACTTTGCAATTATTTACTAAAAAAAAAAAGAACCTGGGTTTATTAATAGGAGGCAAGGAGGCAACACAAATACACACACTGCTGTCTGAACAACTAAGCAAAATCATTAACCAATAGATTGTGCTTAATGCTGGTTTTCTTTTTTCCATTTTAATTAAACTGGAAGTTTTAACTTTTAATTAAACCTGTACATTGAGTTTTTAATTTTATAGGCATACATTGTTTTATTTTCAGCTCTATTAATTTCATTTTCATAACTCGATCATCATTCTCTCCTGTATCTTGTTCATTTAAAATTCCATTTATTAACTTAAAGATTTAATTTATAGACATTATAATTTGCAACTAATAATTCTAGTTATGAGTGCTAATTTTGTAGAGTCAGCAGAAATAATAATCTACAGAGCTAGCACTCTTTTCTTATAAGTAGGATTATTAGAAGCAGAATAGGTGTGAGTGAAATCTTTAAAGCAATAGATGTTTCTTTTATTGCAAGCTTATATTTTCTGAAATGCCAAGGGACCCAAATTCTGTCAGGTAGCTAAAGAATAAAATATGATCTTGGACACATTATATAACTTTTAGGTAGAGGTTTGTCTGATTAGCAGGATAGAGTGACTATGTGAAAGCAAGGGAATGAGTACAAGTTCCCAAAAGAAATGATGATGATGGTATTATTTCACATCTGGCCATGGCAGGCTTTCTTTTTTGTTCTCTCTGCAGTCAGGAAGGTATCTGTCTTTCTGTCTGTCTCTCTCTCACTCTTTATTATTTTTTAAATCTTTACTGTTGAAAGTATCACATAAGTCCTCCTTTTCCCCCCACTAACCTCTCCCAGCCCACTCTAGTCCCCACTCCCCCAGGCCCTCACCACTCCTTTGTCTGTGTCCACGGGTTTTGCATATATGCATACATACAAGTTCATTGGTTGATCTCTTCCCATTCACCCTCCCCTGCCTTCCCTTTGAGGTTCAATAGTCTGTTCATGTCTCTTTTTATTCTACCCAGTCTTTCACTAAGGATGTAGATTACTTCAGGCATCTTGTATTTATATATAGTGTAAGGGTGTTAATTTTTGATCCAGGTTTAATCTTCCACACCCATCTGGACATTCTTGATATCTATGTTTCACGGTGCAGTCCCATTTTCTGTTTCCACTGCATCTCTGGTGCTCATTGTATGAATTTAGAAGGAAGAGCTGGCTATTTTCCTTACTTTCTTAGAAGGATAGCAAGACACTTAATAGTATCTTTGTTGCAATTTATTCAATATCTAGATGTTTTGCATCATCTTTTCCCAATCTCTAGAAGTAGAGGTCTAGTTCAAGGATTTTGGTGTACAGAATTTTTTTTATTACATATGCACATATTCCTTAAAAAATATAGCATTGGTTTGCATATTGTTAAACTTCAAATGAAAGGCAGCACATTAATCTTTTACTAAATATTTTATTTGTGCAGTTTAGTTATTTCCAATTCTGTATAGTAACTATTTGTATATTTTATATTGTTTTCAAATTTTTCTTATTACAAATAATGCCACAAAAAGTGGAAATATTAGGGGATCGGTTATACTTACCAACTTTAATAGATATTTCCAAATTGCTTTCTAAAATATTTTTATCAATTTACAGTCTACCAGCAATGTACAAGTTTTAGTTGCTCCATATAACAGTCAGATTTGGTATCATCACCTTTTTAAATTTTAACCATAATGAGTTATATTAATTGGTATTTCATTTGCTTTTAGTTTACATTCCTCTGAACCTGTTAACTTTTCACATCACTTTATGCCATTTGGATTTCTTCTATAAATGAGCAAGTCTTTTACTTGGTCCATTTGTCAACTGTATAGTTATTTTGTTAATAATCTTTTATCCATTATAAGAACTGCAACACTTCTACTCACAAGTATGTCATAGGGATTTGTTTTGTATTTCTAGTATGACAAAGCACAAAAAGTTTTAGTTTTATTTTAGTCCACTGTATCAATCTTATATTTTTGTTTGCTTCTACTTACTTAAGACATTTTCTCTTCCCTATAATTATAAACATATCCTACTTTCTTATAAAGGTTTGGTGTCTTACTTCTCCACAATGTCTTATATGCACATGAGGATTTTTGTGTCTAGTGTAGTTTTATTATTTATGGATAATCTATTTCAGAACAATATATAAGTCTATAATCCACTGACTATAATACCAATTTAGTTATATAGAATTAGGTTTTTCCAGCTAATTCCGAACTCTATTCTATTCCACTGTTCCTACACCAAAATCATACTATGTAAGATACATTTGTTTAAAAGATTTTTATTCTTGCACCTTGGTTTTTATATAAATCTTAAAATTAGCTTGTTAAGTTTCATAAAAATGTCTACTAGTATTTATTAAGATACTTCCAATTCATATACTTGGATAATTTTGAGCTTTCGATCCATGAATATCCTATCATTCTCCATTTATTTGGGTTTTCTCTAATAAACCAGAAGAAAATTTTATAATTTTCTCCATCTATCTTACACCTCTCTTACTATCACTCATAGAATCACTATGATTTTTGTAGATTTACATTAAAAATATTTTAAAATTTTTATTAGATTATGGATATTAATCTTATATCCAGCAACTTCACTGCATTCGATCAGTCTGTTCAGATTCTAGAAAATTATCCAATTAATTATCCAATCTGAGAATATGAGAATTTTGTTTCTTCCATTCCTGATTTAAAGGGAATGTCTCCAGGTATTTACTATTAAGCATTGCAACTGTATGTAGTATTCAATGTATAGCCCTAGTTTCTATATTAAATAACTACTTTCTAAATCAACAATTGACATTCAATTTTAGAGTATTTTTCTGTATCTATTAAGATTTTCAGTTTTACCCTAATCATGATGTGACTTTCTGAGTCAAATTCTTCCTTTCCTGGGATGAATTTGGCTTCTTGATGTTTTTGACATTTTTAAGGGATCTGGTTTGATAGCATCTTCAATTTTTTTAAAAAATCTATCTTCCTAATACATGTAAGCTTGTGTTTGGTTTTTTTCTGCTGTACTGTCTGTAAAATTCTAAGTGTCCAGTATTTGTGTGTGTGTATTGGGGTAGAGATGAGATGAGTTGGCTTTTAAGTTGTAGATGTATTAAGTTAATTTAAAAATACAAATTCCTTTTGTCACTTTTGGTGAGTTATACTTTTTATTTTCGATTTTTTTCAATGTTTTCAAACTCACTGCCTTAAAGTTTTCAATCTACTTTAGCCATAGCTTGTCTTTTTAAAAATTAGTCCTTTCATTTACTAGATGAAATTTCCTATTGCTTCAACAAAGAGCACAGGATAGAACCAGCATTCTGCTTTTGCTTCCAGTGTCTCTATTTTTATTTGTTGCTGGACATATTTTCTCATCTCTAAAATGAATTTAATATTTTCTTTACATACCCAATGAGGTTCAAGCAATATATGATTGAAAATGTTTTAAAAATGAAAAAGAAAAATCCACAGATTTACAGGTTTATCTGCAATATCTTTTTAAATAAGTGTATCACTTGTAACAAATGTTTTCCTCCAAAGCATTATGAGCATCTTTTGGGACAAGAATGAGAATCAGAGCTTGGGCCTCCCACAGTAGTGTAAAACTTCCAGTCTGATGCTATCTCTAAATGATATGAGAAGAAGCAATTCACTAACCATGGCAATTATTTTAAAGACCAGTGTGAACGAAGTTTAATAAATTATAAATGTTGGATTTTAACAAAATATATCCTCTTCATTTCATAAAACACTTTAAAAAATAAACACTTTAAAGTACCTCAGATAGGTCCTAATGGAAGGCAACCTTACTAGCTTATCACTGTGCGCAAATAAAGCTCTTCCTGAACTCTTGAGAATAAGTAATTTTCTGTCTTTATCTTGTTAACATTAAGTAACCATTTATTAGGTTCCTGATCTCATGCTATGTGCTATTGCTAAAATGCAGTAGGGAGTGAAACATAGGAAATTAAAAGGTATATAATACTGTTTTTTTCTTTTTAAGAAAAAAAAGTTAGAAAACATGAAAAGGAATAATTTTAGATGTCTTACCGTGAATTTAGGAAGGCACTGAGGTCTTGTAAATATCTCATTTCAAAAAGCTAACTAGGTTAGTATTAAACATATTAATTCCGATCTAAACATACAAAATAAGATCCAAAAGTATTTGCTGTGGCTGCATTTGAATGTTGTGACTCAAAACCATGTTATATGCCCAGAAGGCTCCCTATTTTGAGACAATTTTCCCTCTAAATTTCTATAATAACTTTTACTTATCTAACAACGTTATTTCCAATTTTGGACTGTTTCTTTAATGAACTACAACATTTAGCAACCAAGTGATTTTTATCAGTACTAAGAATTAATTAATATGCACAACTTGTGTGGAAGTACTCCAACTCTGGATTAGGAAATGGAATAAAAAATTCAAAATTATTCTAAAAACAAAGTGAAAAACATAAAAAGTTGGGGTAAAATATTAAGTATTTGGAAAAAATTACCTTTACAAAGGTAAGCTCATGTTTTCCTATGAATCACTTGCTTTTGTAGAGCAGGACATTAGCTTGAAGTGGTGGTGAAATGTATATATTTAAGACACCTTGAGTTTCATTTAAATTGAATCATCTTTCACATTGGACTTTTGGTGACAGGTTGGACTATATTAATTTTACCACACTCTTACCTCATATAAAAAAGGGCAGATTCTATAAAGTCTGTTTCTTTCACGGGATGTTGCAGAAAGTAAATTTGCAGAACTAGATGGAAAAACAAAGTTAGTGTTCCTCTATCTATTCTGATAAAACTCCCAATCAGGAAAAAGTGATTAAGGTTCAAAAGCAATTAAACATTTATTTTACTATCAATACCTGAAAAACATGTAGTTGTAAAGGATTAACATACAAAGGCCAAATAAAGTCATTTTTTTAAATTTTATTATTACTATTTACCAATGGGGAGATGCAATTTATTTACACCAGCAGCCATAGGGGCAAGGGGAATACACAGCAATCTATGTAGGATAAACTACTTTGCAAAAATAAGAATCTCCAAAACAAAGGACAGAGGTGAATTTCACTACACTTCCCCAATGATCCCAGCATGCGATAATGCCAGGTAATGGCCCCTGGGCATGCAGTGATAGGAAATAATGTATGGAAGAATAAGCCACAAACCACAGAACTTTTGTAAAGAACCCCTTCCCCCCATACACACACACACACACACACACACACACACACAGACACATAATAGAATTACAGGGTGATCAATACATTTAATTGAAGAGGAAAGGATAAGAATTTTGCTGTTAGAGGGAAGATAGGTAAGGAAAGGGAGAGTTCCTAATCACTGTCAACTATATGGTAGGGCGCATTACCTCCACCAAAATGAAAGGAGTTAGGTTTGTTCTAGCCCACTTCATACCCATCCAGGGCCGGGCGACTGCCCTGATAGTGGGCCAAAAAACAAAACCAAGTGAGAGATAATATGAACTTGCCACTTCATCCTCTAACCAGGAGAAAAGGCCAGTACGAAAATGGTAATGTCACCATCTGAGCTCCCTCTCTGATGGAAGAGTGGACAATGGCATTACCATCAGCCGTTTCCCAGACATTATCTGGAAGTAGGCCAGAGTCTCACTTAAACCTCCTTTACTTCTATATCTCCTTAGAAGATGTCTATAAAAAGTCAAGGGCAGATTACCCAAAATTATTTTAGCTCTTGCCAAAGTTTGACTTTTTAAAAAGTAATCATAATTCTTGGATTAAAGACCAATCCGTAACTAGGCCCCGACCCTGACCAGGACAACTCTAGGGGGAGAATGCATTAATCCCCAATCTTGAGCCCCTATTACTATTGTTTCCTAAATCTTCTAGAGCATGTAACCCAAATCAGTCCACACAGTCCAAATAATTCCTTCTAGAATAAGAAAGGATACATGCATAGCCAGGGTTAGAGAAAATGGATCAGGACCCACTCCATCCATGTGTTTGTCTCTAGCCTTTACTGTTCTTCTGCTTATCCAAGTAGAAGTGGGAAGCTATAACTCCTCATGAAATAAGACACAACAGGAAGGCATATTAGCAAGGCAGTCCTAGAGGAGAAAGACTTGGGGATCACATTGCCTTTCATATACAAACAATTACGTTTTTTTCCCCCACCCTAATCCCAACAGAGGGAGCCATAGATTCTTCTGAGTCTCCCACAAAAACAAGGGGAAAAACTTAAAAGAAGCCAAGGAAAATGAAACTGGTTAGGTTTCAGAAGCAGGAGCATCAAGGAATGAATTGAAACTGGTCATTGTAAAATCAAGGTGGCAGGCAGCACCTGGAATCATGAGCTGCACCAGATAGGCAGTGGAGCAAGGAAAAGGAGGAAGATGGGGCCAAGCCGGACAGATGAGGCTGGGCCCCTTACTGGGGCACAGAATGAGGTAAGAAAATATTTCAAATAAAGCAGCACCTGCTCACCTTGGGGCTCCCTCCCCTCTACACTTCATAACCCTCAATCAGGGAATAAAGTGGAGGGTAGTTTTGATATGTGGCTCACACTTTCTATCTTCCCCTTCCCCTTTCCCTGAAGCCAAGGAATTTCTGGGGGCCCTTCCCTGACTTTCAACAACAAAAAACAGCTCCTGTATTCAAGGTCCAAAGAAGACCAACTGAAAAGGGCTGCCCTTTGTCAGGGGCAGAGGTGGTGACAGTCTAGAGGTACCACAGCAGAGCTCTGTAACTGCACACCCCAAGGAACAGGGGCATTCAATTCGATACTGCACAGGCAGATGGGAGAAAACCCAGTCCTGCTCCTTGGCTCCGAACACTAACCCATTCACATTATTGAGGGCTGCTGGAAGAGGTCCACTCTGGGCTCAGCTTTCAAAGCACAGCCTCCTGCGCAGCCATGATGCTCCTCTATAGTTTAGGCCTGCCCCTCGGGTAGAAGGCAGGTAGTGACCTAGCACAGTGACCAAGTCAGACCCATGGACTGGCTATGTAACCATAACTCGAGAGTAAGAAAATGACCGCCCCACCAAACTGTTGTCCACAGAATAATATCTCCAGATATGAATCTTGCTGTTTTGAGAGATCATGCATAGTTGCAGAGGCCCCTGCTACCTCCCCAAGGGACCATAACCAAGTCCTCAACCTGCCTGAATAACCAAGTAGTCCATCTGCTAAGCCTATGCCACCACACGGGATGCCGCCAAGAGGGCTCTCTTCCACAAAAGGCTAGCCCTTGTCCCCAAGTCCACTGAAGTCACTGTAAATGCTGGACCTTCGGGAAATTGGTGACTTGACCTTTTCTTCTTGTCGGAGCCAAGACCACAGAGTTTCCCCTACCAGATTCAGCTGGAAATTCTTTTTCTCGGTTTCCCCAAATTGGAATTGTTAATATCCAGATCTCATACTTGACTTTCATTTTGTCTTGAAGAAGCCCAAAACAGAGGCTCAGAGATCAGAGGAGCAGTCCACTGAGGCCCAACGAGAAAGGCCTGGCCATCAGTTATGTCCAAAGTGTCCGTTACTGAAGAAGCCCTTGACAGCGGGCAAACCGGGAGGATGAGGAACCAAAGGATCTTGTACGCTGGGCACACAGCGGCTCACCTGTGCGCCAGGGGGCAGTCCAGGAATCTTGTGCACTTCCGGGTGTGTTTGGAGATGAACCTCGCATTGCACGGTGCAAGAGGCACAGCTCCTCCTGCCCAGGGTTTCAAAAACTGATCCCAGGTCAATATACTTGGGAAAGAATCCGAATTTTTAAATTCTCCACTTTGGGGTTTTAAAGGCTAGAATCTTCAATGGGAATTGGGACTTTTGTCTGATTATTATTTTCTTCCCCCCGCCCCCTACTTAGCTACCTAACTTCTCCGACCACAGGACCGGTCTATGTTACTGTCCTGGTCACACTCAGGCTCGCTCACATCGCAGCTACTGGAATTCCGGAGGCGAGCGCTGCAGCTGCGGTTCGGGCCCGTTCCCAGGCTCCCCGGGAAGGGAGCAGAGCGGGAGGCGGCACGCTCCTTTCTCCTCCACGGGCTGAAGGCCAAAATCCTTCACGCTCCCCGTGTCCGCGAACTCCAGGTAGAAGTAGCCGCACTTGACTGCCCGGTGCACCTCAAAGCAGAAGCCCAAACAAGAATCCTCTATCAGGTCTACGTATATCTCCTGAGCGATGGCCTCCAGCTTGTTAGTATCCAGGTTGGCCAACGAAATCTCCTCCATTTTAACCTGTAAACGACCGTGGAGAGGGCGCTCGGAGCGGTACTCACAGCAGCTCGGGCGGCAGCAGCGCGTCGGGCTCCGCGGGCCGCGCCTAGGCCTAGAGGCCTCTCCGGGCCGATCTGCAGGCGGCGAGGCGGGGTGTCCGCGGCCGCAGGCAGGGAACCAGCAGCCGGCGAGCCCGCGGTCGGCGGCCACCGCCCCGGAACCCCAAGTCTTTCGTGTCTCTGGGCGTCCCCCGCGGCCTGGGGCTTTCAGCTCCAGCCGACCCCAGACTCACCGCCAAACCGTCTCCCAGCGCTTCACCCAGCCGCCTGGGCCTCTTCCGCTCCTGGCTCCGTGTTTAGCCCCGCCTCCCAGCTTCCGCTCTAAGTGCGCCTGCGCACCGGCTCCGGGCAGACTCGCGGTGCGTCTGCGCAGCTGCCTGGGAGGACTTGGCGTTTAGGAAGAGGGTGGGACGGACTGAAATGCAAATGTTAAATCTAATCGTAAAAAGATTACAGGGATGCTGTTTTTGTTATTTAGTTGTGGATTTAAACAGTCGCTAATAACTCAGCGCCCATGCTTAGTTGATTTCCTTATGAAAAAGGAAATAAAATAATTATGTGTATATTTGTGGTGTGATCCGAAATAGTTTTAGGAGCAGTTCTCCAGTAAGTTTGAAAATTTAACTTGTTAAATTAACTTGTAATCATGTACGGTACTGCGCAGTTGTCATTTAAATCCACTAGATGGTGCAAGGAAACAAATTACAGTATAGTTTATATCTTTTTTTTTTTAACGAAAAACAAGGCACTAAAGATAAAATTAATATATATTGATCACAGGAACCTAAGGCATTTATCTTATTTTAAGACCATTAAGTCAATGTGATTATAAATAGATCATCAAATACATCTCTAAAGTAATTCAAAGAGAAAATTGTATGTATATTCTCTATTGAAGAGAGGAAACCTGAAATATGTTAAATATACTCTGAGATAAAAGAAGTTTCCTAAAATTGTGCATTATGAATTGTTAGAACTAGAGTCACTCTACTGGGTTTAAATTCAATATCTGCTGAAACCGGTTTGGCTCAGTGGATAGAGTGTCGGGCACGTATGCTGGTTGCGGGCACATCCCCAGTAGGAGCTGTGCAGGAGGCAGCTGGTTGATGTTTCTCTCTCATTGATGTTTCTAACTCTCTATCCCTCTCCCTTCCTCTCTGTAAAAAAATCAGTAAAAATATATTTAAAAAAAAATTCAATATCCAACAATTAACAGTTCTTGTTTCCTCATCTAAATAAAGCTAGTCCCTATTTTATGGTTAAGATTAAGTGACATTTAAAAAAATCTTTTATGAGAGTTCCTTACATTCAGTAATCGGCAGCTATTTTAATCATATTAGTTGGGACTTGAATATATTATAAGAAAACCACAGTATTTCTTTTATTTTGAGCTGTGTTTTTTGGCCCTCACCACCACCACTGTGAAATAGAACATCCTCTTATACCTTTAAATTATTTTTTAAAAAATAACTTTAATCGCAGAAAGAAAAAAACATTTTAATGTATGTATTTGTATCTGTCTGATTCTTTAATTTCCCTCCAGAATAAAGGAAGGTATAGACATGGACACAGACAGATACAAATAAATTTTTTCTAACATGTATGTTCATCAGAACACTCTTAAATAAATTTAGAATTTATTCTTTTAAAGAATGTATTCTTTTATGATTCGGTAGGTCTGGAGTGAGTAGGGCTTGGGTTTCTGCATTTCTAATGTACTTTGCTGCTGCTGGTTTATGGACTACACTTTCAGTAACAAGGAATTAAAAGGGATTGTAGTAGGCAATTGCTCCTCATAATGATTGGCTCCCATATATTTGTTCTGGCCAAATTATCATGAGAACCTTTGCATAATTGATTTTTTAAAAATATACATTTATTGATTTCAGAGAGAAAGGGAGAGGGAGAGAGAGAGATAGAAACATTAATGATGAGAGAGAATCATTGATTGGCTGCCTCCTGCACATTCCACACTGGGATGGAGCCCGAAACCCGGTGCATGACCGAAACCCGGTCAGCATGACCTCCTGGTTCATAGGTCAATGCTTAACCACTGAGCCATGCCAGCTGGGCACATAATTGATTTTGACAGAAGAGAATAAGAGATTATTTTTCTGTCCCTTAAGTCCTCCTTGAATTGTGAGAGTTAAAACTCAAACCCTCAATTTAATACAGGTGGGTCTTCAATAAAACTTATTTCAAAATGTATATGAGCAGATCATCATATTAATTGAAATGCAGATAATCAGAACCATAACTAGGTTTAGATTTTTCATCAATATTTTATTATATTTACTCTTAGAAATGGAACACTATCATAACATCAAAAATTTTTGTTGAACATGCCGTGTTCAAGGATTGGTATAATCAATATCATTAAAATGTCTATATTACCCAAAGCAATCTATAGATTCAATGAACTCCCCATTAAAATACCAATGGCATATTTTACAGACCTAAAACAAACTCTCCAAAAATTCATCTGGAATAAATAAAAGACCCCGCATAGCTGCAGCAAACCTGAGAAAGAAGAACAAAGTAGGAGGGGTCTCAATACCAGATATCAAGCTGTATTACAAAGCCACTGTTCTCAAAACTCCCTGGTACTGGCACAAGAACAGACATATAGATCAATGGAATAGAATAGAGAGCCCAGAAATTGACCCGAACAAATATGCTCAATTAATATTTGACAAAGGAGGCAAGAGTATACAATGGAATCAAGATAGTCTCTTTAATAAATGGTGCTGGGAAAATTGGACAGATACATGCAAAAAAAATGAAACTAGACCACCAACTTACACCACACACAAAAATAAACTCAAAATGGATAAAGAACTTAACTGTAAGATGGGAAACTATAAAAATTTTAGAGGAATCCACAGGGAGCAAATTCTCAGACATACACTGAAACAATATCTTCACCAAAACAGCACCTAGGACAATGGAAACTAAAGAGAAAATACACAAATGGGACTACATCAAAATAAAAAGCTTCTGCACAGCAAAAGAAACCATCAACAAAACAACAAGAAAGCCCACTGCATGGGAGAACATATTTGCCAATGTTATCTCTGATAAGGGTTTAATCTCCAACTTTACAGGGAACTCATACAACTTAACAAAAGGAAGATAAATAACCCAATCAAAAAAATGGGCAATGGACCTAAATAGATACTTTTCGAAAGAAGACATACAGAAAGCCAAGAGACATATGAAAACATGCTTAAAGTCACTAATCTTTTGAGAGATGCAAATCAAAACGACAATGAGGTACCACCTCACACCTGTCAGAATGGCTATCATCAACAAATCAACAAACAAGTGCTGGCAAGGATGCAGAGAAAGGAACCCTCCTGCACTGCTGGTGGGAATGCAGACTGGTGCAGCCACTGTGTAGAACAGTATGGAGTTTCCTCAAAAAAACTAAAAATGGAACTCCCATTTGACCCAATGATCTCACGTCTAGGAATACAGTGGGGCCTTACTTACGAGTTTAATTCGTTCTGAGACCAAGCTCGTTAAGGAGCTCTTTAAGGAGCTCGTTAACTCAAATTACTCTGTCATCTTAATGCAAAAAATCAATGGAGAGACAGCTGGTGTCTCAAAAAACTCGTTAGTCGGGACACTCGTAAGTCAAGGCCCCACTGTATATCCCAAGAAAACAGAAACACCAATCAGAAAGTATATATGCACCCCTATGTTCATAGCAGCACAATTTACAATAGCTAAGATTTGGAAACAGCCTATGTGCCCATCAGCAGATAAGTGGATTAGAAAACTTTGGTACATTTACACAATGGAATACTATGCTGCTATAAAAAGGAAGGAACTCCTACCATTTGCAACAGCGTGGATGGACCTGGAGAGCATAATGCTAAGCAAAATAAGCCAGTTAGAGAAAGATAAATATCACATATTCTCACTCATTATTGGATTATAATGAACAACATAAACTGATGAACAAAAACAGATCCAGAGACATTGAATCATTGATCAGACCGTCAAACCTCAGAGGGAAGACAGGGGAGGGTGAGGGTAAGGGGGAGAGATCAACCAAAGGACTTGTATGCATGCATATAAGCATAACCAATGGACACAGACACTAGGGGGGTGAGGGCACTAGTGGGGGTGGGGTGGGGGAGAAAAGGGAGGATAAGGACACATATGTAATACCTTAATAAAAAAGTCTATTAAAACTGCAAAGAGATTAACAAAACAATTTTGTTTTTTACTGTTCTACTTGTATCATTCAACAAGATTGCTTTCTTTTTTTTTTTTTTTTAATATATTTTATTGATTTTTTACAGAGAGGAAGGGAGAGAGATAGAGAGTTAGAAACATCGATGAGAGAGAAACATCGATCAGCTGCCTCCTGCACATCTCCTACTGGGGATGTGCCCGCAACCCAGGTACATGCCCTTGACCGGAATCGAACCTGGGACCTTTCAGTCCGCAGGCCGACGCTCTATCCACTGAGCCAAACCGGTTTCGGCAAGATTGCTTTCTTATTGAAATGTACTGAAACTCTACATTAAATCAATGACATGCCATAAAAAGAAGTTAGGAAAAACTCTTTGGTTCTTTTGCAATTAATGAGGTTGAAGGTTTTTAATCCTTTGGTAAAAATAAGGTTTTAAAAAGTAGAAATTCTCCATTACCTCAATCATTTTCTCAATACAAAGTGAGAAACAGGGATTAATTTTTCATAGATAACTAATCATCAAAGACTATGCACACCATATAGGCTTAAAGTACTTAGTTCACAAATTAAGATAGTTAAAATCAATTATTGTGAAATTGTAACTGTCTTCATTCTCATTTCATTCAATAATTTTAATATGTGCATTGTAGAAATTTCTCTTTCAAAGACCAACATATTTTAAATTAGTATTGAAAGGTTTTTATTAAGAATTGAAATTACACTCAAGGGGCCAAAGAGCCACATGTGGCTCACGAGCCGTAGTTTGCTGACCACTGGCCTAGAGAATCTTGAAGCTCCTCCACAATTTAGGGTTAAGAGCATTTTTCATCCACAGAAAACCAGCTGTGTTTTGTGATGATGTTGCCTATCAAAAGACATTGCTTGTAGTAAGGCAGGATAGTAAGAAGTTAGGAAAATTCCTGGGCAAGTGGAATGAGCAACTGAGACAGATAGCTGAACAAACTGGTCAAGCAATTTACAGCCAGATAATAAATCACAAGGTCTTATCTTCCCTAACCAAGGACACTTTGGAGCAAATGGTTTACACATTCCAGACTGTGCCGTGGCAGGCCCACCTTGGTTCTGGCCCCTCTTCAGTGACATTCTTAGAAGGTGAAACTGACCACAAATGACCCTGACCCCCCTATACCCTCATTTTGATGAATCAGCATTGAAGGGCGCACCTGGGAAACTGATTAATATTCTTACTAAGATCCTCCTCCAACACCTCCCCTAAAATTCCTGCCTTTAGAAAACATAAACACCCTCAAGATGAAATAAGCCAGCGCACTATCCTTGGAACATGCCTGTGTCCCTCTTCCTTATCTTGTATTTTTCCTCTCTTTCTGCTAAACTCTAAGGATCCCCAGGAGACTTGCATCAGTAGAAAGTGGCAGCTCCTCTCAGGATTTCCCCCTGAACCTTTCTCCAAGGCCTCCTTTTCTCTGACTTTTCAATGAACTAAAAGCATCCCTGCCTTGGCTCACTTCTGCCATTCTGAATTTTACTTCTCAGTGAGTCCATGCAGCCCCATGTGGCTCACTTCTTTTCTATAATGTTTCTAGAGGGCCAAAGCAGCACTTCCAAAGCCCTTCCTTTGTTTCACTGTCCCCAGATTGAATTAACATACCCTCTAAAATCACCTGGACTCATGCTGTGAATTCTTTCCTGACTGAACTAAGTGAGGAACCCACACCCTGCAGGCCTGCCTGAGGCAAACCTCTCATTCGGGGCCCAGACCCCTTCCAGAGATAATAGAGGGTCAATTATCCTTGAAATGTTTATTTTATCTGGCAATTCTGACTCCTATGAAATTGACTTTCACTTATAAAATACATTAAACCTTTACTTGTTCTTCTTTATTTACGCTGGCATTATAAGTGAATAGTAAATCAGAGAGGGAGGGAACATTTTGCCATATTATTGTCTCTTATAAACAGTATTTTCATTGGACCATAATTTATGTCAGAAATAAGCTATGAATTATTATGCATTTTTGTCAATGATTTGTCAAAAGAAATATGTATGTGTCATAACTCCATAATAAATACTCACATGTCCTCCCAGATATGGCCAGCTTGCAATTTCAAATTCATTTTCTACTGAAATCCATTTTTCAGGATTTGCATTTAAAAACTGATTATCATGCCTTGCATAAGATTCTAAGATGCCATAGTTTGATATTAGATAAGGGTCTCATGCTAAAATTGCAATGTCTAAAATAAATTTATGATTTTAATCTACCCCACTAAACTGTGAAATCAAGGTGACTTAGTGAATTTTGGTATTTATGGCAACCCTAGCTTGTGATTTACTAAACAGAAAGACACTGTAATTCTGAACTACCTAATAAGTACTGTAGTATACTAATCTAAAATAACAATTTTAGTATATGCAAAGTACATAAGTTGATCTTTTGATATATCAATTGTTCAGAACCACTTTGATCTATGAAAGAGATTCAGAGTCTCTCTGGAAATATTTCCACATATCAGTGTATACAGACATGCTTGTAAGAATATTTTTAAAGTGTTTATGACACTGCCTTTGAAGGTTATAAGATATTTTTGAATATAGATAGAATAATTATTGTTGGCCCCTCCTTATTGGAAAGAGTCTACATGGTAGTGCAGAAAAGAATACCCTATATGTGGATAGAAGCATGGGCCCAGAAAAGTGTAAAGCTGAACATTGAAAATAATTTATGATTATACAATATGGAAGTGGCAACAATTAACAGAGACTTTTAGAAAACTCATTTTAAAGGAATTTCACTTGCAGAAGAATTGCAAGAGTACTACAAATAACTTCTGTATACATACGCTTCACTCAAATTGACTCATTAAGTTTTTGCCACTTTTACTTTAATTTTCTCTCCTTGGTTTCCTTATCACAAACTAATCTGACCTATTGCTTTTCCTGATCTATTTGACAATAAATTGCAGTCATCATGACCTTTTATTTTATTACCCCTAAATATTTCAGTTTATGTATGCCTAAAGAAAAAGGTATTCCCTTATATCAAAGTTACAATGATTGAAATTAGGGTTTTGACTAGTTTAGGAATTGACTAATACTATTGTCTAATGTACTTTCCAAATTCAAATATTGCCAATTGTCCTATTAATGTTCTTTATAACATTTTTTTTCCTGTATCCAGTCAGGATCATGTATTACATTTATTTGTTGTGTCTGTTTAGTTACCCATAATCTGAAACAGGATTTTAGCAGAGATTTTTGAATATAAAACAAGGATGTACACAAGTTCAAAGACATTCCATTTCAATTTAATATGGACAGAGTAAAAAGATTTTGGAAGACATGCAATTTTCCTAATTAAAGCCTTAATTGTGGTAAAAATTTAACTTAGCAGATCAGGATGCTGTGGCAATATAGCTTGGTAATAAAGATGATTCTGAACAAAGCTCATTTATCAAAGTTTACAATACTGATAAATCAGGTTTCTTTTAGACATAGAAGGCTTCTGGAACTTCTATTACATCAGTTTTTAAGCATATTTAATCACTGTAATATTAGTTTTGCCAAGTGCCATCATTTTCAAGAATATAAACCTCAAGGTTGATGAGAAATTTCTTTCATGACATATGCACTATTGCTTTGTAAAACAAGCCTTTTGGTTGCTAGTACATATCACAGTTAAACAATGACAAGGGACATCTGAACATAGGACTCACTAAGAAAAGTTCATGGCATTTTCTACTCAACTAGACTAATAGAAAAACTAGGAAACTAATATAATACATTAATTTTTAATTGATTTTTTTTATATAGAGAGAGAAAAGGAGAGGAAGAGAAGAGAAACTTTGATGTGAGAGAGAAGCATTGATTGGTTGCCTCCTGTGTGTACTCTGCCCAGGGATTGAACCTGTAGCCTGGGCCTGTGCCCTGACTGGGAATTGAACCTGCGACCTTTCAGCTCATGGGACAATGCTCAGCCAATTGAGTCACACTGGCCAAGGCAATATGTTCATTTCTTATAAAGAAACTAGGGCCAAAGATGTTAAATATAGAGTTAGGACTAAATATCAGGGCTTCTGATTCCTAATTGTCTTTCTGTTATATAATGGTGTCTCCAATATTTACTTTTTTTATTGCAAAATCCTCAGTAAGAACTACTTCCTAGAATGCATTTCATAAAAGAACTTTAGAATCAGCATTGATATGTACTACATCAAAATTTTACTGCCAATGTAGCATGTATCATTGGCCAAAGATATAAAATACAGTTTAAGCACCCTGCTTACCCACAAGGTGCTAAAACTCATAAAGTCATGCTTTGCACAAAAGCATTTTTTTTTTCCGGATTAACAAACCATGCATTCCACACAAAGAGCATAAATTTAACTTAGAAATGTATTTTGAGAGTTTTAGGAATCAGGTTTTCACGCAAAAGTTCTTTCTGCCTAAACATAATATCATTTTTAGAACTTTTTCACCAAATTTCTTTTCAATTGTTGGGTGCAAAGTTAAGTTTTTTTTTCTAACTTTCTTTTCCCACAGTTCTTTGCTTTCAAGTTAGCGAAAACTTTTCATGTAATTAATTGAACATGCTTTTTTTCTACTTTGACTAATGCCCATTAGGTCTGTTTTTGTTTGTCTTCTCCCATCAAGAGCTGTCTCATATTTTCTTAAATCAAGCTGTTACACTAGTGGGTGGGATGCTTTTACTTCTGTGTTCCACAGACAGGCATCTGGCAATTGCTACCAAGTGAGAGATTAATTTTCTAGCAAAAATCTTGGCAAATGTAAAAATTAAGGGCAAATTTAGGTACTAACATGAGGGAATCTCAGAATTTCTCACAGATTAGTTACAGATGTTTTGTTTTGTTTTAATTAAAGTAAACCTGGTTTCTCTTTTTGGACTTAACCTCACATAGTATTACCTCTTCTTTTCCTTCATTTACCTGAACCTGCTCTTTGTTTTTCAATTCTCAAAGGAATTCCAGACCTTGATTTGTCCCCACTCTTAGGGAACATTAGTTCCTTCTGGCCTCACATAATTTATATTTCTTGATTTTTTTAATGACTTTACCCTAACTTTACCAATCCTCACTTTTTATTAACATCACTATTTACTTTTGCCACTAATTTCTTAGTCAACATTGACTAACATTACTCTCACACACTTCTCCCTCACTTGTGTGATTCTCACTTGCTTCAGGAATTGAGGCCTTGTATTTTATGGAAAAATACAATCCTAGATGAGTGTCCTTCATTTGCATTTAGCACAATGCCATGTACATAGGGGGTCCTTACTACTTAATATACTATAGGATCTACTCCACTAAGTTTTAGAATTGAATTTCATTTTTGAGTATTTCCAACATAATTTCTTTTACTTCAATAGCACGGTTGAGTAGTTTCAATTGAGACCATAGGGCTTGTAAGCCTAAAATATTTACTATATGCTCTTTAAGAAAATGTTATCTAGGTTGCGATTCTGTTAGAAGGATAAAATAATAATGAAAGAAATAGTCTCATTCACTTTTCTTATTCTGTTACTTAAAATATTACATCATCTCTCAAGAAGGTCTGAAGAAGCCTAGAAATACCTTCTGTATAATCTGCTTTTAGATTTTTTGAAAACAACTCAGGATTTTTTTATTTGCTGCCCTTAATGGAATAGAAAAAATGACAAAGGAAGATGATTTATAGTTATTAATCTTTTGATTCATCTAAGATAAATGGAAAGAAACAGCAGTACTGGAATGATGATAGTCAAATGGATCATGGCTATAAAATACATCATGTACATGAAATCTCAGAGACAATGAGTCTTCAGATGACACTATCTATATAGATATTTTAGAATCTATACGTGAATAATGTATTTCCAAGAACAAAGGAAAATATGTTAATTACACCTAGTTAGTCATTAACTAAGAAAAACTTCATTGGACAACGTTTTGCAGCAGGTACCTGGACTATTCTATGTTGCTAAAAGGAAGTGTGACATATTTTTTATCTTTTATTATGTTTATGTGCTAAAATTTACCTGTTACAAAAAAAGCTTGTAATGTTTGAATTTATTTTTAACTTTCTATTATAGTTGTTTTCCACTATCTCTTTATCCTTACTTCTGTGAATTATTTATTAAATGGCAAAATTATTTTTAAAAGGACCCATTAGACTTGGGTGGCAAATGATGGTGAAACTTTTTTGATAGTCTGAGATTAAATGTTAATGATAAGAGAGAAGGAAAGAAGAAATGAATTGAAGGAATAAACTTGGGCAAGGTAGATTTAGTGGTTTTAGCTCATAGTTTAAAAATTAGTGTGATATTTCTGTATTTTGTGTTGTTTGTTTTTCTCTGGAAGGTAGCCTCTATGTATCCCACACAAAATCTTAATAATTCATATATTAATAGGATTTTATAACAAGTTTAAAAAAATAAAAGTGTCATGTGTCCCTTAAACAGTTCTGTGCAGTGAAATTCTCATCTAGTCAAACATAGATGATCTTACCATTCTTTTCTAGATCAGACATCTGGTTCCTAGAGTTGTTTTGATCTGCAGTTTTTCCTTTGTGTGCCATCTTTTTGCCTTATTTTTAATTCAAGCAGATGTTTCTGCAGGTTTACTTTAATGGGCTTACCTCTTGTTCTTAATATTTCCTTGGATGGTTTAAGAGAATAACAAGTCAGCTATTTTTTAGCCCCCAAATACATGTTCCCATAAATCCTACATACATAAACAAGCAAACAAAAACCTCTCAATAACAAGGTGAGATCAGGAAAATAAATATTACTTTAAATAATTCTTTTCTCACACTTGAATAATAAAGTCAATCTGTTGGCAGTGTACATTTTGACACATGGTGATGTGGGAGAGACAAGTAAGGTTGATGGTTTCAGGCTTAAATTGGGCAGTTTACAAACTGATAAAGATTTACACTTTTTTTTAAACCTACTTTTCCCTACACAGAGTCCATTATAATTTTATACAAATCTCACTGTATAGTGTAGATTTCTTTTTCTGGGGTGGGGGGAACAACAACATAGAAGAAAAGAGATGAAAGAAAAATAAGAGAGATCATGCTGGTTTTTAATTTGATGCAAATAGCCACCTTATATTAAGATCTCAGAAAAGTTAATTCCTTACATCTACTCTCTAGTTTCATTCATTTGTAACTTTGACCATATTCACCTTGTTATAGAAGTATACTGTACATGTTGGTTAGTTACAGGCCCTCTGAAGTTACATCCCGGGGCCCTTACTATTTGTATAAACCAAGGTGATTCTAGTAACAGCTCAGCTTAGTTACATTATCTGTAAAATAGACATTCAAATAGTGCTTTCTTATAAGGCTGTTGCGAAGATAAAATAAAATGTAAATTGCTTACAAGAATACTGGATATTATATAAGCATTCGATAAACATACCATTTTTATTTCTTAAAATGATATAAGAAAAATATTAATCTTTCAACTCAAATGATCTGGGTTTACAATCACTTATCTTTATTATCAGTAAATACTGAAGTTTTTTGTTTTTTTTTTCTTGAGGTACAATGATAAAGGGGTTTAATCCCTCTCTCAATGAGCTTCTTAGGAGAGGTAAAGGAATAAACATAAACTTATAGAATTACGGATTATGGGAGTTACGATACAAATGTGCATAGCATTCAGTAGACATAATCATATTGTAGTAGTCTGTTTTATGTGCAGAGAAGGGAAAACCTGGCGAGAGCTTGATATTTTATTAAGGAATTGGAAGAGGACTGTTGCTCCTTAGTAAATACAGGTAGAGTGGGGGACATTTTAAGTGGAGAAAAGAGCATGATTAAGAGCATAGAGAAATTATGTAATGTATTGTATTCATTATCTGTAAGTTATTCCTTAAAGCTAGTATGGAGGAAGAGTGTATAGAAGCTGGGGATGGAATGGAGGAGAGGGTGGAAAAAACACTTATGGTCATTAAAAAGTTTTTAAGATATTTAATATTAGAAATATTATCTGGCATCAATGCAGGGTATGTAATGGAGTGTTATAAAACTGGACAGGAAGGGTAACTCATAGACTATTGTTGTAGTCCAAGTGAGATATGATAAATTCATGAACTAATGCAGCATAATTGAAGATGGGGGAAAAGAAATGATTTTAGTAAATACAGAAGGAATCGAATTGATAGAATTTGTTTGGGTTGCAATAATAAAAACCTCAGAGAATGGCACAGATCATTTTTTTAAAAAAGTATTCTGTAAGACATTAAGCTGAATGCGGTTATCAGTTGTTATTCACATTCAAGAATATATAATAAGTGACTTAAAGAAATAATATGTTGTCCTACAAAATGTAACAGCTGTCTGTTCTTAAAATTTTGAGGCTTTACGTTGTATTATTAAGAACAATCTTTCAATCTTTGGAGACTGTCCTAATAATCCTAGTATATTTGTGGGAACTGTTGCCATAGTGATATGTGTTTTTATAGAATTCAAGTATCTTGTATACTTATATCTGGTCAGGTTGACCTACCCTTAAAATTTTACCAGAAAAGACAACATATGCTCTCTCTCTCTCTCTCTCTCTCTCTCTCTCACACACACACACACACACACACACACACACACATACACATGCTCACACACATACAAAATTTGATTAAACTAAGGAAATTTTTGAGGTAGTAAAGTTGTGAACAAATTTTAAATTATATAAATCAATACTTAAAGAATAAAATTGGAGGCATAATTATATTGCTTTTCATTTTTTAATTGAAGCTCACGTTGTCTTCATATACAGAGGTTAACTGGTAGGGAGCAAATTAATTTTTAACTGAATCATTCCTTCACAGAGCTAGTTAAGGTCTTTGGTGGGCAAAGTCCTATAAACCTTGACAAGCACTGCCCTACATACACCCTAGGTCTTTTATTCATTTATTGCTGGAAGAATCCAGCCATGCCTGGCATGAGTTTACAAACATTCAGAGATCTAGTTCTCATATTCTACAATTTGGAGCCATTTATCCATTGACATTAGGACTGCCACATCTGTTCATGCATTTAAATGAAAGTTAAAGACCTTCCTTTTTGATCAAGTTTTAGTGTTTTCATAATTTATATGCACCACACTATTCTAGAAGGGTTTGTTCAAGGCAATTTTCTCTATTTTGTCTGTCATTGGCATTTTTATGCCTTTTATTTTGCAGCCTTTAAGATGTGATGTGAATAAAAACAGCTAGCTAAATAAAGATTGACTGTCTGGTAACAGTCACCCAACAAACAATAGTCTTCATATGAGACTAAAAAAACAACAACTATATATGTTGCTTTAAATGATAAAATGGCACATATCTTAACTCATTGGAATGTACCTAAAGTAATATTCTCATATACATGTTAATGTTAAATTAGAAGTTTTTTTGAGAAAAAATATTTTGACAAATGCTTTGCGCAAATGGCTAAAAACATCTGTGCACAATGGTGTCTTAAAAAGGACATTGGAATCACCATTTTCCCTTCATGGAGTTTGATTATATTCCTGAGAGGAATATCCTTCCATGGGATTGAATGAAGTCATTTTCAATTACATCCATAGGTCAAAAATTTCTTCACTGTCTTAATCTTCAACAATCCCTCTAACACCTTTATATTCTATTGGAAGAGAGAAGAGTGTTTGGAAGAAAAAGTACTAGTCTTTTCTATACAAATACGTTTGTGAAATTTCTTTTGTGTGTGTACCTTTGAATTTATTAAATAATATAAAAATTGCCCCAAATTGGTTGTACCAATTTATACTACCACCAGCAATAAATAATATTTTCCATATTTCATATCCTTGTCAATGATTGATATTGTCAGATTTTTATTTTTATTATTTTTTGGAAGTTTTTATGTTTATGTTTTTTAATTGAGTTTATTGGGGTGACATTAGTTAACAAAACTATACAGGTTTCAAGTGTACAACTCAACAAAACATCATCTGTATACTGCATTGTTCACTCATTACCCAGGGTAAAGTCTCTTTCCATTCCCATTTATGCCCTCTTTGCCTCCACCTATCCACAACATATATATATATATATATATATATATATATTTCATATACATATATCACATATATGTTGGATTTATATTAACATTACTTTATTTAAAAATATTATGTACATGAATATAATGTACATAAAAAGAGCTAGATTTTTTAATAGATTCTTAGTGGATACATGAATATATCTGTATTACATAATAACATAAAATATTTCTTAAAATTTGTGGTAAATGTTATGCTTCTTGGGGGTATAAGAAAGTGCAATTGTAAAATAAAATAATGTGAATATATTGTAAATTGATTTGCATAAAACTCCATCAGAAGAAATAGAATGTGTACCACTGATACTTTGGTGAAACAGCTCCCCTACGTAGTAAACACATAAGCACATGAACACTTACTCTGACATTCTGTTCTGAAATTTAACCTAACTTTTAAAAAATTCGAGTTCTAAAAAGGGTTGTATTTTGTCTCTAATTATCTCAATTTATAAATTTGAGCATATTATATTCAACTCTCATGTGGGTGTTTAAAAGATGTAGATTAAGTATCCAATTTCTCTTTTGTTCAAACAATTCCTACATTAGATCTTGAGCTTCAATCATTATAATTGAACTCTAGCCTTGAAAGTCTACCTGCCTGCATTGACATCTTCATGCGGTTATCTGCTAGGTATCTCAAACATTTTTACCTGTCTAAAACAAAACTTTTTATCCCCTCCCACCATGCTGCATCCACAATTGCCTTTTTGCTATTCCTTGACAAGCCTCTTTCTCATCAAAATTATTTAGTTATTCACTAAGTGTGAGAAATACTCTTCTTCCACAACATTCAGGGTACTTCTCATATATTTGAAAAGGTCTTCTCCAATTAACTTATCTAAAAGAGCATCCTTATTGCCCTAGCTAGTGTGGCTCAGTGGATAGAGTGTCAACCTGCAGACTGAAGGGTCCTGGGTTCAATTCCGGTCAAGGGCACGTGCCTGGATTGTAGGCTTGATCCCCAGTGTGAGGTGTGTAGGAGGCAGCCAGTCAATGATTCTCTCTCATCATTGAATTTTCTATTTCTCTCTCCCTCTCTCTTCCTCTCTGAAATCAATAAAAATATATTAAAAAAATAGAAGAGCCTCCTTACTATTTTCTCTACTCATACTTGCTCTCACCTTATCTTGCTTAATTTCTTTATATATCTCATTTGTATCTGCAACTACATTATATATTTGATTGTATATTTATCATATCTCCTTTGTTAGTATGTAAATATCAGTAGTTTGGACATTTTGTCTTGGTAACTGCTATATATCTTTAACACCTAAACAACACCTGAAACATACCTCATACTCAAAATATAAGTGTTGAATAAATGAATAATTTAAACTTTATCTGATAATAAGAGTTTCCTTCTTATATTTTTACTAGAGGCCCAGTGCACAAAAATTTGTGCACTCGGGGGGGAGAGGGGGGTTTCCTCAGCCCGGCCTGTGTCCTCTCGCAATCTGGGACCCCTCAGGAGATAACGACCTGCTGGCTTAGGCCTGCTCCTGGGTGGCAGAGGGCAGGCCCAATCCCTAGGTGCAGCCCCTGGTCAGGCTCAGAGCAGGGCCGATTGGGGAGTTGGGGCGCCGCCCCCTGTCATGCACAGAGCAGGGCGGATAGGGAGGTTGCGATGCCACCCTCAGTCACGCACAGAGCAGGGCCAAACAGGGGGTTGGGGTGCTTCCCCCTGTCACGCACAGAGCAGGGTCCATCAGGGGGGTTGGGGCTCCGTACACTGTCACGCACAGAGCAGTATCGATCAGGGGGTTGGGGAGCTGCCCCCTGTTAAGCACAGAGCAGGGCCGAACAGGGGATTGGGGTGCTGCCCCCTGTCATTCACAGAGCAGGGCCCATCAGGGGGTTGCGGAGCTCCCCCCTGTCACACACAGAGCAGGGCCAATCAGGGGGTTGAGGAGCTCCCCCAGTCACTCATAGAGTAGGGCCGATAGGGGAGTTGGGGCACCGCCCCCTGTCACACACAGAGCAGGGCGGATCAGAGGGTTGGGGCGCCACCCTCTATCACCCACAGAGCATGACCAATCAGGGGGTTGGGGCGCCGCCACTGTCACACTCAGGGCAGGGCCGATGGGGAGGTTATGGCTCTACCCCATCACACAAAGAGCAGGGCCTGTGGGGGGGGGGGGGTTGGGGCACCGCACCCTGTCACAGAGCTGGGTTGATCAGGGGGTTGGGGCACGGCACCCTGTAACACACAGAGCCGTAGGGTGATCAGAGGTTTGGGGTGCCTTCCCTTTTCACAAACAGAGCAGGGCGGATAGGGAGGTTGTGGCCCCACCCCCTTTCACACACAGAGCCGCATGGCAATCAGGGGGTTTGGTCGCTGCCCCCTGTCACGCTGATCCTGGTGCTGGGAGGCCTTGCTGCTCCACTGATCCCGGTGCTGGGAGGCATATTACCCTTTTACTATATAGGATAGAGGCCTGGTGCATGGGTGGGGGCCGGCTGGTTTGCCTTGAAGGGTGTCCTGGATCAGGGTGGGGGTTCCCACTGGGATGCCTGGCCAGCCTGGGTGAGGGGATGATGGCTGTTTGCAGCTGGTCACACCCCCTTCAGGGTGGGGGTCCCCACTGGGGTGCCTGGCCAATCTGGGTGAGGGGATGAGGGCCATTTTCAGGCTGGCGGGTGACTGAAGCTCCCAACCTGCACTTTTTTTCTTTTTTTAAATTCTGGGCCAGCTTTAGCTCTGAGGCTTGGCTCCAGCTCTGAGGCTTCGGCTGCTGAAAGGAGGTATCTGGTTTCTTTGGGTTCTATAATTGTAACACTGTTGCTGTCCTGCTCACTCCAGCTCTGAGATCCCGGCTGGCTGAAAGCTGGGATCTGCCTTTGTTCTATAATTGAAACAATGTTGTGTCCTGCTGGTTGAAGCCCGGCTGGCTGAAAGCAGGTTTCTGGGGTTTTGTTTAGCTTCTATATTTGTAACAATGTTTCAAACTGCAAGCTCAGAGGCCGGCAGCGGCAGGCGGGGAACATTGGCTTCCTTTGTCACTGAAGCAAGCAAGCCTTCTGTTCGCTTCAAACTGCCTGGCTGCCAGCTGCCATCTTGGTTGGCAGTTAATTTGCATATCGCCCTGACTAGCCAATGGGAAGGGTAGCGGAGGTACGGCTAATTACCATGTTTCTCTATTATTAGATAGGATACTCTAACATATAAGTCAGGCATGCAGGAACATGTTTGAGGAATCATGTATAGTTGTCTTTGGTATTATTGCCCCAACTTACTCTATGACCTTAAGTATGTCAAATAGTATAGATATAATTGTTTGAGAGATGAGAAATTAACTTTTGTTTAAGAATTACTGTAAAATACTATATCTGAACAAATTGAATATATATGGGAAAAGCTGATTAATAATATCATGGTAAAAGGTATATTCAAATGCTTGTCTTGTTGTTAAAGCAGACCAAAATCCAAGAAACTAACCATTTAATTTTATGTTTATGAGAAATGGAGAATATGGGATACCAAAAGATTTTTAAAGAATAAAACACTTTATCAAACAAATAAGTTGTCAGTTCATTGGCTGCTTATTGAGAATGCTGAGAGCTTTATAGCATTCTCTTCCTGGCAGGAAGAGAATCACAGTTGTGATTTTTAAGTATTTTGATTAACCTTTAACTTCTTCCAAATTTTAGTGTTTTGTTTCTTCTTTTAAAACTGCTCTCTTTGAAAGTTATTTTATCATAAAGATAATTTGTGAAAGTGCAACTCTGATCTCAGGCATCATTGCCTTACCCTGTCATGACTTGACTCACAATGTAAAGAAGTCATTTTCTGTAAGGGATAAAAATTGATCCACAAGGAAACACAGGCTTATATGTATAAACTTCCAAGAGACCAGGCATCCAGCTCAGTATGGATCCCCTGATCATTGCTTCCCATATCAAGTTACCAATGTTCAGTCCTAAGATTCAAGCAAGGAACATCATAACTTGAAGTGTTGTTCTCTTTGTAGAAAGTATGAAGGAAATCATTATTTCTGACTATCTTTAGGAACTTCAGGGGGATGCTGTAGTGAAATGTTGACTTTGGGGCTTGGTATTATGGTGGTGAAATATTGAGCTAAATTTACTGTTAAATTTATTATCCCCAAATATAGCTGGAAAGGCAACACAAACTGATGGAAACACATTTAATTTTAAGGCCAAATTGATAGCTACAGCATTATCATGTGAGAGAGTGATACTAGACATATCTCTCTTCACAGAGTGGCAATCACTTCATCTAAAATTTGATATAGCTATGCCTTATTTATAGTGGGTGGTAAACATTGAATGCAGACTACAGAACAAAATTTATAGGTTTTATTATTAGAATACATTTCATTACTTCCATTTTATTTCTTACAAAATATTTTTCCTCATAACTATACTTGAATTTGAATCTGAATGGTCCCTTCAATATTCTCCATAGTAGGTAATTTTACTTTGGACAAGTTAGGAATGAAGCAAAGAAAAAGCTAATGGCTTGTTGCTCGTGTAAGTTTAGGTCATATTTCTTCTCCCTCTTTCTTCTATTTTTCTTGACATGTAGAAATGTGAACAGGGAGAGGTTATATGGCTTTCTAATGGGAATCGCTCATTCTTCATTGACCTGCTTATTGCTGCAACAGCAAGCCTTAAATGTGTAGCAATGCAGACTCTGGGCCTTGGCCATGAAGGGAGAGAATGAGCATTCTCCTGGGACTTCAGTGTGAAGCCATTTGCAGAGATGTTCTGCCTTGCATTGTCTTGTCATTTGATTTTATCAATTCAGTTGAGAATTGATTTGACAGGTTAAGGAAGAACTAGAACACAATGCTAGACTTCTAGTTTTGAGTTCTAGGTGTAACTACTAGTGTCAGAAATTCCCTATCTGCCCAAATACCCATCATCGTCCCATTTTAATCCTGGTAATGCAAGGATTCTTTGTTTAGGAGTTTAATACTGGAGACCAGTTGAGCCATGACTCTAACATGGGACCCTATAGGAAGGCAGGAGAGTTAATTAAACCATCTCTTTTATGCATTTCACCTGCAGCCTTGAAACAAGCCCATTACTAGAACTAAACATTTTCCACTCCAATTTCAAATAGCAGAGCTCTGTGTTTCAAAGTTGTATATTCCCCTATTCTGCTATATGACTTGAAATGTTTCTTATCAATCAAAATTTTAGTCTCCATTATTATATCAAAATATAAGAAAACTTAAGACATGCCATTTGAGTTAACAAATATTCATAATCTCTTCTAGTTGTACATATACATATTTGAAACTTGATTTTTATTATGGTAGGATAACCCTTAATGAAGAACTTTCTAAGATCTTGGTCATATATTCTTACTGTAAATATGTTCTTCCAATAAAATCAAAAAGCCCTATCAGTACTTTAGATACATTGATTTGGTTTTACTGTTTAATTTTGTGGAATTTCTATCTTTACAAGATTGAGCCTTCCTCTCTAGAGAAAAGCCTGATCTCTCTATTAAAAATCAATTTTTACATCCTTCAGCAAAGTTTTACAGTTTTTGTCGCATATAAGCCCCATACAAGTCTTATTAAATTTATAACTAAGAATTGTACTTTTTGAGCTTTCGCTTTTAAATGGCATTTTCTCTTTTATATCTATTTCTATTAACAGATAATTTTTAATGAAATGTTTGTTATATGTCTGGATTTTTTTTAAGCCAATCAATATTTTAACTACTGTTTTTATTTTAAATATTTATCAGTTGAGTCTCTGATGTTTTTAATATAAACACTGTCTGAAAATATTATTTTTTCTTCTTCAAATTATCTATAACTAGTAGCCTGGTGCATGAAATTCGTGCACATTAAAAGGGAATTAATTAGCAGAAATATTTTAATATTGCTATTTGCCCTTTCTCTATAATAGAAGTGTGAGAGATGAAAGGAAATTAGTAAAATGCATATGAAAATAATATATAAATTTATTAATAAATAAACAGTAACAAAAGGATATAACAACAACAGAGGCATAATATAAAAACAACAGTGATTCAAACAATGACTGATAAAGTGATTAAACTTATTCTAATATCTCCCTGTACACCACATTAAGAGTGAAAACACTTTCAGAGTGCTTGACTAATTTCCCTTGTGATGAAGTATTTAGAACTTTAACTTTAATGTCACATGCTCTTCGAACTCAAGAGAAAGCAACATATAACTGACCATGTATGAAAACGGGTTCAGGTAAAAATATGCCTACTCTGTCTAGACCAAGGGTCCTCAAACTTTTTAAACAGGGGGCCAGTTCACTGTCCCTCAGACCATTGGAGGGCCGGACTATTGTTTAAAAAAAAAACTATGGACAAATTTCTATGCACACTGCACATATCTTATTTTGAAGTAAAAAAACAAAACGGGAACAAATACAATATTTGTATTTGCATGTGTCCCGCGGGCCATAGTTTGAGGACCCTTGGTCTAGACTTTGTCCTTGTGATTTATTAATAATCATCCCAAATGCTGGCATCATGGGAAACTGTCATTGAATCAATTTAAATGGGAGCCCAGTGTCAGATGGGGACAAATCAATTCTTGGAATCAGAACAACCTCTCCCTCTGCAGATCCTGTTAATACTTCAGCTTCGATAATGTTAGGTCATAATCTCTTGATAATAAATCTGGTACCATTGCAAAGACCCCATTTACTATTGAGATTTTTCAATAGCATGTTGATTGCAGCCACTTTCAATTTTAATTTATGACATAGCATTCCCAAAGGAGTAATACTATTCAGAAATTCAATGGGAAATTTTTCCTTTTCAGCATCATCTGTGGAATCAATGGAATCATCACTCAAATATGTGTGAAAATCTCCATCGAGTATATCCAAAATTTCTTCATTTAATTTTTGAAGATGCTCATTTTTTGGACAAAGAATTGGACATTTAGATATATTTTTAATATTATCTATAGATATAGTATTTCCAAAGGTAGCTTCAATAATAGATCCATTACAAATCATTTCACAGGGGATTTCAATAATATCCATTCCTAAATGAAAACTGCTATCAAGTTTGCCATCTCCAAGTTTTACTAACCATCCACTATAAGCAGAATCTTCTCATCTCATATTTGTTGTAAGAGACAACTTTCTGAAACATTGCAGTACTTTAAACTCATTTGTACTATGGCCGATCGCATAGCATGCAGTACAATACTGAGACATTGTCAAAAATCCCCTCCAAGAAGGAGAACTTTCCCACCAAATACAACATTCAAATTCATAATTTCTCTTAGGAATCTGTCTATGGAGTTTATAGCATGACTGGATGCCATGGTGCATTCATCAATAATGAGAAGTTGGGCCTTTTTAATAGTTTTAGCAACTTCACTGTTTATATCGAGTCTAGAAATTGAAGTTCCATTTAATGGAATCAGTAATTTATATTGGGATTGAAAGGTGCTTCCACTAAGAAGTAAATTTACAGCAATTCCTGTAGATGCTGTGGGTAAAACTACCACCATGACCACTAATATAATGTATTAAAACTTTATAAAGATATGCCTTCATTCTCCGAGGGCCGGTTCCTGCCTCAAACCTCACCCTTACTGGAAACAGTTCCTGGAAACAGCTCGGGGAGGACACAGCCCTTGCCAAGACAACCCCTGCAGGACTGACTTCATTCTGATTGGTCGAGCCTCGGTCATGATGTTAAACCCAGGGTTTTTATATAAATAGATAAATCACTGAGGGATTGTGGTTATCCAATCAAGCCACTATGAGTAGCAAGTGATTTTTGATCATTGTCTAATGACCAAAATGTGATGTCACAACTGCTCACTTACTACCATTGATATTAAGGTGCCATTGACTAAAATATCATATTGATTTCTGAGATGTTAGAATAATAAATAAATGGGCATCTCAGGATCAATGAAAAACATGGTTAGAGGAAATGCTTATGTGCAAATCCTTTTATACCATGATGACTTTAATCAAACATTCTTTATTTTTATTATTTTTAAAATATTTTTTATTGATTTTAGAGAGGAAAGGGAGAGAGAGATAGAAACATCAATGATGAGAGAATCATTAATAGGCTGCCTCCTGCACACCCCCTACTGGGGATCAAGCCTGCAACCCAGGGATGTGCCCTTGACCAGAATCGAACCTGGGACCCTTCAGTCTGAAGGCCAACACTCTATCCACTGAGCAAAACCAGCTAGGGCTATTTTTAAAGAATGGTTTATTTACATGTAGAATTTTTGTTTCACAGTATCTTTCTTTAAGCACTTTGCATATTTCATTCCACTGCTTTCTAATCTCTATTGTTTCTGATGAGAAGTTATTTATTTACCGTGGTTCCCATGTGTATGATGAGTAATTTTTGCTTGATGATTTCATGTCTTTCTCTGTCTTTAGTTTTCAACAGTTTTATTATGACTTCTTTGTGAGTTTATTCTACTTAGAAAATTCTGAGGTTCTTAGATTTTTATATTAATGTTTCATTAAATTTGTGCTTTTTCAAGCTTTATTCTTATAATACAACTAGAGACCAGGTGCATGAAATTCATCCACTGGAGGGGGGGTGTCCCTCAGCCCAGTCTGCACCCTTTCCAATCTGGGACCCCTCGGGGGATGTCTGACTGCCGGTTTAGGCCATAGGGATTGGACCTAAACTGGCAGTCGGACACCCCTCTCACAATCCGGGACTGCTGGCTCCTAACCACTCACCTGCCTGACTTCCTGATTGCCCCTAACTGCCTCTGCCTGCTGGCCTGATCACCCCCTAACCGCTCCCCTGCTGGCCTGATTGACACCTAACTGTTTCCCTGCCGGCCTGATTGCTCCCAATTGTCCTCCCCTGCTGGCCCAATGGCCCCCAACTTCCCTCCCCTGCAGGCTCGATTGCTCCCACTGCCCTCCCCTGCCAGCCATCTTGTGTACAACATGGGGGTGGCCATCTTGTGATGATGTGGGGGCAGCTATATTGTGACAATGTGGGGGCAGCCATCTTGTGATGACATGGGGCAGCCATCTTGTGACGACATGGGTGCGGCCATCTTGTGATGATGCAAGGGTGTGAGGGTCAATTTGCATATTACCTCTTTATTATATAGGATGCATATGCTTTCCTTTCCTCTTTCTAAGATTGACATTGCATGTACGTGGGCACCTACATGCTTCTTGCAAAAGGCTAAGGTCATATGAAAACCTAGAATTCTCATACAGTGTTGGTGGGAATATGCAGCTATTTTGAAAAGTTATTTTTTAAATATAAAAAAATGTTAATGTAAACTTCTACAGCTAAGCAATTTAATTCCTAGAACTCTACTCAAAAGAAATGGAAACATGTATTCACATAAACTTGAATGTGAGTGTTCATAGAAACATGATTATGTGATAATAAAAGTTGCAGACAATTCAAACATCTATTAACTGGGGAATGGATAACAAAAGATGCATATGCATACAATGGAATAGTATTCAGCAATAAAAGGGAAAATGTAGTGATTCATGTTATAACATGGAAGAATCTCAGAAACAGTGTGGTGAGTGAAAGTAGTCATATACAAAAGGCTGCATATTGCATGATGCTAATGACAAGGAATGTCCAGAAAATGCAGGTTCACAGAGACAGACCCGTGTTTGCATGGAAATAGAGGTGAGAGTGGGGGTTGACCACAAACAAGCTCAGGGAATTTTGGCAGGGATAGAATGTTAAAAAAATCAGATTGTCCCAGCAGCTGCCAAACTCTGCATTTACTACAATGATTTGTATATTTACTTACAACAGGCAAATTTATGCTATGTGACTTACACCTTAAAATTTTATAAATAAAAAAAAGATAGGAAAAGAAAACACTGCTACAGTGAATACCCAATGCACATTTCATTCTACATTATTATTATTATTATTATTTTTGTTAATCTTCACCCAAGGATATTTTTTCCATTGATTTGTAGAGAGAGTGTAAGGGAGAAGGGTGGAGAGGGAGAGAGAGAGAGAGAGAGAAAGAGAGAGAGAGAGAGAGAGAGAGAGAGAGAAACATTGATCTGAGAGAGATACATTGGTTGTCTCTCACAGGCGCCCCAACCAGGACTGGGGATGGAGCCTGCAACCCACATACATCCCACTTACATGCCCTTGACCAGGAATTGAACCCATGACCCTCTGTGTGCAGGCTGATACTCTAACCACTGAACATTCAGGCCAGGGTGCACTCTACATATTTTAATGTGTATTTCAAGAATAATTTCCTAGACAGGAAATTATTTTGCATTTTTAAAATTTTATAAATAGTGCCAGAATGCTTTCTGTAGGAGTTAAAGCAATTTACTCTCATACAGTAAAATCTAAGAAAGCATGATTCCCCAAGGTTTGACCATATTTTATATTATTAGACTTGGATTTTAACATTCTAGTACTCTGTACATACTTTTAATTTTCATTTACCTTACTATAAGTAAGGCTGAGAACCTTTTCATATATTTAAAAACCATCTGTATGCCTTTTTGTGCACATTCTATTGGTATATTTTATATTTGCATTGGGGTTTTCCTTTTATTGATTTCTAAAACCTCTTTAAACATTATAAACTTCAGCCCCTTGCCTGCATTTTATTTACAAATATTTTTTCTACTTTGACATATATCTTTGATTTTGGACCAAATGTATTTCATTAAGTGTTTTAATTTTCTTTTCATTTCACCCTTATCTTTTAACTATGTAATCCAGTCTTCTTTAAAAATATGTTTTTATTGACTTTAGAAAAAGAGAGAGAAGAAGGAAGAGGAAGAGAGAACAAGAAACATCAATGAGAGTGAACCATCCATCAGCTGCTTTCTGCATACTCCCTACTGGGAACTGAGCCCACAACCCTGATATGTGGACTGACCTGGAATTGAACCAGCAACCTCTCAGGTCCCGGAGGATGCTCAACCAACTGGGCCACACCAGCCAGGGCTATTGCTGGTAATTCTACTTTCAGCCTTGATCTAATGTGATTTTATTCTCTATAATATAGAAGAATTTAAAAATTAAAGACTTACCATGTTATTCCTGCCCTCATACTCTTTAAAACGCTCTCATTTCATTCAAAATTAAAAGGGGTAGGAAATCTTACAAATCCCTGTAAGAAATACTGCTGTCCTACTTCTCGACGAGTCTAAATTGTATTCTACTCTTCTCTCTCTTAGTTCTGGCCACAGGGTAGAAAAAAATCTCCTGATAATGTGTAACTTCAAAGCCACCCTTACTGTTACAATATTTCCTATGAAATAAAATAACTTCCCTTGACCCACATACCTTAAAGCTATTGGCAGAATTCAAAATGTTGGTATATCCTGAGAAACCTCAAGCTGAAATTTGTTTCAGAGTGTTCCCAGTTTGGCAGTCCTTTGAGATGAGTGGAAGAATGAAATAAAAGTCCTCTCTGGAGAAAATCATGTTTAAAACAGGTCTCAAAGAATTTTCTCAGATAAAGTTCCAATGAACTTTATGTCAAAAAGCATTACTAGAAAAAGAGACCACGAAAAAGAGCCAGCAGAAACAATAGACAACAAAACCTTGCCTGCAGTGAATTCAGATATGGAAATCATCAGGTGCAGAATATAAAATCTGCATCTAAAAAGAAAAAAAGAAGCCATTGAAATTATGGGTTAGAAATAGGTGACTATAAAAAAAAGTCACCAGGTAGTTTTGACTAAGGACAACAAAGGGCTTTTAGAAAGAAACTGGGAAGTATCCCTCAAAGCATGAAATGTCAGATTGTACAAAGACAAAAAGGAGATTCATAAATCGAAAGATAGGTATAAATAAATTATACAAAATGCAACACAATGAGAAAGTGTCAAGATTGTAAAATAAGGATTAAAATATGTAGAGGACAGAGAAAGAAGTTCTAGATCTCATCTGGTGATCTAGAAGTAGATAATAGAATGTGGAGAGGAAATATTCAAAGATAACATTTTTATAATCGAAAATGGACAAATTACCAGATAAAAGAAATAATAGATTTCTAGCAGGAGAAATAAAAAGAAATCCTTTCAAATATATCTCAGAGAGAAAATGTATATTAGAAATGTAAAAGAGTTGATCTTTGAAGAAAAAATAAGTGAGAGATAACATATTAGATTGAGCCATATTAAATTGCCATTTTTTTGTAGATTAAAATGGTCAAGTAGCTGCAATTTCATATATGATTCAAGCTAAACAACAGTACATCTGTTGAAATCCTATATAATAAAAGCCTAATATGCTAATTGTCCCCTCAACCCGGAGTTCAACCACTCACTATGATGTGCAATGACCACCAGGGGGCGGCAGGAAACATAGCAGGCATTGGTGAGGCAGCAGTGGAGGTGCTGCTGGCACCAATGGGCCCCAATGAGAGCGGGACCATGGCAGGATAATGAAGCAGGTGAGCGGGCGGTGCCAGGCCAAGGTGGGTGCGAGTGGGGCCTAATTGCCCCGCCAATTGCCCCGCAGAGTGTGACCAGCAGCTGCAGCGGGGGGCAGGGCCCCCGCCCGGCTTCCAGATGCTGAGGGGGCCGGGCAGGGACCCAATAGCCCAGGTGCTGCCCAAGGCCCAGAGGTCAGTTGGGACCTGCCCTTCCACCCCAGATGCTCACGCTTCAATTGCCAGAGAGGCCTAGGAACCACACCCATGCATGCATTTTGTGCACAGGGCCTCTAGTATATATATGGTGGTCTACATAACTTTTTTCTGGAAGAATGTGAGAGTACTGATTATGACCTTAGCTTTTGGAAAAGTAACTGTGATTTGGAATTAATAGACGGTGGGAGGGAGACATAGGCATCCTATTTTACCCTTTTTATTGTTTGAGTATTTTGCTTATGCAATATTAAAAGTTTAAAGTTAAAAGTACTCTATATGCTGCCAGAGGAGAGGGGAATTGGGGAGCTGGATGACAGAAGGTGAAGGCATTAAGCAAATATACACATACACACATAGCAGACAACAGTGTAATAATAGCCAGAGGAAAAGAGAGGTTGGAGTAAATAAACAGAGGTTGCCAAAGGAGAGGGGGATGGGGATAGAAAGAGACTTTGCTTGGGGGATAGGTGCACCATGCAGTGTACAAATGATGTTTTATTGTGTTATACACTTGAAACCTGTATGCTTTTGCAAACTAAAGTCACCCAATAAATTCAATAAATAATACTCTAGCTCAGGCCTACGTGTCTCAGTTTGTTGAGCATCAAGAGGAGGCAGCCAAGGATGTTTCTCACTCACATTGATGTTTCTCTCTCTCCCCCTCTCTCTCTCCCTTAAATCAATAAAGCCACATTTTAAAAATACTCTATATACAGAATTTATATACATTTTGGAAAATTTAGTATGGAATTAAAGTAATATATACTAGATTTTAGTAACACTCAATGCATACTGACACACTTTCCTTTGCTAGAAACTTCAATGGATGAATTTACAGTTAGTTACCTATGGATTACTTATTTGACAGCCTCAGTGCTCTAAAATATGAAATCTGTGAGCATGGGACAGACCTGAGTTGGTGAGAAGATAGGTCAAACAAGATTTTAGCTGAACTGGATGTGAAAATGAAGGTTTGATTTATCTGGAATGGATATTTCGATACAGAAAGTGCTGAAATGGACTCTTTCTTCACATAAAAATGATCAAGATGGAAAAAAGAAGAAGGGGTGAGAAACAAGAAGAAATACTAGAACCTGCCTAATATCTCGTCAAGAAATAAGGAAAAGGGAGCCAACAGATTGCAAAAAAAAAGTATCTTTGAAAGCATTGGCTGCAGGAACAGTCATTTCCTTGTTTATACATTTATGGGATTTTAAGTGTCAAGTAGTTCAATTAAGTCACAGTATTATAAATTCCAAATGTCTGTTGCAGGAATGCAATTCAACAAATGGTTGAATACTATCTATCACATGGCATGGTGTTCTCTAAAAGGCAGATCAAGTAAGAACAGATTTTTTCCCCTTTGCTCTGTTTTCTTGTGCAAAACTTTTATGATCTCAGACATATGTTAACTTTCATGACTTAAAGCTACCATGATGCACCACCACAACCTCTACTAATGGTTATGAACTGGGAAGAAGAAGCTATTTTTATTCAAAGTACAAGAAAGTTAATAACAGCAAAGAATTTAAGTTTGGGATGTCGCCTATTTGCATGGACATGTTAATAGATTTTTTTAAAAAATATACTTTATTGATTTTTTACAGAGAGGAAGGGAGAGAGATAGAGAGTTAGAAACATCAATGAGAGAGAAACATCCATCAGCTGCCTCCTGCGCACCCCCTACTGGGGATGTGCCCGCAACCACGGTACATGCCTTGACCGGAATCGAACCTGGGACCCTTCAGTCTGCAGGCCAACGTTCTATACACTGAGCCAAACCGGTTAGGGCTTAATAGATTTTTAAAATCTATTTTTTGTATGTGTGTGTGGGACATAATCTGTTATTTACTTAATGATCCAAACAGAAGCTATTTATTAGGCTTACTATTGCCACCTTTCCAAGGTTGAAGATAGAGAAAAATGGGGAAATTTCTCCCATTTCCAAGCAGCTGGTGATCCACCATCAGAGACAATTGTTCCAGCAGGGCTGCTTGTGCCTGGCTAACTGTAAGTATTTCTAGTTTGTGTTAATTCCCTGGGGATGGATGGGGGAAGAAATCTGACCTCTTCTTAAACAATGATACCAGCATGAGGAGTCCCAGCTTAATCTCAAAGCCAATTTGAGAATAACACATGCAAGTAATAACACTTTAATTTGTGGCTCTGATGAACCCTGAAATAGTGAACAAGAAAATGATACTGTTTAACTAAATAATAAATCAAGAGACTAGTTTTGAAAAGTTGTCCTAAGCCCCACTGGTCTCTAGCCCTGCTTCTGAGGTTCTATGTATCTATCTATCTATCTATCTATCTATCTATCTATCTATCTATCTATCATCTATCTATCTACCTATCATCTATCATCTATCTCTATGTCTATATATAGATACACCTGGATATATCTATACATTCACATATATCTCAAAATATAATTGAACAAGGCCTTGTCTATACATATTTAGCTTTTAAAATTTTTCAGTTAATGTAGCAATCAGCATATTACATCCTGTAGACAGTTACTCAAGCTCTCTGCCTTACTAATCTTTAGTACCTGAGCAACCAGAACTTGGTAGCTATAAAGGGGACCTTGAAGTCCTAGCATCTCAAGTTATGAATTAAGAGAGTAAAGAGAGGGTGTTTATGTGACTTGCCCAAAATCGGTGGTGTCTGCTGTCAATCTGCACTAGACTCAAAGGCTTGATGACCTGTTTCAGCTTTGGTAGGTAATTAAATGGGTAGAATGAAATCCTTGATTCCTTTCTCACTGTGAATTAATTTCCCCAGTCTAGGCAGAAGTGTCTAGGAGCAGAATGACATTCTTCACCAGCTTAGTAGGCCAGCCAGTCAAATATCGCCGTCTGTTGCCATGTGGTGCATTGTGGAGCTGACACACATTTCGCCTTTAAGGAAAGGGCATGTAATTGCATCAGTATGTTGTGAAGCACATTTAAATCTGGTAAATGTACTGCAATTCTTTGTTAGCAATTATAAATTCACAGTGGTAGGTGATAGGAACAGAGACGGAAATGGGATGTCAGGAAAAATGAGGATCACTTGCTGGCAACTGTCTATTCAGTTGCCAAAAAATGAAACAGTTTGAGTTTCATTATGGTATTAGTGCTACTGATTAGAAGCTAGCAGTTCATTTTTATGCCTCCTGCCATACCCACCTTTGTTCTCATGAAGAAACAGATTTAGTTTCCAATGCACAGGGTGATGCCATATGAAAAAGAGCATTTCTCCAAAGAAAGGTATATTAAAAATGAAGTATTTCTTTAGAAAATTGTAACAATTTAAACTGCACTAACAGGCACATGATGAGGAGAGTAAAAATCAAGAATTTTTTTAACCCTAAGTATAACTGTCCAATATACAACATGGTGTCTGAATGTGTTGACCTTGTTTGAATTATAGAATTTTCAGAAAGACTTTGGCAGAGCACAAATAAGCAGACCTTCCAATTTGTTGAAAAGTGAAAGTGGTGGGGATATCACAATAATATTCAGTTTTACACTACATTTAATTCATAAATAGCATTCTTATTTTTTTTAAAGTCAAGTATGGGGATCCAGTCAAACCACACCTCAAAAACATGAATCATTTTGCTGTACCCCTCCTTCCACCCCCCGCATGGACAGATCCCATAACTGCCAAGTGGGTAGTAGTAAGTGGGTTTAATAGACAAGGTAACATAATGCACTTTGTATAAATCTCCCAAACACATTTAAAAGCCCAAGTATTTTATATGTGGATATAACTTAACTCAGAGTTTGAAACTTAGGGAGGACTAGAGGAAAGTTCTTCAACACCATTGCTTTCCTTTTTTTCATTAACCCTAACTCTTAATCAGAAATCTGGCTTTCCTAAGCACCCTGATGCAGTGTCCAACCACTCCTCCAAAACCTCC
This sequence comes from Myotis yumanensis, assembly GCF_028538775.1. NCBI lineage: Eukaryota > Metazoa > Chordata > Mammalia > Chiroptera > Vespertilionidae > Myotis > Myotis yumanensis. Next base: position 143,120,066 of record NW_027223754.1, read on the forward strand.
GTCAGAAAAAAATCACTATCTAATATCACCTCTTTTTCTCCTGTGCTTCTGCAAATTCCCAGCTCTTATTTTTTTTAGTTTCCAATTTCGAAATATCTCCTCCTTCCCAATTATCTCCCAACATATTTTTTCTTCAAGAATCTGCAGATGATGGCAATAATTGGTAAATGAATAATATATGGGGATGCTGTGATTAGCCGAAATGCCAGTCTTATCTTTATTGCAAATCAGCAACTGAAATTACATTGAAATAGACCATTTTCTTATTTACGGATTTGGAAAAAATGTGTATTTATTTGGAACGCTAATGAGAAAATGAGAGTTAGATCTCTTATTACCTAATTTTGAGAATACATTAAAGCTAAATCATGTATTTTCTCAGTATAGGGAATATCATATTTCAAATTACACATCTGCAGGACTAAAGTTGATCATTGAGCTTACATATAAACATTCTTCTGTAGAATTTTTAGTAATCTTAATGGGAATTCATGATGATGAATTGAAGCTCATGGTGAACTGAAAAGCAGGATGAGCTCATTAATCAATTCAATACAGTGCCTGTCACAGGTAACTTTAGAATTATCTATTTCCTTCTCATATCTGGAAAAGCCTAGTTGCCCAATGACTATTGATAAAATGTCATAGTGAAAAAATGTCTGAAATTGAAGTATAGTTGCTTTGACATAAAGTACTTGAATTATTAAAGAAGAGCAATGTTTGGCATTCCATCAACTCTCTTAGATACCCACAAGTCAGTGCTTTATATGAATTTAGAAGGAAGACTTGAAATAAATTAGATGCTAATTATATAATTTTGACAGAATAAAGAAACTACAACGTAGGCATTGAATTAATAGATGATGACTCCCAAATCTGAATACTAAGCCTGGATTTTATGCCTAAATTTGAATCTTAAGTCCTGAGTTCTAATTCAAACTCCAGCCTCACAGTTCAACTGTCTGATACCATCTCTGCATAATGAGCACTATCTCAAGTTTAATGTTACGAAGATGGAATTCTTACCTTTAATCCTCAAACCTGCTTCTGCCACCATTTCAGTAAGGAGACCACAGTCACCCTAGAGCCCAAACCAAAACTCAGAAGTCTAACTTGATTACACACTTTTGCTCACTTCTCAAATCTAATCATGAATAAACCTCAGTATATGTCCATGCACTTCTTACCATAACCACTATTGTTACCCTAATCAAAGTCATTATGATTTCTTGGCAAGATCACTAATTCAACGTTTTACTTCTTGCCACAGTATGATCCAAATAAACAATGACTTAAAAGCTAAAGCAAATCATGCCAATTCCTACTTTTAAAAAAATGTATCATTTTCTTCACTTAAAATGATTGCCAAACTCTTTATAGACTTAAAATCAATATATGGACTGGTTCCTGCTAAACATTCAGACCTCATATTGAATCACTCTCTCCATTACCTATTTTCTTCCAAAAGTACTGGAATTCTTATCTCAGGCTTGTTCTCATCTCCAAGCCTTTGCAAAATTCTTCCCTCTGTTTAAAATTACCTCTGCTTGGCTTTCTCACGGCTGGCTCCTTCCTGCCATTCTGATGTCTGTTAAAAATCAGTTTAAGTATCAGATTTATTCTCTGACATAGACTGTGGTAACCACTCAGAGGATCCCTATCTCTTTGCTTTATTTTAATTCTCTACAAAGCACTTACCATATCTCATATTTCTTTAGTATGTAGGTTATTTCTTTAGTACCCATCCAAGCATGAAATGTACCTTCTATTCTCATGTATATAATACTGATTAGTGCATTTTGGCATTTTATATGTATTTTCCAAATAAATTGGTTAATGAATAATATATTTTCAATTGCATAATTGCCGTAACTTGGTAATTCTGAGGCAGAAAATCATCTAAAAATAGTAAAAATGTGAATCTACATGCCTACATCATATTTCAGAAATTAAATTCATTTTGTATCCCATGTTTGTACTGGGTTAGAATATTTGCAAGTTTACCTTATCCTTTTGGATTATAAAACTTTTAACATAACAACACTTAAAATATCCATATATGATAATGTAAAGGCTACTATATTCCATGCAAATATTTAAATGCTTTACACATGTTAACCATGTAATCTTTGTGACACTCTAATAATACAAATTTTATTTTTTAGATGAGGAAACTAGTCACAGAAAAATTAAACAACTAGCTTGAGATTATATGATTAATAAGTAGCTGAGTTGGGAATCAAACCTACAGCCTGGATTATCTATGTTCAGAAGCACTAAATTATATTGCCTCTTTTCCTTTAAATGCAATTTAACTCATTGGGCCAATATTTCACAATCATACATTGATAGGTTACTGTGCTAATTGAAAAGTATTAAATATTTTAGATGAAAGACAAATATTACAGTTATATTCTTCAGAAAGATTTTATTCTAATAGGTTTAGCAGAAAAGTTAACAATTACTGAAGTGCCAGTTATAATGAGTGTAGAAATGTTTGTTAAATAAAAGTGGCAGGAGTCATGTGAACTCATAAAAATACCTTGTAGGAGCATCTGACATATATTGATGGAGGGAATTTGCCAGCCAAAGGACCCTGGAGGAGCTTATGTTTGAGCTAAACCTCTATGCATCAGTAGGGGTTACGTAGGAGAAGAATGGGCATGCCCCGGGCGGAGGAACACAGCAAAAAGTCTAAACACCTGCAGCGGTTCTCAACCTGTGGGTCACAAACAATGAAAATACGTCCTGCAGATCAGATATTTACATTACAATTCATAACAGTAGCAAAATGACAGTTATGAAGTAGCAATGAAAATAATTTTATGGTTGGGGGTCACCACAACATGAGGAACTGTATGAAAGGTTCGCGGCATTAGGAAGGCTGAGAACCACTGGAAGTCAAGGTCTAACCTGGTACATGTTTTATGTTACAGAGTTACACTGAGATATTAGACATTCTCAGTGTGCCTGGCTTTCTTTCTGGCTGTCACTAACATGTTTTCTCACGGGAATCAGTCTTTTAATTTTTACATTCAGTGGTCTTCCTGAACTACTGACCACAAAGTCAACTGTAGGTCATTGCAATGGAGCTAATTTTTTCTTATTCTATACAAAAGAAGAAACGAAAGAGCTGAAAATGACCTAAATAAGGAATTTTAAAACTTGTGCAAATAAGCAAGTTTAAAACATTTAAACAATATAAATAATTTTGAAATGCTAAAAAATAGAAATTCTGTTTTTAAAGGAATTGTTTATGAGAAACATTTTTATGTTTAACAGTGACCAATAAATATGAAAGTTAATACCTTTAACGTAATTTAAATAAGGATGGGTTTTAGTTACTCACCACCAAGTAAACTTATTTCTTAACAAATATAATACCCAACATTGACAGAATAAATATCAAAATGATCACCATAGATTTAAATTTCCTTATTTTTATTTTAGCTAGTAATATCTGTAGGAATTATTACTTTAAAATATTGTTCCTAGAAAAAGTAATTCTGCCCATCTTAAATAGTCTGTGTGTGTGTGTTTTCTTTTCTCCTGATGAACACTTTGGAATCAAAAGATGTAGATAGACGCAAATGTTTACTTTCATGCAATAGCCTATCATCACAGAGGAACTCTTGATAGCTATATTAATCAAATAAGATAAAAACAGATAATATTGGAATAAGTTCTACTATCAGATTTCAGGAAATCTTTAGAATATTAAAGACTGTAGTGTAACAGAAACCTTTAGAGAGGGTGCTTTCTTTTGTATTAGCTTATTTTTTACATATTATTATTATGTGATTGAAGAAGAAAACAGAGCAGTTCATCTCTTTACTGCTTATTGGCTCATTTCTTTTCAAGATATGAGGATCTATTTCATGATTAATTGTACAACTTTTCGGTAGCTGTAGTTGTTGCTAAAGAACATTCCATCAGAAACTTGAGAGAAAATTTAAAGACATTCATCAAAGTTCTCATTTAGAGTCTAGAGAAACAATAAAGTAGATATTGACTTCTCTTGAGGAATGGATCATGATTTATTGATCCAAAGGAAGAGTCAATATTTACCTTAAGTGAAAATAATTATTGATGCTCAATGAAATGTAAAATGTAATACATTATTTATAATCACAAATAGCTTGAAATCTATTAAAAGATGACACAGTTTAAATAGTGTTTATATTTTTCAGTTTGTAAAAATATGTGTACATTATAAGAAACCGTAACATATAGAATATTACAAGTAGAAAAATTACCAAAATTTTCCCATCAAAAGAAAATGACTATCAATATTTTAGTGAATTTTATGCTAGTCATTGTCTTATAAAATATTTGAATGTGTTTATGAATGTATACTTTTATTTGAAATATAACAAAATAAAACATGTAGTCTGTTATTCTTCCCAAATAGGTATTCCTGCTGATCTGTGACTTGCTAAACATTACATGCAATGAGTGTACATCTCCAACCAACTGACATTGTGTTTGTCCATAAAAATTGCTTTGGCCAGTGGCATAGGGCATATACATAGCACCACATCCAAGCCTTAAGAGCCATTACATGTAATCACCAGCTCTCTGCTATTTTCTCTTTGTCAAAAAATCAATTATGTGTCATATAGGGTCTTCTCTTTTATATAGATCCAGAGTTAGAAGACATAGAAGAGGAGAGCATCAGTTCCTCAGAGATGCTGACATATAATGTGTGTAAGAAATAAATATGTAGTGTTGTAAACTGCTGAGATTTTGACCTGTTGTTACTGTGCAAAGTTAACTAATGCACTCACGTGTATTAATAAACATATTGTTTTTAGATATAACATAAGTTTTACTAACCATAAAGAAAACATTGTGATAAATTCTACTACCTCAAAATTAATAATTTTTTAGTTAAAAAACACCACCAAGAAAGTGAAAATAAAGGTCACATTCTCACAGAAGATATTTACCTCATATGTAAATGAAAAAGAATAAGTAAATTTAAAATGCTTTAAGACATTATATAAATTCTAGAGGCCCAGTCCATAAAATTTATACACTGGTTGGGGCGGTCGGTCTTTCAGCCTGCCTGCGCCCTCTCACAGTGCAGGACCCCTCAGGGGATGTCTGCCTGCTGGAGCAGGCCTAGGTTGGCAGTTAGACATCCCTCTCACAGTCCAGGAGGACTCACTCCTTATTGCTCACCTGCTCACTACTCCTTACTGCTTGGCTTGCTGCTCCTTAGCGCTGCCACAGAGGTGAGAGAGGCCCCTGCCACTGCCACTGTGCTCACAAGTCGTGAGCCCAGCTTATGGCTGAATGGTGCCCCCCTGTGGGAGCACACTGACCACCAGGGAGCAGCTCTTGCATTGAGCATCTGCCCCCTGGTGGTCAGTGTGCATCATAGCGACCGGTCGTTCCACCATTTGGTCTATTTGAATATTAGGCTTTTATTATATAGGATATATTTTACATTAGTTGATATATAAGTATAATAAATAAAATGTATTTATGTTTAATTATATAATATATAATATGTAAATAATTTGATTAATATGAAGATCAATAAGAAAAAGGCAAATAATCTGAGAAAACAGTCATAATGAATGAATGGATATTTTACAGAAGAGAAAGGTCAAATATGAAATAAACATTTAAAGATACTAAAGTTCTTTAGTAATTAGGAAAATGCAAGTTAGGAATACAATGAAGAACAGTTTTGCTCACTATACTGGCAAAAATTAAAACTGAAGTACCACGTGTTGAAAAATATTTGAGTCCATTGGACAATAAGAATGATTACTCTTTGGTTGAGCGTATTGGTGCAATCACTTCAGTAAGCAAATTGGTTCTATCTTTTAAAGTGGAAATTATACATATTAGATTACTTAGAAAGTTCACTCAATTTACTAGAGAACTTTTGTACTTCAGTACCGGGAGACTAGGAGATAGCAGCTCTATCCTTAGCAGTAGATTCCTGGAAAACAACTGAGTGTGCTTTGATAGGAAAATGCAGAGATAGACTGCTGAGAAGTTCTACAAAACTATTATGCAGCTACATATAAACACACAAATAAATTTAAGATATCATAATGCAAAAAAGAGAGAAAGGAAAAGAAAAGAAAGGGAAAAGAAACAAGTCATGGACGATTACTTACAGTAGATGAATATTTATGGAGTTTACACCATATGCAAAAACAATACTTTGTTTAGAAAACCTATGCTTTATATTTGGTAAACAAATTTTAAATAAGAATTATCTGTGGGGAAAAGGCATAGAATAGAAATGTGGAGCACACACCACATTAACAGCTATTCATTCCATTATTATGCTTTATAACTTAAATGTTATATCATTGCTTTTTTATAGTGTCTCAATAAATTTTTATAAAATGACTCTTTTATCTTTATGGAAATATTAAATAGTAGTAATATTAATGAAACCATGATGAATATCTATACTAATAAAAGCCTAGGTGGCATCTCGCCCTCGCGTCATCACAAGATGGCCACCTACATGTCGTCACAAGATGGCTGCCCCCGTGTCGTCACAAGATGGCAGTCCCCATGTCATCACAAGATAGCCACCACACGATGGCCGCCCCCATGTCACAAAATGGCCACCCCCACATCATCACAAGATGGCTGGCAGGCAAGGACAGTTGGGGGCAAGATCAGGCCAGCAGAGGAGGGAAGATGGGGGTGACCAGGCCAGCAGGGAAGGGCAGCTGGGGGCGATCAGGCAGCAGGGGAGGGCAGTTTTGGATGATCAGGCTGGCAGGGGAGCAGTTAGGCATCAATCAGGCTGGCAGTGGAGAGGTTAGGGATGATCAGGCTGGCAGGCAGAAGTGGTTAGGGGCAATCAGGCAGGCAGGCAGGTGAGCAGTTAGGAGGCAACAGTCCCTGTGGGATCAGGCCTAAACAGGCAGTTGGACATCCCTCAAGGGGTCCCAGATTGGAGACGGTGCAGGCTGGGCTGAGGGACACCCCCCCAGTGCAAGAATTTTGTGTACTGGGCCTCTAGTTTACTTATATTTTTGTAATCTTTTTGTTTATTTTATTAGGATAGAGTATTCAAGAATGGACTAAATAGATTTAAATATCTTATCATTTTTAATATACATTGTCAAAATATTTACTCAATAATTGTGCCAATACTTTTTCTACCCAAAATATATTATTCGTGCATCAACACTGTATGTTTTTACTTAGCAACATTTTGGGCTAATTTAATTTATGAAAATAATATTCCAATGTAAAATATTTACTTCTTTGCTTATTAGTGAAATTGATCATTTTCCATTTATAGTAAATACTAGAGGCCCGGTGTATTGGGGCCAACCAACGGGGGGGAGGGATCATGGGAGGTTGACTGTGGGAGCTCACTGACCACCAAGGGGCAGCTTCTGCATTGGGCATCTGCCCCCTGGTAGTCAGTGTGCATCATAGTTAGTGGCCGGTCGGCCAGTCGTCTGGTCATAACAATTGCATAGGGTTATATATATATATATATATATATATATATATATATATATATCCCCTATCTAATAAAAGAAAAAAAGGGTAATTAACCGTACGTTCGCTACGCTTCCCATTGGCTAATCATGGCGATATGCAAATTAACTGCCAACCAAGATGGTGGCTGGCAGCCATGCAGCTGAAGCGAACATGAGGCTTGCTTGCTCCAGTGATGGAGGAAGTCAAGGTTCCCCACCTGCCGCAGCCCGGCTCTGAGCTCTGGAAGCAACAATGTTTCAATTATAGAAGCTAAACAAACCCCAGATACCTGCTTTCAGCAGGCCACGGCCTCAGAGCTGGGAGCGCCAGTGATGGCAACAATATTTCAATTATAGAAGGTAAATAAATCTCAGAATAAAAAAAAACAGAAAAAAAAGAGAGGCTGGGAGCTTCAGTTGCCTGCCAGCCTGAAAACGGCCCTCAGCCCCTCACCCAGACTGGCCAGGCACCCCAGTGGGGACCCCCACCCTGAAGGGGGTGTGACCAGCTGCAAACAGCCATCAGCCTCTCACCCAGGCTGGCCAGGCACCCAAGTGGGACCCCCACCCTGACCCAGGACACCCTTCAAGGCAAACCAGCCGGCCCCCACCTGTGCACCAAGCCTCTATCCTATATAGTAAAAGGGTAATATGCAAACTGACCCTAACAGCAGAACGACTGGGAATGACTGGTCACTATGACACACACTGACCACCAGGGGGCAGACGCTCAATGCAGGAGCTGCCCTCTGGCGGTCAGTGCACTCTCACATGGGGGAACTCTGCTCACTCACAAGCCAGGCTGATGGCTGCCAGTACAGTGGTGGTGGTGGGAGCCTCTCCTGCCTCCTCAGCAGGGCTAAGGATGTCTGACTGCAGCTTAGGTCTGCTCCCAGCTGGCAAGTGGACATCCCCCGAGGGCTGCCAGTCTGCCAGAGGGATGTCTGATTGCCATCTTAGGCCCAGTCCCCCAGGGAGAAGGCCTAAGCCAGCAAGTGGTCATCCCCCGAGGGGTCCCAGACTGCAGGAGGGCACAGGCTGGGCTGAGCGACCCCCCCCCCCACCGAGTGCACAAATTTTTGTGCACTGGGCCTCTAGTGTGTGTGTGTGTGTGTGTGTGTGTGTGTGTGTGTGTGTGTATAAGTTTCAGTTCCTTTATTATTAATTTATATGAAGATTTTGCAATGGAAACAGTGACTCTTAAACTCATAATGACTGCAAGAAACCTCCATGTTGTTGCCTTTTATTTTTTAAGAACGAGGATCTTTCATGCTCATGATCTTACATCTATTTTTTTATCCACTTTGGGATTCTTTTTCTTCTTAGTTTTAATATTAGAAAACTATTTCCACATTTAAAAAGAAAGAGTTACTTTGTTTCTAGTTTTAATGTATATTTTTATAATTAAGTCATTTATACTTAAGAGAATTATTTGAAGAGTACAGGTTCTCACTCATGTGAGAAAGATAAAGATAAAAATAATAAAAATAGGAAGTAATTGCATAACATTCAGTGGATTAGGAGAAAATCACCAATTTTATACCTGTGTGCTAAAAAAGAAAACCTGCAGCAACAATATAGACTGTCACTAGCTTTAAACATCAACTAATTACAAGCAGAATTTGAAAATACAGTACAGCCTTGGCCAGTGTGCTTCAGTTGGTTGAATGTCATCCTATGCACCAAAAGTTCCCCAGTTCAATTCCCAAACAGGGCACATGGCCAGGTTGCAGGCTCCATCCCCAGTAGGCAACTTGAAGGAGGATTGATCTTTCTCTCTCTATCCTTCTCCCTTCCTCTCTCTCTAAAATCAACTTAAAATATAGTGCAATTTGTAATAAACTTTTATAGCAGACAACACAAAATCAAGACACTGATTGAAGGAAAAGACATGAATGAAAAAGTGCTAGGGAAATTTTCCTCAGCCACATCTGATTAAGTGCTTCCTCAAACCCAATGTGAAGTGTTGGAAGTTAATATAAGAACCATTCTGGAGATTATTTGTAATATGTTTTTTTTGTTTGTTTTTTAAATTTTGTTTTATTGCTTAAAGTATTACAAAGAGTATTACATATGTCTCCTTTTTTTCCCCCTCTTGACCTTCCCCTGGCCTCCCCTACCCCCCAGTGTCTTGTGTCCATTGGTTATGCTTATATGCATGCATACAAGTCCTTTGGTTCATCTCCTACCCCTTCCCCAACCCTCCCCGGCCTTCCTGCTGTAGTTTGATAGTCTATTCGATGCTGCTCTGCCTCTGTAGTTATTTTTGTTCATCAGTTTATAATGGTCTTTATTATCCATAAATGAGTGAGATAATGTGGTATTTTTCTTTCATTGACTGGCTTATTACACTTAGCATAATGCTCTCCAAATCTCTAGTATGTTTATATAATTACTAGAGGCCCGGTGCATGGATTCATCCAGGGCATGTCCAGCCAGCCTCTCCCAGTCCCGATAGACCGAACCCCAGCAGCAAACTAACCTACCGGTTGGAGCGTCTGCCCCTTGTGGTCAGTGTGCATCATAATGACTGGTCAAACAGTTGAACGAATTGTTGGACACTTAGCATATTAGGCTTTTATTATATAGGATGCTAAGTGAACTCTTTATTCAAAGTATGCCTTTATTTTATGGTATGGATCAATGATTCTCAACCTTTCATTATAAAGTACTTAATTGAAGAAAATCTCTGTGCAATTTATGCATAGGCATCTGAATGTGATAACCACTGATCAATAATTAGTTTCTAGAAGCCGTTTTCAAGGCTACACTGGACAGCTAAGTCACACTTAGTATGTACTGCTAAAGGTACCGGGCACATTTCTGTTGATTATGTCATATTCTGCCTATGTATATCTTAGTGGAATTGTTTTATGATTTGTAATATCTGATAAACTTCATAAATATTAATTATATGAATAAGAGGTTAAGGGCATCAAAGCGTATACATTTACACTCTAATGGATTCTTATATTAGGTGATTGAGAATAATAACCTGATTATCACTGATGTGCATTAGGGACCAAGAGGCTTCTAGATATGCCAACAATTTTCAGTCCCATTTACCATTGTAAAGATGGAAGTATTAATGTACATAATTCATTAATAAAGCTTCTGGAAGGTGCTTGTTTCTGCAAAGAACACTGCACTCTACAGATAAGTGGCATTAATGTTACTCAGAAAACCTGAAGCTTCAATATACTCTTGGGAACAATTAGGATTCTGTCACATAAGTGCTAGACTGTATCTATTTAAACTGATTTTCTGTATCATGGAAAGTAAAAAGGTAATTATTAAAATGGATGTAAATGAAACATGCATTTTAGAAAATAGTGGAGCCAATTACTCTCAAGGGATATATAAGGGCTGGAAAAATCTTTCACTAATTTACTCATCCACTCAAGTCTTAGTTCCAAAAGTAAGCAGATCATCCCATAAATATTTATTTATTAGATTTATAAAGCGTGGCCAGCTCAAGCTGCAGAAAACTGTTTGAGAAAGAAATCATTTAACAACTAATGGAAGACCATTCTTAAGAGATATTTCTGCTACAGAAGTAGACTTTTAACAAAATCTCTCATGTTATCTAATGAAATTTCATATATATATATATGAACTATTATGGCCCACAGTTAGTGATCAATAAAGGCTAATATGCAAAGTGTCCCCTTGGGAGTTCAACTGGGAGACCGGGAGTTCAATCCCTTGCTATGACATGTGCTTACCACCAGGGGGCTGCATGGGACAAAAGAAGGCCTTGGCCGGCAGCTGGTAGCCAGGAAAGGAAGGCCCTGGCCATTAGCTGGAAGACCCTGGTCGGCCCTGATCACTGGCCAGGCCTTGGGACCCTACCTGTGCATGAATTTTGTGTACCAGGCCTCTAGTACTACTATAAAAGCAGAATTTTTTTTCAAAGTGTACTCCCTTTATCTGTCACAGTGCTGGATGGGGAACAATAAACAGGACCACCAGACTCTCTGGAGAAAGGCAACAACATGCATGTCCCTATTTCTATTAAAATAAGTAAATTGCATACCTAATTATCTAGGGGTCACAGGAGTATGGTTATTTTATGTTTGACACTTGGATTCCTCACATATAGCCTGTGTTTGATGTCTTATAATAAAATACTTTGTTTCTTGAAGGAGTAATAGAAAACAAGGGAAGGTATTATCCTCTGCCTTCTCTTCCTTCTCTTTCCCCAGCTTTTATGATTTCAATACCCTTACCATGATCATTATTACCATTGTAATCTAAAAAATAAAATGTGAATAAACAGATGGTTGGACATTAAAACAATGATAAAAGGAAAAGTGAAAAAGATAAATTAATGTTACTGTGCATTCAATACTTTGAATCTTTAAGTTATATCAATTTCTGTTTATGACATCCTCTGTGAAGTAAGAAAAGTGAAGATAAAGTGAGATTATGTAATTGGCCCACAGTTAGTGATCAATGTAGCAGTATTGAAACAGATGTATGGACTTCTTTGATATCTAAGAGGCAGGGATTCAAATCTCAGCTGCACTAATTTATTTCTTGGTGATAGTTGGTAAGTTGATTAATCTTGTTCTCCAGAAAGTTTTGCATACCAGTGTTTAAGTGATGTAAAGTCAAGTTCTAAATTTTCCACTGACCCAGAGGTTTTCCCTTAGTTAAAGGCTCTTAGAAATGAAAAGAGGTTTGTGTGTGTAGGGGGGTGGGGGGGTGAGTAGGAGGGTTTTATAAGCAAAAAAATAAGTGACAGCAGTAACTGTGTTCTTTTACACGTTAAAACATTTTTACCGTCTTGAATGTTCTTTCTCAAGTGATGGATGGATATTTTCTACAACAGGTGTAGTGTCAATAGCTCCTCATAAAGATGATTGAACTGCTGGTTGATAGTATAGCATGGTGATTAAGAGCATGGTTTCTAAATTCACACTGTCTGGATTTGGAGCCTGGGTGTACCACTTACTAGCTATAAGACCTGGAGTAAACTACTTAATCTGTTTGCATCTTAGTTTATTTATCTGTAAAATGACTCTAATGATAATAGTACCTACATCCCAGAGTCAGTGTGAGTATTAAATCAGTAGACCTGTGAGAAGGACTCAAAACTGTTTGCACATAGGGAGTATATATACATATCCTGAGTTTTCATTATTGCCAAGTATGTCTTCAGAAGGTGATGAAGTGAAGTTGCCCTAAGGACATCATACAATTGCTAACATTATCAAATAAAGCTTCCATACAGCATGGCCAAATTTCAAAATCTTGGTAGAAATCATTCCCACTCCCATTGGCTACACTATAGTCCATCACTGCAGGCTTCTCTAAAATATATATATATTGATTTCAGAGAGGAAGGAAGAGGCAGAGAGAGATAGAAACAGCAATGATGAGAGAGAATCATTGATCAGTTGCCTCCTGCATGCCCCACACTGGGGATCGAGCACGCAACACAGGCATGTGCCTTGACCAGAAACCTCCTGGTTTATAAGTTGATGCTCAACCACTGAGCAATGCTGGCTGGGTTCTGCAGGATTCTTAATGATATAAACTCAGAATTATTTGGTAGTAGGTGCGTTGGTACTAGTTTCTGAATAACTAGACAGAAGAGTGATAATCTGGTATCTATTGTTACAGAAAACCGGAATAAATCAAGCAATGCTCGGAGAGTTTGGAGTCACACTTTATTCACCGCGGTGGCTTAGAGAAAAATGAATTCAAATTCTAAGCAGAGCTACAAGCAGAACTTCCCTTTTTATGGAAGAGCCAGCCCTATGTGTGCTTAGTGGTTATCTCACTGGTGGCCTTGAACACAACACAGTTCTATCCAATAAAAAAATACACCTGGCATGGCATTGAGAGTATGGGCGTATCTAGTCTCTGGCCTACAAGGTCAGACAGCTAAGTTTATCTTCCTTATTATTCAAGCAGGGTAATGCAGGCTAGAAAGCAAAGTTATTTTTTTAGAATAAGAGGGCATCTAAAAAATAGCAGATAATTCCAAACAGTAGTTTTACAAAATAGGAGTTAGCCTTCTCACTAAATCAACTAATTTATCTTATTTGCTTTCTGTTGTGGAAAGATATCCCAAACTCACGTGTATTTCCTGTTCAAAACTGAACTATCTCTAAGGACTTGATTCTTTTGGTAGGAAATAGTATTTAGAGACCAAAGTCTGAGCGCTAGTGGTGTTCATCTCTGGGCTGGTAGTTGTTATTGCCTATACAGTATATTAAGAGGTACAAATACATCATGAGTTTTATAGTTCAAATTCACAATAATTCCAATTCAAATTTAGTTCTAAAATTAGTATTCTTACTAATCCTACATCTTTCCTTCCATATTTACATATAGAAAATCCTGGTTCTCAACGTAGTCATTTGCATAATTCCACAACATACACAACACTCTCAAAATGGCATTGGAAACTAACTCTATCATAACAGAAGATTATTATAAGTGGATACAGGTTTTTTTTTCACTTCCTTTTGTCCTTAGAATATATCCTACAAACTACTTTGTTTTAAATGTTCCTTACAGAGTTACCAGTAAATCTGAAATCAAAGTATATTCTGCATAGGCTGGTAGTTATCGTCATTCCTCCTCCACTTTCTTCTCCTTTCACAAAAAATAGGCATTTATTTTGCTTGTATGGTATTGTTTGTTTTTGGCAAATAATAGCATGGTATAGCTCACAAACTTTTCTTTGCCTTGTTCTTTATCATAAAAATACATCTTGGAGATCATAACAATATCTAGACAATATGTAGACATATGTGTCATTCCTTTTTCAGCTGCGTAGTACTGTTGTGTGAAGTTTTTGACATAACATAGTTTATTTAACTACAACAATGGACATTTGTGCTTTAGTCTGTTTCTATAATGCTGTAATTACTAGACTTACAAATTATAAATACATCTTTCTAGGGTTTCTTTGTTGTTGTTTGAATTGTTTTCTTGTTGGTGGTACTTTTGCCATTATGTCTTAGGATGTATTCCTAGAAGCAAGATTATTGGACCAAAGGAAAAGTGCCAATGTAATTTTGCTAGATATTATCAAATGTCTCTCCAAATTCTGTATTCCAACCAGTGATGTCTCAGTGCCTATGTTTTCACTGGTGTGTCAACAGAGCGTGTTGTCAAATTTTTAAATATTTACCGAGTTATTAGATGAGAAATGTATCTCAGTGTAGTTTTGATTTACATTTCTTTTATTATGAATGAGAGTGAGACTGAGTAGTTTATCTATGATTTGCATTTCATTTTAGTGAAAAGTAGGTTCATATATCTAATCCAATCAGCACAGTAAAACATTCAGAACATTGCTAATATGTAATCCATTTAAGGCATGAGCTTTTTTTATGTGATTGGTGTTTTTATCCATGAATAACCCTTCTGGCAGCTCTGTACTTCCACAGACTTTTACCAAAGGGCTAATTGGAAAATAAAGAAGGAGAAATTGGTCCTGCACAGCTGGCTTCTGCTTAACCTCTTCCTCAGATCCTGCTGCAGAATGTGTGTGCTCTTGAGGAATTTCACCTTTGTGTAAAGTTAGTGTTAATGACCTTCTCCCCTATCCTGTAACTGAGCATGGACATTTGTCCAATTCTAGTATTTAGTTTATAGGAGCCCAGTTATGGCCTATAAATATATAGAGGATATTCCTTGGAGACACATGCTAAAGTACTTAGGAGTTAAGAACCAGGAAGTGTGCAACTTTTTCAAATGGCTCCATTAAAAAGAAGGTTCACCAATAATAGTTACTATTATAGTTGTCTTCACTTTTTTTCAGGGATTAGGAGACAAAGGAAGTAAAACAACAATGAGTGAATCTAGATGAAGGGTGATATACAGAAGTTCATTGAATTAATGTTGCAACAGATCTGTAAATGTGAACAGTTTTTAATGAAATTTTAAAAACAAAAGATGGACATAAAATAAAAGAATAAAAATAGAACACCAATTTACACCACACACAAAAATAAACTCAAAATGAATAAAGGACTTGAATGTAAGATGGGAAATCATAAAATTCTTAGAAGAATCCAAAAGCAGCAAAATATCAGACATATGTCATAGCAATATCTTTACTGATACAGCTCCTAGAGCAATGAAAACTAAGGAGAAAATAAACAAATGGAACTATATCAAAACAAAAAGCTTCTGCACAGCAAAAGAAACTATCAAAACAACAAGAAAGCCCACTGCATGGGAGAACATACTTGCCAATGTTATCTCAGATAAGGGTTTAATCTCCAAAATTTATAGGGAATTCATACAACTTAACAAAAGGAAGATAAACAATCCAATCAAAAAATGGGCAACGGACATAAATAGATACTTTTTGAAAGAGAACATTCAAAAGGCCAAGTGATATATGAAAACATGCTCAGTCACTAATCACCCGAGAGATGCAAATCAAAACAACAATGAGGTATCATCTCACACCTGTCAGAATGGCTATCATCAACAAATCAACAAACGACAAGTGCTGGAGAGGATGCAGAGAAAAAGGAACCCTCCTGTACTATTGGTGGGAATGAAGACTGGTGCAGCCACTGTTGAAAACAGTATGGAGTTTCCTCAAAAAATTAAAAATGGAACTCCCATTTGACCCAGTAACCCCACTGCTAGGAATATATCCCAAGAAAACAGAAACACCAATCAGAAAGGATATATGCATCCCTATGTTCATAGCAGCAAAATTTATCATAGCAAAGATCTGGAAACAGCCTAAGTGCCTATCAGCAGATGAATAGGTTAGAAAACTGTGGTACATCTACACAATGGAATACTATGCTGCTGTAAAAAATAAAGAATTCTTGCCATTTGCAAGAGCATGGATTGAACTGGAGAGCATTATGCTAAGTGAAATAAGCCAGTCAATGAAGGAAAAATACCAGTCAGAGAAAGATAAATATCACATGATCTCACTCATTTGTGGAATATAATGAACAACATTATAAACTGATGAACAAAAATAGAACCCGAGACAGAGAAGCATTGAACAGACTGTCCAACCTATGAGGGAAGGTGGGGGTGGGGGGAGTGATGGGGTAAGAGACCAACCAAAGGACTTGTATGCATGCATATGAGCATAACCAATGGACACAGACAGTAGGAGAGTGAGGGCATGTGCTGTGGGTGGGAGTGGCTGGGGAGAGGTCAAAGGGGGGGGGGGGGAAGGAGACACATGTAATACTTTAAACAATAAAGAATTTAAATTAAAAAAGAATAAGAATAGAAGAGAAAAATAAAGCCCACTGCCAAAAAGATAGATGATGAAGTATACTGATAGTTTGTACATATGAGAGTATTGAAGTCACTGAATAAATCCTAGAATGATAAAATAATAACCATATATTTCTTTTTCTGTGATTAATAAGCTTAAACCTTTCATTATGTGGTGAGATTAACATTCGGATTTAACAGACATCAGTTAAAAGTGTTTATTTTTTTAATCCTTTTTGTTTTTTTCTGAAAATAATATTGGTGTTTCTCAGTTCTCAACCTGTGAGACTTCTTTAATTTTGTTTTAAATTCTCCCAAGGTCAGGCAGGAGAAATGAAAACTTTATGTCATAGTCAAGCTGTGTGAATACAACCTTATCACTGCTTTCAAAGAGATAAGGTGATTAGACCCTATGATTTAATCTCCAAAATTTATAGGAAACGCATACAATTTAACAAAAGGAAGATAAACAATCCAATCAAAAAATGGGCAAAGGACCTAAATAGACACTTTTCGAAAGAGGTCATACAGAAGGCCAGGAAACATATGAAAACATGCTCAAAGTCACTAATCATCAGAGAGATGCAAATCAAAACAACAATGAGGTACCATCTCACACCTGTCAGACTGGCTATCATCAACAAATCAACAAACTATAAGTGCTGAAGAGGATGTGGAGAAAAAGGAACCCTCGTGCACTCTTGGTGGTAATGCAGACTGGTGCAGCCACTGTGGAAAACAGTATGGTGTTTCCTCAAAAAATTAAAAATGGAATTGTCATTTGACCCAGTAATCCCACTTTTAGGACTATATCTCAAGAAAACAGAAACACCAATCAGAAAGGATATATGCACCCCTGTGTTCATAGCAGCACAATTTATAATAGCTAAGATTTTGAAACAGCCTAACTGCCCATGAGCAAATGAGTGGATTAGAAAACTGTGGTACACCTATACAATGGAACACTATGCTACTGTAAAAAAGAAGGCATTCTTACCATTTGCAACAGCATGTATGGAACTGGAGAGCATTATGCTAAGCAAAATAAGCCAGTCGGAGAAAGATAAATATCACATGATCTCACTCATTTGTAGAATATAATGAACAACATAAATTGATGAACAAAGATAGAACCAGAGTCATAGAAGCATCAAACAGACTGTCCAACCTATGAGGGAAGGCAGGGGTTGAGGGCATAAGAGATCAACTAAAGGACTTATATGCATGCATATGAGCATAACCAATGGACACAGATGGGCGGGTAAGGACATGTACTGGGGGTGGGGTTTCCAGGGAGAGGTCAAGGGGGAAAAAGGAGACATATGTAATACTTTAAACGATAAAGAACTTAAATTAAACACACACACACACACACACACACACACAAAACAAAACCCTAAATAATTGTCATCCTATGATAACCAAATGTAATTTTCTTATTTGGGGCAGTGACAGTTGGACTTTTAAAAATTATTTAAGCAGAAGGATATAAGAAAGTCAAAAATGTGCATAATTTGTTTCCTTTTATAGCATCTGGCATAAATTATCTTTCAGAATGAAATGCAAAGGCCAAGTGGTAAGTCCTAGCATGGTAGTTGCCGTTTATCAAACACAAAATTGCCACAAGTGAAGGAATGATGAGTGCATAACAAATGCCCATAAATCTTGGTTTATAAGCAGGATAATTTAAAGGGGTTTATTTTCTTGCACTTAATAGTATGTTATCAAAAACACTTTGTCATTTTTCTCTTCATTCCACATGTCAGTGAATTTAGAATTATTAATAATGAAGTATATTGTGCAACATTTATCTTCATAGCAGCCCAAAAAGTGTAAGACCCATTCTAGCCCCAGTATCTAAGTTACTTTGTTTCTTAAGCTTTGTCCCTCCTGGTCAGTGTCTTTAGAACGATCCCCTTTGAGCTACTCCCAGGTTGGCTCACTTCCTCAGACACTCATTAGGTTCCTGGGAAGAGTGCACCATCGCCTTGCTTCAGGGGAAATGCAGCATTTCCCAATATAACTCTCTTTACCCTGCACTCAAGCCAGCTTCAGCCACTGTCCTGGCCGAAGACTTCCACGTGAGAATTACAGGCCTTAAGGAAACTGTTGTCAAGGTCTCTGAATGGTCCCCTTGAAGTCCCTCTCATTTATCCTGGGGAAGAAACACCCCTCACACTGGCGAGGTTGTATATCACTGGCAACTCATTCTAAAGGAATCCTCTCTATAGGGTTTCTTCCATTTCTTTCTTCACAGCCTCGTACAGATAAATCTAAGGGCAGAAAAAACAGTTCTAGTCAGGTCTTTCATAGGTGAGCTGGCACCCCAGGCTATAGGTCTACTTGGCATCAATTGTGCTATTTATTCTTATTCTTTGTATTTATTGCCAAAATTGACTAGAGTCCAATTTGACTTCCTGTTGCCCTTACTCCAACTAACCCAAGTCAGTTCCTATTGTATATGCTTGAAAGAACCTTAATTATTATAAGCAACTGCAGAGATTATAATTTTGCTACATAGCCAAGAGGTATATTTGGGGTAGACACATAGTTTTCTCAGTAACCATAAGTTCTAAGGGAGAAACAATCTTGACTGTACTGGATGTAAAGTATGAAGGTTAAAAAACAAGAAAACCTTAAAGGAACTCTAGGACTAAAGGCTAAAGAAATGAGGTATTAAAAACAATCCAGATAGAATGTGTTTAAGCCTCTTTCAATAAGCTAGGTTGTGCTATTTTAGACAATGAACACACATGATTGCCATTTGAAAGATGTACTTCAAGGAACTAGAGGTTTCCTGAATATCCAGACTATAAATCAGATGCTTGTTGACTCTGAGTAATACGTTAGTCTCATCAGGCCTGATGCTTCGGCTGCCAAATGAGCAAGTAGAACAATTGTAACCACAATCACATTCAATTGAAACATCCAAAACTTCGCAGTACTTAGTGACTGATTTTAAGATGCGCTCATGTTGTATTTTAAGTCTAAATAGGTAGCTTTCTATAATTAATTAATTAATTAATTAATTCAATGTATATTTTTGTACTTTCATTATATATGAGACCCTCGTCTAGGAACTATCTACACTAATAAAAGAGAAACATGCAAATTGGTGTCACTCCACTATGCCCACCAGCCAATCAGGATGAGTATGCAAATTAACCCAATGAAGATGGCAATTAATTTGCATATGCAGGCGCAGAGCGAAGACTGAAGACGACTGAAGACTGAAGAGGCTTGGCTTCTCCGCTGCAGCTGGAGTGGAGAAGCCAAGCCTCGCTGCAACCGGAGCAGAGAAGCCAAGCCTCACTGCTGTGGCCCGAGCAGAGAAGCCAGGCCTCGCTGCTGTGGCCAGACCAAAGGCCTGGGTCCCGGGTGCTGGAGGGAAACCAGTGCCGGCAGCCAGGGGAAGGAAGGCCTATTTGCCAAATCTTCATGCAACGGGCCTCTAGTTATATATAATAGACAATGTGCATGTATCCATTAAACAATAAACAAGAAATACAATAGAAGTAAATTTCTAGTAAACTGGAATATAGTTTCTAGTTTATGGGCTATGGAAGAAAATGTAGATTAAGAAAAGAGGGTTTAGGAGTGGAACTACCTCTGGAAGTTAGGGTTTAAATAGAATTACCAGAGTAGCTTCCTCTGAGAAAATGACATTTGAGTTGACTTGGAAGTGAGATAATTAACTGCTGAAATGTGCTGAGGAGCAAAGGTCTTTCTGGACTGACACTATCATTCAAAGTTCAAAGCACAGAGGCAAGTGACCCCAGCCTGTCCTTGCATGATGAATAGTAAGGAGGATGCATTACTGAGGCCCCAGAGAGTGAGGAGGGCAGAAATCAGAGACAGAGTCACAGAGATAAGAGTGGTGACAGAAGCAATAGAGCCCAGAGTGTTGAAGTGAAGCGAAATATAAAGATCGACCGTGTGTGGGAAGAGAAGATATACAAATCTGAAAATGCCCGAGAACATTCCTTCTGGCCCTGTTCAGAGTGCGTTTCCTTTCCCAAGGAACAAGTACATTCAGAAAATAAACGAGGTGGTGAGGTCCTGTGTCTGATGATTCTTCCTGCTCAGCCCAGTTTGTCCCACAGAAGATAAAGTATAGGAGATAGGTGAAGGATGAAACACTGACAAAAGAATGAATAAAAATTAAAACCATTCCTTTAGCTTTGAGAACATTTGGAAAATTGACTTCCTCTCTTCTTTTTTGTAGTAATTGTCTTACGTTTTTTTTATATTGTCTTAGGGAAATTAATTTTTAAAAAATTGTAACAGTTGGTAAGTTGTCAATTATTTATCATTACAAAATAGAATTTTAATGAGTTTCAATGACAATCATTAGCCTAAAACAGTGATGGTGAACCTTTTGAGCTCGGCGTGTCAGCATTTTGAAAAACCCTAACTTAACTCTGGTGCCGTGTCACATATAGAAATTTTTTGATATTTGCTACCATAGTAAAACAAAGACTTATATTTTTGATATTTATTTTATATATTTAAATGCCATTTAACAAAGAAAAATCAACCAAAAAAATGAGTTCGCGTGTCACCTCTGACACGCGTGTCATAGGTTCGCCATCACTGGCCTAAAAGATCTGAGACTGCAATTAGGACAGAGAATGCTTATATCCTATTGGATTACTAGTTCTGATATGCTACTTAGTTTAGCTTTTGAGAGAATTTCTAAAAACCCGGGGTAGATTATGATTCAGAAGTCAGGCAGGAGGCCTCCCACTTACAAGTTGCATCTTGTCCTCTGGGATAATGGTGCTACGGGAAGACACAGAAGAGACCATCAGTATTGCTCATGGCTGGGTGCAGAAGTGGGGCTGGGGAAGTAGCTTCTCATTCCTCACAGTTTCCTTGGGTCATTTCAGGAGATTTATCTTTCTTATTTCCCTCTGAAGAGAGAATTATTATGCTTGTTAGCTAGACAATAAACATAGAGTGTTATGTCCTACTTTGGTGAAAACTAATAAACACACAACAAATAAAATAATGAAGTTAATCTTTATATGCAGTGTACTGGAGCCTGTTTTATAGATACAGAAACGGAAAAAGAGTAAGATTTCATCTCTCTGTTTATTGACTGGAATGAAATGGCTGTGGAATAGGGATATATATTAAACATCTGATCCCAGGAGGTTCTCTTTCCCCTTATCAGAGGTATTTTCTCACAATGCACAAAAATTAGTCTATTAGTCTTAATTTTATCATAATGCAGATTTTTATGTCCATTTGCAAAGGTAATTTTAAGAAAATATTATATTTCTTTTACGTCTGTTTAGATCCTATGTTAAATGGTAAAATGTCTATAACAAAAATGTTGTTTATAATATGATCGACCTAAATTTGATATAATATTTTGACTTACAAACAATAACTGCAACATAATGAAAAGCTGCCTTAATGTTCAATTACCTTATCTAAATTATAACTGCATCTTTTAGTTAGAGAAAAAATAGTTCCCATTTAAAAATGATCATTAGCATCTGCAGCATAGCCATTGCTTTTCTTGTACACTCTTGTGGAATCTTAAAACTCCATGTGTGTCTGAATAAGAAAGTTTTGTTAACTTAACAGCATGGTTCTAATATATGTACAGACACCAACCAATTAATAAACAGGGACCAGAGGCAAAGGCTCTTGAATTCCGGACACTGCTGTACTGTGTAAGAACAAAGCATTTATCAAACTGTCTTATAGACATCCTGTTAATCTAAATGTGTCTGGATTAAAGTACCAGCAATTTCATCACTTGTGAAGTTTGCAGCATTAGTATTTAATCATTTTAAATGCATACTTATTATCCTTTGCTCCATGCTTTCTTACAGGTCTTCTGAAGGACAGTAAAGTATTACAATCGTATTTTTGGTACCTATTTCTTCTCCCAGTCTTTCACACTGATGAAATGTGCTAGGAAAGCAGTATGAGTATATAAAAGGGGAGATCAATTATGTCCATAAATATTTATAATGAATGCCTCTGTTTTAGTGATATATGCCATTAATTTCATTTCCAGTTATCTTTCCATCTCCTCTGTAAATTTATACCAATTCTGGTTGTGTCTTGAAGCAATGCTGAGCACCGCACTGCATATATATCAGTGCAAGCTGTGCCTTTTCTCCCCCCAGTTAGAATCCACAAAACAACTTCTAAAAATATTGGAAAAGGTTAATCTGTTAGCCCAGCTCTGCATTTAAGATGAATACATCGCTAAGTCATTAAATAATATTAAATACTGCATTAGTTATATAGCCAATATGGTAGTCTTGAAATACTGATTTAATATACTTATGAGAACAAGAGCAATGCCCACTTCTATGTTATCTTAAAAATTCATGTTTCTTTACCTGGAAACCAGTCATCTCTACATGTATTTCAACATGAGTAAAAAAATCTCCAAGATTCTCATCCTGAGTTAAATTGATGCGCTGACGTCAATCAGTTTTATTCTTATTAAAAAGAAACACAAAAACAAACAAACAAACAAAAACCAAAAAATAACAACAAAATAGTTGATCCCTTATTGGGGTGTGTATGGGAGGCAACCGGTCCATGTTTGTCAGTCAAATGATGTCTCTCTTTCTCTCTCTCTCTCTCTCTCTCTCTCTCTCTCTCTCTGTAAAAATCAATAAAAACATATCCTTGGGTGAGGATTAAAAAAAAAGAAACACATGTATAACATCCCTATTAATACTTGAAGATTAAAATATACTCTCAAGCCCAGCTTGTGTCTCTCAATGATTGAGCATCAACCCATAAACCAGGAGGTCACAGTTCATTCGTGATCAGGGCACATGCTAGGGTTGCCACTGGATCCCCTATGGGGGCGTGCAGGAGACAGCCTGTTGATGATTCTCTCATCATTGATGTTTCCATCTCTCTTTTCCTCTCTCTTCATCTCTCAGAAAATCAATAAAAATATCTTACCTAATAATAGGCATGCAAGTTGACCATACCTTCGCTATGCCTTAAGCCATGCCCACCAGCCAATCAGAGCAACGATATGCAAATTAACCCAACCAAGATGGCAGCTGGCAGCCACGGAGCTGAAGCGAGCAGGAGGCTTGCTTGCTCCAGTGATGGAGGAAGCCAGCCTGCCACGGCCTGCTCTGAGCTACACTCAAAGCAACAAAGTTTCAATTATAGAAGGTAAATAAACCCCAGATACCTGCTTTCAGCCTGCTGTGGCCACGGAGCTGGAGCGAGCAGGAGGCTTGCTTGCCCCTGTGATGGAAGAAGCCAAGCTTCCCGCGGCTACTACCTCCTCTCAAGGCAACAAAGTTTCAATTATAGAAGGTAAATAAACCCCAGATACCTGCTTCCAGTCGCCATGGCCATGGAGCTGGAGCAAATAAAAAAAAGGAAAGACTGGGAGCTTCAGTCACCAGGGGGCTTGGTCAGTCTGAAAACAGCCATCAGCCCCTCACCCAGGCTGGCCAGGCACCCCAGTGGGTACCTCCACCCTGAAGGGGTTTGGGCAGCCTAAAAACAGCCATCAGCCCCTCACCTAGGCTGGCCAGGCACCCCAGCAGGACCCCCATCCTGATCCAGGACACCCTTCAGGGCAAACCAGTCAGCCCTCACCCATGCACCAGGCCTCTATTCTATATAATAAAAGGTTAATATGCAACTGACCCTAACAGCAGAACGACTGGGAACAACTGGTCACTATGACACACACTGACCACCAGGGGTCAGACGCTCAATGCAGGAGCTGCCCCCTGGTGGTCAGTGCACTCCCACAAGGGGAACTCTGCTCAGCCACAAGCCAGGCTGACGGCTGCCAGCACAGCAATGGTGGTGGGAGCCTCTCCCGCCTCCTCAGCAGTGCTAAGGATGTTCGACTGCAGCTTAGGCCTGCTCCCTGCTGGCAAGTGGACATCCCCTGAGGGCTGCCAAGCTGCCAAAGGGATGTCTGACTGCCAGCTTGGGCCCAATCCCCCAGGAAGTGGGCCTAAGCCAGCAGGTGGACATCCTCCGAGGGGTCCCAGCCTGCAAGAGGGCATGAGCCGGGCTGAGGGACCCCCCAGAGTGCACAGATTTTTGTGCACCGGGCCTCTAGTTTATATATATATAAAAGGCTAATATGCTAAGTGTCCATCTGACCAATAGTATGATGCACACTGAGCTCCAGGGGGCAGATGCACTGGGTCACTAGTTTTAAATAATACTCTCAAAATATTTTAAAAGGGGCTATTTATTAGTTTGCTTGGCATTTCTAACTTTACATTTTCTGTTTCTATAGAAATTAAAATTCATAATTTGTTCCTTAGAATGTCCTTTCACATTATTTTCCTCAACTCATTCAAAGAGAATACGTGTTTCAGTTGTGGTTTGCATCCCTTTAGGAAAATGTCATAAGCTTATTTGCATAGAGAAGGAAAATTATAAAACTAACCAAATAACTTAGTTAGTGTTAAAGAAGCTTTTTAAAAGCAAAATAAATTAGATGAGCTCTGGTGTGTGGGGTAGAAGGCCTTGTTCATTTTTTGCTTTCAGACTAAGAATGTCCCCCATAAGTAATTCCCTTCCCCAAACTGAATATTCCCCATATAGTTCCTTTATTTTCATAATGACTCACCTAATATCAAGGGAGAAAATTAAAGTTGCATCTCTTATATATCTGCATTACAGAGGTGTATATCCTCAAGAGTTGAAATGGAAAAAGGCAAAGAGTGCTTTTTTCTTATATCTATAAAATCTGTATTTCCAAGAATTTCCTGTGGGGATCTGGCTGGCTTTCTTTCTTTCTTTCTTTCTTTCTTTCTTTCTTTCTTTCTTTCTTTCTTTCACAGCACACAGATTTATTGAGAAGCTATTTGTTTCAGGCATTGTTCCAAGTTCTATGGAGTGAACCTGATAAGCTCCCTAACTAGTGGAGTTTACTTTTCAGTAGGGTGGATGTTGCGATACATAGCGATCCATTCTTTCTAGTTGTTCTACTTCCATCCATTCTGAATTCACACAGGCCGTTATTCTCTTCTTGCCTCACATTCCTTACTGACCAATCACAGTCTTTACCATGACAGTAATTATCCACTCTCATTCATGTTTTCAAACTTGCAGTTAACATGTGTACCAGTCTGATAAGCCTCAAGATGGCTTACTGACCAGTCAACTTGAATGCCACAGGTGTTAGAAGCACAAAGCACAAATGAAGAACTCAAGCCCTGGTCAGTGTGGTTCAGTAGGTTGGAGCTTTGTCCCATACACCAAAATGTAACTGGTTTGATTCTGGTCATGGCTCATATTTAGGTTGCAGGTTTGATCCCCTGTCAGGGCACACGTGGAAGGTAGCCAATTGATGTTTCTCTCTCACATTCACATCAATCTCTCTTTCTCAAATCAACTTTTTAAAAAATCTTAAGAAAAAACACCTCAATATATTTACCCCATACCTTCTCCTCTAATGTTAATCTGTCCTTGTCAGTGTCTTTAATATCTCTCCATTTATTAAACCAGCTGGTCTCCCAGTCACTCACCTACTCATTTTCACTGCTTTGTTCTAATTTTTGCCTCATCTCCCAATAAAACGAGTAGATAACAATAATAATAATGTAATATAACAACTTAACATGGTATAATAAAATTAACATAATTAATGTAATTAATATAACATAACATAAGATATTGGCTTTTTAACTCTAATCTCACTATAGCCTCTCACACTAAAACTCAAATCTATCCTGATTACTAAAACAATTACTATTTTTAAATGTGTACATCATCATAATCATTTTCTACTTAAATTATCCAAGGCTTCAGATTAAAAGCAATACTGTTTTATCATGGCATAAAGGCATTTCATATCTGTCATCTACTTATATCCTCCAGTATGCATATAAGATCTTTGATTAATCTCTTCCCACCCACCCTCCCCGCCTCCCTCTGAGATTCATCAGTCTGTCCCATGTTTCTATGCCTGTGGTTTCTGCTCCTGCATTGAGCACCTGCCCCCTGGTGGTCAGTGTGCATCATAACTACTGGTTGGCCTGTCGAAAGGTCAGCCTGTCAGCTGGTCAGCCAGTTGCTTAGGCTTTTATATATATACTAGAGGCCCGGTGCACAAAAATTTGTGCACTCGGGGGGGTCCCTCGGTCTGGCCTGTGCCCTCTTGCAGTCTGGGACCCCTTGGGGGATGACCACCTGCTGGTTTAGGCCCACTCTCTGTGGAATTGGGCCTAATCTGGCAGTCAGACATCACTCTGGCAGCCCAGGAGCCCTCGGGGGATGTCCACTTGCCAGCAGAGAGCAGGCCTAAGCTGCAGTCGGACATCCTTAGCCCTGCTGAGGAGGCGGGAGAGGCTCCCACCACCACCGCTGTACTGGCAGCCATCAGACTGGCTTGTGGCTGAGTAGAGCTCCCCCTGTGGGAGCGCACTGACCACCAGGAGGCAGCTCCTGCATTGAGCGTCTGCCCCCTGGTGGTCAGTGTGTGTCATAGTGACCAGTCATTCCCAGTCTTTCTGCTGTTAGGGTCAGTTTGCATATTACCCTTTTATTATATAGGATAGAGGCCTGGTGCATGGGTGGGGGCCGGCTTGTTTGCCCTGAAGGGTGTCCTGGACCTGGCCAGCCTGGGTGAGGGGCTGATGGGTGTTTGCAGGCTGGCC
The DNA here is from genome assembly GCF_028538775.1 of Myotis yumanensis. Classification (NCBI taxonomy): domain Eukaryota; kingdom Metazoa; phylum Chordata; class Mammalia; order Chiroptera; family Vespertilionidae; genus Myotis; species Myotis yumanensis. Next base: position 143,147,394 of record NW_027223754.1, read on the forward strand.
ATACCCCCTTTAGGGTGGGGGGTTTCCACTGTGGTGCCTGGCCAGTCTGGGTGAGGAGCTGAGGGCCGTTTTCAGGCTGGCCAAGCCCCCCCGGCGATGGAAGCTCCCAGCCTCTCTTTTTTTTATTTACCTTCTATAATTGAAACTTTGTTGCCTTCAGTGGAGCTCAGAGCCAGCCGGGAAGCTTGGCTTCCTCCATCACTGGAGCAACCAAGTCTCCTGCTCGCTTCAGCTCCGTGGCTGCCGGCCGCCATCTTGGTTGGGTTAATTTGCATATAGTCACTCTGATTGGCTGGTAGGCTTGGCTTAACGCGTATCAAAGGTACAGTCAATTTGCATGTTTGTCTTTTATTAGATTTGATATATATATATATATATATATATAGAGAGAGAGAGAGAGAGAGAGAGAGAGATTATTCCATCTTCCCCAGCTCTCATCTTGTTTCTTTTGTCTAGAAATTTTGTTCTGGAGTGTTCTGAACATATATTGTACATATATGTGTATATGCATATATGTATGTATATACAGACATATTTACTTGACTATAAAGTTACTTATTTTTACTTTTCATATTTTCTTCTTCATTTTCCTGTATTTATATATTTTATTATTTTTTCAATAGTGTTCTCAATGCAGATCTTTGAGTGGCTAATTTCCTGAGTTTTCAAATATTTAACACAAATTGAGCTGAATATATAATTTAGGTTCAAGCTTACCTTCCATCAACCACTCTAAAATTATCACTCAAATCTTTTTTTAAAATATATTTTATTGATTTTTTACAGAGAGGAAGGGAGAGGGATAGAGAGTTAGAAACATCGATGAGCAAGAAACATCGATCAGTTGCCTCCTGCTCACCCCCTACTGGGGATGTGCCCGCAGCTAAGGTACATGCCCTTGACCGGAATCGAACCTGGGACCCTTCAGTCTGCAGGCTGATGCTCTATCCACTGAGCCAAACCAGTTAGGGCAAAATCATTTTTTTTTTAAACAGTTGATGTTGCTCTTGAGAATTCTGATGCCTCTATGAGCCTTACTGTTTTATTGGTAATGCGTTCTATTCTGAAAGCTTTTATTCCATTTTAAGTTTATAAGTATACCTTAGTTTTTCTTCATATAAATGCTTTGCAATCTCTGAGTCATTTCAACCTGAGGTTTCTAATCTTTCTTTAATTCTTTGACATTTATTGTCATTTTATCAAATGTATCCTCCTTGTGTGTATATGTGAGCATGGATGTATATCTGTATTGTTTATTTTGTTTCTCTCTTCAGGAACTCCATTATGTGTTTATTGGCCTCTACTTCTGTCTACTTCTATTTAATAGTTCATAAACTTTATGTTCATGTCATCTACATTCTCATCCTTTCCTTTTGCCTTCTCAGAGAGTTTTTCATATTGGTTTATCATCATGCTCACTGATTTTTCTTCCATTGTATCATATCTCTTTGTTCTCTTTCAATCACTATAATACTAGAGGCCCAGTGAATGAAATTCATGCACTCAGGGGAGTCCCTCAGCCTGGCCTGCACCTCCATGCATTCCAGGACTCTTCAGGGGATGTCTGACTGATGTCTTAGACCCCCTCCCTGCCAGCAGTCAGTCATCCTTAGCATTGCCATGGAGGCAGGAGAGGCTCCTGCCACCACTGCTGCACTCACCAGCTGTGAGCCCGGCTTCTGGCTGAGCAGCGCTCCCCCTGTGGGAGCACACTGACCAACAAGGGAAAGCTCCCTCGTTGAGCGTCTGCCCGTTGGTGGTCAGTGTGCATTATAGTGACCAGTCATTCCACTGTTTGGTCAATTTGCATATTAGACTTTTATTATATAAGATACATAACTTATTTTATATTTGTATGAATTATTATTCCTGTTTTGGTTTATGAATATTTTCTCTTGTCATTTTGAAAATGTTTATTATAGTAAATATATTTATCAACGTATTCCAATAATCTTGCTTCATGCTCTGTGTGTTATTTAGATAGTTTTCTTTCTTTTGATATGTTTAAACTTTTTAGCCTGTGATCTCACAGCTTGGGAATAAAATGTTTCTGCCTGGTAAGGCTCACTGGGGAGAGATTGCTAGGAATCTAGTGGCAAAAAACAGACATTCTCTGCTTGCATGGAGCTTATATCTTAATTTTTTTAAATTGAGGTATGATATAGATCCACAAAAAGCAATACATATTTAATGTATACAATCTGATGAGTTTGGAGATAAATATATATCTGTTAAACCATCACCACAATCAATGCCATAAACATATAATTTGTCTTCAGGGAATATTGCCTTCAGAGAAATTTCAGAGTTTAAAGCACTGGAAATTCTATAAGAGGGGTATGTACAAACATGGCAATAATTTATGAAAAATATTTCCTAGTGGAATCATATAATGGATGATACAGGTGTTACTTAATTTTGATAAGTTGTTTAAAATGGATTTTAGAGACACACATTTCAGGTAAAAATAACTAAAATCAATGATAGCTAGTGTCAGGTTAATATTTACAATATTTTGGTTACATATTTTGAATTAAATTATTATATTTTCTGGAGATTTCATTCTCTTGTCAGTGGGAAGAGTATTTTTTTAAATAATTACAATATGTTCATTCTGCACAAAATTCCTAATAAGGGGAATTTAGTTTATTTATTCTTTTCTCTGTATAAAATTGGGATTTTGAACGAACCTGTTAGCTTGTCACAGGACATTATTTTGATTCATTATGGAGATTGCTTGTGAAATGGTTTAATATTTCTAGCTGAAACGCAAACAAGGTTTAAAATGCAAGACTGACTTTGGCAAATCTGAGTTTTCTGTAAAAAACATGTTCGTCTGCTGCTCTAGTTACAGTTAGAATTTTACTAAGGGGATGTTGTAAATGTAGACGTTCCTACAGGATACAGCTGTGAGAGTAACAATACCATTACTGTACGAAGGCTGCTTGGACTGTCCTCCCTTGGGAAGGTTTGATTGTGTGTGTGTGTGTGTGTGTGTGTGTGTGCTGCAGAGGCAGGCAGACAGAAAACAAAAGAAAATAAAACAAAACAAAATATACCTGTCTTTTTAACAATGAAGGCTAGAACAGTGAAATATATAGGTGCTTGTCACACACACAGACACACATATGTATATTTGCTATATAGTATCACAACTACTTTTTACTTCACAACACGAACACTTTTAGGGGGTGAGAGGGGTCTGTTGACTCCAATAATTACATTGGTTAAATGGAAATTTACAGATCAAAACTGTGATACTGAAAGGATTAAGAGTTCAGATATAAAACTACTGCACAAGTGATGTTTCTGTACTGCATGTTGTGACTAATTCTTGCTTTCAGAAGAAATAATTTAAATTGGTTTTTACTCTAGATGGGATATTTCCAAGATCTCTGAGCCTGCTACCTAGGCCATCTGCCTGGATTATACAGGCTCTGAGTCCTGTATAATACTTCTATTGTGGAAATGCTATCTAGCTCTGACCTACTAAGCTCTCTGTTTTTAAATTCCAGCTTTTTATTGGCTCTGGACCCATATTTGAACTTTTTTTTATCAAGCTTTGAGAATAGCCCCAGGATGATTTTATGCCTGTATCTTATTTCTTTGCTTCCAAACTTTGTTACAGATCTTTCAGCTCCAGCTCCAGATACAGTATTCATGATACATCCTTGCCTGTAGTCCTGGCCTTCATATATTTTTATATTTACATACTAGAGGCTGGTTGCACAAAAAGATTTTGCAATAGGCCTTCCTTCCCCTGGCTGCCGGCATCGGTTTTCCTCCAGCACCTGGGACCCAGGCCTCCGCTCCAGCCGCAGCGGAGAAGCCAAGCCTCTTCAGTCTTCAGTCTTCAGTCATCTTCAGTCTTCACTCTGGCAGAGTCTTCAGTCTTCGCTCGGAGCCTGCATATGCAAATTAGCTGCCATCTTTGTTGGGTTAATTTGCATACCCATCCTGATTGGCTGGTGGGCATAGTGGAGTGACACCAATTTGCATGTTTCTCTTTTATTAGTGTAGATACTCCCCAAAATGTTGCTTCATTCAATCATACATTCATCCATTCATTCATTTATCTATTTCTCTCTATTAGGACAAGTTCTCTAGAAGTATAGCCAGATATGAGGAATTGTTGTTCAAATGATTACTTATGGGAGTGTGCTCAGGAACAGGGAAGTAAGGGAATCAGGCCAAGGGGGTGGGGGAGGGGATAAATCTATAGCTCATTTAGAGACTTGTTTCAGGTGATGTAGAAGGGATATTGTGTAGCACAAATTACACCATAGAGTTAAGTTCCACCTTGAGGCAAGTATTCTACCCAAAGTCAGGCCTTGGCCAAGGTTTGAGATTTGAAGGGCATGCAAACAAAAGTAATTCTCAAGAGAAGGGGTAGATATGAATTGTTATCAGGGCCAACACTTTCAGCAGTGTGTGATGGAAACACGGTGGCATAGCTGTTAAAGGGGGCAAGGTGAACAGTAACAGCATCCACTATATCATCAATCTGTCATCAATCTGTCCATTATCCATTCATTCATCTATCCAAAAGATTACAGAGCATAACATTTTCAAGTTCTTGGGAATAATAAAAGGGAATCTTAATCTGACAAAAACATGCAGTGTAGTGAAGAAGATAGATAAAAGGCAATTAAGCCCTGTCCAGTTTGGCTCAGGAGATGGAGCATCGGCCTGCAGACTGAAGGGTTCAATTCCCATCAAGGGTATGTGCCTCAGTTGCATGTTTCTCTCTCTGTGTCTCTCCCTCTCCATTCTACTCTCTCTCTCTAAAAAAAAAAAACATCAATTAAAACACAGAAAAACATGTTTTTTATAGAAGTCTGAAGTCAGAGCTCTGCAAAGTTAGGGAACTCCTACTTTGTTCTGGATGAATTGGAGTTATAGAAAGCTTCCTGAAAGAGTCAGTTATTAATAGTAATGATCAAAGGAAGTTATGAGAAGGGTAAAAAGGGGTACAATAAATGGTAGAACAGAAGTTATGTTATTACTGTTCATTCTTGACAGGAGAGCTTAGTTAAATCAATTATTTCTTTGGGCCTATGCCTTGTCTAGGGAGAGGTGAACCAAGTGCCTTGGGTGTTGGTGAAGGTCTTGATGAACTAGATCGCAAGGTCCTCTTGTAATGTAATGTCCCTTGGATCGAATGACTTGGTTAGAGCTAATGTTATACCCCAGGGAAAGGAGCAGGAGAGTTTACACAGGCTTTTGTGACAAAAGATTCTCTCCTTAGTCACTCAACTTAGAAATTTTTAACAGGTTCCTTAACATATTTCCTATTAACCCCCTACAACTCTATATTTACTATATGTCTGCATTGAGGTGGGAAATTAGCAGTGATCACTAAAATTAATATTTAGGTTGATTAGCCTAAAAGAAGGGGCAATTCAGAACTGGGGGGGGTGGGGAAGGCATTCATTTGAAATCTAATTGCATTTTTGCTAATCAAGAGTTTGGGCTAGGGTCATGTTGATATTTGGTCACAAGAGGACCTTTGGAGTATGTTGAGTACAAGAGTGGTATGATCAAGCTTTTATGGTTTTTCATGAGGGGAAGATTTCTTATGTAGAGAAACTTAGAAAGAGAGAGATTAGTTACCTGTCCATTTCACTTCCACGGCGTGACTAGCTCCAAATGATCAGGTTACCTGTCTACTTATAAGTGGGGGTGGGGGTGGGTAGGGTGGAGAACAAAGCTGCTATTCCTGTGCCCTCAGTGGGTTTATTTATGCTTTTTTTGTAGTGGACTCAAGTTTACTTTCCCTTTTATTGATTAAAGCACCTCAATCTTTTTACTACTCGCTACTTTTTCACTCTCAATTATTTGTTTTTCTTATTTGGATTTAATAAAAGTATTCTGGGTTGAGTATGTCAGCACATTTCTGGAAGTGGTAGGAAGTACTACCCCACCATACAAAGCTTTAGTAATTTGGGAAACTGTTGAATTGGCTTGCAAACCCCATTTCCCTTTCCAAACTTTATTCTTCTCTGAAGATACAAAGTTAGAAGAAATGGCAAGTGAGGTCATTAACTTATAAAAGCATAAAAAAAGATAAGTTGAGAACTTTTTAAGAAGCCATTTGAGAAGGCTAAAAGGCTAATTCCAATGTAACCCTGATATTGGTGGGAGGGGGTGGATTAGCAATCGGAATCTATTCCAGCAAGCCCAGTGTACATTCTTGATAACCTATAATTGTCACTGCCTCTTTCCCAGAAACTGGTCTTGCAAAACCTGTTACCTAAATACAGGGGCCATAAACTATGAACAGTGTACAGCCCTGGAGGGAGGAGTTATTAGTGCTGGCACCAGGCCAGACCATTAGATATGGTCTCAAGACCCCCAACACCTGGGGTCTTTTTTGCAAAGCCCGCAAAAGGAACGGAAGCATAATCCATATTTGGGGGACAAAGACACCAAAAAAATATAAAGGAGAAACTCCCTGCATGTTACTTTGCTCAGACGGGAAATTATTCCACTGAGTTCGCCGGCATAATAAAACTGTGCAACTCCATTTCTCTAAAGCGTTGCTTGGTTTTTCTCCAGTCTTCTACAACAATTGAATATTGGAAATAATGGATAAGACAAAGTTTGTAATGACTTTGACATTTTTTTTGGTGCCCAGGTACCATTAGTAGAATGTTTTAGGATAAGATAAGATAATTCTGGGTATGTATCTTGCCATCGCAATTGCCTAAAACATAGTTTAATTTACTTCTTCACAGAGCATAATAATCTCATTACTGATCTTCTAACATCTCTTATTCCCTCTATCGAAAAGCCAAAAATAAAGTTTAAATTCCAATCCTGAACTTTAAAGACTTGAACTATTTTAGAAGAAAAAAAAATTTAACATAGATTTTTATCTAGGGGCACACTGTCCCAAAGGCACTGCAGAGTTCACCATCACCAAAGAAATATTTAGTTCATTTAAGGAGATTATATAAATAGCAACTAACTGCACCACTTGGTGCCTCCCTACCTTACAGTCTCAGTGAGCCCCACACACCACCTGCCATCCTCCAGGAACTCATTGTACACGGGCATTCCCAGGGTCTCAGCACACCCAGCTCCCTCCCCTGCTGGGGCTTCTGGTCATACCCCTCACTCCGCTGGAACAACCCAGCCTCCCACATCTCATTTCTCAAGTGATTGCTCTGACATCCATTGCTAGAGCAAATCCCCCTATTAAATGCACTTTGCAACTTTTACCAGATCTGCAGAGGTTTTTTGTTTGTTTGTTTGTTTGTTTTATATTTTTTTTATTGATTTTAGAGAGAGGATGTGAGAGTGCAAGAGAGAGAGAGAAACACTGATCAACTGCCTCCTGCACGCCCCCTACTGGGGAGTGGGCCCACAACCTGGGCATGTGCCCTGACGGGGAATCAAACCATGACCTCTTGGTGCATGGTGGCACTCAACCAACTGAGTCACATGGGCCAGGGCCAGATCTTCAGTTTTGTGACCAGTTATGTGATTATTGATTACTAAATATATTTCTCACTGGACTGTGTGCTCCATGAGGGAAGAGACCTTGTAAGTTTTAGTTATTATTATACTCAGTGTCTTGTGAGTGCTAGCTCATTATACATTCCTCAGATACAGTAATTGTTTAAAGGATTGAAGATTTTTTTAGAGTGCATATATTTTCTTTAAAAACTATTCTTCTTTTGCTTGCTGTTGCATGTTTGAATCCATAGAGAACAACAGTTTTCAAAAAAATATTCTTCTCCCTCCTGTGGCTCTGCCTCAGTTTCATTTTTATACATCACTGAGATGAAACCCCTTCCTTTCTCCTTTGACAACAAATGCATGCACCAAATAGTAGTCAGTAGAAATTTGAATCCTAAATATATTCTGTAATGTTTCTGTGCAGTTCCATGGATTGTGTTGCTCTCAATTTAGGCAGGATTACTGATAACATTACCCTGATAGAGGAAGTTAATTTTTCTTAGTGCAATTTATTTACTCTGGAAATATCAGAAAACTCACTATTCAGAATTTTCTTAATCTCTTGCCATTTAAAATGACAATTTATGTGAAGAAATGGTGGCACAGGGAATGTCATTTATTTCCACAAGGTTTATATAATGGACAGAGTGCAGACAGCAGATAAAGCTGAATCTTTGTGCGTGGGATAGAGAATATTTTAATTGCAAATTCACCAGTAGAGGGATTCTTGTCACTACTTTAGAGGAGAATAAATAGATGCTCTCTCTCTTACTTCTGCCTGCATATGAATTTTATCAGAGAATCAGGCGAGACAACATAACTGTGATCTTTTTAACTATTTCCATGTTTTCCATCACAGGAAGCGTTGTGGCTAACTCATTAGCTACCATATAACTGCTTTGGGGAGGTCTCTGTAGGACTTGCTAAGGATGATGCCTTTCGCAAATCAGAAGGCCCAGTTTGCACTACTGGAAAGTGATTTGCAGAGAGAAAAACAACTAGTGCATAAGATTAAAAACACAAACACTATGTGAGGGTTGTTGCTGCTCAGATATATAAATGTTAATGTGAGGTTTTTAATTTCCCAGATTATAGTGCATAATCTATAGTTTCCAGTGCTATTCTATACAATATTAACTTATTGAATTTCCATAGTGAGTTATCAGACATTATCATAACCCGTAGAGGAGGAAACTGAGGCACAGAAAGGTTCCCTTGCCTGCGGTCATACAGGTAGCGAGTGTTCGCTCAGGAATGGAACTCAGCGATCTGATGTCAGCATCTGTGCTCTGCACCACTAACTGGTGTTGCCTCTCCATTTATTATAGATTCATTTGTTTTGCTTTGGACTAATCTCTAAGATTCACTGTGGCTTCAACTCAGTGAGAAGCAAAAACCTTAGTAAAAGTACAATCCGGTTCCTAGTCATTAAGTTTGCAGTTATTCATTTTGAAAAACTACCAAAACATGTACTACTTGCTTCTCCTCAGCTTGTTAGTAAATGGAAAAGAGAGTTGCCACTACATTTCCCTTCCTACATGCTTTTCTTCCAAGATGAAGTTGACACTCTCAATGAGCAGTAGGCTGAAGTTGTCTCCTTTTGGATCTGAATTGACCTGTGACTACAGGTCATTAGCAATGATCTAACCTCTGCCTGGTCATCTTGAGGTGCTTGCTCTTGGAACCCAGTTGCCATGTAGAGATGAAGCGTGGGCCACATGAAGAAGGCACATGCAGTTTTCCTGGTATTCAACCTCAGCTCCCAGCCAACAGACAGCAGCAGCCCCCAGGCATGCATGTGAAGACTACTCCAGATTGAGTCTCTGGTCCCCGGTTTGGTTTGTTACGTAGTAACAGCTAACTGGAACAGTAAAATAGGGCTAATACTGCTGGCTTTCTTAAGGCATGTAATTAATTAATTTTTGAATTAGTGGGGTAATTAGAATTATTCATTATAGTTAAATTCTAGGAGAACTTTAGATTAAAGGCATCTAATTTTTTAAGTGGAAATTTAAATTTGAATATTAATTATGGGTTTTTCACTTCTGCTGTTGATTACTTGAGTAATTTATATATTATTTCTGAATATTTTGTGCCTCAGTTTATTTCTCTTTCAAATTCTTAACTGCTAACATCATGATGCTTCTATTACTATTATTTATAAACTTTTAATAAATATGTATGATAATGTGTGTGTGTGTATATGTGAGTATTGAAGGTTTAACCATGTGTTCTGAAGAAGTAGATTCAAGGTCACTAGCATCTAAGATTAAAACTAATTTTATTTATAATATTATCATTGGAAAATGCACTTCAACAAAGGACTTTTTTTCCAGCAATGGGGACTAGTCAATAGGCAATATTCTGGGGCTGAGAGTTGAGAGAGAAGTATCAGAGAAAATTCTCTGAGTGGTTTTCAACTGAAAAAAAAAATCGTGTGTGTGTGTGTCTGTGTGTGTGTGCGTGTCTGTGTTCTGACACCTGATCATCTTGAACTGAGTTTCTAAATTTGAGATTGTCCACAACTACAACTTAAAATATTGGGATAATTATATTGGGACTTGAGTTTTAGTGCAATTTGTAAGGTTTTACTTGTGAAACAGAAATTTTTAGGGGTGAAAAAGACAGGTTTAGTAACTTTTAGAAATTTTAGAAATTAAGGGGACCATAGAAGAAGCACAGGGCTACAGAGCAGCAGAAGGTATATTTCCTTAGAATAGAAGAGCTGAAAAGCTGCAACAGATACATTTTAGAAGGTCTATATTTACAAAATAAAGGGAAGGAAGCCCCTCACCCAGAAGGAAAAGAAAGCCCAAAGGGAATGAAAAGAACAATAAGAAAGAACAAATGTCCACCTTTGCTATACCACCTTCCGTCCGTGGATTCGTTCTTCAACTCTGTCAGACATCCATAGAATCTGTCTGCCCAAGGAAACAACACGTGTTCTAGTCCAAAAATCACGTATCACTTGAATATATTAAGTACTTGACTAGACACACATGAGTATTCTATTTTTAAAAAAATATATTTTATTGATTTTTTACAGAGAGGAGAGGAAAGGGATAGAGAGATAGAAACATCAATGAGAGAGAAACATGGATCAGCTGCCTCTTGCACGCCCCCTACTGGGGATGTGCCGCAACCAAGGTACATGCCCTTGACTGGAATCAAACCTGGGACCCTTGAGTCTGCAGGGCAACGCTCTATCCGCTGAGCCAAACCGGTTAGGGCGAGTATTCTATTTTGATATATACAATATTAATATTCCTCAAGGACTTTAAAGTTTTTCAGAAGTCTCGGTCATGCTCCCAGGAGTCACAGCGCTCTGAGTCCTCCATCCTAAGGGATTTTAATGTGGAGAGTTTAGGGGAGGTCCCAGGGGAAGATTTCATTAGAATATTCAGCAGTTTTTCAGGAGTGTCCTTTTAGGCTTGTGGTCTCCACTGGTGGATTGGTGGGTGCCAGGGCAGGGGTTTATTATTCAATGTAGCTGGTCCTGAGCGCAGCTGTGGCTGGTTTTGTTGCTTTTCTGTCTGGAGCTGAAATACAACTGAGGTCTAGATGTTATCTCTAGAGAGAAAGGTCAGGGGGTCCTACCTCCATGACCAGAGATATGCTAGAGGAGGAAAGGTCACCCTGGGGACGAGGTCCCACCCTCCAATTGTCCCTTGCTTTCCACCCTGGTGACCTTCTGTACCTGGCTCTTCATCCTTGCTCTGTTCATATCTGTCTAACTGCCTACCAGAGGAACAAATGGGAACTCCAATAAGTAAAGTTATTGGTGCACTGGTAAAGGTTTAACAGACTTTCTTAAAAACAAAAACAAACAAACAAAAAAAACACGTGTATATAAGTATATAAATTTACTATAAATTTTACTGACGTAAAAGATGTGTAATAAAGTTTTCAAATAATATTAATAAGTATACAATATTTATTATTTAAAAGTATTTATAGTTGACCAATTCCTATGGAATGCTTTTGTTGATGTTTGCTGAACCCTGGTATCCATAGCTAATCAGGTAGCTATGTCTTTACCAGGGCTATCTTGTAGGGATAGTTGACCAAAGAAGGGGCTAGTCTCAGTTTTCAGCCCCTTAGGCCCAAAGCCCCTACTCTGCATCACATTGTTTCTCAAATCCCACAGATTGAACTGTGTGGCTCAGAACCCCACCCTAAGTCATAGTGTTACTGTCTGGCTGTCCAAAGCCCCCAGGGAAGCTCCTATCAGGCAGGACTTTCCAAGGTTTAGTGATTACCTTTCAAAAGCCAAAGACAAAGACTAGATCTCTCTCCCGAGCTAATTATAAATTGCTCCCAGCACAGCCTTGGTTAAGGTAAAAAACAAAGAGAGAGATCCAAGAAAGAAACAGATATAAAACAATGTACTGGGAGAGTATATCTGCAGGCAAAAAATAAAGGGGAAATGAAATGTTTTAGGAGAACAAAATGATCAATATGTAAACCCAGTAAAATAAGGTCTCATACTTGGCCTTTCCTCTTGACCAATACTACATTTTGCTGATCAAAGAACAACAAGTTTAAGCAAGATAAAAATAAACTGGATATGAAAGTTTTTGTTTGTTTTTTTGTCTAGTTTTTATGGAAAAACCTTAATAACTTGAGCAGGAACTATTGTCGGAGAAGGTATTCTTGGTCACTTGCAAGGAACTCTAATGTAAATTTAATACATGGAATAAATATATTGTAACCATGATTTTTGTACATGCAATATACTTTATAAAGACCATAAAAATAACCAACTGAAGATAGTTAACATTTAACTTCTCATGCATAAGACATATTAAGAGATAAACTATATAATTTGAGGAGCTAAGACAGGTGCTGATGCTCCCATTTGTGTAAAAAATTCTATCTGATATTTATTCGTCTACTATGATTTTCTTTTCAAAGTTAATTCTTGTTACAGGAATAAACCAACCTTTATTATGCTGACCTATAGTGAGAAGGAAAATAGGAGGGCAACTTTGGGGGCTTACAGCCTAGTTCAGTATCTAGTTAAACAGTAACCTTACAAGCCTCATTCTAACTGAGTTGGGCAGAGCTGCAAAGCGCCCCCAGAGGGGCCTGCCACAAGAAGTTATATATATATATATCAAAACCTCCCCGACAATGACAGTTCAAGCTTTGGATCAGAATCCCCTGGACTAGCAGCGTTGCGTAATGAAGGTTTTCTTTCCTGAATCCTCTGAGTGCTGACTGATCATTCTCCTGGGTCATTTGAAGAATTGCTGCCACAACATAGAAGTAGAAACTAAAATAAATGAAGGTGCTAATGAAAGGAAAACAGTATCCTAGAAGTGAAAGTGAAAAGGGGATATCAAAATTAAACTTTTCTGAACTTTATGATAAAGAGTGATGAGTCTTAATTTGCATATTTTTTGTATATATGAGATTATTATTTCTATCACATAAAATGTATGTTATTGATATGTGGCTTTTGAGTCAAACAGAACCTTGTGGGTTCTTGCCTCATGAAGTATGAAGAATAAACTTGCAGTCTAAAAGATTTTAAAAATTTGTGGACATTTATTGTAAGCATATATAAACTCCCCCTGGGCAGGGGTCCAAAGAGGAAAGGTCCCCAAATGGGAAAGCCTGCTCTCTCTCTAATGGGAAAAAAGTCAATCTAAAAATATCTTCTGTCTCCAGGTTTATAGAGGCTACAGCTCTTTCTCTGAACATGACCCTTTCCAATTGGACTCTTCCTCAATTTAGGACCCCTGTGCTTTCCTCATTGGTCACTGCTGCATAGTGAAATGTGAACATTGAACTGGAACATGTGATGTTCCTCTGAGCAGAATTATTTTCAGGTCCTTGTCCAGTGGAATTGAAGACTAAAACCACAGACAAAAGGTAGTATAGTAAAAGATGGAAATTTATTGAGAAATAAGCATAGACTCCCACATTGGGGGCGTGGGGGGAAGAGAGTCCCACTAAGTCCCTTTTTTCTACAGTTTATAAAGTCTGTAGTTCTTTGTGCCGTGACATCCCCTCTGATTGGTGACTATCCCCTCTGATTTGGTCACTATAGCAACTCCAGAGCTCAAATTTCATGTGAGGTATGTGAGCTTCCTCTCTTCTTCTCCTTTATTGTTTTCCTATTTCCTTTGGGTTTTCCTCTTCCCTCTCTGAATGAGGGGCTTCCTTCTCTTAATTCTGTAAATGTATACCTTCTGCAGCTCCCAGCTCCCTTATCCTATGGAAATGTACCTTCTGCAGCTCTGTAGCCCTGTCCTTTGCTCATGGACCCCTTAATTCCTAAAATTTCCTAAACCTGCCTATTTTACCCCCTAAAAACTACTTTCAATAGTATCAGTTTCAAAGTTCAAAGCCCACCTGGTACCTCCCTCTTTCTCTCTCCCTTATCTTGCAACATTCCTCTATCCTCTGTGAATGTATGCCTTCTTCTTGTAACATTTCTCTATCCTCTGCAAAAATAGGATAAGAATTCTGGAGTCTTGGAGCTGTCCCCTTCCCTTCACATATGCATTCCTCTTCCATGGATCCCCTTTCCCTAAGACTGCCTGTCCTGTCTCTAAAGTTCCTTTCATTATCATACATAAGACTATCTTCCTCCATTATTTCTTACAGAAATCAATTAAGTTGCAAGTCATATTCTTCACGTTTTGATCTTTCTTGCACTTTAGTTAATATTTTTGAGCAAAATGAGTTGTTAAATTTATTGTCAATTAAAAATTCCATTTGTATTCTTTATTTACAGTAAGGTGATTTATGGAGTCACACTGGATAGGGTTAACAAGCTTGGATTGCTGAATTACTTAATTTGGGTCTTTGATACTTCACTCTACCATGAAGATATTAAGATTTCCACTATATCACTCAATATAATAATGTTCATGAAAACATTTCGACATTATTTTGACAGATAAATGGCAGGTATGTGAATACATTAACGTAGACTAGTACTTGGCTTTTCTTTTATATAGTAGTTCATTATAGTTTCTCTGTTAGTGATTCTTCCTTCTTTGCTGACATGACACCTGAGGCACAGCTTTCCTTCACATAACTATCAAAGAATGTCTTCATGTCTACAGGCTAAACTTTTCTGAAACCACATAGAACAAGATTTGTACACTTGCATATATCCAAAGGTTATCTTTGCAACCACTTTGCAAATCATCTCTACCATGAAGAGGGTAAGTATTGAATTTAAGGATTCTTGAAAATAAAGACCCTGCTGTATGTCCTATTTATAGTTTCAGCATTATTCAAAATATATTTAAACATAGTGTTGCCAATTACTATTTGATTTCCTAAAATGATACAATATTTTATAATTAGGATTTGGGGTAATAATATATTTATTATGTTTTAATTGTTTCATGGATCCCCAGCTGCAGTAGGCAGCTGATCAATGTTTCTCTCATCAATGTTTCTCTCTTTTCCTCTCCCTTAAATATATAAAAACACATTAAAAAAAATGCATCATGTAATGCGGCATAATGATGAACAAAACTTCAATCCCAACTCAGCCATTTAGTAGCCTTATGCCCTGATCCACTTACTCAGGGTCTCTGGGCCACTGTTTCCTCATCTTAAAAATAGGAGTAATGCCTATTTCATGAAGCTTTAAAGATTTCACAAGAAGTTGTACATAAAATGCTTAGCACAGCTCTTACAAAGTTAGCTCTCAATAAATATTAATTCTCTCCTCCAGAAGTTGAATTATATCCACACATTATAGGCAAGTAATTAATAGTGGGTGCTGCTAACATCTTACAGTGTTAGTTACATGATCATCTTATATTCTATAAATGCCAGCGGATAAAAAAAAAAAAAAACATCTTCAAGGCAATTGTGCTCTAATAAGTTGTGATAGCAACCTGACTACTGGAAAATAAATTATAATAGTAGTAATTTCCCTGTGAAATTGGATACCTCTTCATAAAAAGAATAGCTCTTTTATCTTTGACTTCATAAATCATAGTATATAATGTGCCCTCAACTTGAAAATAAAGATGTTCTTTGGTAGATATTGAAATTTATAATGTTACTTACAGCACTGGAAAGAATGCTGTTTTAAATAAATTTGACTGCATTTTTTGCAGTGGGACTAACTACTTGTGAAAATTATGTTATGACATCTCTTTGGCATTTGGTTCCTGAAATACTTTCTGATCTCAGCTGATTTCTGATGATGTCAATAGTGTTTTACTATCTGTACCTTGCATGTTTCTAAGTGCACGAATAGTCCTCATGCTACTTTTGATATTCTTTCTAGTAACCAGATCCCATAGGTGTCACTGGTTCCAGAAGCTCTGTTCCTCTGAGAATAAAATGTGCCATTGCATTGCACATTCTAAAACAACTCTTTATTCTGGATGGGCCCCTGAGAGACTGCTTGTAACATTGTTTGTGAAGAGGGATTTTTAAATGGTCATTTGGGAAAACACATGCAACTTGAACATTTTAAAAATTTCATATTATTTTATTTTCCATTTCTTGGATAACTTAAAATACTACTATTTGCCTAAAAAATATATTCATGAGTGTCCTTTTATTTGGTAGTAATATCTTTCATATTTTAGATTATTCTGTTTTTTGGACACTTATCATATATAGGTTTATAGAATTGTTACTATTAAAACATGCCCCCTTTCACTTAACATAACTCTATAACATGGCTATAAAATATATATAACATTTAATATTTATTATATCTCTATCTATCTACCTATGTACCCATTTAATTATCTATCTATATATCTATGCCATGCATAAGCTCAATGTAATGGAATGCCACTCACCAAAGTCAATCAAGAAATAAATGACTGAATTTTCAATCTGCTAGCAGCAGAGTCTAATTCTGAACCCCCAAATGGGTACTTTTTCATGAGGTGAGAAAACTTCTCAGGCACAGTTCCACCACACTGTGTCACTCCCATCTTAGAATGCCAGTAGTTTTTTCGTATAGAAATAGATACCTTATGGTCAGGGGACTCACGTTACATTGAAAGAACTATGGGAAGGTGATCTATGACCGGTGATAATGGGGATCACTGATCCTATCACAAAACACACTGCAGTTAGTCTCACAGAGTGCTGGGATAGCCCACCTAGGGCACAGCTGATAGCCCTACAACAGCAGTGATGAATTAGTGTCAGCCCCTTTCTGCCTGCCAGGTGAAAATTTTCTCTGTTGGAAAACCTTCGCTTTGGGATTGCTCATCAGCCTGGCTAAGACTTTTATAGAACTGTGCTGCAATAAGGTCCTTTCTACCCAATCATTACTTTCCTCTTTCCTTTTCAAATGGAGATGGCATTGAGGTCTGAAGACTCTCCCTATCTATTTCTGCTCCTTTTAGCTTTCATAAGTAATTCTCCCAAAATAAACTTCTTGTAAATCCAATCCTATCTTGGCCTTTTCCTCTTGGAGGATTCCAACTGACACAGAAGTCATCAGACTCTCCTTTATGCTACTTCTGTTAATTTTTTTATTTTTTTGCATTTACTATGGGATATTCAAAAGTATTTGTTTACATCTGTGCTCCTATGGGACTAGGAGGTCTATTACTGGCAAATGAGAATGGGCCTAACGCACAATGTAACATACACCAGATAATCAATATATTTTTTGAATAAAGTTTATCAAATGTATATGCTCTTAAATGACACATATATATCAGACGTATCATATTATAATTATTGATGAGCCTCTCTGAAAATGACCATTACTAAGTTGTGAGCCATTTAGAGTAGATTATTCTCATTTGTTTCTTTATTCCCAGCAGATCATGCTATATAGTAGCAGCTAAATACATGCTAAAAATGTTAATTTTACAAGTTAATAGGTCATATGAAATAATAGAAGATGTACAGCATAAAGTAATGATAAAAGTCATTATTTCATAGTACTTTAATATATCAAACATGAAAAGCAAGATTTTAGAACTACTTAAACTACATCTGCTGACATTTTAGAAAAAAATGAGAAGATAAAGATCAAGCATTTTTAATTGATTGCAAAGGGAATAAAGTACAATGGTGGTTCTTAAAATGTGGTCTATGGTCACTGGATGCTCTCTAGAGGGTTGCTTTAGGTAAAGGAAATCGTTTCTTTATTGATTAAGTTCATTCATCATATGCAAATTGAGCATTGCCTAAATGCCAATCTCTATATTGGGCACCATATTTTCTTATAGAATATAATTGTTTGTAATGGACTACATCTAAACATGTACTTCTTTATTAATACATCTTAATTTATGTGTTGTTTATTTTATTTCATACTTATTTATTAATATTTATCAATGCATAATTAAAACATAATCTCATGTTAAAGCTATATCACTTTATATATTAATCTTTATTCTCTTCTCATTCCCTATTGTTTTTTTTACATTGAAAAATAAAAATAAACATAAAAGCAATGACAATAAATCAAAGAAACCAAAAAAAAAGATTGTCTCTTTTTATATAAATATATTTTCTTTGCTTCTTTCCAACAAATTATCACCTCATTGCTCTCCCTATTATCACAATTAAACATTTTACCTTACTGGCATCAATGTCTCACATTTCCTTACTGATGAACTATGGATTGGGTAACTATTACTCTACTGGTTAATTTTTCAAAGATAAAAAATGGCTATTAAGCCTGGCCAGTGTGGCTCAGTGGTTGAGTGTCCACCCATGAACCAGTAGGTCACGGTTCGATTCCCAGTCAGGGCACATGCCCAGGTTGAGGGCTCGATCTTCAATAGGCGGCATGCAGGCAGCAACTGATCAATGATTCTCTCTCATCGTTAATGTTTCTATCCCTCTCTCCCTCTCCCTTCCTCTCTTTGAAATAAAAAAAAAATACCATATTTTTAAAAAAGAGCTATTAATGTAAATATACCAACTAGCGTTAAAAATTTCATACCATGAGAATCTGTGACATAGGAACATGTGACCTAAAAGTGTGTGTGTGTGTGTGTGTGTGTGTTTGTTGGGGGATAATATTTGAATGTAGAGTATCACAAAATGAAGTAAACATTTTGAGAATAAAATGGATCAGGTTAAAGAACCCATTAAATGATTAAATAAGAAAAGGAGACAATAGAACCTAAGCTCACATATCAGTATGGTAAACCAAATCCAGTTCTTATTAGGTAACAATTTAAACAAAAAATGAAAACATTTTAAAAAGGAGCTATCTCTGTGAGCAGGGCGTACTTAGTAATAAAGCATAGGAATTGTAGAGGCACCGGATGTTACCCAACTACAACCTTTTTCCTACCTACATTGAAAAGTTTCTCAGCTTTGCCTCACTTGTCATTTTCATCAACCCATGTTCAATGCCCCCCTTTTTGCTTTCAGATTTTTTATCATCTAATACATTTTCAACCATGTTATATGAACAGACTTTCTAAATCTGATTGTGTCATTCCTCCTCTCAAAAGTGGTCAGTGTATTGTCCTTTCCCTTTGGGGGTAAAAATATCCAAATTCCTTAATACAGAATTCAGGGTTTTATCATTCATTTTCACCCTGCATTTTTCTCTTGGCTTCAGGTCATATTTCTCAATACTTTACATGCTGAGCTTGCTGTTCTCCCCT
This sequence comes from Myotis yumanensis, assembly GCF_028538775.1. NCBI lineage: Eukaryota > Metazoa > Chordata > Mammalia > Chiroptera > Vespertilionidae > Myotis > Myotis yumanensis. The sequence goes on from NW_027223754.1 coordinate 143,166,443, forward strand.
AATTCTCATTAATTCCTTCTCACGTTGGCTTAATCTATTCATCTACCTGAACTATCCTTCCCCCCGCCCCCCTCTGATTGTTGAGTGATGTATCACTTATCCTTCCATAACAGCTAGAATATAGCTCCTCAGTGAAGACTGTCAAGAATGAATACCACCAAGAATAACTAACTGCACTCTGGTAGCAAGTACTGGTGAACATTCTCAGTACTCCCAGGAGATGGTTCAGTTCTAGGGATAATTGTTTTGCTGGAATCCCTTCCCTCGCTCGGTGCCTGATGTAGAATAAGCAATCAAAAATATGTTTTAGCCGAAACCGGTTTGGCTCAGTGGATAGAGCGTTGGCCTGCGGACTGAAAGGTCCCAGGTTCGGTTCCGGTCAAGGACATGTACCTGGGTTTCGGGCACATCCCCAGTGGGAGGTGTGCAGGAGGCAGCTGATCAATGTTTCTCTCTCATCGATGTTTCTAACTCTCTGTCTCTCTCCCTTCCTCTCTGTAAAAAATCAATAAAATATATTTTAAAAAAATATGTTTTAAATTATATGGAATGGGTAAGGTCTTTGTCTCATGACATTGTCTGTGGTTTTCAACACTTAAGCATGGATTAATAAATGCGTAGCTCTGGTTTTGTGTAACTCAAGCTGAAGGGTAGGTTAAGGAAATGGTTAGAGCCACTAGAGAGGGCAGGTCATTGTGCAGAGCAGGTTAAAATACAAATGATGTCTCCAGGGCTGGAGCTGGTGGAGGACAGGGTAGGGCAGGGTCACATTAGATTCTGGAAATTGTGTGTGCGTGTGCATGTGCGTGTGCGTGTGTGTGTTTTAAATGTTTTTATTGATTTTTTTATAGAGGAAGGGAGAGAAACATTGATGTGGGAGAGAAACATTTGTTGGCTGCCTCCCCTGTACCCTCAACCAAAGATCCAATCCACCACTCCTTGGTGTATAGGAGGAGACTCCAACCAACTGACTCACCCATCTCGGGCTGGACAGTTTTGAACAATTGTATTTTTCTGTTTGTACAAAAAAATTGACCCAAACATGCCATGAACTGCCTGCAGAGATAAAAAACAAAAAACAAAAAACATCGGAACTGATAGAAACACAGATACTATTATATACATATAATCCCAGAAGAGGGATCAGCTTTGAGAATCTTGGAGAATTCTTGGCATAGAATCAGAAACAACGTTAGTCAGGAGTGAGGGTTGAAGTAAAGAGGATGTCTTGGTATGAGAAAACAAAAGCTGTTCTTTCCTAAAAACCATACAGAATCCAGTCAGAAAAAAAAAGAAATGTTTTAAGTGCATCTGCCCTGCATTCCCCAGGGCTTCAAGTGCCCTGCTTTCTGTTGGGATTTCTTAAGGGAGCCATGACAAATTCTGATGACTCACACAGAATGAAAGCCTCGATGTATTTGGAATAAGAGCTTCCTTCCTTTCTCTCTTCCAGATAAACCAATCATTTCAAAAAGTTTAAGTGATTACCATGATTTTGTGAATAATTTTTATTCAGCCTTTATAAACATAACAATAATTTTTTTCTCTTAAATACAAGAAGAAGAAAAATAAATGAGCACAGAGAAAACTTATATCATTTTTGAACAGAGAGTAACTTTACAAAAGGTAGTTTAACTCTCTCATTTTACAGATGTAAAACTTTTGCTAGATAGGAAAATGTTTTCCCTGGACAGCTAATGTCAGAAATGGGTCATCTTGAACCCATGACTCTTGTTCCCCTTCCATTGCAGAAATACATCAAATATGAATTATAATATAATTCAGGAGTTTAAAAAACTATGGCCCATGAGCCACATCTGGTTTGCTGACTATTTTGGTAAAATTTTCTGGAACACAGCTATGCTAATTTGTTTGCATATGATCTATGGGTGCTTCCATGTAACAATGGCAGAGACTACATGGCCCTCAGAACCTAAAATATTTACTATCTGCCTGTTTACAGAAAAAGTTTGCCAACCTCTGATCTAAAACATCACTCTTCTTGTGAAAACCTTACACATTTCCCTTATTCCTCTCTCACTTTATTTTCCTTGAAACTGTCCACTTTCCATCCACATCCACACTCTCCTATAGGACATGCACATGGGAAGGAGACAGAGACCTTTATACTCCAGGGAATATCCTTATAATTAAACTAGTGGCCTGGTGCACGAAATTGATGCACTGGAAGGGGGGAGTCCCCCAACCTGGCCTGTGCCCTGTCACAGTGCAGGAGCCCCGTGATCCATCACCCCAAAGAGGTAGGCTCTGCCCACCCATCTGGGGCTCCTGGATGGATTGCCCCAAAGAGGTAGGCCAGAGCCAGGGGAGGCCTGCAGACCCCTGGGGCAGGCTGCGGCAGAGGCCCGTGGACCCTGAGCACAGGTGCGTGGAGGCCTGTGGACCCCAGGTGCAGGTACATGGAGAACCCCCGCAGTGCCCCATCCCTGTCCCCAATGCTGCAAGTTCCCACCTACCAGCGCCTGCTGCACACGCAGCCTGCTGGTGGCTCATTACGTGTGAGGGCATCCAGACCAATTTGCATATCACTCTATTATTAGTATAGATATGAAGACATCCATTTAGTCCTCAACTTCTAGTACCAGTTATCGCCGAAGAGGTTCTTGTAATATGAGAAATAGTGACCCAATACTGCAGTAAAGTCAGGCCTTAAGCAGTTTTCTTAATTCTGCTTTTTCAGGCTTGGTGACATAATAAGTCATTTACTCTCTGTACATGCAGATTGAGAACTTACTCCCTATTCTAACTTTACAGCAATGTTAGAAGGATTAATTGGATAATGAATCTAAAGTCTCTGTGCTCAGTAAAGAAAGACACAACTGCAATGTATTATTTGTCAGTGAAAGAAGACAATGAGAAGACACTTTCCCTATTAACAAAATTATTCCTACCGAGAGAGTGACTGTTAGCAAGTCAATTAAGACTATTTTTGATAGAGTTTCTACTCTCACACATCCTAGGGCAGCAAGCAAGGAGAGCACACATAGCTGTCAGACATTTTAAATACATTTCTTCCATTAAGAAAATGGGACAACTTCAAAGGCATAAAGGAAAAAATTTTATACAGTCATTAAAGCACAGACTTTGAGATAGTTGGGTAAGACCTAAATGAAAGATGCATATTAAATAAATAAATAAATAGTAATTCAAATGAAGGTTTCTTCATGCATTCTTTTCCCACTATTTTTTTTTCACAAAGACCACAGCATGGTGAATGATTAAAAATAACATAATGGACAACTATTCTGTATAGTAGCAGGTGCAAAATGTAATTCCCAGAGTTCATGACAAATGTGAATACCTGTGAGTGTCCGTAAGTAGGTAAACATAAAGGATTTGTTGAAATATTATTGAATTGAGAATAAGATTACCTGAGGTTGTCTCCTTAGGAATTTTTGCCCTTAAATCAAAATTTTTTTTTCAGTGAAAGGTCCATATAACTAATTTATTTTCTAGCTGAAAGATAAAACAATTACAGTTTCTATCTGAGTTAAATCTCAAAAAGGGTTATTTTCCTCACTAATGGGAAATAAAAGCAGCTCTAACTTTGGTCCAGGTGTGGAATCTCCCTAAATTGAGGAAGATGATGTTTAATAAGTTCATCACTACATCATCGAATGGACTTCCGACTGAGACTTGGTTGAATTTAACCACTCTTCAAGTGTGATAACAGGATTGAGGCAAGATTTATGAATTTGTTCTATGAAACGAATACTCGCATCTTGGCAATTTTGGCAGTTTGTGAAATGGTTAATGCATTAAAAAGCAGAGTTTTTAAGACCCAATTCTGTCTAACTTTACTTCAAATAGATCACCTGGTTTATGAATGTGAAGCTTTAGCAATCATTTGTCAACCTCCTTCCATCAATGTGATTGATGGCCTTGTGGTTAACCTGTGCTTCTTTTTCACTCTTGTTTTGGGTTCTAACTGTTTTCTTGGTCTTTTAATTATAAGTTGCAATCAAATGGTCTCATTTCTTTTGAGGAAACTCACAGTCTTTTTGTAGATAAGTAATTAATTTATTTTTAGAACATACTAGATGTATTCCCAGAGAGCAGATAACCCATGCTCTCAAGATAACTAACTAAATAAATAAGAACATATATATTGCAAATATTGTAAAAAATCATGTTATTTACCAACTAATAAGTTCTATTTGAATTGCATAGTTTGTATTAGTTTATTAAAAGTGAATGCTTTATAAAATTGATAGTAAGTTTTAAATTGTGTCATAATACATGCAATTTCTTATTACATGAATATTTATTCAGCAGCTAAATCTAATTTTAAAATTTTCAGAAAGTGACCAGTAAAACATAGAAAGGATTAGAATTAGTTTTATAGCACATATATTTAATAAGGATTAGCTAATATTTTTCCTAAGTTTAATGTGTCAAGCTATTGTAGAAATAATGAGAAATAAAACAGATTTATCGTGAACGCTGATTTTAAATCAGAAATAATATTTTTAGATCTTTATTGAACTCATCACAAAATTATCTATTATTCATATGTAAATTTCTGGCCTTTTTATTCTCTTTTAACATGGTTGAAAAGAGGTATTTTTTCTAAGACTGAATTGTTACTTTGAAAAATCCACCACAAGATGGCAGAGGAGTTTTTAAAATTTAATCTTAGAACGTAATTTATGAGGTACAAGTTCCAAGTCAGGTTCATTTGAAGAGTCACCACACGTCTGACATGTCAGTGGCCAAACCAGTACATAAAAGTTGATGTACACTCCAATTAAAAATTATAATTATTCATACAGAGAAGGCTGCAGGCTATGAAACAAATGCTCTAGGACTGAGCCAGGTGTATTAGATGGACATAGTGGCTCTAATAAGGTAGGCTTTAGCCATCATATTACCTCTGTGTTAAGACATTTTCATTTTTTCATGCCAAGCTAGCAGAGACTTTGTATATAAGAATAAAAAATAGCTAAGTATTTCAGTTCCAGGGACCTCCCAGAGTCTATGAGGATAAGCAGTGCTGGAATGGAGCTTTCAGTTTAAAGCAACACCATTCATTTTATCTCACCTAAACTCCAATCTCAGAGATCAACCTGATAAGAGCATTGTGCTGGACACACTGGGATATACACAAATAAACAAAACACAAATCCTCATCCACATCCAAACAAACCAACAAAGAAAAACACAGGACATAAGGGAAGAAAATTTCCTGGAATTTCTCTACTAATAAAACTAAAAATGTACACTGTATAGTAAATACACAGAAATACACAAACTTATTAAATTACCTAAAAATCACTTTTGTCATCTATGTATTTCATATTTAAGACTGAAACAATATCTAATTAGTTAGGTAATAATTTATTAAGAAGTCCCTAGAATTGACACCGTGTGTCCTATATTCTTCCCGGGTCTCTCAGTCACTGAAAATAGCAGTATATGTTTTTTTATTTTTCCCCAAGAGTTAAGATCCTGCAATAGTAAAACTGATGTATTATTAATATTATTAATAATATTAAATTGATTACCATAACATTTCCCAGACCTAGCAGAATGGCTGCACATAGTATGTATTCAAAAAATATTGGTTTCCTTACTGATGACTAAAATAGTTGAGTATTTTCTATACGCCCGGCACATGGTCTCACTTAATAATCTATTATCTGTCTTACAGTAATGATAAAACTGGGAATGAACACGTTTATTTGATTTCCCCAAGGCCATGTAATTTTCAAGGAACAGGGACAAGGTTCCAACCTAAGCCCACTTGACTCCAGAGTAAACAGTCCTAACTGTCACATGAAGATGCTTATTAACAAGATTTGGTCAAACTCTCTTTGCAGAAATGTTATGATTCACATTTTTTTTCATCCAAACTAAACCATCCCTGAGCTAAGCCAAGCCCTTTTAAATTAAATGTAAAAGAGCTCATGTGAATAAGAGTATTTTGCCTCACAATTTTTGCTTAGAAAGGAAATTCATCCAAAAGTAAACTTTAAGCTCTGGTCCTGAAAATATCAGTGGACAAAATGGTCCATTTGAAAACAAAGATCATGTCTTCCTTTCACTTTTTAGGATTTCATAGTTCCAAGTGTCCTGTGAAGCAGGTTCCTGCTCGATGTTGGTTTCATTATTTATATACTTTAGAGGGATTTAGGAATGTGGCTCAATGACCAGTAACTTGTAAACAGCTTTCTGAGTTATGTCTAGCTTTATAAGCATTTTCTGTTAATATTATCACAGGAATAATTTTAAAATATACACTTGAAATTCTAATTTGTAAATTAAATGAAAATCAAGAAACAACAAATGCCAAATTTTTCTATTATATTGTTAACGAAGAACTTCTCTGAATAATTACTTGGTGTTTTGTTTTTTTATTCTATTTTGTTTTCATCACCTTTTATCCACTTTGCCCTCTCCCACCCCCCCTCCTGCCCATGAAGTCACCACACTGTTGTCCATGTCCTTGAGTTCTCTGTTCTTTTTGTTCTTTTTTGCTCAATCTCTCCATGTATGTTAGAAAAACTGTAGTAAAAGTATATTCAACATTTACCCAAACAGTGTCTGCTGTATTTGATAAATTCCTTTTTGTGTAATCACTTTATCCTTTTGTCATCGCTTTCTCGCTTTTCTAATTTATAATTTACCAAAATGAACTTTTCAATTAGTATTATTTTGAAATTTGTTTTTACAGCAATGTAGACTTTCTTAGGTGTGGTCCAGTGAGTTTTCTTTAGAAATCCTCAACCAAGGGCAATTTTGCCACACAGGAGACATTTGGCAATGTCTGCAGACATGTTTATGGTCATTGTAGGGAAGGGAATTGCTCCTGGCATCTAGAAATAGAGGCTGGGAATGCCACTAAACATCTGTAATGTACCAGACAGCCCCTTACAATAAAGAATGTCTATGGTGCTGACGCTGAGAGAGCCTACTATTTTTAACCCTTATATTCAAAGTTGGATATATGTACATGTATTTGCATTGTGTTTTTTTTGTTTTTGTTTGTTTTTTGAAGAGAGTCTGTGGCTTTCAACATGTTCTTAGAAGGGTCCATGATATCAAAAACAATAGTAACAATAGGTTACACATGTTTGTAACTATCCAATTTCTATTTGGTGTAAGTTAGCTTTAAAATGGGCATTTATTGAATATCTTTGCTTAGCACTAAGTTATCATCTTTGCACTAAAGAGCTAATAAACAGTTAGGAGAATATAACAAACAATAAATGACATAATATATCAAGGGATTGGTGACAGCAGAAACTGTGTGGGAGTAGAGGGGATATACCAGAACTCTCGCTTTCTGTTCGATTTTTCTGGAAAGTGAAAACCATTCTAAAAGATAGTCTATTAATTTTTTTAAAATGTGGTGTTGTGTATACAATAATAACAATGAGACAAGCAAGGACCAAGCAGGTGTTACCTAAGAACTGCAGCAGGCACATGATGAGGAAGAGGTGTTTCCAGGCAAGAAAAGAGCCCACAGACATGTTTCATTATATGAATAATTCATTTGAAAGTGAACATTCTCTGGGGACTTTCCACTGGCATAATTAATGGATACTTAAATGAGGGGCTTCCTGACACTCACATACTTTGCCTTCCTTTCCAGTTTCTGCAGCTAGATTATGTTCCTTTTTTATGCATATTTGTGGCTCCTGTACTGCCTTACTTCCATCTATTGCTTGTATATTTCTTATTCTAGAAAGATTTCCTTTTCTTTCTTTTCTCCATTCTTCCACTTCCCAACTCCATTTATAATGTTGGCTTGGAATAGTCTAATTCCAGAGGTGGATGGATAAGAATCTCAAAGGACCTAAAAGATATCACTCTCCTCTCCCACTTTAAAAAGTTAAGGAAGTCTGCTTGATATCATTCGTTGGATGGTCTTTTTACTTCATAGTACCCAAGACAGGCTCAGGGTGAGAAATTTCTATCTGTTCACTTCAGGATCTAAAAAATGCTCTAGTGGACTTGCATATCTTCTTTTTATTGTTTTTGGTGTATTTAGAGTTGGCTTTTTTTGTTACAGGATCACAAACATTTTTATTTTAAGTTCAAGCTCTCAGATGAAAAGCAGTCAAAACTCATGTTTATTCCAGTCAATTCAGCCTTTTGTGCAGGGAAAAGCAGTCCTAGTTATATTCCAACTTCCCCCCACCGGAGTTTAATGCTGGAGTTTGGGGAGAAGTCCCAGATAGTGATATAAGCCATGCTTTCCTCCCATTGACTCCTTCAGGAACTGTTGGGAAAATACGGTTAAAATTAAAAACTCCTTCTAACTCAGAAAATCTCTCCACAAAAGTGGAAGAAAAAAACAGTTGTATTTTTGACTAAGCAATAAAGGAGAATGTGATGATTCCCATCAGAGGCAATCCACCAAAGAGATTACAAAGACAGAAAGAAATCTCACCTCTTATATTGCCAAGCAAGTACAACCCATTATATACATCCTCTCAAAATAAGCAGTAACTAGTCTTCAAGTAAGATAATTGACATCACCCTTTGTCATGCATAGTTAATTCTAAATTCACTTGTTAATCAGGGTGGCCACCTGCATTTGCTAATTATCTTTATACAAAAATTCTCATATCTTTATAATCAGAGGTTGGTTTGTAAAAAACCTCAGTAGGGCACCAGCTGGAGTGAGGTCTGTGTGAGAATATCACGTAAACTTAGCTGATAAAGCAGCAGCAGGGTTTGAGAGGATAGACTCTAATTTGGAAGGAAGTTCTATTGTGGGTAAAATGCTCTCAAACAGCATGACATGCTACAGAGAAATGATTTGTGAAAGAGTCAACTGATACAGCAAACCTCATGGTAGCCTGGTTTTAAGAAATTGCCACAACTACTGCACCCTTCAGCAGCCACCACCCTGGTCAGTCAGGAGCATCAACGTCAAGGCAAGATTCACCACCAGTAAAAAGATGATGACTTTTTAGCAATAAAATATTTTTTAATTCAAGTATATAGGTTGTTTCTGAAGCATAATGCACATGTAATAGAGTACAGTATAGTATTAACATAACTTTATATGCATCAAGAAACTAAAAAAATTTGTGACTCACTTTATTGTATTATTCGTTTTATTGCAGTGGTCTAGAACCGAGCCTGCAATGTCAAAGGTATGCCTATACTTTTTTCAAGGATCTGAAAAAGGTAACCTCATGAGACTGTGAACTATAGTAATTTTCACAATAGAAAAGATATTATTTTTCCCATGGTAAAAGGTACTTAGGCTAAAATTTTTTATTTCAGAGTCCAATGGAATTGTTGAGAAACATATAAATAACATGATTCTGCTGTCAGAAATAAAGGCCCAGTGAGTATAATAAATGTGTACTTTGAATGCCTTGTGTTTACATTTCCTATGAGCTACGTCTTGTTATCACAACGCATGGTTTATTTAAGGTACTCCATTCAAATAGAGGAACCAAATGTCTCAACAAAGAAATTTCAATAGACTGTAAAAAACTCACTTTTTCTTTTTTTTTTTTTAGGGTTGGGATATTTTATTTTTTAAAAGCTTTATTGTTGCAAGCATTACCTATGTCCCCTTTTCCCCCATGGACCTCTTCCAGCCTGCCCTCATCCCCCACCCTAAGCCTTCACCCCCCTACTGTCTGTGTCCATGAGTTATGCATATATGCATACAAGTTCATTGGTTTTTCTCTTCCCACCTGCCAACCATCCCCTGCCTTCCCTTTGAGGTAAAAAACTCAATTTCAACTAGCAGGACATGTAAAGCCATAATCCTAGGATTCTTTGATAAATGTTCAGGTGCCACCGTGGGACAATTTCAATAAGTCAATGGCGTAGGATTTGAACCATATCAGAGGAGCCCACATTTCCGGACATTCCTTTCTTCAAGAAAATGTGGATAAAGAATTTACTTCATATTAAAAAATTAAGTATTTGTGTGATGGGAGGAAGATTATATGGATATATTTTTTCTTAGAAATTTATAGTATTCTACATTTAGATATGTGTCTGAACATAGGTTTACTTGCCTAACCTTTAGGATTTTTGCACATTTAATAGCTTCTTCTTAGATTGATAAAAATAAATTTGTCTATTTCCATAGGAATTCAACATACAGATGGAATGGGCATGCTTCTTTTAGAGAGTTCATTGTATAAAGTACAAACTAAGAATCCATTATGCAATTACAGCTCTATTGTAACTTTTGGTATTAATTTAAATTTAAAAATAAAATAAAATCTAACAGTTTTAAACTTCCATTTCCATTGTGAAGTATAAGGATTCCCCATGTAGCCCCAATGCGACTAATCGGCTGCAGGGTTTCACTCTTCCTTCTCACATCTTCGTCATGTGACTTTGTATTTCTTTCCAGGAAAAGGGGCAGAGTAGTACATAGTACATTTTCCTATTGCTTGACTTTAGATTCAGACACGTGTTTTTCATTGGTCAACATAAGGAAGCAGAAGTGACAAGTGCCAGTTTTCTTAAGGGACCATGAGTGTTTCCACTTGCTCCCTTGCATCTCTGTTGCCACCTGGGAGCTGCCGTTTTCTCTGGTAGCTGCTGTTTCCTCGGGCTTGACCCCAGAATAAACATAGAAGAGTTATGCTGAGTTATGACAGCACATCTCAGCAAAGGGCGGAGCCATTCTCAGAGTGATCCTTACCTTGAAGCAAAGCCATCTTCTAGCTCGGGGTGGGGAACATCCTGCCCATAGGCCTTATACACCCGCAAAATTATTTGGTCTGGCCCTGCCAAGGCATTAGGAGTGAGTTAATTACATACTTGACCAAGAATAGCAAGCTAATATTTTTAAATATATATTTATTGATTTTTTACAGAGAGGAAGGGAGAGGGATAGAGAGTTAGAAACCTTGGTGAGAGGGAAACATTGATAAGCTGCCTCCTACACACTCGCTACTGGGGATGTGCCAGCAACCAAGCTACATGCCCTTGACCAAAATCGAACCTGGGACCCTTTAGTCCACAGGCCGATGTTCTATCCACTGAGCCTAACCGGTTAGGGCAGCAAGCTAATTTTTAAGTTGATAATTTTGTATTGTCTGCAAATGATGTTATAAATATTCAAATGGCTCTTGGCAGAAAAAATGTTCCCCACCCCAGCTAGCTAAATGTAAACAAGTTCAGCTTGCACCCAGAGTGAACTAATTAAATGCTCATTATTGTATGCCACTGAAATTTTGTGGTCTTTTTTTATGCAATATTATTCCTCCATGTACTGTTGAACATGTTTCAAGATCTGGAATTATATATACCCATCTATTCCACACTGGAGCTATATCATTTGATTTGTATCTCATCAATTGAATCAGACAATAGAATTTGTTGTAGACCATAAAGCTCACAATGTCTCCTTTCTTCAAGCTGAATTATATAAGATGATATGGATATTAATAGAAAGAAAGCCTTTCACCTAATCACTATCAAGGGAGCCTTGTACGCAACTTCCAAGTGAGGGATAACTTTGTAGTTGAAGACGAAGTAATTGTAAATGATGGCAGCTATTACTTGAAAGAGAAATTATGGTAGCACCACAAGAGAAATGTTTGCAATGTAATTCAGCACAGTATTTTTTGTTAAATATAATGTAAAACAGAGTTCAGGATGACTAAAAATTTTAGCGGTGTATGTGTGTGTGTGCATGTGTGTGTATGTGTTTGTGTATATTTTTGAGGGATAGGGAAGATGAAAATGTAGAAAATAGCCTTTTTTTTAAACTTACTGAGATCAAACTTAGAATTATGACTTCTAATACCACTTTCAGTGCCCAAATCAGTATTATTCAGGGTTCTCCAGAGAAATAAACTAATAGACTATATAAACAGATATATACAAAAAATAGCCTTGGGACTTTAAAAACTGCATACATATTTAAAAATATGTGCATTCTTTAGTAATAATTTCAATTGTTTTATTGGAAAAAATAAGCTCTATGTAGATCAGCTAAGGCATGCAAATCTAAGACACATAGTAAATCTGTAATTAATATTAATAGAGTAAAACTATTATTATTAACTATATGGAACATAAAGAACTTAGGGTGTTCAATATTGTTTATGTTTCCAAACTGATGTCAGATTTTTACATGATGTGTATGAGATTAATTTATTTTATATTCTAACATAACGTTTTTATGCATTGGGAATTACATGGTTTCAATAGTTATAGCCACAGGAGTAAAGAATCTGTCTTTCAAATGGCATTCCCATTGGTAATAAATAAAAAAATCCTATGAGATTATATGAATAACAGGTCCCAATATTGAAAAGATATCAGTGTACATCTTGGGTTGCTTCCATATATTGACTATTGTAAACCTCGGTGTCCTCTGACAGATGAATGGATAAAGAAGATGTGGTATATATACAATGCAATATTATTCAGCAATAAAAATGAATGAAATATCAAATTTGCAACAACATAAATGGATCTAAAGGCTATTATGCTAAGTGAAATGAATCAAGCAGAGGAAGACACATACCATATGGTTTCACATATATGTGGAATCTAAAACACAAACCAAAACAAAAATAGACTCTTAGAAACTGAGACCAAAGAGATGGTTACCAGAGGCAGGGGGTGAGGATGGTTGAAAGAAGAAGGGGAATATCAATAATATTGTGATAGGTTTACACAGTGACAGCTGATCACATTTTCAGTCAAGGTCACATGCCTGGGTTTAGGTTCCGTTACCAGTAGGGGGCATGAAGGAGGCAGAGGATGAGATGAATGTTTCTCTCATTAATGTTTCTCTTTCTCCCTCTCCCTTCTTCTCTCTCAAAATCAATAAAAACACATTAAAATATTTTAATGTAATAGATTCATTTCTATGTTTTATATTTAATATAGTGTTCCTTTTCACTTTCAGTTTTATGAGAAGAATATAGGGGCCACTTCTGCTCTATCCCCATTCACCACTCACACACAATTTCTGGAGAAGGGACTAGTAGTAAATCCTTTAGCCATAACTTGGAAGCTGAATTGTATCCTCAGTGGGGCTGGTGAAATAGAGAACATGAGCAAGCTTCAAACTGATATTACGTTTTCTGATATATTTTTGAATGAGAGACAACATTGGAAATTTGGATACATTTAGATAAAATAACATATTTACTGTGTTGACAATCTATATATATATAAAAGCCTAAGTGACAATTACAACCAAACTATGACGCACACTGACTACTGTGGGGCAGACGCTCAATGCAGGAGCTGCCCCCTGGTGGTCAGTGCGCTCTCACAGCCAACCTCCCGCAGCCCCTCCCCCTGCCGGCTGGCCCCCTGATAGGCCTCGATCGCTGGCCAGGTTGAGGGACCCCCACCCATGCATGAATTCATGCACCAGGCCTCTAGTATTTTCATAAATTTATAAATGGTTCTTATTTAGATTTGGTCAAAGTTTAAGCATACAAAATTATATGGGTTGGGGGGGACTATAATGAAGTTAGAGTAAAATAGCTATTAGGTGTATTGTACTTTTAGCAACTATGAATTAGGTTTATGTAACATTTTTGATACATTTTAAATAGGCATAATACATTTAGTTAAATTAGAAACTTTAATCAATAAATTAAAGAAAATATTGATATCTAAAATTAAGACTATTCAGATGTATCTTTCAGAATAAAAGGAGTTATTTATTGGTGATGATAATTTGAATAAAGAAAATGTTTATGTCAAGAAAATAATTTTTGAGATTTAAATTTTGGCAACAACATTTGCACCTAAATAGAGAAGTGACAAAGTTTAAATTAGGTGATTAAATTAAAACATTTATTCTTATCTCCTTTTCTATGGAAATGTTTGCAATTTTGCCAAGAGCAATTGCTTGTGTCTTGGAAAGCTCTTGGAGCATATCTAGTATGCTGAAATTTACTTGGGCTCTGCTTGCCTTGTCTAATCAGTAAATGTACTACCTGTACTTATGATCTTCTTAAGTAACGTATTTTTTAGTTTGACATTTAACTGTCATTTGTGGCCTGACTCCCATGTCCTAAATAATAGTTTGAAGAATATATGGACTTGAAGAATGTATTAAACTTTGTTTGGGTAAGTAAGACCAAACTGCAATTATTTTCATTGTTTCTTTTGAAATTCTAAATTATCTATTTAAAAGATTAAGTTTATAAGTAGACATTAATTAAATGGCAATTTTATTAGAAATTTACTAGGATCATTTTAAATCCTTATTATTAACTTTATCTAGGCCACTTTATCATTTCACAAAAACAAGAACTCTGTTTGGTCTGAGGCTGTCATGATTTAAAGCATACTTTTTTTGTATTAGAGAAGTACTGGGAAAAACTATTTTGATACATGAAAAGGACCATGTCCTGAAATAACCACAGTTCAAATCATATTTGAAAGGGGTTTTGAATGCAGCATTTTCAGAAGATGCTAGGATAAATGGAAATGAAAAAGAGCATAAATATTGAAATTGCAATGGACCAGTGGAGCCTTTTGGTCATGTGGGAAAAAAATGCTGGTACAGAATTTTCAATGTCTTATACCCATTATTTGTGCTTTCATTTAAAAAAAAATTGATATCTACTAAATATATGGGGGCTTCAAGGTATGATGCTGGGTGCTTCATACATATATTCCATAGCATTCCTCCAGGGGAAAAAAAGATGAAATTTTTACTTTCTTTTTTATTTTCCTATTGCCTATGCTCTTATGTCTGTATAATGCTGTAAGTGGATTCACCAATCCTGAATACTATGCAGTCAATTTAAATATCTGTGCCAGGGTTAAAAGAAAAAAAAAAGAATATAAAATCATTCATCTGTCCCAGTACTTTTAAAATTATGTATACTTTACTTCTAAGTTCACTATGAAACATTTTAGTCTTCTCTGAAGTTTATACTGTGCTGGTGAGAAACTTGCTAGTTGGGATTTTTGTAGGTTTCACTATAAATGGTATCAGACTTATGAGAAAAAGAAATATCTATAATAATAAACGTGTAATATGCTAATTAGACCAGTCATTCTTCCAGATGTCCTTCTGTCCTTCTGCATGAAGCTGGGGCTGCGAGGGATGCCTGGGTCCCTGGTGCCTACCAGCAGCAGGAGGGAAGCCCAGGTCCCAAGTACCAGAGAGAAGCCAGTGCTGGCAGCCAGGTGAAGGAAGGCTTACTCTTGCACAACTTTCATGCACCAAGCATCTAGTCTACACTAATAAAAGACAAAGATGCTAATTGACCATATCTTCACTATGCCTTAAGCCATGCCCACCAGCCAATCAGAGCAACTATATGCAAATTAACCCAACCAAGATGGCAGCCAGCAGCCACGGAGCTGGAGCAAGCAGAGGCTTGGTTGCCCCATTGATGGAAGAAGTCAAGCTTCCCGCTTGCCGTGGTGGGCTCTCAACTCCACTCAAAGCAACAAAGTTTCAATTATAGAAGATAAATAAACCCCAGATACCTGCTTTCAGCCCGCCATGGCAACGGAGCTGGAGCGAGCTGGAGGCTTCCCTCCTGCCTGCCCTGGCCAGCTCTGAGCTCCTCTCAAGGCTACAAAGTTTCAATTATAGAAGCTAAATAAATCCCAGAATAAAAAAAAAAGAAAAAAGGAGAGACTGGAAGCTTCCATTGCCGGGGGACTTGGCCAGCCTGAAAACGGCCCTCAGCCCTTCACCCAGACTGGCCAGGCACCCCCGTGGGGACCCCCCACCCTAAAGAGGGTGTGGCCAGCCTAAAAACAGCCATCAGCCCCTCACCCAGGCTGGCCAAACCTCCATGGGGTGAGGGTCCCCACTGGGGGGGGGCTTGACTAGCCTGCAAACAGCCATCAGCCCCTCACCCATGCTGGCCTGGCATCCTAGTGGGACCCCCACCCTGATCTGGGACACCTTTCAGGGCAAACCAGCCAGCCCCCACCCATGCACCAGGCCTCTATCCTATACAATAAAAGGGTAATATGCAAACTGACCCTAACAGCACAATGACTGGGAATGACTGGTCACTATGACACACACTCACCACCAGGGGGCAGACACTCAATGCAGGAGCTTCCCCCTGGTGGTCAGTGCGCTCCCACAGGGGCAGCTCTGCTCAGCCACAAGCCAGGCTGATGGCTGCTAGCACAGCAATGGTGGTGGGAGCCTCTCCTGCCTCCTCAGCAGGGCTAAGGATGTCTGACTGCAGCTTAGGCCTGCTCCCCGCTGGCAAGTGGACATCCCCCGAGGGCTGCTGGGCTGCCAGAGGGATGTCTGACTGCTAACTTGGGCCCAATCCCCCAGGGAGTGGGCCTAAGCCAGTAGGTGGACATTCTCCAAGGGGTCCCAGACTGCAAGAGGGCATAGGCCAGGCTGAGGGACCCCCCCCTGCCGAGTGGTTTTGTGCACTGAGCCTCTAGTTTTATATACTAAAGCAACATCCTTAATCTCTTTTATATGGCAAATACCTAATTTATATGTAGAGTATATAATTGAAAGAGTGAAATAATAAAGAATGAGGAGTTATATGTTGTGAAGAATTAGGGTTCAATAAATGTGAACAATTGTTCTATATAGTTTTAAAATATATCAATTTCAATAGTTTTGAAATTATATCATGTTGTGAGAAAAAGGGATAAATATGTGTATAGAAGAAAACATATGTGCTGATGGCTTAAGAGATATGATGGACTTTCTTTAAAAGATGCACTGTGAAATAAAGAATATTGCCTTAGAGTTGTAAAAATTTGTATAGACAAAGGAGAGAGACAGGAGGAATTGAAAGTAAATAAATCAAACATAAAACAGCATAATGATGAAACCATAAAACTTCAAGAAGAATATGTAAGAGATAAACTCCCTGTTATTGGTTTTGGTAATAATTTCTTGGACTTGACTCAAAAAGCAAAGGTAACAAATTCAAAAATGAACAAGTAGTACTACAGAAAGCCGAAAAGCTCTGTACAGGAAAGGAAGCCATCAACACATTGTAAAAGCAATCTACTAAATGGGAGAAGATATTTGCAAATCATATATCTGGTAAGGAGTTAATATCCAAAACTTATAAAGAACTCATACAAGTCAATAACAACAACAGCAACCACAAAACAATTTGGACAGAGAGTCTGACTAGATGTTTTTTTTAAAGAAAACATACAGATGGACCACAGGTACATAAAAAGATGCTCGACAGACATTACTAATCACCAAAGAAATGCAAATCAAAACCACAAAGAAAAAAATCAGCTCACACCTGTTAAAATGGATGTTATCAAAAAGATAAGAAATAAGTTATTTCTTATGCACTGTTGAAAGAAATGTAAATTGGTGCTGCCACTATGGAAAACAATTTGGAGATTCCTCAAAAAATTAAAAATAGAACTACCATATGACCCAGCAATTCCACTTCTGGGTATTTTTCTGAAGAAAACAAAAATATCTTATTCAGAAAGATATAAGCACCCTTATGTTCATTGCAGCATTATTTACAACAGCCAAGATATAGAAGCAATTTAAGTGTTCATCTATAGATGAATGGATACAGGAATTGTGAAATGATACACACACACACACACACACACACACACACTGGAATATTTATTATTCAGCCATAAAAAAAGAATGAAATCTTGCCATTTGCAACAATATGGATGGATCTTGAGAGCACTGTGCTAAGTAAAATAAGTCAGACAGAAAAAGATAAATACTGTAGGAGCTCATTTATATGTAGAATCTAAACAAACAAACAAAACAAGCTCATAGATACAAACAAAACAGATTGGTGATTACCAAAAGTGGAG
Source organism: Myotis yumanensis (assembly GCF_028538775.1). NCBI lineage: Eukaryota > Metazoa > Chordata > Mammalia > Chiroptera > Vespertilionidae > Myotis > Myotis yumanensis. The sequence continues at coordinate 143,184,188 of NW_027223754.1, forward strand.
GTTGGGGGGCTGGGATGGGGTGGGCAAAATGAAAGAAGATGAAAACTTCCATTTATTTATTTATTTAAAATATTTTTATTGATTTCAGATGAAAAGGAGAGGGGGAGATAGAAACATCAATGATGAGAGTGAATCACTGATTGGCTGCCTCCTGCACAGCCTCTACTGGGCATTGAGCCCAAAACCTGAGCATGTGCCCTTGACTGAAATTGAACATGAGACCCTTCAATCCACAGGCCAATGTTCTGTCCACTGAGCCAAACTGGCTAGGGCAAGATTTTCCATTTATAAAATAAATGTGTTATGGGGATGCAATGTACAGCATGGCAAATTTTATTTAATAAAACCCTAATATGCAAATCAACCAAAAGGCAGAACAACCAGTGAAACAACCAGTCACTATGACACACACTGACCACCAGGGGGCAGACACTTAATGCAAGAGCTGCCCTCGGTTGGGGCCTGCAAGCAGGTGGTGCCAGGCCCCCAGTCGAGGCAGGTACCAGCGGGGGTCCCCCCAATCGCCCTGTCTGCCGGTTGCCCCACAGATTGGCCCTGATGGCCCACCAGGCTTAGGGATCCTACCCATCCATGAATTTTGTGCACTGGGCCTCTAGTATAGTTAATAATACCATATTGCATATTTGAAAGTTACTAAAAGAGTAAACTCATCATAAGAAAAAAATTCTGTAACTACAGTGATAAATGTTAACTAGATTTATTATGATGATCATTTCACAATATATACAAGTATCAAATCATTATGTTGTACTTCTGAAACTATATAATGTATGTCAATTATACCTCAAGTTAAAAAAAGGACAACAGTCAAAATTAACAAATTTTTTTTACCTTCACGTCGTAGAAGAGGTGACTCCAATTTTTACCTAAGACAAAATGTTAAGTACTAAAATTGTTACATTATAAATTTACTAAAATAATTTTAATTACATTATTTGACTCTAACTTTCATGTATGATACATGATGCTGAATAATAATATTGTTAAATTATGTATTTGTCGAAAAATCTAGCTAGAATAGTTTGGCTTTTTTTGCCTTCTTTTGTGTATTTTCTATAATGACTAATATATCTGTCTAAACATATTAGGTATTGCTGGCTTCATTTTACATTTGAGATTGCACCAAGTAAGTTGTCTAAGACCACATCAGGGAAGTTGTAGGTCAAAAAGAAATAATTATATGACTTCAAAACCAGTGCTCTTCCTACTCTACAAAGCTCTCCTGGAATTCAGTCAGGGAGGAGAGAGAACTATACTTGAGTTATGCATACAGCATTCATCTTACCAATAAATGTGAGGATGGGAGGAGGATAGAAGTGATATGGTTGGGTGTGGTATTTGGGGGTGATTAGGGAAAGCCCTCTGGGATGAAATGATCATGTAAAGAGATCCAAAAAAGTGAGAAAACCTTCCTTGAATCTAAAAAGAGTAAAGAGGGGAGCATTCCAGGCAGAGAGAAATACCATGTGTGCACGGAGGTGGAAACTTGCATGGTATATTCAAATGCTTGCAAGGAGGTCAATGTGGTTGGAGCTCAATTAACAAGTATCTGTGTTTTTTCCTAAAAGCAGAACAGGAAGTAAAAACTTGGCTGAATATATATATATACACTTAGAAGATGCTTCTTTGTGAAGTAAAAAAAGAGTAAAAATGGGATGGGAAAAAGACAAGACAATAAAGTTTATATTATTGAGGATATGCTGTCTGAGAGATCTCAGGGAAGAATATAGAATCCATCTGGAATTTTCTATTCACTGACTTCACTTTAATCCACTGATTCTAATATTTCACTACTTGAGCGTTATGCCCAGGGCACTGGTGATGATGATGATGATGATGATGATGATGATGATATTTTTGTGCACAGTGTTGGACAATGCCTAGGAACTCATAACTAATGACTTAATTTAACACTGATGTAAAATACATTTTCCTTCCTAAATCCTAAATAATTTCCATGAAGTTGACAATGCCATCCACTCATTGAGAACACTGAGCAGGTACATGAAGAAGCATTTTTGTTTGGATGCAGGCGCCCAAAGGGACTTTATATATTTGCCCACTAAGAAACTTTTACTTCTGTGCACCTCTGTTTAAAATTACTTAGAAATAGGCTGGCTTGTCTCTGCGTACACTTCACAAGAAAAATAAAACCAATGTATTTCTATATTGAATACAAGCCATTTCAAGTTGTTAGTATAAGAAGTATATTTATAGCCTTATGTGGGTAGTCTTTAATAATGCCTATTATCTTTGGTAGATGTACACGGATATTGACTCATTCTGAATTAGCACCATTAGTCATAGCATCTCAAAATATGTCTGTGGATTTGCTTTTGTTTCCACTTTTACTGAAGTACAAGGAGGTTAAGTGACTTGCCAATGAACATCAAACATGCTGGTGCAAAAGCAAGAATAGATCCTTAAGATCGGAACTCCAAGTTATTTATTGACTTTACCTTCTGCTTAGTCATTCCTTGGGCACATTTACAATAAATATAATGAACAGTAACACTCCAATGCTTTAAATAGAGACTCTACTTTATACCCACGGCAGGATGAAAATAGAGTAAGTCTGTGAGGCATATGCAGTGGTTTTTTAATATGGTATTAGTAATACTATTGGCATGATGCCCATAATAAAAGTATAAGAAAAATATTAAAATCATTACGTGACAATACGTACATGTTTCTCATCCTCTCTCTGCCACTTCAAGTCCTACGCCTCAGAATACATGTTGTTCAAATTTTTTTGTTTTAGTTCCTATAAATAATACAATTATAATTAAAATGTGTTTATCTTCATTTTTTATGTCATTAGACTCCATGCTTTGAAAGATTGGGAAGTTGGTTCACCTATACTCATTTGTACATTTATATATTTTCTGAAATTATGTTTCTTATGATACAATTTTTGAAAATTTTATGGTATTTTTATTTATTCCTACATATCTATTTCTTGTTATTACAAATTTAAATGGATTTCCCTTATGTTTACTTCATAAGATGAGGGGATTAATACATTGCTACTGCCCTTTGTTAGTTCTCTACACCCAAACTTTTATTTGCTATGTCATTCATTTTACAATATGAGGGTATGTTTGGTGTTCTGTGGTAACAGCTACATTTTCACCCTTGTAAAATTTTCCTTTTTTCTATTGCAATGAGATTCTGATTGGATTTTGCAAATGGAGGCAGTTGGGAAGAGAAAGGGATATGACGTACTTTTCTGTTTCTGCTGGTCAACATGGTATATCTTTCCCCACCCTTTCACTTTCAACTGACCTGTGTTTTTATATTTAAAATTCATCTTCTATTTGACAGTAAATGTTTGTAACTTATTTTTTATGTGGTATGATATTTTCTCCTCTAATTATAGTTAAATCAGTTTATTTACATTTAACATAATTATTGATATGACTGAGATTTAATCTACCCCCTTTCTATTTATTTAGTTTTGTCCTATATGTATATTTCATTTATTTGGATTAATTTACAATTTTTTGGAATATTATTTGGAATGTGTTGCTTAATTTCTAGATATTTGGCAAATTCCAAATATCTTTTGGACATTATTTTCTAGTGTCATCTTGTAACCAAAGAGCATACTATGAATAATTTCGGCTTTTTATTTTTAAATTGAGAATTTGAAAACAATTGTATTCAACTGTTAGTGGGTGACATGTTCTGTAAATAGCTATCTATAGAATACATGTTCTGTAAATACCTCTCTCCCTCTTTCTTTCCTATTAGATCTATTTTTCTTTTTTTTAAAAATATATTTTTATTGATTTCAGAGAGGAAGGGAGAGGGAGAGAGAGATAGAAACATCAATGATGAGAGAGATATGCTGCCTCCTTCACACCCCCTCCTACACGCCCCCTTGAGCCCACAACCTGGTCAGTGCGCGTCATAGCAACCTGTCGTTCCGCCGTTCGGTGGATTTACACATTAGGTTTTTATTATATAGGATGTTTTCCTTGTCACATTTTTCTACTTCTTGCTATAACTAGCATCCTTTTAAATTGTGCAATAAACATTATGACTCTGTGTTTGAACTCTGTTTTCTTCTCTTAAAGA